>NC_060125.1:589395120-590020120 GCF_021461395.2 Schistocerca americana | reverse complement strand
ACATGGATTAATACTTCTTTCTCAATGTAGATTCGTCTGGAGCTAGATGTGTTGTGTACTTCTCCAAGAACTGTCTGAAGCTCAGATTCTTCAGTTTCTCCAATGGGATGTTGCAAGAGACTAGCACCTCACGAAAGTCCTTGAAGAATGATTGCACAGTTGAAGATGGACCTTTTGTGCTGCTATTTTCAACACATCTCTTCACACAGCTGCTGTGTTTGGCAGTATTACAGTGATGTTTCACATAAAAGTGCTTTTCTGTGCTAATTTTACCTTCAAATAGTTTACAAAATATCCCCCATCAGTGCTTAAGAACTGCTCTCCAGGGTCACAAACAAAACATTGCAATTTCATGCTGTTGGAGCACGTTATTTTTGGTATGTTGAATCAGACTGAGTTTATATTCGAACTGAATAATATACCAAAGTGTGCAATGTTTATTACATTGTTGGCTTCGTACGCTTTTTATCGACACCACACAACAGTGTCTTATCTCAATGAAAAAACAAGTGTATTAACGCTGCTTTTCTACTATAATCCTGATAAATAAAGCTTTCTAGTAATTGATGTGTTTATTTTGACAATACCACCTGATACATGGCATGTGAGCAACATTTTCATGTTTTTATTCTTGTGCTGTTGAAGTTATGACAAATGTATGCATTTTTCATATAAGTTGGCCGAAATGTTATCTGTTACTAGAGAAGATGCCAAGACAACTTCATATGTGCTCCCTGCTGCCGTTGGATAGCAGCTGCCAGCAGCAAGTCATATACTCCTAGCTCACTTATTTGTTACACAGTTTAATCCTTAATTTCTTTGCGTGTTTTTGGTACTTGCATTGTTTAATTCACGAATTTCGGGCGTAATATAGTATCTGAGAGTTGTAGCATTGCGTTTTAGTACCTGAATAGTGTAAAATCGTGTAGTCGTCTGCCTTCTGTTTTTGTTTTAACAGCCAGTGTCAGTTGGTCACAGCCAGTGTGCTCCCTGCCACCGTTGGATAAGCAGCTGCCAGCAGCAAGTCGTCTACTCCCAGCTCACTTATTTGTTACATAGTTTAATTCTTAATTTCTTTGAGTGTTTTTGGTGCTTGCATTATTTAATTCATAAATTTTGGGCGTATTATAGTATTTGAGAGTTGTAGCATCGCGTTTTAATGCCTGAATAGTGTAAAATCGCATAGTCTCCTTCCGCCGCTGAGCAGTGTGTCAGCAGTGCGCAAGTAGCAGCATTACTGCATTTACTAGGCGATCTTGTATTTTAATAACCGTTTAAATTTTGTGTCGAATTGTTTGTGCTCTGTAGATTAGTTCAGACGTTCTTTGCACAACAGTTTTTAGCATGGATAGGGACTGCAACTGCTGTGTTCGGATGCAGGCTGAGTTGGCATCCCTTCGCTCCCAGCTTCACGCAGTGTTGGCTTCGGTCACACAGCTTGAGGCTGTTGCCAATGGGCATCACTGTGTGGGTCCAGACGGGGGTTTGTCGGGGACGGCCAGCTCGTCCCACGCATCCCCCGATCGGACTACGACTGTGGCTGCCCGGGATACTGTCCACATAGAGGCTGATCCCTCACCTGTGGTAGAGTGGGAGGTCATCTCGAGGTGTGGCAGGGGGCGAAAGACATTCCGGAGGGCTGAACAGAAGGCCTCTCCAGTTTGTCTGACAAACTGGTGTCAGGCTCTGTCTCAGGCTGATACTGATCTTCGGCCGGACGTGGGTGCTTGTCCTGTTCCAGAGGTTGCCCATCAGTCTGCAAGATCTGGGCGTCGCAGAGGGTGGGCCTACTGGTAGTTGGGAGCTCCAACGTCAGGCGTGTAATGGGGCCCCTTAGGGATATGGCAGCAAGAGAGGGGAAGAAAACCAATGTGCACTCTGTGTGCATACCGGGGGGAGTCATTCCAGATGTGGAAAGGGTCCTTCCGGATGCCATGAAGGGTACAGGGTGCACCCATCTGCAGGTGGTCGCTCATGTCTGCACCAATGATGTGTGTCACTATGGATCGGAGGAAATCCTCTCTGGCGTCCGGCGGCTATCTGATTTGGTGAAGACTGCCAGTCTCGCTAGCAGGATGAAAGCAGAGCTCACCATCTGCAGCATCGTCGACAGGACTGACTGCGGACCTTTGGTACAGAGCCGAGTGGAGGGTCTGAATCAGAGGCTGAGACGGTTCTGCGACCGTGTGGGCTGCAGATTCCTCGACTTGCGCCATATGGTGGTGGGGTTTCGGGTTCCGCTGGATAGGTCAGGAGTCCACTACACGCAGCAAGCGGCTACACGGGTAGCAGGGGTTGTGTGGCATGGACTGGGCTTTTTTTTAGGTTAGATGGACTCGGGCAAGTACAGAAAGGGCAACAGCCTCAAAGGGTGCGGGGCAAAGTCAGGACATGCTGGGACCAAGCAGCAATCAGTATTGTAATTGTAAACTGTCGAAGCTGCATTGGTAAAGTACCGGAACTTCAAGCGCTGATAGAAAGCACCAAAGCTGAATTTGTTATAGGTACAGAAAGCTGGCTGAAGCCAGAGATAAATTCTGCCGAAATTTTTACAAAAGCACAGACAGTGTTTAGAAAGGATAGATTGCATGCAACTGGTGGTGGCGTGTTTGTCGCTGTTAGTAGTAGTTTATCCTGTAGTGAAGTAGAAGTGGATAGTTCCTGTGAATTATTATGGGTGGAGGCTACACTCAACAACCGAGCTAGGTTAATAATTGGCTCCTTTTACCGACCTCCTGACTCAGCAGCATTAGTGGCAGTACAACTGAGATAAAATTTGGAATACATTTCACATAAATTTTCTCAGCATGTTATAGTCTTAGGTGGAGATTTCAATTTACCAGATATAGACTGGGACACTCAGATGTTTAGGATGGCTGGTAGGGACAGAGCATCGAATGACATTATACTGAGTGCATTATCTGAAAATTACCTCGAGCAATTAAACAGAGAACCGACTCGTGGAGATAACATCTTGGCCCTACTGATAACAAACAGACCCGAACTTTTCGACTCTGTAAGTGCAGAACAGGGAATCAGTGATCATAAGGTCGTTGCAGCATCCCTGAATATGGAAGTTAATAGGAATATAAAAAAAAGGGAGGAAGGTTTATCTGTTTAGCAAGAGTAATAGAAGGCAGATTTCAGACTACCTAACAGATCAAAACGAAAATTTCTGTTCCGACACTGACAATGTTGAGTGTTTATGGAAAAAGTTCAAGGCAATCGTAAAATGCGTTTTAGACAGGTACGCGCCGAGTAAAACTGTGAATGGGCCGGGAAAAACCCACCGTGGTACAACAATGAAGTTAGGAAACTACTGCGAAAGCAAAGAGAGCTTCACTCCAAGTTTAAACGCAGCCAAAACCTCTCAGACAAACATAAGCTAAACGCTGAAATACTAAACACCTTTTTCCAAAGCTGTTTCACAGAGGAAGACCACACTGCAGTTCCTTCTCTAAATCCTCGCACAAACGAAAAAATGGCTGACATCGAAATAAGTGTTCAAGGAATACAAAAGCAACTGGAATCACTCAACAGAAGAAAGTCCACTGACCTGATGGGATACCAATTCGATTCTACACAGAGTACGCGAAAAAACTTGCCCCCCTTCTAACAGCCATGTACCGCAAGTCTCTAGAGGAACGGAAGGTTCCAAATGATTGGAAAAGAGCACAGGTAGTCCCAGTCTTCAAGAAGGGTCGTCAAGCAGATGCGCAAAACTATAGACCTATATCTCTGATGTCGATCTCTTGTAGAATTTTAGAACATGTTTTTTGCTCGCATATCATATCGTTTTTGGAAACCCAGAATCTACTCTGTAGGAATCAACATGGATTCTGGAAACAGCGATCGTGTGAGACCCAACTCGCTTTATTTGTTCATGAGACCCAGAAAATATTAGATACAGGCTCCCAGGTAGATGCTATTTTCCTTGACTTCTGGAAGGCGTTCAATACAGTTCTGCACTGTCGCCTGATAAACAAAGTAAGAGCCTACGGAATATCAGACCAGCTGTGTGGCTGGATTGAAGAGTTTTTAGCAAACAGAACACAGCATGTTGTTATCAATGGAGAGACGTCTACAGACGTTCAAGTAACATCTGGTGTGCCACAGGGGAGTGTTATGGGACCATTGCTTTTCACAATATACATAAATGATCCTTTATTGTATGATTATATGATAGCGGAACAAACACTGGTAGCAGTTACTTCTGTAAAATATCTGGGAGTATGCATGCGGAACAATTTGAAGTGGAATGATCATATAAAATTAATTGTTGGTAAGGCGGGTACCAGGTTGAGATTCATTGGGAGAGTCCTTAGAAAATGTAGTCCATCAACAAAGGAGGTGGCTTACAAAACACACGTTCGACCTATACTTGAGTATTGCTCATCAGTGTGGGATCCGTACCAGATCAGGTTGACGGAGGAGATAGAGAAGATCCAAAGAAGAGCGTCGCATTTCGTCACAGGGTTATTTGGTAACCGTGATAGCGTTACGGAGATGTTTAGCAAACTCAAGTGGCAGACTCTGCAAGAGAGGCGCTCTGCAACGCGTTGTAGCTTGCTCGCCAGGTTTCGAGAGGGCGCATTTCTGGATGAGGTATCAAATATATTGCTTCCCCCTACTTATAACTCCCGAGGAGATCACGAATGTAAAATTAGGAGGCTTTCCAGCAGTCGTTCTTCCCGCGAACCATACGCGACTGGAACAGAAAAGGGAGGTAATGGCAGTGGCACGTAAAGTGCCCTCTGCCACACACTGTTGGGTGGCTTGAGGAGTATAAATGTAGTTGTAGATGTAAAAAACTTTTCCTACACTACAGTACCTAGATTCATGCATAAATTGTCGTAAAATTCACCCAGTAGTTAAGAAAGAAAATATGTCATCAAAATCAGGGTCCCAGTTGTTAGGCACAAGCAGTCAGAAGAGTCCATACAGAATAATGTAGCTGGTAGATGCCCAGACAGCAGGGCATGCGTGGGGATAGCAGTAGTGGTGGGGGTTACAGGCAGGCATTGTGGGGGAAATGCCAAGCACTGGAGGGGGGAAGTGAAGTTCTAAACTGAAGCCTACACTCAAATTTTTTGTAAATATTGAGTGAAGTGCCTCCATGGCCACACTTGCAGGGCAACCATTCAAAAAGATCTGTCAGTAGTGAGATAAAGCTGGTTGTATCGCATTTTGTTAGAGGGGGTTTCATACATTCTGCTAAGATGTTTATGACCCCCAGAGGTTGATTTATGGCCTTTGGAGATAACCTGTATTTGTGAGAAGCACCTCCACCCCATTCCCTCCCCCTCCAATGCCCCCAACACTCTGGAAACATCCAACCATCCCCATTTCCCCCTCTCTGATACAAGCACACTTCCTTCAATAGCCCCCTCCCATTCTTTGAATTCGACTGACTAATTAATTAAATTGGTAAATTAATTAACCCCTTCCCCTCTGGTAATTCCCCCAGCGCTCCCCTCGGCCTCCCACCTGGAAATTGGTGGGTCTGTACTGGAGAAGACATATCTCATGACAAAATTTCAGTTGCATGGCAATAAAGTTCAATTTACTGGGTTTGGATCTCTCTAGCTCATCATTCTCTGATGTACTGAAAGATACAGGTCTTGTAACATATATCAAAAAGAAGTAATTAAATAGATCACTTTTTTCTGAACATGCAAGCAATACTGCCAGTATAACTCACCACACATAATTGCATTGCTAAAAATATTTTGCAGCGACTGCAGGGTGTTGCATGCCCACATCCTGTCTGCTTCGTCAGATGGGCTCCTTCGTAAATTCCCGGATGTGCAGGCCACACTACATCCCCTCAGGCCCTGCAACTGCTGTAATGTCAACTTATGCACCACCAGCTGCCTTGTGCGATGCATGTGCTGGAAGTTGCACTAATCCCCGAACGAAGGAATCAAGTAGCAGCAACCCTTTGATATTTGATACCTAAGAAATTTTTGTCGAAACACATGCTCTCCTCTTTCTCTCTCTCTCGAGTGGGTGATTCGTGTTTGTGTGAACCAACATATTCACACACACAAAGTCCAAGATGTCCCACCCACCCCTCCTCCATTCCATCCCCCTCCGTTCACCACCACGCCACTTGTGCAGACTTGACCTTGGTAGTCTGTACATCCCTTTGTTCTCTCACTTCCACTGCTGTGGATACCAGTAGATACCTGTAGCAGGTGGAACAAGTATATTCGAGAGGAAGTCGATAGCATCTGTCATCTGCCATACTAACACCACCTCTGCCCTGAACAAAGTAATCAATAATTAGTAAACCTCCAGCTGGGGATGCCTTGGAAATATTCCCTCACTCTAGCAGATTGACTGGATGATTAATTAATTTGATATCCTTTGTGTGTAGCCAGTTTTTCCTTTCTTCCTATTGGTGGCTACTAAGACTGGTACATTAAGGAGGACTGGACCTTACAACTGCCCAGTTTCCAACCATTACTCGATTTTTCTCCCTTTCCTCCTATTGCTGGATACTGACACAGTTATGTCATTTTGTAGAAAGTACATTACGTTGGAGGTAGTTGAAAATTTCAAATATCAGCTCAGTTGCATGTTATGTCTTTTAACAATTTTCAGGAGGCATTGGACTGTGATGTGTGAGCTTGTAATACCACTATGAGTAACAATAAATTGATCAATTGGAAATCTGACATGACGATTGAGTTTTTAAAGCACTATAGAATTCCTGAATTGTTTCTCTCTGCTACGTCCAGAAGGAGGAGGTGGGGCCTACTGCATAATGGGATAGAGACAACAGCAAATACCACTGCAAGGCAGAGTCCACTGCGGTGCATTGAGAAGCACTACACATGACACACTTAGACCTCAATCCAGTCCGCAGTAGCAGTAGTTGTCATGGCTAGATGTCAGAGATAACTGAAATACTTGCACACTCCACACACTCATGTCCCAATATTCACACACAGCATGTCAATACCCTCATATACCACCAGCACCAATGCACAGAGTCGGAGGAAACTGACGCCTTGACTGCAGTTGACTGATGATGGATTCTATAGAAGGAGAAGTTGCTTGAAGTCAATTTTTCCACTAATCTGTCATGGTGCATCAGTTCCGTGACATAGCCTTCGTTCTATTCATTTACAGCCATGTGTTCTGTATGTGGTTTAAAGCGCTGTCTACTTACGATCATTAACAGTGAACCTGTCGGTCATCAGAGGACTTCCATCTCATGTGTGATGAAACGTGGCACATTCCTCTAAATGAACTTTGATTTATGTGATGTACTCCATCCCCGCTGTCGCATCTTGAGTGTAAAATCGAGACTTCAGCGTCATAACTAAGTTAGTGATAGGAGCTTGTGAGGCAGTGCAATCCCTGTGTACACATTTGTCTGACAGGTGTGCTGTTTACTGAGTTAGTGATGGAATGACTTGTAATTTTTGCATGTAGGACACTGCTGCTATGCATTTATCTGTTTTCTTGTAAGAGGTATTCGCCGTTACTAACGATCATTTTATATAGGGCTGATGCAGGTATAGTATAGTTTCCGAACCGTGATTGGATGTGAACAGTTGGCGCTATACATCTCTAGAAAACTGTACTGTACTTGTATCACACAGAGTTAATGTTTTAAGGAAGTAGTTTTTTTTGTTTTACAGTTTGATAACATAGTTTATCGTAGAGAAACCGGGAAGGAGAATCTATGCCCTGGGCTTGAAATATATTTCTTAGATTGGAATATTAACAGCGCTACATTCTATATGACTGATAGGTTGGAAATGCAAGCGATCTAACATTATAGCCCATTTTAAGTGCAGAACATTGTAGCCTTAGGAGTGCGTGTGTTTATGTTTCCTCTTATGAATACCTTCCAGGTACCCACCCTAGACTCTAGAAAAATACTTTAGAGTTGATAACTTACATAAAAATGCATTGAACTCCATCCATCTGGAGATCCATCACGCATAATAATCATTCATTTCTTGTTCTTCTTAACCGTCTGCTATTACGTCATGACACTTTGAAATCTGTTACTATACACCGATAAGGAGTGCTAAGCTCCTCGACATGGGTGCATCTCGAGAAATCTCGTGCTTTTGGATGGGTGAGGACTCGGAAAGCTTTAGTCATTCATGAGACATGAAGTGTAGCGGTATACTGCTGATTAGTTGCACATTATTTCGGTAATGGTGCTACAAGGCGGATTGGTCAAGACAATGTGATGAGGGTCTTTCACTCTCTAACTTTACCCTAAGACAGTACCCAGAGAGATAGATCGTAAATTAAGCACTGTGCTCGAGGTGTTAGAAATATGTAGAGCACTGTCTGGTATACTTTGATGATTTATGTGTTCGAGAATTAACACAGAATGGTCGTAGTGTGCCGACATCTATATGCATTCGCAATGATGCTCGCAAATTGTAGAAGGGGCGGTTTAGCTATGATACTGACATTGGGGAAACATGCTATCATATCATTGGCTGGTGTTGAAATGACTGTAAAATTGCTAAAATTGTTCACGCTATCAACTGTGATACTTATTATTACAGTACATCGGCGGTGTATTTTCCATTCCATCCATGCATTGGCATGCTGTGGGTTACCACATAATGATTGACTGACAGTGCTGTTTGAGTTGAGGTATGAATTTTATGTATAGGTTACACCTTCTCGGGGTTGCTAGCACCAAAACAGTGATCGCATACATGAGTGCTGTTGTGGCGTAGCAAGTCAGCCACGCCACTCGGAAGTAGCCGAAAGGCACGCGTTAAGCTCATGCAGGCTGGCGTGAGGTCTGAAACAGGATACGTAATGAATGCTATAAAGAAAAGTACATAGCTGCTGGAATACTTAACCTTAATCCACAATTGGTGAACATTGGTCTTGTTACTGTACATGCTTCATTAGATACATAGCAAAGGATAAATGGCGCCTTGCTAGGTCGTAGCAATTGACTAAGCTGAAGGCTATGCTAACTATCGTCTCGGCAAATGAGAGCGTAATTCTAAGTGAACCTTTCCTAGCAAAAGTACATAGCTGCTGGAATACTTAACTTTAATCCACAATTGGTGAACATTGGTCTTGTTACTGTACATGCTTCATTAGATACATAGCAAAGGATAAATGGCGCCTTGCTAGGTCGTAGCAATTGACTAAGCTGAAGGCTATGCTAGCTATCGTCTCGGCAAATGAGAGCGTAATTCTCAGTGAACCTTTCCTAGCAAAGTCGGCTGTACAACTGGGACGAGTGCTAGTAAGTCTCTCTAGACCTGCCGTGTGGCGGCGCTCGGTCTACAATTACTGACAGTGGCGACACGCGGGTCCGACGTACACTAACGGACTGCGGCCGATTTAAAGGCTACCACCTAGCAAGTGTGGTGTCTGGTGGTGACACCACAAGTGCAATATGAGGAAACAGTCAAAAGGGAACGCAGAGCCATCATCTATTACATCACTGTGACAGATGAGTTTAAATGCAGAGGTCATCAATAACTTTCGGCCATCAGTTTAGAAACTCTCCACAACACAACCAAACTCTTCTAGTTTCCTTTTGTTGTAACTGTCTTTTATTTAAAATTGTCCATTGTGTGGCATGTTATGGTAGCTGTCATAACAACATGATTTACACTGTGCAATGTCTAGTTTCCTGTGAGAGGCCATGGATCAGAAGGTCTTAATGTCAGTTTAGAACCTGACACAGGTCTCGAAGTCATGGCAGAAAAAGAAAATGTTTGGCAGTGTACAAAAGCATGTTAGAAAACAATGTTTCAAACAATGACACAGGGTCACAGGGAGTGTCTGTTGTGACTTACAGTATAGTCTGTGGGATACGATCATCATCCTGCAGTATGTGTGATGAAACCTTAAACCGTCCTCTGCAATGGATAAAAAGCTGTATATTTAATAGGATCGTCCCACATCGACAGCAGCAGCAGTGTGACAGGTAAATTCGATGACGGGCGGGGTGACCTGTTAGGAATGGTATTCTGGGGAGCGTTGCGATATCTCTTTCTCCACGCTGGACTGCATTGCAGCTATGCGTCACTGCACCAGCATCGGTGCCTAGGTGACTTCTATATCGGATGAAGTTAGTGGAAATTTTATAGTTCGTAGTTTTTCTCTCTTCAGGGGTAGAGAATAACAATGATAGCATGTTGGGCTGATTGATTTGAATGGATGTGGATCTGCTTCAGACTGTAGTATCTGTATCTAGTTTGGATACATACCACATTGTGTGCATTTCCACCGAATGGTCAAAACACGATCCTGTTGCACTAACTCAGGTTGTTCTGTTTCTGCAGAGGTTGCAGAAGGTGGTGGATATGCCTTTCTCTGACTTCTGCTAAATTCCAGCCTAAATTGGAACGATCACATGCGGAAAGCTGTAGAAATGGGAGCAGTTGCAAGATGCTTAGGGGGTGACTAAAACCATATTGGAATTTTACTGTAGCAGCTAGGTTCGGGAAAGGTGACTTGTTTCGAGATATGGGAGTGCCATAAATATGATTGAGTAGTGGTTGTAATCATTAAAGTAATTGTCAGTGGATCTAACGCAGGTATGTGTTTGAATGGAAAGACCTGATTCCAAATCATGGACGTCATTTCTAGTGGATAGTGTAACACTAGAGATCTGAGAAGCTAGTATACATTTCTTATGACCTCAATCAGCACACCGTCTACTACTATTTGTGATCCTTCTCAATCAACCACGATGTGTTGGTCTGATACTATATACTCCTGCGATCTCCGTCACAGTATTTGTCTGGGCAAAAAACCACCTCATTCAGAGGTAATGTCATAACTAGATTTGTAAAGC
The DNA here is from genome assembly GCF_021461395.2 of Schistocerca americana. NCBI lineage: Eukaryota > Metazoa > Arthropoda > Insecta > Orthoptera > Acrididae > Schistocerca > Schistocerca americana. The sequence goes on along the minus strand of NC_060125.1, from coordinate 590,009,310 downwards.
GGATATAGCTTTTAACATTGATACTTGTATGCATCTCTAGAGCCAAGACCGATTGTGGAAACAAAGGGAAGAGTATGCCAAGTCATAAGAATGGTACTGATATTTCTATTTCCAAAGCCATAGCCGTCAACAGAGTGTACTTCCGATATTTCACTCATTGTCATAAGTCGTTCAAATGAGACCACGATCATAACATTTTGTTGTAAGTACAGGGATGAAATATATATGTGACCGATATCTTAGGATGATTGATTCTACTTGTGTGTGCTCGGCCTGCAGCATTGGTGACCTGTGCGAGGGTGATTCATGCCCTTTAACAGTAAGAGCTGTCAGAATGGAGAGGCCTGTTGGAGAGTAGGAATGTAGACGAATTTAGGTGTTGTCCTCTAGACTACTGAATAGTGAACTGATACTTAGTATGTGTTGGACAGCTTTTGTGATTGTGTGGAAATTTGAGAATGAATATGGAGGCACATTTGTGCTGGACCATTATTCCCTCTCATGTAAATTGTTCGGTTGACTGCTTCTGCACATTTCACACCTTTATCTATTTGAGAGAAGATTGATTGTGGGGTGTGCATCTAGCACGTGGAAGAAATGTTTGCCAGTTCTCTAGACATGAGAGACACCTTAGTTGACCTTGTAAATTATAGGGATGATTTCGAATCTGTTACATCACTGAGACAGGTATTCGCAGACGGAAATATGATTTTTCGTCTATTTGTTTCTAGTTACTCTGTGGTCTAGAGCACACTCAACCTAGCTAAAGTTTCAGGTTTGTGTAGAAATAATTCCCAGTCCACATCTTCGGAATTATGTTGTGTGAGCGATCAGTGGAAACCGCTGTCTGTCAAGCAGGGAAGCAGGTCCGGACCAGAAACAGTAGCGCGTTTATGTCTAGAGGGAAATGGGCCAGTCTTTGCACAAAAGTTCTGAGAGTGACTTCGATCCAATGACGGCCTTCTGATGTAAAAGGGATGATTTTGTATGGTGGAGGATATGAATTGTATGTTTACTACATCGACATGGTACATGGTGATATATTGCTGGGTTGGAGATCGGTTTCACGCTCTAATGTTCAATCTCCTGTTCTTATTGGAAGAGCAGGTTAACTGAGTAAGAGTCTTTCTGTATTTGACAATATGTATGGCACTTTGTCTGGTTTGTGTAAAATGTCTATATATTGCATTTGAAAGTTAGTGTGGCTTATGTTTAGTAAAATGTGTATATATTGCATTGTAAAGTTAGTGTCGTTTATGTTGTGGCATGACTAGAGAGGATGACTGTGTGTCCTGCTGTGAGGGACGTAAGGATTCAGCACATCGATAACTGCGAGAAATTTTTTACGTGGTAAATTATGTGTGCTGTGGATATTGAGATTCATTCCACCAGCACAGCTGTCAAGAGGAGACATTACCTGTACATCGATCGGTGTCAGACTGTAGCAGCAATCGTAATATTTAATTGTAGTTACACTGTTAAATATGTTCCTGCCTAACAATATCTTTGTGAGTCTCATATGTATTTGATGATCTGTAAACAACTTTGTGGGTTTAACTGTCAATGCAATTTAGCGATCTGTGCAAAATAATTTTACTGCCTAAAGTCCCAGAAAGAAAAGGTGGATGATGCTTCATTACCAGCGGCATCAGTAATTCGGTGGGTAAATTCGATAAGAGCCAATCATAATACTCTATTCATTCACATCCTTTGTTCTAGGATATAGGAGCCTTTACATAGCAGTGAGAACATTTGCATGTGTTGAGAGCGGGAAGGGTAACAGGTTAGGAGTGCTGGGAAGAGTGCATTCGACATTATTCTGCGCTATTTTCGTAAACTGGTTCTGTTAGGGCAAGAATTTTCGTGCATACGAGCTGAGACATCAAGAAAATGAGTGTTTATTATTTCTGGGAGAATATGCAATTTCCTTGAGATCGACTCAGTTCTCGTTTTCTACATAGTCAGGTGGCATGAGTATAAGATTGAGAATATTGTTAGATGGGTTTGCGGAGGTTTGTAGCTACTCTGTCATCAACGGTAAAGACAAGTGCTGTCCAGAGGTGTCTTGCATATGGGGGGCGGCACCTTGGAGTTCTGTGACGACAGTATAACAGTGGCTGTATACCTGAAAATAGATGTAACTTTCATTTGCATTCGGCGGCTGCTCTCAGCTTCGCTCAGGCGATATCATGTCAGCACCTGTGTCAAGGTGAACATGCATTTGGATAGGAATTTCTCAGAAATCAAGTATGAAACGGATGTCGCCGCCTAATGCCTGAGGGCACCTGTGTGTAGTTTGACAACTGATGACCGTGTCACTTCACATTCCAGTGGACAGGGTGTGGGGCGGCGGTCCTTGTGCGCGTTGATTGCATTATTTTGTGAGCGGGCTTGTAGGCTCTGCCATGCACTCTTTGGACAGTTTGCGAGTTGATTTTGTATCTGCACATCTGTGTGCTGCATTATTTAGGAACAGTTTGCAGTGCAGTTCTGTACTGAAATTATTTCGGTAAATTAGTATTTGTTTGCATGTCTGCAGACTGTGTATTGTGACCTCAAGCACATCAGGGCGAGTATTTTCTGTCAGTGTGATAAATATACTCCATCCCTAAGTAAAATGGTCCAAAATAAATAGAGTACACTCCTTCCTTCGTCTACCCAGCACCCCTGCACAGCCTGTCAATTTCGCGCCATTTTCCCCCTACAGATCATCATCTGGGATTAGGTCACAGGAGGGATGACAGTACCCTCTGGTGGCAGTAATGTGTACTTGGTCAGTTGGAGTCTAGATCTCATGGTGGAGTCATTGCTTGCAAAATAAAAACTCATGTCCATCTTAGGCAGAGTTGTTTTCCCGCCATTTCCCCCCACCCATCTTGGATGATGTCATGCACTGTGTACATTAGTGCACGTTAGTACATGTTAGTGCACATTAGTTCACTTTAGTACACGTTAGTGCATGTTAGTGTACATTAGCCCGACAATATGGGTTGGTAAGGGGATGTGGCGGTCGGCTGAGGATCGTGGTGGAGACTTTAACTATTTCCTTCCAAGTCCAGATGGGCATGGCGTTCGCGAAAATTCATTTCAAGTCGACGGTAGCGATCTCTCATGGTGTCAATATGCACTAGGCCGCATGGTGAACACAATGTATGTCACCATCTTGAATAACGGTAGTCACGTCATCAGATGACGTTACGGACGACAGCGCCCTCTGGTGCCAGTACTGTGTACTAATTCAGTTGGAGTCTGGTGCTCTTGATGAACAGAATGTATGCTGCCATCTTGGATTACGTCATAGATGAGAGTGCCCTCTGGTGGTGGCACTGTGTACTAAGTCAATTGAAGTCTGGAATTTGTGGTGAACACTCTGGATGGCTGTACTGTATGAAAATGATTAAATAAAGACTTATTTACAAGTCCTTTTCCCAAAAATCCTTAGGAGGATGAGGCAGTCAGGTGACTGAGGTTAGTACTAGTGTCCTTTCTTTCATGCCATTTTCTTAGCTGAGTAAAGATATGCGAATTGACCTTTGTCTACTGCCAAAATTCAAACTTGATGCCAGTTCATAGGAGGAAGTGGCGGTCGGGTGACTTAGGTTAGTGGAGGTACACTGAGTGAGCTATCTTCCCGCGATTTTCTTAGCTTAGTGGAGATAACAGTGATATGGTGCATTGTCCTGTTGGAATTTGAACTTCCTGCCATTTTTCTGGGGGAGGGGGTTAGGTTAGTGGAGGTAGCCCAATTTACCTTCTTCCTGCCAAAATTCAAACTTCCCACCAAAATCCGCCATCTTGAATGACGTCCTGGCAGCCATCTTGGATGACATCACGCAGTGTTGCCAAGTCTACGCGACGCCATCTTGGTTGACATCATAGCCATCATCTTGGATGCATCTGCCAACAGATTAGATTTAGATTAGATTAGATTAGATTAATACTAGTTCCATGGATCATGAATACGATATTTCGTAATGATGTGGAACGAGTCGAATTTTCCAATACATGACATAATTAGGTTAATTTAACAACATACTTAAGTTAATATAACAACTTTTTTTTGTGTTTTTTTATTTTTTTTATTTTTTTATTTTTTTAATATTTTTTTTTCTTAATTTATATCTAAAAATTCCTCTATGGAGTAGAAGGAGTTGTCATTCAGAAATTCTTTTAATTTCTTCTTAAATACTTGTTGGTTATCTGTCAGACTTTTGATACTATATGGTAAGTGACCAAAGACTTTAGTGCCAGTATAATTCACCCCTTTCTGTGCCAAAGTTAGATTTAATCTTGAATAGTGAAGATCGTCCGTTCTCCTAGTATTGTAGTTATGCACACTGCTATTACTTTTGAATTGGGTTTGGTTGTTAATAACAAATTTCATAAGAGAGTATATATACTGAGAGGCTACTGTGAATATCCCTAGATCCTTAAATAAAAGTCTGCAGGATGATCTTGGGTGGACTCCAGCTATTATTCTGATTACACGCTTCTGTGCAATAAATACTTTATTCCTCAGTGATGAATTACCCCAAAATATGATGCCATATGAAAGCAATGAGTGAAAATAGGCGTAGTAAGCTAATTTACTAAGATGTTTATCACCAAAATTTGCAATGACCCTTATTGCATAAGTAGCTGAACTCAAACGTTTCAGCAGATCATCAATGTGTTTCTTCCAATTTAATCTCTCATCAATGGACATACCTAAAAATTTGGAATATTCTACCTTAGCTATATGCTTCTGATTAAGGTCTATATTTATTAATGGCGTCATACCATTCACTGTACGGAACTGTATGTACTGTGTCTTATCAAAATTCAGTGAGAGTCCGTTTACAAGGAACCACTTAGTAATTTTCTGAAAGACAGTATTGACAATTTCATCAGTTAATTCTTGTTTCTCAGGTGTGATTACTATACTTGTATCATCAGCAAAGAGAACTAACTTTGCCTCTTCATGAATATAGAATGGCAAGTCATTAATATATAATAAGAACAACAAAGGACCCAAGACTGACCCTTGTGGAACCCCATTCTTGATAGTTCCCCAGTTTGAGGAATGTGCTGATCTTTGCATGTTACGAGAACTACTTATTTCAACTTTCTGCACTCTTCCAGTTAGGTACGAATTAAACCATTTGTGCACTGTCCCACTCATGCCACAATACTTGAGCTTGTCTAGCAGAATTTCATGATTTACACAATCAAAGCCTTTGAGAGATCACTAAAAATCCCAATGGGAGGTGTTCGGTTATTCAGATCATTCAAAATTTGACTGGTGAAAGCATATATGGCGTTTTCTGTTGAAAAACCTTTCTGGAAACCAAACTGACATTTTGTTAGTACTTCATTTTTACAGATATGTGAAGCTACTCTAGAATACATTACTTTCTCAAACAATGCAGAGTGTTGCAGATCACAGGTGTCCCCAATACTTGTATGTACTGTAGGACATAGGATCACACATCAGAGTTACCACTGCTAACGCAAATTGAGACCGAGGACATTAGAATTCTAGTTTCTTTGACAGAGACTATGTACAACACTCAGTCATAAAGATCATTGTTTAGTAGTGGATTGTTTGTGGTTTTAGAAACGTATGATCTACTCAGTGATATTCTAATCAGTGCCAGAATTATTCTTTGAAACATGAGGAGCTACAGTCCTGTTCTTCCTTTCCCTTCTCCCTTCCCCTCCATGTGGACCACCTTTAACAACTGTGGCAAAAAAAAAAAAAAAATGAAATGATCGTATAGCATTCAGGGGATATCGGCCACCGTATTGCAAGTCCTTTTTTGGTGACGCGACTTACGAGTCAATGATGATGAAGAGCACACAACACCCAGTCCTCTGCCAGGAATCGATCCTGGGCCCCCTGCGTGGGAGGCGGTAACGCTACCGCTGTGCTAAGGAGGCGGACGAACAATTGAGGTATTTCTTAACGTGTAAAAAATCACTTTTGCACAGAGCTTAACTTCTTTGTTCTCGGTACTTTTCAGAACCATTCCCTAAACAGCAGCATGAAATGAATGATTAGTGCTGCATACTAGGGAAGTCTGCGAATTTATTACGAATGTGGTGAAATTCTCGAGCATCGGGGAGTACTACTAAGTTTCTTGTCCACTTCGATTATGTTTCAAAATACTTTTTTTTTTGGCAGTTTTGTATAATACAGACATGAAAACCGTCAGGATGCACCACAAGTAATAAAAAGAAACTGGCAAATAGAGCACTTGATCAAACAAAGGCCTTCAGCAAGCCAAGGAATTTGTTTGCCAAGATCGGTGATGGGGCGTTTCCACGTGACGTCACTGTTGAGAAGCGACAGCATGGCAAGGTGGGGTATGGCACCATTCTGTTTAAAGTAACATTAATTTACGAAAACTGAAGATCAATGTAGTGAATTATGGGTACCATAGAAACATGTATAAACAGGGCTGAATGCTGCTACTTCCTACAGGCATGAAGCTTGTAAGTTACTGTCGTTGTAATCATAAGAGGGAAACTATAGATTACTACTGCCAATGTCCTCTATTGGACAACTTATAACCTTCCATCGTTTATTTTCTATAGTAGTGCATATGCAAGAACCATAAGAGTTTTTGGCGTAGCACACAAGTTTTACGTCTCACAATTGGCAGTAGGCTTTAACAGCTCTTCCAATAAGATATGTATGAAGTAATAAGGAAACGTTGTAATTCCAATTACCTCACAAATGCATAATTGTACAGAAGCTTGAGGAGATTAATCGACACACGTTAATCAAAACGACAGTATGATACCGAAAAGAATTAGTTGAAAATCTCAGTAATGATATATCTGTGGGGACCTTGCCATCGATGATGCAAAATATTCGAAAATAAGACTCCTTGGCAGTGAGCTTAGCCTCCTGAAGGGAGAATATCTTTGATTTATTGTATTTGTTGCTTACAATTGTATTATGTGCATGCATTCCTTTGTGTGTTAATTTCATTTACTGAGACTCTGATTCTTTGCCCACTAGAATTCCCGAAGTGGTGACCTTCAAAGAACGGCGGCCACTACCTCAACATAATAAATGTACATAGTCAGATTATGTTCAGGTCGACAATGGAGCTGTCCCACGATTGCCACCTTTATGAAAAATTTGGACAAATGGTGACTTCCACGGTGATTCACATGTTTTCTAACGTCTAGATCAGCCTCTGTTATGTGTGAGACACAGAAGTAACTTGAACCGTGTTGCATTGTTGACTACAACAATGAATGAACGTGTACACGAACAATGTGTAATGACTTTCGACCTCCATGGTGATTGCGGTGATGAGTTCAATCTTTCCTCACACCAACAAGATAAAATTTCGCCAACTACTTCATGACTACACAGCATTACCTCGTGCGATTTTACCGATCCATCCTATCGGGTGGGACCCAGCTGAATCCATTCACAACCTCACAGGGACCCAGCAGGCTGGGCCACCCGAAAAGATGCGCAGACTACCATCAACACCGCGTGTTGTCCCAGGAATCTCGTCTGCCACCACGCTCAGACTACACGTCCCAGCACATCAACGGCAAAATTTATGTGGAACATAGGCAGTATACAACCGAGTTTTCACTCTAAGCTATTACCCTTCCAACTGGAAGATCTGGCAACTTGATTCATGAAAGTTGACTTCATACAATGGCATCTTCGATGATAATTCTAAGTTTGTGATCTTTAAACGACGTAGTGGAGAATGCTCACATCATCAATGTCGTCATACAACCACCTTTGGCCAATGCCAAATTATATTCCCCAGACAAGACACGTGACATTTAAATAGAGACACTTTAGAAATGCAAAAAATTAATACTAAACCAGGTCCGCAGGTCCACCTACACTAGTGGCAGACAGACCACAAGCAGCCGAAACTGCTATGATAAATTACTGCAAACTGGCACAGCCAGGCAGTCAGATAGATTATGGGCTTTGCCCACACAAGACGGAATGTACAGCTTATATGGTGGCAGTCAGGCCTTCAACACTCGCACAGTACCTGACAGTTGCCTGATATTGAACCTCCATGTCTTTCTTTACTCACACCTTACCAGGGGCTACCATGTTTAGTGATCTAGACTGTAAAAAAGCTTACTTGCAATTTCCTATGGATGCTTAGGACATATCCAAAACACTGATAATAATGCTGTTCATCTTCTACGAATTCATTAATAACATTCTCTTCAAATTTCTGCCCTGTTAGTATATGTGGACGATATTTTAGTTCTTTTGGCATTTTTGCTAGAACATGAGGAACATCTCACGCTCATTTTTGAGACCCTGGAACATCACGGTGTGGTGATAAATGACAAGTGCCAATACTGATAAGCTGAAGTGATATTTCTGGGACCTCTGAACATGAGTGACACTGCAATCGGAGCAGTGTTTCAACAGATAGTTGTGAACAACAACCGCCTTCTTACAGAATCTAAGTGGGACTCTAAGTAAGTGGTCAGCTAATGACAGAGAGTGGCTCATTGCACACGAGGCAGTGTGTACTTGAAGAACATCGAGGGTAGACCATTCATTACTTACACAGATCATCGACCACTGGCAAGCTCCATATACATAATCCAGCAAAAGACTATTCTCCACGCTGTTTCCGTCACACTAATTCTGTTGCACGTCGATGTTCAGCATCGCAAGGGTGCGGACAACGTCATGGTTTATTACCCGAGTAAATTCACTATCAGTTGACACCAACTACGACGAACTCGCCAAGGCTCAACAACAGGTTCCACAGATCTGCAATCTCCTACAAGATACTACAACCAGTCTGAAGCCTGAGCACGTCTGGTGTGATGTGTTGCGAAATTACCTCCGCCCAATGGTCTCACTCGCTATGAGGAAGCCTATTTTCGATAGCTTGCACAGAGTGTCGTACCTGGGAATACACTCCACCACTAAACTTGTTACAGACTCATTTGTCTGGTTAGATGTGAAACAAGACTGCAAACTCTGGACCAAACCTGTACAGCTTATCAGCCCTGCCAGACTGGTTGTAACACACATCCGAAACACGGACGATTTGACATACCTATGTCCACCTAGACCTGGTTGGCCCCCTATCGCAGTTGGAAGGTTTTCATTATATTCGTTCCGTGATCGATTGCATTACTCGCTTGGCTGAAGCAGCACCCTTGCCAGACATAATCATGGAAATGTCACCAAGGATGTTTGTACAGTTGTGGATATCGTGTTTTGACTGGCCAGCATGCATCACTACCGACCAAGTCCGCCAGTACCAGTCCGCCCAATTCTCTAAACCAAGTAACTTTTGCGGCATCCGGCACTACCGCACCAGAGCCTACCATCCACAGAGCAATGGTTTGTTGGAACGCTGGCACCGAACACTCAAAGCAGCATTTATCACGGGGGCCAATGGACAGACTCCTTACCCTGGATTCTTCTAGGAGAAGAGACTGGCTCTTCTAGGAGAAGATCTCCCTGCCTCTTTGGAAGAGTTTTTGTATGGTGAGATGCTCAATCGTCTGGCATGTTTCGTCTGGTGCAACCGATAAAGACTACGGAGCTACCAGCCCTAGTCCAGTGCATGAAACAACACATCGCGGGACTAAGAATACTACCAGCCCAGCCCTACGTCTCACCAGGCTCCACAACGCTTTAGCACACAGCAAGTATGTCATGTTATTGGATGATACAGTCAGACTAGCACTACAGCCACTGTATTCTGGCCAACGTCGGGTATCGAAATGGGGAGAAAACATTTTCGATATTTTAATATGTGGGAAGCCAGTCACCGTCTCGGTGCATCGCCTCAGACCGCATGATTTTACGAGATACAACAAGCCCAGCTGGCGTAGCGACGACAACATTCACATCACTACAGAGCATGATAGAACATCAAAAAATGATAATACTGACAATGCTCTCAAGGTGAGCCTTGATGTGCAACAACTCCACCTAACAGAAATTGGCAGATGGCTTCATCTTGATTGATGGGCAGCAACGACAGGGTTAGAAGGGTTTTATTTCCAGACTGTTCACTCGCAACAACAAAGTACCCAACGGTGTTGAACCTGCGGCGGTGTCATTAAGGCTGTCAGTCTATAGTTTCCTAATGATCGCGGCTTCTAGGTAATGACTGCTGCCAGCAGGAACAGGCGGATAATATCGCACCTGCCCTCCTCTCGCCACCTCCACAGGCGAGCACTCTACTCCAAAACTTGATACTCTGAGTGCCGGCCAGCAATCCCGAAACGGTCGTACCCCAAGACCCCCTTACCTTAGCCATATCATCTGTTCTAAGAAGGGAAAAGAGACACCAGGACTACGTTTTTTCTTCTCGCTGAGAGATGGTCCAGCCGTGCCCTGCATTGCAGCTAGCCACAGCACTGCTGGTCACGCGCAACTGCGCAAAGATGGCGTCTGCTGCTGGGACCCTCTGCGATCTCCTTCCGTCAGTACTGCGCACTCATTAGCTGTGGGAGGGGGCACTCTGTGGGGACCTAACCATTGACGACGTAAAATACTGGAAAACAAGACTCTTTGGCAGTGAGTTTAGCCTCCCACAGGAGGAAAATCTTTGGTTCAGTAATAAATTACGTTACTTGCATTTACTGCCGTCCTGCTTCTTCGTGTGAGCATTCCCAGCTCGAATTTCCACATACCCACCATGTTTCTTACATAATTATATTTTATCATTGACATGCAGTGTAACAGCAAGGCTTTGCCTAAGGGGGGTAGGACGTCAAACGGGCCGACTTGGAGCAGGAGAGTCACCACAGGACATTTTAATTTCTACTGTCTATACTTTTACAAATAAATTCATAAAACTTTTGTCACCATGACCAGGAAGGATTGAGGACCCACACTCATCGCAGTGGAAGTTCAAAAACGTAGCAAAATACCTTTTTTTACATGTGAAATTTCATCTTTTTCTCACTTATTACTGGCTGCATTTATTGCTATAGGTACACTTTTCTTCCTAAGTAAGAGAGAGTTTTCGATGAATTTTTCATAGCATACAAACACTAGTTACAGGTGTATGAAACTCTAGAATTTCCCAAATCTATTAAAAAACTGTAGAAAAATTGAGATAATTAACTATAAAACTTGAGTTTTTCTAAACATGAAGTTTAAAATGTAACAGTTCATCCATTTTTTCATAAATTAAATAACTTCTATAGTTTCATACACCTATAACTATGGTTTGTATGCTGTACAAAAGTCATCGAAGAATCTCTCTTACTTAGGAAGAAAAGTATACCTATAGCAACAAATGCAGCCAGTAGTAAGTGAAAAAATGATGAAATTTCACATGTAAAAAAAAGAGTGTTTTGTTACGTTTTTGAGCTTCCACTGCTATGAGTATGAATCCTGAATTCTTCCTTGTCATGCTGTTAAAGTTTTATGAATTTATTTGTTAAAGTATAGACAGTGGAAATTAAAATGTCCTGTGTTGCCTCTCGTGCTCCGTTTGACGTCCTACCCCCCCCCCCCCCCCCCCCTTTAATATCTTCCCGACTCTAATGGGTATTCTTCAGGAGACATTTAATTTGTATGTTTGTAAAGACATTTCGTGAAATCTGGAGTACTTTAGTCATTAGTTCTGTTCTGTGTCAAAATCGAATACTTTGGAGTTCCTTTCTCCGTCTTCGCCTAAACCATGAGCCGGTAGCTTGTTATTCAGTCTTAACTTACTGTTTTCTGTTAGTAAATACTGTTGGTTTTTACTCTTATCAGTGTAAGACCTTTTTAAGTTTCTTTAATTTCATTTTCAATACCACCTCTTTTCTGTTTCTATGCTTTGATTAAGTTTTTTCTTCTTGTATGACACTGAAACTAGTACGTTACGAACAAGTTTAGAAGTTTAATGAGCATTGTTTCTGCCATTTCTTTGTGACATATATAGGCTAGAGGATGGAACAGCAGGAGAAGGGGCTTTAAGGTGGATTGAAGGCGTTGAGGTCCTCTTTTGTGGAAGTTTCAATATTGTTCTTTTTAAAGCGTACGCTACCGATTGTACATTTTTAATGCCAATGCCATCACTTTCTTTATAGGGATGAACCAATTGCTCACATGTTTCTGGATCTTGCGGAAAATTATTATAGGTAATAGCACTACCTTTAGTTCTATGATTATGCTTTTCACAGCCAGCCGCAGCCGAATTCGGTACTATTATTGTTGAACAGAACGAAGAAACACATTAGAACAGGAAAACAAATAGCAACATGAGACTTACTCTCTAGAACACGTAAGAGCATGTGCGAACTGAGCATTTCTCACAAGTGACGTAATGTGCAGAACGGAGAAAATTCGGTTCTGTACAGGCACAATCACTCCACCACCCTCCTTGCTTGTTTGCAACTGAAACAAATGACACATATTTCACACCCTTATTTCATCTAATCGTCTGCGAAACTCTTGCTAGGCGGCAACACTTTACTACTACGGACAGAATTGCCACCAATACCAGAAAACAAAAGAATGCATTTCTAACAATATCAAAAAATTAATATTAAACTCCAATTAACGATGCATTAAAGCATAATAAATATGGAGACGGGTTTCAAAAGTGAAAGTTCGGCATCCCTGTTGATTCCCTTTGGCTATAAACATCAGTACGCGAAACTCAAGTAGACCTATACGTCTCATTATGCTCGGCACTTGAGCTTTCTAGCAATCCACAAGAGGTTTATTCTACAGAAGCCATGCATCCAAATCTCCGCTACATGGAGCTAACGTGCATCTCGAGGCACAGGCTTAGAACTATCTACTCTCTGTTTAAAAAAAAAAAATTATCGATATAAATAATTCTTAAATAATTAACTTTCGTTATTTAAATCAGAGAGGAAAATATCCGAAACGATTCCTGATAGTTAAAATATTGTTCTACATCACTGAAAAATACGCTAACGGAAAAAAAAATCACACCACCAAGAAGGACTTGTGCGACACAAACGTAAGTTGGTAGGCATGTTTGTACACCTGAAAGAAGATGTCCATTCAGAGTTCACGCCAGTCACATCGGGTGGAGCTAGTAACGCCACTATGAGGATGCTGGTCAGGTTTGCTTTCAATACACTCTCTAACCCTCGTGAGCGTTCGTTACATTTAAAATTGGACGTGATCAGCTGATTTTAATCAAGAACGCCTTAAAGGCGACAAGGACGACATTATCAACACCTCACCAAGATCGAACGAGGTCGTGCATTAGGGCTATGAGAAGTTGGATGTTCCTTCTGCGATATTCCAGTAAGACTTAGCAAGAATGTAGCCGGCGGCGGTGGTCACGAGATTGTATGGTGGCAAGAAGAATGGGATCCGAGCTGCCACGTGGCGCTACCTAGAGGGAAGACCATCGCATTCGACGTATGGCTCTGGCGCATCTGATGCAGCTATTTGAGCAGTTGTTGGAATCACAGTGACACAACGAACTGTTACAAATCGGTTACTTCTAGGATGGCTCCGAGCCAGACTTCCTTCTTTTTTTATTTACACGTCAAGTTCCGTAGGACCAAATTGAGGTGCAAATCTCCAGGGGCATGGAACGTGTCAGTGCATGAAATTACAGCATAAAAGTAATAACAGATAAAAATAAAATGTTTATGAATCCAAAAAAGTCCGTCCATAAGTTTAAGTAAACACAATCAACAATACAACAAGAATCAGCGTAATTTTTCAAGGAAATCCTCGACAGAGTAGAAGGAGTGACCCTTGAGGAAACTGTTCAGTTTCAATTTGAAAGCGCGTGGGTTACTGCTAAGATTTTTGAATTCCAGTGGTAGCTTATTGAAAATGGATGCAGGAGTAGAGTGCATGCATTTCTGCACAAGAGTTAAGGAAGTCCGATCCAAATATAGGTTTGATTTCTGCCGAGTATTAACTGAGTGAACGGTGCTTATTCTTGGGAATAAGCTAATATTGTTAACCAGAAATGACACTAAGGAATACATATACAAAAAGGTACGGCCAAACTTTCAGGAAACATTCCTCACACACAAAGAAAGACAATATGTTATGTGGACATGTGTTCGGAAACGCTTACTTTCCATGTTAGAGCTCATTTTATTACTTCTCTTCAAATCACATTAATCATGGAATGGAAACACACAGCAACAGAACGTACCAGCGTGACTTCAAACACTTTGTTACAGGAAATGTTCAAAATGTCCTCCATTAGCGAGGATACATGCATCCACCCTCTGTCGCATGGAATCCCTGATGCGCTGATGCAACCCTGGAGAATGGCGTATTGTATCACAGCCGTCCACAATACGAGCACAAAGAGTCTCTAAATTTGGTACCGGGACTGCGTAGACAAGAGCTTTCAAATGCCCCCATAAATGAAAGTCAAGAGGGTTGAGGTCAGGAGAGCGTGGAGGCCATGGAATAGGTCCGCCTCTACCAATCCATCGGTCACCGAATCTGTTGTTGAGAAGCGTACGAACACTTCGACTGAAATGTGCAGGAGCTCCATCGTGCATGAACCACATGTTGTGCCGTACTTGTAAAGGCACATGTTCTATCAGCACAGGTAGAGCATCCCGTATGAAATCATGATAACGTGCTCCATTGAGTGTAGGAGGACGACGAAACTAAAATGAGCTCTCACATGAAATTAAGCGTTTCCGGACACATGTCCACATAACATCTTTTCTTTATTTGTGTATATATATCTCTTGTCGACTCCTGTTCACGAGTCTGGGTATTTTGACATTGGCCTCTCTCTCCCTATATATATATATATATATATATATATATATATATATATATATATATATATATATATATATATATATATATATATTGAGAGGCCAATGTCAAAATACCCAGACTCGTGAACAGGAGTCGACAAGAGGTTCCTGAACTTACACCACATGTTGCCCGAACCGACCATTTCAGAGCCAAAAATATCGTTTTAGAATGGGAGGAGTTACCCCAAAATATAATACCAGACGATATAAGTGAATGAAAATTAGCAAAATAAAATTTCGTGTCGAACAATCACTCACTTCACATACCGTCCGAACAGTAAAAATTGCAGCATTAAGTCTTTGAACAAGATCCTGAACGTGGGCTTTCCACGACAGCTTCCTATCTATCTGAACACCTAGAAATTTGAACTGTTCAGTTTCACTAACCACATGCCCATTCTGTGAAATTAAAACGTCAGGTTTTATTGAATTTTGTGTTACAAACTGTAAAAACTAAGTACTACAGAGATTTAGCGTTAGCTTATTTTCTACAAGCCATGAGCTTATCTCATGAATTGCACTATTTGAAACGGAGCCAGTGATGCACACAACATCCTTTACTACCAAACTAGTGTCATCAGCAAACATAAATATTTTAGAATTACCTGTAATATTGGATGACATATTATTTATATAGATAAGAAACAGGAGTGACCCCAACACTGATCCCTGGGGCACCCTCCACTTGACCATACCCCTCTCAGACCGCACATCACAGCCATTCTCAACACTGCGAATAATGACCTTTTGCTGTCTGTTGCTAAAGTAAGAGGTGAACCAGTTGTGAGCTACTCCGCATATTCCGTAATGGTCCAACTTCTGGAGCAATATTTTGAGATCACCACAATCAAATGCCTTAGTTCAATAAAACAAATATGCCTAATGTTCGAAACCTTTTGTTTAATCCATCCAGTACCTCACAGAGAAAAGAGAATATAGCATTTTTAGTTGTTAAATGACTTGTAAAGCCGAACTGTGCATTTGATAGCAAATTGTGTAACATAAAATGATCAATTATTCTTACATACACAGCTTAGCAAACACTGATGGCATAGAACTGGTTCTAAAATTGTCTACATTAACCCCTTCCTCCCTTTTTATTAAGCAACTTTACTACTGAGTACTTTAATCGTTCAGGAAACTTATCATTCCTAAAGAAAAAATTACAAATATGACCAAATACAGGGCTAACATGTGCAGCACAGTAATATTCTGCTAGGCACACCATCATATCCATGAGAGTCCTTAGTTTTCAGTGATTTAATTATTTATTCCATCTCGTCCTTGTCTATATCACAGAGGACTATTTCAGACATCAATCTCACAGAGACATTTTCCAAGAGAATTGTATGACGCCCTGTAGAAACTAAGTTTTTCTTTAATTCACCAGCAATGCTCAGAAAATGATTGTTAAATACTGTACATATATCTAATTTATCAGTAACAGAAATATTTTTACTGCGAACTGACTTCATATCGTCGACTTGTGCTACTGACTAGACACTTCCTTCACAACTGACCATTTGGTTTTAATTTTATCCTGTGAATTAGCTATTCTATTTGCTTACCACATACTCTCTTCCTTCCTAATAACATTTTTAAGCACCTTACAGTACTGTTTGTTATGGGCTACTGTACCCTGATTGTGACTGCTTCAAACATTTTAATAAATGGTATCCTTATCCCACTAGTCAGCCACCCAGGCTGCCTTTTACTGCTAGTACCCCGTTTAGAATGTTCTAATGGAAAGCAACTCTCAAAGAGCATGAGAAATGTGTTAAGGAAAGCATTATATATGTCATCTATGATATCAGCACTATTAACATCCTGCGACTCTTGTTCCTTGACAAGGTTTAAAAAACTCTCTGTTGCAGTTGGATTAAGTTTCCTACATAGTTTGTAATTATACGTGGCATTTGTTTGAGTACAAAAACCTTTTGGTGTTAAAATTTGTGCATCATGGTCTGAAAGGCCATTCACCCTTTTGCTAAGAGAATGCCCATCTAGAGAATGCCCTTCACCCTGATTGGAAAGAAACACAGTATGAATCAGATCATATGAATTTAGGAGATCTACCAACATCCTTTTTCTTCGATCGTCATATACAAAATTTATATTGAAGTCACCACATATAACTAATTTCTGGTACATCTTATAAAGTGAATCAAGAACCCTCTCTAGCTTGAGCAGAAATGCTCCGAAGTCAGAGTTAGGGGACCTATAAACAACAACAATTAGATGTTTAGTTTCACCAAATTCAATTGTCACAGCACAACATTCAAATATCTTTTCAGTGCAGTACCGTGATGACGTCTATAGACTCAAATGGAATACTGTTTTTTTATGTACATGGCCACTTCCATACCCCATAAGGAACTCCTTTATTCCTGTACCCTGGTAAAGGAAGCCTCTGAATTGTCAAATTATTTAAGTGGTACTGATGTCGTAACCCAACATGCTTTACAGAATGAGGACTTGTTGCCTTGCCTTGCTTGACTACCAGATCTGTCCCCAATAGAGCACGTAAGGGACATCATCGGACAATTCCAGCGTCATCCTAAACCAGCATTAGCCGTCCCTGTGTTGACCGACCAATTGCATCTACACCCCACAAACTGACACCAGGCATCTGTACAACACAATACTGGCATGTCTACATGCTTGCATTAAACCTTCTGGCGGTTGAACCTGTTATTAATGTACCAGCATTTCATTTTTGCAATAGCTTATCTCTCCTTTACATTAATATGTGATCTTGCAGTGTTAATTACTTAAATATGTTACCTGGACAAACTTCATTACTCTAAATTAATTGTATTTTGGTGTTTCGAAGCTTGTTTCGTCAGTATATAAATAAATAGGCATATTTCGTTTGAGGCGGATCTGCTACAGAGCTCTTAACTAAGAGCCGTGTCCGCTAGTGCATAAGCAAATCGCGCACAACTTGAATACAGTATTATGGTGTGCTGAAAGCCCTGTGTATACCGTATAGTGCACATATACAGTATATAATACATGTCGCGGCGCGTCGGTAGAGTTGAGTGATATTCACTCACACAGCCCACTGTACTTGCCCTCGTGGCATTGTGTACCTAGCGGAGCGAGGGCCTTCCCCCCATGCAGGACGCGTACTTCCTGCCACTCAGTGCTGCCAATACAATGGAAACAATTTCCGAAGCGAAACAAGGAAGCCCGACGCCCGTGCGCCCGGCTGGCGA
This sequence comes from Schistocerca americana, assembly GCF_021461395.2. Lineage (NCBI taxonomy): Eukaryota > Metazoa > Arthropoda > Insecta > Orthoptera > Acrididae > Schistocerca > Schistocerca americana. The sequence continues at coordinate 589,991,350 of NC_060125.1, read as the reverse complement.
CAGCGCGGGCTGTTTGCATAATCAGCGGCTCTTCCGGCGCGGGATTTGCATATTCCCGGCCACATGTGCGGCCGCATCGGCGTCGGCAGCGTTGGTAGCACTGGGGACGGCAGCGGCGGCGGCGGCGGCGGCGGTGGTGGTGGGGAGGACGCCGCGGCGCAGATGCCGCCGCGTGGATTAACATGTCGCGTCCGATGCATATGCATGTACGTTTGCATGTGCGCGGGCACCGGCAGCAGCGTTAAAAGCGAGCGCGCTCAGGTATGAAATCGCGTCGAAATTTGAAAATAAAACTCCGCTTGTCTCTTTCTGCCCAACCTTTCCCGCTCACATATCTGTGAGAGTACCTATCAGTGCTAAAAGGCGGAACATTCTTAATCTGCATCTGCCCTGATGGCATTGTACTCCAAGCACAAGATCTTTTGCAGGGGTTGGACAGAACAATACGAGCAGCTTGGTGTACACAGCACATTTCTAGAGCCTCTTTCCTGAGTTTTTTGTAGCGTAAATTCCCCTTCATCTGAGAGAAGCACTTACATCCAATGTCTTCAGCTGTTTGTTGGATATATTCTAATTTCAGTCTTCCCTTACAAATTTTAGCGTCTGCAGCTCCCTCTAGTACTACGGAAGTTATTGCCTGATGTCTTAATAGATGTCCTATCATCCTATACCCTCTCCTTGTCAATGTGTTCCACATATTCATTTCCTAAACGATTCTGGGGAGAACCTCCTTCATTACATTATCAGTTCCATCATATTTTCAACATTCTTCTGTAGCCCCACGTTCTAAATGCTTCGGTTCTCGGGACTGACCATCCAAGGTTCACTTCTGTACACCGCTGTGCACCAGACGAAGATTCTCAGAAAGACCAATGTTTGATACTGGTGGACTTCTTCTCGTCAGGATTGCGCTCTTTGCCTGTACTAGTCCGCTTCTTACAGGTATGTCCCCCTTGCTTTTTCCGTCATATGTTATTCTGATTCGAAGGCAGCAGCATTCCTGCATCTCGTCCACTTCGTGGTCTCCAATTTGATGTTAACTTTGTTGGGTTTAATCTCAGTGCGTAGTATTTGCCCAGTAGACTGTTCATTTTATTCAACAGGTCCTGTAATTCTACTTCAGTGTCACTGAGAATAACAATGTTCTCAGAGAAACTTATCGTTGACACTCTATCACCATAAAATTTAAATTCACTCCTGAACTTATCTGTTACTTTAGTAATTACTGACTGAACAATAGGAAAGAAATACTGCATCCCTATCTCACCCATTTTTTAAGCCCAGCACTTCGTTCTTCGTCCACCATTCATATTGTTCCTGCTTGGCTCCTATACACATTGTATATTATCCATCTTTCTTGCAGCCTGCTCCTATTTTTATGAAAATTTCGAACATATTGCAACGTTTTCCATTGTCAAAACGCTTTTTCTGGGAGCACACGCCTGATGAAGGTGTCTTGATTTATCGCAAGTCCTGCTTCCGTCATCAAGTGCAAACGTCAGAAATAACTCTCTCTAGTGTCTTTACCTTCCCAAAAGCCAAACTGTTATTCATCTAACAGGCCATCAACTTATTTTTCCATTCTCCTGTATGTTAATCCTGTCAGTAACGTAGATGAATGAGCTGTTAAACTGATTGTGCAATAGTTCTCGCACTTGCCTGTTGTTGCTGTCTTTGGGATTACGTGGATGATATTTTCCTAAAATGTGATGATGTGTCTACTGTCTAACAGATTCTACGCATAAACTGGAATAGAGGTTTAGTTGCCACTCTTCTCAATGATTTAAGAAATTTCAGTGTTATCTGTTGTCGTGTCCCGACATAGGTGGGAGAGGAAAAAAGGGGTTGCTGGTCAGTCTGCGCTCCCGAGCGGTACAGAGCAGAAGGCAGAAGGACATTTCACAGTGAAGACATTTGATTGTTTCTTTTATCTGAGCCAAAACTGGTACAGGCATTTACTAGAAATGCAGGTGGTGAGACTCGGTAGGGATCTCGTTGTGGAGACTCTTGGACAAACAGGGTTTCGAAATAGTTGTTTACTCCAGACAGGACTAACTAATACACTGGAGGCTAGTTCTAGGGTTAGAAAAAGTATGAATAACACTGTTACAACAGAAGCCAGTGCAGAAGTCCCAGGAGAGGATGCTAACCACAGTAGCAAACACTAGCAGCGTCTTAAGGCAACAACTTAGTTGCAAAACAAAACATAATGAATGTGACACTGTTCCCTGAGGCACTCCAAGAGAGAGAGAGAGAGAGAGAGAGAGAGAGAGCAGACTTACCCGGAGCTGGACCGAGGCTGGAGTCGACGGACGCGGAGTCGGCGCCCAGACTGAGAACTCTGCCAAAATGTGGAATCTAGGGGTTTTAAAGAGTCGTGTGGGGGCACTGTTTTTCCCACTTAAAGCTACCCAGACAGTCCCGTAGGTCTCTTGCAGGTGCCTGCCAATCATGGTTTAGTTAGGTCCCCTCTACTGCTCCTAAGGCGTGGATGTTGATGCAGTTGCACTAAGTCCGTATTTGGTATCAACATTGTTCACCTGAAAGCTAAACGTAACTGCTCTGCCAAATAAGGCTTGCAACATTATTGTTATACGTCATTTAGCCCCGCCCCTCGGGATTCCCGGAGTAGGGACTGCTAGGTCAGCAGTTTTTGGCGTTTTCGCTCTCTTTCTAACCCTTGTAAGTCTACTGACGTTGCCGTTCTCAGGGCTGGTATCAAGCTGGCTTTATACACTAGTACGTGACTGTTGGTTACAAAGCTCTACGGTGACAATTCCTTGAAAAGTAACTAACGCCCTGGGACCGCGTCTGGGGGCGTCTGCATTTTCGCAAGGCTCTCCCCTTACTGTTTACTTCATGTAACAATATCTCTCCTAGTTTCGTCTGCCCTCAGCATCGTCTCTGCTTTCGCGCCTTGGAACGTCTGTCCTTTCGCACAGCTTCAAGATAACACTACAGTAGCAAAGAATAATATATTACACTGTGCCTCCTCCTTATTTGAATGAAAGTCTTCTAAAGCTCTGTCAAACTCTGACTGTAATACTGGATCCCATGTGTCTTCCAGATATATTCCCATTTCTTCTGCTATCACGTCTACAGAGAATACCTCCTCATCGTAGATGCTTTCAGTGTATTCTCTCAACCTGTCCGCTCTCTCATCTACGTTTAACGGCGGGATTCCTCCTGAACTCTTAATGCTGACACCTTTGCTTTGAATTTCACTGATAGTTGAATCTGTCCTTCCAAAGGCTTTTTCGTTTTCGATTTCTTCACATTTTTGCATAGACACTTAGCCCTAGCTTCACTGCACGTACACAACGTACGGGTTCGCAGTCACGTACCTTGTTCCTATATTTGTCGGTCCACGTTATGTGATTTTTAGTGATGTCGAGTTCTCTTCAGCTGAACTGACTACTGGGGTATTCATTATCGTAATAAGTAGAGCCTTAGATAACTTCAGGCGTACATCACCATTCCTCGGTACTTTGATATTTTTCTTTTTTCCATGTTAACCCTTTGATGATTCTACTAGAGGTCACCCCACTCTTCTTCGTTACTAAATTGTGATCCGAGCCTGGTTACGTCTTACATTCCAATAACTGATTTCGGAATCTTTGTCTCGCCATGATTTAGTCTAGCTGACGTATTTTCGTATCTCCCGGACTCCCTCTATTGCGGTTTTTGAGCAATGCATTCACTACTGCTGCAGAACTCTATTATTCTTTCTCCTCTCTCGTTCCTACTGCGAAGTCCATATTTTCCCATAACACCATCTCTCGTCACTTCTCTTACGACAGAGTTCGGATTCTCCATGATTATTAGATTATAATCTCCCTTTACGTACTGAGTTACCCATTCAATGCCCTCATCCACTCTTCGTCTCTTTCTCTACTCCTTTTATCTTCTGCTTATGACGTCAACATATATACCTGAACTATTGTTGTTAACATGGAATTGTTGTCGATTCTGATGAGAATAATCCTATCAATGGATTACTCAAAGCAACTTAGTCTATTACCTACCTTTTTATGCATAACAAATCCAACTGCAGTTATACCATTTTTTGTTGCCGTTGATATTACCTTTCTGACTAGAAAGCCTTATCTTCTTCCCACTGCACTATACTGACACCCACAGCATCTAGATTGAGCCTTTGCATTTCCCTTTTCAGATCTTTCGTACCACATTCGTCCTTGTGACGTTCCATGCTTCTGCTCGTGGAATGTTACCTATTCTTTCTTTGTTCGGTCTTTTTCTCACGATCGTCTCGCCCTTAGCAGTGCCCTCCTGCCTCCGCCCCCTCCCCCCCCCCCTTGCTGTTACCTCGCAGAGGTCAGAGATCCGTATGAGGAACTAATCAGGAATCTTTTGCCAATGTACATCATGATACTTTTCAATTACAGGCCATATATCCTGTGAATACATATTAAGTTTCTTTAATGGAGTTGTTTCCGTTGCCTTCCTCATCCTCATGCCGTTGATCATGGCTCATTGTTCAGTCTTTCAGGGACAATTTCTCACCCCAATGGCAAGGGGGGGGGAGGGGCCCTGGGGGGGGGGGGGGGGGGGGAGGGGCCCTGAACCTCGTTCCTTTTTTAAAGCTCTTGGCAGAACGAGGGTAATTTGTTATGCGGGAAATCTTTGACTGCCATTACTGATTACGTTTATTCAAAATTTAAGCAGTGGCTGCGATCATACTCGGGACCCTAGATGTCAGTTACGTCCAAATACTTTCAGCAACAGAATATTATTGCTGACTGATTAGCGGATGTACCCTGTACGACATTCGTAAATTAGAAAAGGTACGCAGAATTACTGTAACAACCGTTAATAAGCTCACTGGAAAATATATTAGTCACCCTTTTAAGATAGGTCACTAATCGCTCTGGAGCGCAGTAGGTGGGACGGAACTGGAACCAAGAGCCCACTGACCCATAACTGCTGACTTAAGCCATGGCCGTGTAGTGGTGTAGTTGCGAGGCGGTTGTATGGAATTAGAACAAGATGAGTCGGCATGAAGTCGGCATGAGTAATGGCAAAAAGGAACTATCGTGATTTAACGTGGCCATGACCGCACCTTGAAAAAATCAGTTTGATTTGTTGGTGTCTGTAAGGAATGGTGTATCACACGCAGCCATGCAACATAGTGTTTGAATAGTTGTCGTAAAACGATCCTAACCTACAGGGTCTGAAGTGAGTGTCACGCCTTGTCAATTAACGTCAGTTTCAAATCCGACAGGAATTAGTACTTAAGTGAATTCAGAACCATCTCAACCAGTTTCCTAGGGAATATTGGGAAATTTTTGGAAATTTGTGGTAAGATCCTATGGGACCAAACTGCTGAGGACATCGGTCCCTAACCTTAGACACTACTTAATCGAACTTAAACTAACTTACGCTAAGGGCAACACATACAGCCATGCCCGAGGGAGGACTCGAACCTCCGACGGGGGGAGCCACGCGAACCGTGACGAGGCCCCTAAGACCGCGCGGCTACCCCGCGCGGTAACATTTTGAAGTTGGGTGGCCTTCAGTAGACCAAAGAGTACCGAAACTGGAAGTAGCTGATTAGAAGTGTGTTACGAGGAGCGATTTTGCCTCGTTTCGTATGATGTAAGGCGTTGAGAGCACCAACAGCCCAATGGGGCGATAAACCCAAAGTGCGTGGGGTGTGAAGTTGAGACCAGTGGTGATTCTATGATGTTGTGGGTGTTTTTCGTACTATGATTTGTGCTCGCTCCTTCAGGTTGCTGCGAACATGAGCCAGGATTTTTATTTGAGCATTATCGTTGACCAAGATGAATATGCTGTGGGCGCCATCTTCTTCCAGAAGCCACTAGATCTATTCACCTCTACATTTATGCTTTGACGAACATTTGGGAGTTCAGTCACACCAAAAATGGCATGCTAAATCACCCGACCTAAATCCCACTGAAAATGTACGGATTATTTGGAATCATGCGTAAAATGTAACAATCAACATAACAGCAATTCTTGTAGCTCTACAGGAGCTAAATATCACAGCTGGGTGTGACATACCTGAAGAAACATGTGGACTCTCTTTCTCATCGAATTGAGACCGTTATCAAGAGTGGAGTCGGTGTTACACGGTATTAGCGACGGCGAGGGGGGGGGGGGGGGGGGGGAGAGGAGGCGGAGGGGGGGGGGGAGGAGGCTGACATATTTTTGTCTGGTGTGTTTAGTTACAATAATCAGTAAATTGAACAAATCTAAAAGTAAAATCCTTGTAATGGTGTGTAGTTGAATTTAACTGGGTAGACATTATTATTATTATTATTATTATTTTAGATTATTCCCATTTAAAGAGAGCGTTTGAACTTGAATTCCTTTACGATGATTGTTTATGTTTTTTCTGAGCCCAAATTTTCTTCATGTGTTCACTGTGTTGTTTCTTTCGCTCCGCTGTCCATCTGCATCCTGGTCTCTTCTGTGTTGTGGTGTCAAATTTATGTTTTTTGATGATGTTCCTGAATTCAGTTCTATTTTCTGTATCGTTTACTGTTATGTGTGCTTGTCTGAGGTCCTCTTCAACTTCTTTTATCCATTTTGTTTTTCCCCTGTCTGAGTTGATGACTTTAAGAATTCGCTTTGAAATTCTGTTTTCATTCATCCTGTGGATATGTCCGTAGAACTGCATTCTTCTTTTCCTTGTTGTATCCGTAATCATGTCTGTGTATTTATATAATTCTGATGTTGGTCTCTTCTTCCAGATTCCTTGCTCTTGTATCGGGCCAAAAATTTTCCTGAGAATTTTCCTTTCTTGTTTCTCTATTTCTTTGATTTTAGTTTGCCCACCTATTTGTGTTGTTTCAGGTGCATACAGTGCCCCTGTAGTGCCTCAATTTTGCGTTAGTGGATATGGACTTTTTGTTATAATAGTTCGACGTGAGTTTATATGCTTTCTGTAGTTTTTTTATTCTTTCCTCATTGGCCTTTAGGTTGATCCCTGATGGCTGGATGATTTCTCCCAGGTACTTAAAATGTGGTACTTGTACGATTTTCCCATGGGTTGTCACAATAGGCAATTTGTCTTTTGGCATCTTTCTATGTACTGGGTTTTTTAATACGAAATTTGCAGGCCAGTTCTTTGTGCAATTTCGTGTAACTTCTCTATGGCGTTAGTGGCCTCTTTTCTATTATTTGTGAGGATTGCAAGGTCATCTGCAAAAGCTAAACACTTCACATTGAATCTATTATCTTTTCTAATGCTAATTTGGATTTCTTTGACTTCTTTTTCCCATGTCCTGATAATTTTTTCAAGACTGATATTAAAGAGTAATGGTGAAAGTCCATCACCCTGTCGCACTCCAGTTTGGATTTCAAATGGCGCAGAGATATCCCCCATAAATTTGACCTTGGAGACTGTGTCAGTTAATGTCTGCCGAATGATTGCTCTTGTCTTTCTGTCAATGCTGAATTCTTCCAGCGTGTTGCAGAGCGCTACTCTGTCTATTGAGTCGTAGGCCTTTTAAAAATCTACAAAAGTGACCACTGTGTTTCGGGTGTTTCTCATCTGGAGAATCATTTTCAGATTCCAGATATGTCTATGCATGATCGTCCCTTGCGAAAACCAGCCTGGTATTCTCCTATTTGTGGGCCAGCTTGTTCATCTAATCTATTCATGAGAACTTTTGATAGGATTTTATGTGACCGGCATGAGTGAGATACCCCTGTAATTATTTGGTTCAGTTTTGTCCCCTTTTTTGTGGAGTGGATGGATGAGTGCGCATTTCCGTTCAGAAGGGATCTGTTCTGTTTCCCAAATATTTAATATGATTTTGTGGATTTTTCCTGTTAATCTTTCATCATTTAACTTCCATAGTTCTGTAATAATTCCATCTTCTCCTGGGGCTCTATTGTTTTACAGTGTCTTGATAATTTCAGCGATTTCGTTGATGGTTGGTGGTTTAGCGTCGGGATTTGGTGTAGACGTCTGGTAGTGAATATCCTCTTTAGGTCTTTCGCAGTTGAGAAGTTTGTTGAAATAGTCTGCGAGGATTTGGCAGTTATTCTTCGTGTTAGTTTCTAGTGAACCATCCGGTTTCTTGAAGCAAAGATTGGGTGGCTGGTATCCTGCAATATGTTCTTTAAACGTCTTATAAAAATTCCTGGTGTTGTTCTTCTTAAAGTCTTGTTCTGTCTCATCCAGTCGCTGTTTGTCATAATTTCTTTTTTCCCTCCGAATTGTTTTCGATGTTTGTTTTCGGATTACTAGAAATTGTTGCCATTTTTCTGATGTTTTGTGACTATTGAAGTTTTTCCAGGCATTGGTCCTTTCTTCTATTGCTTGGTCACATATTATATTCCACCACCTGTGTTTTCTCCTTCTCGGGGGATTGACCCAATTTCATCGCGGATTTGAGGACGTCCACAAGTTCTGTCCAGTTTGTGGTGTTTGTCCGCCTAATTTCCTGTAAGATGTTTTCCTTGTTGAGTTTTATGTATTCGGGGTCTGGTCTCAGCACTTTGTTTAGTTTTGGCTTTTTTCTATTGGGCTGTAATCTGGTCTTTATCTGTAGAAGGTGGTGGTCTGATTCAAAAAATCCTCTTCTCGTTTTCACATTCAGAATTTCTACTGTGTTACTCTTGGAGATGACCACATGGTCTATCTGGAATTCACCCAACATTGTGTTGGACGACTTCCAAGTATACAGTTTCTTGTTGGGTTTTTTAAATTGTGTTGACATAATTACGAGGCCGAAATTTTCGCAAAAGCTTATCAATCTTTCCCCATTCTTGTTAGTTCTCTTGTGAGCTGTATGGATTCCGGTGATTTTCCTGTATTTTTTCTCTTTGCCTAATTGTGCGTTAAAGTCGCCTAACAAGATTATTGTATGGTGTTTGGCAATTTTGTTTGTCGTCTCTTCAAAGTCATTCCAGAAGTCATCCACTTTCTGGGGATTCTTCTTGTTTTAGTTGTTTGTGGGTGCATGTGCGTTGATCAAGGTATATGCTTAGTTGGCCGATTTGACGGAGAGCGTTGATATACTTTCTTATTATTATTATTCACATGGTTTACATGGTCATTTTACATTCTTACACAAATGGTTAAATATACATAAAAATACATACAAGTATAAAATAAGAAAGAAACAGTCGAAAATTTTGTGAGTCTAGGTGTGTGGACTAGTCATCAGATTTTGTTTGCACTGAGTCCACCAGGAAATTTTCGCAATACACATTCCGAAATCAGAAGCCCTGTAGTTTGCACAGCGGCCCTACAGTAGGGATCAGAAACGGTGTACAAGTTCATTTTTGCAGACTGCATACTTCGCAAGTCGAGGCGCCGCTGTGAAGTACGTCAGCGCTTTGTTCCCAGTGTAGTTTCACGAGTATGGCGAGTCTGAGAACTGTGGCACCACCGCCGCTTCATTGTCGGCTCGTTCTCTCTTACTGAAGCTTGCAGTAGTGTAAGCCTCATCGGGACTTATTGTTAGCACAGAAGACGAGTACACGATTTGCTGTTGTGAAGTACCACTGATAAGGCGAAATTACCAAAAGTCGAGGTCAGATGGCCTTTAACGAAACCGTGTTTTGTGAGACGTTGGAAAGTGTAAGACGGAAATTAATTGATGCAAAGTACAAAATTGCAGATGTGTTCCATTAGAGGAGGAGTGATATCTGGGATAAGTTTCACACGATAGGCCCTAGCCCATTCTTCAGACGAAAAACATACAAATTTCGTCCAATGCACACAAAATGGTTGCATTCTTGTCTATCCCACCTCCGTCATGAGAAAACATATGTGCTGTGTCAAACAAAAACTGGGCACAGAGCGACATCACAATTACATCCCTGCGACAAAAAAGCGCGCTATTTCTTTATTTATTTAACTATGGTAACTTGCGTTTATGGACTAACAGCGAGTTGTGCAACTTTTCATTCACAATTTGTTTTAATAATTAATCACTATTTAAAGTTTTGACATCATCCTAATATCATGTTTTCTGGTACTGTCGTTACACACTTGATAGTGCATTGAGAGTGTGTATATGTGAACTAATTATTAGACATTCTGTGAGTAGATATTAAACATTAAAATACATTTACGGCAGTCTTCTGGAACGTTTTATCTATATAAACATGTGTATGAACGGAACGATATTGACTGCCAAGTGATCAGTCATTATCCTGGTATATAACTTCCTTCTATCGTTTTGGCAGGTCCGACATTTTGTGACATATAAATTTGTGCTTTAGAACGGCTATAAAACCAAAATCATGATTGTGTGAAACAAACGAATAGTAATTCGCAGTTTAACGGTGGAAATTTCTTTAAAAACAGTTGCATATCTAGCGGGAATGCTGCGAGTCCGCAATTACACTTGCAAACTCGTGTAGTCGCTGGCCGTTCTGAGCGAGTCGAGTCCACTTCTATCCGACAACAGACTCAGGTGGCGAGTGGGTTTCGCGCAGACTCGTGAGTTGCGTCTGTGGACACAAGCAGAGCTAGGAGATGACGTCACAGGATTAGCTAGCGAGTTCAAAGCGAGTATACGGAGCTTAGATAAAATTAGTACTTGTTCCATAGATCATGGATACGACACTTTGTAATGATGTGGAACGTGTCAGGTTAATAAAAGGTGTCTATATAAGATATTACATTACACAAAATATTACATGACACTTAATATTTTTAATTTTATTTATTTATTTATTTTTTAGCTCTCTTCTCATCTCTAGCCTACAACTGCACGTCGACGCACCTTCATAACAAACTGCCACCACGATTCGATGCCCAGAACAGAATCGATTCAGGGCAGTACGTAGTTTCCTGGGAAGACCAAATCCATTTGCACGTTTTGTAGGATCAGTAATAAGGCGAGAGTCAGCTGGATGAAGGTTCCGCTAAATCTATTGTTGAACACAACATATAAGAGGCGGATCTTGAGTTGGCGAGGGAAGTTGTCTGGATTTAAGTCTGCTGGCGGGTATATTCTGCGGCTGGATGCACGGAAGAGAGTCCTGATGAGTAGCACACCATTTGAACTCTCTTACAACTACTGCTTCTCATCTTACTGATGGTGGTGCAGTACTACACAATACTAGCAGCCAGGGATGAGGTGTTGATTTAATAGTGCCACTAATTATTCACGTTGCCTGGTTTAGCTTAACGTCAATATTACCTGCATATTGCGACATATCGGGAGAGGCTATGATACTGGGCAATGTATGGCTCAGATTAGACATTTGGCCCACTGGTGTTGTAGAGGCTGAGCCATACACGTCAACTTTACCTTCCTGCAGTAACTTGAATGCCTAATATACATGAACTGCAGTGATATCACAACCTAATTTACCAGACAGTGGTTAGTCATTGCGAATAAAAATTAACATAAAGGGCAACTGGTTACATTAAGTAAAATAAATGATGTCATATGATGTCACAATTAAATGATGTAGTCGACCAAGAAAATTTTGATTGAAATTAGTGGTTTATTGATTCAGTAGCTCTACATAAATTATTTAAATAATTAACAACTAAATAGATCACACTGTGAAGTTTGCTATAGTGCATTAATATGAGAATGTATCAGATTCCCCAATGCTAACTATTCATAAAGCTCATCACGACAACATATCTCAGGTACTCAATTTTGACGAACTCTCACAACACACAAATATTTCCAGAGCTCTGAGAACTGTTAAAGTATCTAGTGTGACAACATACCGCCAGTGTTAGACCACCACTTGAAAACTGTTCTTATGACTCGCTGAATGTAACTGCTTATTCATTTGTCTAACATGAACTAACTTTTCAGACTGTCTGCTCGCTACCAGCTGGCCTCAAGACACCCCATCCATGCTGCTTAGCACCAGTAAGACACGCAACTGCACATAGCCAAACGCCAATGGGCCACAGTCTTTCTCCCTTCAAGCTTACAATCTTTTTTAGTTCTAATGGTTAATAAAATGGAATGCTTAGTAAAATGGCCCACCGCACTCTGCTTTATACTATTACAACAAAATTACTTACATTATACGGAAGTTCATTTCTTTCTGGTTCAAACAGTACCAGACAACATGTATTACATTCAGTAATTTCATACAGGTAGTTAATAATGTACTTCTGCAAAGTGCATTATTAAAGAAATAATTAACAACTAGAATTCATGGATGAATGATGGTGAAAGTATCTTGCTGCAGTCATTGATTGTGTTCATGTGAAGGACGTGATGATCTAACCATCATATGAACTAAATCTATCTTATAACTTAATACTAGATTGATTCTGGCTGTGCAGAGTTCATGCCCGATAGCTGGAGCGCAATTCTCCGGTCTGATATAATGTCTGTTGAAATTGCTTGTAGCTCTTACTCATGTTTAAACTTTATGTCATTCTCAATTTCTCGCTTGCATTCAAAAGCTAACGTCCATATTATTAGAGATATCACAGATACATTATGTCAATAGAAGCGATATGACTGCTTGGTGATTTTAGTGAACTCAGGTTAGTTCTACGAAGAGCGGTTGAATTACTATTGAGTCCTCAATATTTTGATATTCCTCCATTTTTAAATCTAACAGGAGTCTACGTTCTTAGCGCTGCCAGGCATCCAGTACGCCGCAGTTCCATTACTGAGCACGGAATTGCCCGCCTTGTACATGCGCTGACCAGTCCTTTGTGTCAACTCGCTAACCATCGCTGGGTTAGGCATTCCCCGGTGTTGCTCAAGCTAGTGGCTGGACTGTCGCCACCGTGTGCTCCCAAAATTTTAAGATTTTAATATAGCTGGCTGGGCCTTCTCCAGCACACGTTTTATGTTACGATATGCAGTGTTTTTCCGGCCTGGAGTGCATTATTTGGCTGTAGAGTAAACCAATGTGGTGTTGACGAAATTAGAGTAACAAACAAGACACTAAAAGGAGTAATCGAGTTTTACTGTTTGGGCGTCAGAATAACTGACGAAAACAGAAATAAGGAAGATACAAAATCAGTAGTAGCAATACACGCTGAGGTGAAAAAAAAATCATGAAATAGCGATATGCACACATGCAGATGCCGGCAGTATGCTGTAAAAGGGCACTGTATTGGCGGCGCTCTCATTTGTACTCCCGTGATCAACGTGAAAAGGTTTCCGACGTGGTTATGCCAGCACAATGGAAATTAACAAACTTTGAACACGGAATGGTAGTTGGAGCTAGATGCATGAGACATTCCATTTCCCAAATGGAATGTGATCTACTGTTCAGACTAGTGCTCAACTTTTAAGTGATTCTTCACACAAATTGTGTTTTACCTTATACAGGGCTATTACAAATGATTGAAGCGATTTCGTAAATTCACTGTAGCTCCATTCATTGACATATGGTCACGACACACTGCAGATACGTAGAAAAACTCATAAAGTTTTGTTTGGCTGAAGCCGCACTTCAGGTTTCTGCCGCCAGAGCGCTCGAGAGCGCAGTGAGACAAAATGGCGACAGGAGCCGAGAAAGCGTATGTCGTGCTTGAAATGCACTCACATCAGTCAGTCATAACAGTGCAACGACACTTCAGGACGAAGTTCAACAAAGATCCACCAACTGCTAACTCCATTCGGCGATGGTATGCGCAGTTTAAAGCTTCTGGATGCCTCTGTAAGGGGAAATCAACGGGTCGGCCTGCAGTGAGCGAAGAAACGGTTGAACGCGTGCGGGCAAGTTTCACGCGTAGCCCGCGGAAGTCGACGAATAAAGCAAGCAGGGAGCTAAGCGTACCACAGCCGACGGTTTGGAAAATGTTGCGGAAAAGGCTAAAGCAGAAGCCTTACCGTTTACAATTGCTACAAGCCCTGACACCCGATGACAAAGTCAAACGCTTTGAAATTTCGGCGCGGTTGCAACAGCTCGTGGAAGAGGATGCGTTCAGTGCGAAACTTGTTTTCAGTGATGAAGCATCATTTTTTTCTTAAAGGTGAAGTGAACAGACACAATGTGCGAATCTGGGCGGTAGAGAATCCTCACGCATTCGTGCAGCAAATTCGCAATTCACCAAAAGATAACGTGTTTTGTGCACTCTCACGGTTTAAAGTTTACGGCCCCTTTTTCTTCTGCGAAAAAAACGTTACAGGACACGTGTATCTGGACATGCTGGAAAATTGGCTCATGCCACAGATAGAGACCGACAGCGCCGACTTCATCTTTCAACAGGATGGTGCTCCACCGCACTTCGATCATGATGTTCGGCATTTCTTAAACAGGAGATTGGAAAACCGATGGATCGGTCGTGGTGGAGATCATGATTAGCAATTCATGTCATGGCCTCCACGCTCTCCCGACTTAACCCCATGCGATTTCTTTCTGTGGGGTTATGTGAAAAATTCAGTGTTTAAACCTCCTCTACCAAGAAACGTGCCAGAACTGCGAGCTCGCATCAACGATGCTTTTGAACTCATTGATGGACACATGCTGCGCCGAGTGTGGGAGGAACTTGATTATCGGCTTGATGTCTGTCGAATCACTAAAGGGGCACATATCGAACAATTGTGAATGCCTAAAAAACTTTTTGAGTTTTTGTATGTGTGTGCAAAGCATTGTGAAAATATCTCAAATAATAAAGATATTGTAGAGCTGTGAAATCGCTTCAATCATTTGTAATAACCCTGTACATAAGACATATAACATTTCCAGCTGATTTATAAATTGTGACAGATGGGGGAATCTGAACATGAGCAATATGTGAAACATGCTCTTAATCGACTTTCGTGGTGTAGTGGGACTTCTACTAGCAAGAATATATGCCCCCATAGGACTTCTAAATCATTTTCCGAGAGGGGTACTTGCGTGGGAGGTCATTCTGCTGTCTCAGTAGTGGGTGTCAGGAGACGGATTATTAAATGACAATGTATGTGGTCTTGGGGAAATTTTATAAGCCTTCTAGGTTGCAGGACGTTCTACTGTAGTAAAATAATTCCGACAACTGCTGAACTTAGTTATCCATGGTCATGAGGAGTGATTTTATGAAGGCTTTTCTGTAATATTTGAGATCAAATTTGTACTTTGGGAATTCCATATGATGTCGGAATACGGTCGTAAATTGAACAATTTGTAGACTGCACAGAGGACACTACATAAAAATTCATCCCATACATCTACATGTTTCAACAAAAATTGTAGCAAAATGCCCTCCAAAATAAGATGACAACCTTGATGCATCTTCATGGTGAGCAATACAAGATAGCGATTTTGAGGGAGAAAAACGCTGCATGTGTGGTTCCAGGTTTAGAATTCGAGGTGACAATTTATAATGTCGTCATTGGTATTAGAATCCAAAATGACGATCCAAGACGGTGGAACTGGGGGTAAGATTGTACCCTGCAACGTGATAGATCCAGAATAGGTTTTTCATTTTCCGTGGCACTGCAGTTGTCTAACGACACCAACCGTTCTCAGCGTCCAAGCTTACTGTCTCTCAAGTGGACCCACTACTCGTGATATGTAGTCCATAGTGAATGGATGATCATTACCATGATGTGTCATCAGAATGCACCACCTCCAGAAAAAAAGACCCGTACAATCGATGGGAAGTATTGAAGAATCCCTCTCTCTTAATGTCTGTTATCTGTTATGTGCATACATGCATGCAAGTGTTTTTCATGGTTTTAACTCGCTCACATACCCAATGCATTGCTTGATACATCTGAACAGCAGACATCATGTGTGCATGCAGACCGACTCCACGATGCAACACCTGATATATCAGGGCAGGACACGGACTTGTTTCTTGACTTCGAGTTTCCAATATAACCAAATTCACACCGACTGTCGAGCCACCAGCACGGAATAGTGCGTCTGATACAGCAGAGCAGAAATCGATTGTTTCTAGACTTCGAGTTTGAACTATCATCGATGTTTTCTCCACTCGTCGAACCACTACCACTGTATAACGCAGCTGAACACAAGTAGTGGGTCCCCTTGAGAGACAGTAAGCTTGGACGCTGAGAATGTGTGGTGTCGTTAGACAACTGCAGTGCCACGGAAAATGGAAGAACTATTTTGGAGTGGTAACGTTTCAGGGCACTGTTTTCCGTCTTGGATCGTCATTTTGGGCTGCAACACCATTGATGATGCGATGAATCGCCATCTTGGATCCCCATCTTGAATTCTTAACATATAACCACTCAAGCTGCGTTTTTTCCCTTAGGATCGCTGTCTTGGATTGCTCACCATGCACACTGCATCAAGGTAGAATGAGATTTTCACTCTTCAGCGGAGTGTGCGCTGATGTGAAACTTCCTGGCAGATTAAAACTGCGTGCGGGACCGAGACTCAAACTCGGGACCTTTGCCTTGGAAGAGCACTTGCCCGCGAAAAGCAAAGGCCCAGAGTTCGAGTCTCGGTCCAGCATACAGTTTTAATCTGCCAGGAAGCTTGGATCAAGCTAGTCATCTTGTTTTGGAGGGCATTTTGTTACAATTTTTGTTGAAACATATAGATGTATGGGATGAAGTGTTGTGTAGTGTCATCTGTGCAACGTACAATTGTTCAGTTTCTCACCATATTCCCACATCACATGGAATACTCAAAGTCCAAATTTCATGTGAAATATTGCAGAAATGCCTTTATAAAATCACTCCGCATGACCATGAATAACTAAGTTCAGTAATTGTAGGAACTATTTCACTTCAGTAGAACATATTACAATGTCCTACAAGCTAACAAGCTTGTAGAATTTCGCCAAGACCACGTACACAATTTCACATCCCATATCCTGACACAAACTACTGAGACGACAAAAAGGTGTCCTACATAAGCATCCTCGTTAGAAGGATGCTGAACTTAGATTTACTGTAAGAATTGGAAACAACATGTACTGTAAGGAAAAATGGTGTAGAGGACACTATGTAATATTATTGGGTTTCGGATGCTCTGTATATAAAATATTTGTCATAAAAGAGAAGAGCAGCCATCGAGCTGTAGTTGGTAAAATGTGACGCATCACAGCACAAATGTTTGGAAAAGAACTATTTTTGTAATATGCGTTTATACAAAGACGCGAGTTCAGCATTAACTGCTTCAAATAAACACTACGACCCGCCGAGCGCAGATATGCAAATAATTCAACTGTTCAAATGTGTGTGAAATCTTATGGGACTTAACTGCTAAGGTCATCAGTCCCTAAGCTTACACACTACTTAACCTAAATTATCCTAAGGATAAACACACACACCCATGCCCGAGGGAGGACTCGAACCACCGCCGGGACCAGCCGCACAGTCCATGGCTGCAGCGCCTTAGACCGCTTGGCTAATCCCGCGCGGCTGCAAATAATTGCCGCAGCGCTCGATCCTGATAAGATACTAAACATATAAACCATAAAAATTTTGTCTTTTGTTATGAATAGTTCTAGAGACTTGGCTACCTTTGACTGTTTCGATGTTGACGTGTTAAGAAGTGCAGTGTAGCATCGCTACAAGTTTTATATGATACACTAGTGGCGCCGGAAGACGTGGCCGAGCGGTTCTAGGCGCTGCAGTCTGGAACCGAGCGACTGCTACGGTCGCAGGTTCGAATCCTGCCTCGGGCATGGATGTGTGTGATGTCGTTAAGTTAGTTACATTTAAGTAGTTCTAAGTTCTAGGGGACTGACGACCTAAGAAGTTAAGTCCCATAGTGCTCAGAGCCATTTGAACACTACTGGCCATTAAAATTGCTACACCAAGAAGAAACGGGTATTAATTGGACAAATATTTTATACTAGAACTGACATGTGATTACATTTTTAAGCAATTTGGGTGCATAGATCCTGAGAAATCAGTACCCAAAACAACCATCTACATCTACATTTATACTCCGCAAGCCTCCCAACAGTGTGTGGCGGAGGGCACTTTACGTGCCACTGTCATTACCTCCCTTTCCTGTTCCAATCGCGTATGGTTCGCGGGAAGAACGACTGTCTGAAAGCCTCCGTGCGCGCTCTAATCTCTCTAATTTTACATTCGTGATCTCCTCGGGAGGTATAAGTAGGGGGAAGCAATATATTCGATACCTCATCCAGAAACGCACCCTCTCGAAACCTGGCGAGCAATCTACACCGCGATGCGGAGCGCCTCTCTTGCAGAGTCTGCCACTTGAGTTTGTTAAACATCTCCGCAACGCTATCACGCTTACCAAATAACCCTGTGACGAAACGCGCCGCTCTTCTTTGGATCTTCTCTATCTCCTCCGTCAACCCGATCTGGTACGGATCCCACACTGATGAGCAATACTCAAGTATAGGTCGAACGAATGTTTTGTAAGCCACCTCCTTGGTTGATGGACTACATTTTCTAAGGACTCTCCCAATGAATCTCAACCTGGTACCAGCCTTACCAACAATTAATTTTATATGATCATTCCACTTCAAATCGTTCCGCACGCATACTCCCAGATATTCTACAGAAGTAACTGCTACCAGTGTTTGTTCCGCTATCATATAATCATACAATAAAGGATCCTTCTTTCTATGTATTCGCAATACATTACATTTATCTATGTTAAGGGTCAGTTGCCATTCCCTGCACCAAGTGCCTATCCGCTGCAGATCTTCCTGCATTTCGCTACAATTTTCTAATGCTGCAACTTCTCTGTATACTACAGCATCATCCGCGAAAAGCCGCAGGGAACTTCCGACACTATCTACTAGGTCATTTATATATATTGTGAAAAGCAATGGTCCCATAACAGTCCCCTGTGGCACGCCAGAGGTTACTTTAATGTCTGTAGACGTCTCTCCATTGATAACAACATGCTGTGTTCTGTTTGCTAAAAACTCTTCAATCCAGCCACACAGCTGGTCTGATATTCCGTAGGCTCTTACTTTGTTTATCAGGCGACAGTGCGGAACTGTATCGAACGACTTCCAGAAGTCAAGGAAAATAGCATCTACCTGGGAGCCTGTATCTAATATTTTCTGGGTCTCACGAACAAATAAAGCGAGTTGGGTCTCACACGATCGCTGTTTCCGGAATCCATGTTGATTCCTACAGAGTACATTCTGAGTTTCCAAAAACGACATGATATTCGAGCAAAAAACATGTTCTAAAATTCTACAACAGATCGACGTCAGAGATATAGGTCTATAGTTTTGCGCATCTGCTCGACGACTCTTCTTGAAGACTGGGACTACCTGTGCTCTTTTCCAATCATTTGGAACCTTCCGTTCCTCTAGAGACTTGCGGTACATGGCTGTTAGAAGGGGCGGAAATTCTTTCGCGTACTGTGTGTAGAATCGAATTGGTATCCCGTCAGGTCCAGTGGACTTTCCTCTGTTGAGTGATTCCAGTTGCTTTTCTATTCCTTGGACACTTATTTCGATGTCAGCCATTTTTTCGTTTGTGCGAGGATTTAGAGAAGGAACTGCAGTGCGGTCTTCCTCTATGAAACAGCTTTGGAAAAAGGTGTTTAGTATTTCAGCTTTACGCGTGTCATCCTCTGTTTCAATGGCATCATCATCCCGGAGTGTCTGGATATGCTGTTTCGAGCCACTTACTGATTTAACATAAGACCAGAACTTCCTAGGATTTTCTGTCAAGTCGGTACATAGAATTTTACTTTCGAATTCACTGAACGCTTCACGCATAGCCCACCTTATGCTAACTTTGACATCGTTTAGCTTCTGTTTGTTTGAGAGGTATCCGCTGCGTTTAAACTTGGAGTGAAGCTCTCTTTGCTTTCGCAGTAGTTTCCTAACTTTGTTGTTGTACCACGGTGGGTTTTTCCCGTCCCTCACAGTTTTACTCGGCACATACCTGTCTAGAGGACAGGGAGCGAAAGGCTGTTTACAATTTGTACAGAAACCAGATGGCAGTTATAAGAGTCGAGGGGCATGAAAGGGAAGCAGTGGTTGGGAAAGGAGTGAGACAGGGTTGTAGCCTCTCCCCGATGTTATTCAATCTGTATATTGAGCAAGCAGTAAAGGAAACAAAAGAAAAATTCGGAGTAGGTATTAAAATTCATGGAGAAGAAGTAAAAACTCTGAGGTTCGCCGATGACATTGTAATTCTGTCAGAGACAGCAAAGGACTTGGAAGAGCAGTTGAACGGAATGGACAGTGTCTTGAAAGGAGGATATAGGATGAACATCAACAAAAGCAAAACGAGGATAATGGAATGTAGTCAAATTAAATCGGGTGATGCTGAGGGAATTAGATTAGGAAATGAGACACTTAAAGTAGTAAAGGAGTTTTGCTATTTAGGGAGTAAAATAACTGATGATGGTCGAAGTAGAGAGGATATAAAATGTAGACTGGCAATGGCACGGAAATCGTTTCTGAAGAAGAGAAATTTGTTAACATCGAGTATAGATTTAAGTGTCAGGAAGTCGTTTCTGAAAGTATTTGTATGGAGTGCAGCCATGTACGGAAGTGAAACATGGACGATAACTAGTATGGACAAGAAGAGAATAGAAGCTTTCGAAATGTGGTGCTACAGAAGAATGCTGAAGATAAGGTGGGTAGAACACGTAACTAATGAGGAGGTATTGAATAGGATTGGGGAGAAGAGAAGTTTGTGGCACAACTTGACTAGAAGAAGGGATCGGTTGGTAGGATATGTTTTGAGGCATCAAGGGATCACAAATTTAGCATTGGAGGGCAGCGTGGAGGGTAAAAATCGTAGAGGGAGACCAAGAGATGAATACACTAAGCAGATTCAGAAGGATGTAGATTGCAGTAGGTACTGGGAGATGAAGAAGCTTGCACAGGATAGAGTAGCATGGAGAGCTGCATCAAACCAGTCTCAGGACTGAAGACCACAACAACAAAAAACCTGTCTAAAACGCATTTTACGATTGCCTTGAACTTTTTCCATAAACACTCAACATTGTCAGTCTCGGAATAGAAATTTTCGTTTTGATCTGTTAGGTAGTCTGAAATCTGCCTTCTATTACTCTTGCTAAACAGATAAACCTTCCTCCCTTTTTTATATTCCTATTAACTTCCATATTCAGGGATGCTGCAACGGCCTTATGATCACTGATTCCCTGGCCTCTGGCCGTAATAACGGCCTTGATACGCCTGGGCATTGAGTCAAACAGAGCTTGGATGGCGTGAACAGGTACAGTTGCTCGGCCACCATTGACCAGACGTTTTCAATTGGTGAGAGATCTGTAGAATGTGCTGGCCAGGGCAGCAGTCGAACATTTTCTGTATCCAGAAAGGCCCTTACAGGACATGCAACATGTGGTCGTGCATTATCCTGCTGAAATGTAGGGTTTCGCAGAGATCGAATGAAGGGTAGAGCCACGGGTCGTAACACATCTGAAATGTAACGTTCACTGTGCAAAGTGCCGTCAATGCGAACAAGAGGCGACCGAGACGTGTAACCAATGGCACCCCATACCATCACGCCGGGTGATATGCCAGTATGGCGATGACGAATACAAGCTTCCAATGTGCGTTCACCGCGATGTCGCCAAACACGGATGCGACCATCATGATGCTGTAAACAGAAGCTGGATTCATCCGAAAACATGACGTTTTGCCATTCGTGTACAGAGGTTCGTCGTTGAGAACACTATCGCAGGCGCTCCTGTCTGTGATGCAGCGTCAAGGATAACCGCAGCCACGGTCTCCGAGCTGATAGTCCATGCTGCTGCAAACGTCGTCGAACTGTTCGTGCAGATGGTTGTTGTCTCGCAAAACGTCCCCATCTGTTGACTCAGGGATTGAGACGTGGCTGCACGATCCGTTACAGCCATGCGGATAAGATGCCTGTCATCTCGACTGCTAGTGATACGAGGCTGTTGGGATCCAGCACGGCGTTCCGTATTACCCTCCTGAACACACCGATTCCATATTCTGCTAACAGTCATTGGATCTCGACCAACGCGAGCTGCAATGTCGCGATAAGATAAACCGCAATAGCGATAGGTTACAATTCGACCTTTATCAAAGTCGGAAGCGTGATGGTACGCATTTCTTCTCCTTACACGAGGCATCACAACAACGTTTCACCAGACAACGCCAGTCAACTGCTGTTTGCATATGAGAAATCGGTTGGAAACTTTCCTCATGTCAGCACGTTGTAGGTGTCGCCACCGGCGCCAACCTTGTGTGAATGCTGTGAAAAGCTAATCATTTGCATATCACAGCGTCTTCTTCCTGTTGGTTAAATTTCGTGTCTGTAGCACGTCATCTTCATGGTGTAGCAATTTTAATGGCCAGTATTGTATTTGTGTACCAGTAATGTAAATATTCGAACGAACACTTCGATAAACAGTGCGACGCTATGAATTATCCACGCGGACCCAAGTAGAATTAATTTTGAAAAAACATTGGACATACAAGAAAGGACATTGTAATAGCACGGAATGTGCGTAAGAAGTGCAAAATGTAAGTTTTGTATTCCATGGATTAGTGGTACGGATTATTTCAGAATACACTGATGTGTTATAATGAAATCTCTTGTTTTATTCTTTTCTCTGAGTAAACGCGGTGTTTTTCCGTTGTATGCAAAATATGTTACAGGGCAGCATTTTACAGCGGTATCTTGGTTGTTTTCCGGGAAGCTACTAATATATTCAATCCCAGAATTGATAAACATTACCATAACCCACTTTCCTTCATCCATTTCCCTTTCAGTGTTCAGTTAGATCCCTTAGGCATTTGTATCGAAAAATCAGACTGCGTGAATGCAATCCAGGTTAAATGTCAGGTTCAAACCACCTTCGCGTAATCAAACACTATTCCTCCTGGACACAATCGAGAACCGACTCAACGCAGTTCACAAAGACTGCTCTCTCTCTCTCTCCAAGCCGCACCAAAATCGGTGAAGAAATTACCGTGAGTGCAAGACCTAGTATAATTACAATCCTCATACCACATTATGGAGAGTATTTCATCTGGTAGGTGATGCAGAAGTATCTGGTGCATCGACTGTTATCTGCCCGCATTGTGCCCCAGTGGAGAGAGCGCTTCTGTCACGGTAGCGGTGGCTTCATGTCCGCACATTGACGGATGTGACGATCTGCTACCATAATCTACAGCTGTTCGAACAAGTAAAAGAAACCTTCCCAGTCTGCTGCACACACGACTAAACAGCTTCGGCTGTGATGTGGGACTTGCGGCGATTGACATGGGCGGTGTAGTGATCTAGTCACGTGGCTCGACATGCAGTGTTTGTTTAGCTCTTGTTTACGCCATTTCTAGTTGTGCGTTCATCAGTTATTTTGGAACTCCTTAAGTAATAAAACTCGTCTGCTATTTTTGGTGACTCCTCTTGTAATCTAGTTCCCTGAGCATTGCTTGATTTAATTCGACTTCATTGCATTATCTTACTTTAGTTTTGTTGTTCATTTTATAATCTCTTTTGAAAACATTAATGATTGCACTCATCTGCTCTTACTGCAAAAGATAAAAATAATTACAATGTAATTTATTCGATCATTCCTTCTGGATCAGC
Source organism: Schistocerca americana (assembly GCF_021461395.2). Lineage (NCBI taxonomy): Eukaryota > Metazoa > Arthropoda > Insecta > Orthoptera > Acrididae > Schistocerca > Schistocerca americana. The sequence continues at coordinate 589,967,963 of NC_060125.1, read as the reverse complement.
CTATCCTGCTTTGTATTAAAATGCAACTGCTGTACTCAAGCCGCTGTATCTAAGCAGCTGGTATCTAACCAAAGTGTGGTATGACTTTCCCATGATTGCATAGCAAAATATGGAACCAAGGATTTCATAATTAACTCCCGAATGTGCCACCCTTGAATGGGGCACTAGGGACATTTAAAGGTATTGGTGTGTGTCCAAACCACTGACAACATGCAGACGTCACGGGATTGTGTGACCAAAGCTTGTGACACAATCTGGATGGAGCCAGGAGCGTTTCAAAGAGTGCATGATTCACTGTGAAGATTGGGTGAAGGTCGTGTCAGGATGCGTTGTAATCAGATGCAGCATTGCCTAAAGTGTCCACTTCTACACAACTAACAGATGGAAACGAGAGGACATATTGCCCCGTATCTCAAATGGTGTTTGTATCAGGACATGTCACTACAGGAACTTCTCCTCTAATTTTGACCAATACTACCTCCTGCAGGGATATTTGATACTTCGTATCCCATAAATCAACAGGCAAAAACAGGACCCTTAGAGGATCACTTTATCGTTTGTCTGTGTCTACCTGTCTGTCTTTTAGGATCTTTTCTTCTCAGGGTCCGTAAGCCCAGCATGATCGGCACTGAAGCCACCTGCCACCCCCCCCCCCCCCCACCCTCCCTCTCCCCCTGTGCAACGATCGGCATCTATGGTGGCCATCAGGAACTGGTGCACAGCAACTCAGAGATAAAGCCACCCCCAGAGGGGTGGCTGCCAGCAGGAAGCCGTCACCCAGGGGGATATCCAGTGAGTTGAAGGCACTAAGTTCTCTGCATGGGATACCCAGTACAGACAGTTGCCTGCTGCTACTGAAGAAGAAGTCCGTGGCTGATCACTGGACACAACAGTAGTCTCTGTCTCGCAGACAGCAGATGGTGATTGGCATCATGTACAGACCCTGATTTGATTCTTTACAGAGAATGTTCCCAAGCATCTGAGAACAGCTGAGTACACCTGAAACTGAGCGTCTGATTTGAGGGGGATATGTATGATAGTCTTCTGGCCAGTTCTTCCCCAATAGCAGCACCCCACCCTGGAGGAGGCAACTGGTCGCAGTAGCCAGCGTCGCCATTGAGTGGTGATGACTTCATTCATTCTGCTCTTTTTGCTTAGTCGGCTCCTGGAGGACCCTAACCACGACTGTAGTATTGTCCAACTTCACCCTTCAAAGACCCTGATTAGCTTCTTTCACTGTGTCAGCTTGATGAATGATTGCTCTTGCACTCTGAATACATCTTACAAGGGGAGGCCGCCAATTGTGAAATTCAGATTCGATTCATACTGCGCATAATAAAAGCTCATGGCCAGAAGTGTAATGTGGCAAAGCACCAAGATGCACTTCTCAGCCGTTGTCGAGAAAATCGACAGTTAAAAGAAACCGCTGCGGTGAAATATTCTCTACGATTAATAATTTTCTACAGCGTCGTGGCGCAGCGGTAAGCGCTTGGGTTCGTAATCCGAAGGTCGCCGGATCGAATCTCGCGCCATGCAACCTTTATTTTAGTATTTGTTTTTTGTAATTCAAATGTGTGTATACACACACACACACACACACACACACACACACACACACACACACATATATATATATATATATATATATATATATATATATATATATATATATATATATATATATATTCCCGGCAATCTGTTGCAACAATTATGCATATAATAAGTTGTTGAAAGTCGTTTGTCGTGGAAAAACTGGCGACTTCGAACATCATTATGTTTTCCGCAAACAAAGTTGTATTTCATAAATGTTATTAATTGTCCTCATAATATTAACCACGTATAGTTAACGGAAGACGTAGAAACGATATTCCGAAAAGAATACGTATAGCGTAAGTCAAACGTTCGAATTAGAATAGAGACCCCACGAACACAAATTTGCTGTGGCAGGTATGAAATATAAACTCCGTTACTCGCTCGTTACACTTGAAGGACAGATGTTGAATGGGCCGAAACGAGCCGCTGCATAACAGCGTAGTTGCCTGCTAACTTCGAAAGAAGGTAGATGCAGTCCCTAGCGCAACTTATAACATCGACGAAAATCGGTGCGGACGTGAGAGCTTTGGTACATGCTGTTAAACAAACGGAAAAATGGAGGCGGTACAATTGGAGAGCGATCCGCCTTCACCAACATGCATAAGCAATTCATTAATAGTTATATATATATATATTTGAATTACAAAAAACTAATAATAGAATTGCATGGCGCGAGATTCGATCCGGCGATCTTCGGATTACGAACCCGAGCGCTTACCACTGCGCCGCGACGCTGAGTATTTCACCGCAGCGGTTTCTTTTAACTGTCGATTTTCTCGACAACGACTAAGAAGTGCATCTTGGTGCTTTGCCACATAACACCTCTGGGCATGAGCTTTTATTATGCGCAGTATGAATCGAATCTGAATTTCACAATTGGCGGCCTCCCCTTGTTAGTTCATAGCGCGTGGGCACCACAATGATTTTGTTGCATTGGCTCCAGGTGGTTTATTGCCCGAGATTACTGCATGGCGCTGCTGATTTGAGCGGTTTCATTTGAATTTTGACGATGCGACTACGGAGAACTTTCAGCTCGACTGATGAGATTAGTAGCTGTTTTGAAATGTACTATAGATAAAAAGTACGATGGGTGTGCAATAAGTAATGTAACTCATTTTTTCCTCTGCCATTTTAGGTTGGAAAAATGCGGAATTTGTTGTGGGACAGCGTGGAATATTTTCACTTCAGCACCTATAGTTTCATGAAGTTCTGATCTGTGGCAGCACTATACGTAGCCTTCAAAATGGCGCCTATAACGGAGACGCGTTTCAAGCAGAGAGCTGTCACTGAGTTTCTTTTGGCGCAAAACCAGAGCATCGCAGATATTTATAGGCGTGTTCAGAATGTCTAAGGAGACCTGCCAATGAACAAAAGTACGGTGGGTCCTTAGACGAGACGTCTGACATTATGGCAACAAGATCGGACAAACCTTTCCGATCTCCTGCGTTCTGGCGGGCCACACACAGCTCTGACTCCTGCAACTTTGAAACGTGCAGCCACTCTTATTCCACGTGACTGATGGCTCACAATCAAACATCTCGCTGCACAACCGGGCGTCTCTGTTGGTAATGCTGACACTGTCGTCCACCGGCTGGAGTACTCAAAGATATGTGCCCGCTAAATTGTTCATCCTCTAACGGAAGACCACAAAGAGCAAGGAAGGACCGTCAGTGCGGGATTGCTTCCAGGTTATGAGACTGATCGTTACAATTTTTTGACAAACATATCACAGGCGATGAAACATGGGTTCATTTACATATCTTCTGTGAAGAAGAAGTTCAAAGCTGCACCCTCAGCCGGTAAGGTAATGGCGACGACATTCTGGGACTCTCAAGGGATTATTCTGTTTGATGACAAAAGGCATGGGATACCGCCTAATATCATCTCGGACCTCCTCTTACCCGGCATAGTTCAGCAGCTTGACGCGTCGTGGGCTCAACAAGTCTTTGGAAGTGCCCTGCAGGAATAGTGAGCCCTGCTTCTTCTATAGCAGTTCATAATTGCGAAAATGCTACCTGTGCAGAATTTTTGCACCAACTGACCTCTCGATTACGTCCCATAAATTTTCGAAGGGACTCACGTCGGGCGATCTGGGGGGCCAAATCATTCGCTCGAAATTGTCCAGAATGTTCCTCAAACCAATCGCGAAGAGTTGTGACCCGGTGACATGCGCATTTTCATCCATGAAAATTCCATAAAAAATGGTTCAAAAGGCTCTGAGCACTATGGGACTTAGTTTCTGAGGTCATCAGTCCCCTAGAACTTAGAACTACTTAAACCTAACTAACCTAAGGACATCACACACATCCATGGCCGAGGCAGGGTTCGAAACTGCGACCGTAGCGGTCGCGCGGTTCAAGACTGTAGCGCCTAGAACTGCTCGGCCACACCGGCCGGCAAAATTCCATCGTTGTTTGGGAACAAAAGACCACGAACGGCTGCAAATGGTCTCCAAGTGGCCGGACATAAACATTTCCAGCCAATGATAGGTTCAGTTGGATGTAAACACTGTCCACACCATTTTGGAGCCACCAGCAGCTCCCAGTGTGCCTTGTTGACAACCTGGATCCATGGCTTCATGGTGTCTGCGCCCGACTCGGACCCTACTATCAGCTCTTACCAAGTGAATTCGGGACTCATTTGACGGGGCCATTGTTTTCCATTCGTCACGGGTCCAACTGATTGGTCACGAACCCAGGAGAGGCACTGCAGGCGACGCCGAGCTGTTACCGAAGACAATCGCATCGGTATGCTGCCATAGCCCATTAACGCCAGACTTCGCCGCACTGCCCTAACGGATACGATAGTCGTACGTCCAACATCAAATTCTGTGGTTATTTCAAGCAGTGTTGCTTGTCTGTTATCACGCCGCTGTTCTCGGTCGTTAAGTAGGCTAAAGGTCGTCGGACACTGGGTTGTCCGTGGTGAGGTGTACTGCCTGGAAATTTTGTATCCTCGGCACGCTCTTGACGCTGTGGATCTCGGAATACTGAATTCCCTGAAGATTTTAGAACTGGAATGTCCCATGCGTCTAGCTCCAACTAACATTCCACGTTCAGAGTTTGTTAATTTCCGTCGTGCAGTCATAATCACGTTGGAAACCTTCTCACACGAATCAAAAAATGGTTCAAATGGCTCTGAGCACTATGGCACTTAACTTCTAAGGTCATCAGTCCCCTAGAACTTAGAACTACTTAAACCTAACTAACCTAAGGACATCACACACATCCATGCCCGAGGCAGGATTCCAACCTGCGACCGTAGTGCTCGCGCGGTTCCAGACTGTAGCGCCTAGAACCGCTCGGCCACCCCGGCCGGCTCACATGAATCACCTGAGTACAAATGACAGTACCCTTTTACAGCTTGTCTATCCGTTACTAGTGAGTAGTGTAAATCCAAGAACATCACGTTGAAACCTATTCAAAGAATTGGGCATATTAACCACGGCTTCTCAGCATATTTATTCCTCAATGAAGTTTGTTGTAAATAATACATCTCTTTTTCCAACTAACTGCTTAGTACACAGTATCAATACTAGGAATAAGAACAATATACATAAAGATTCAAAATCACTTACTCTTGCCCAGAAAGGAGTCCAGTATTCAGCAAAGCGTATTTTCAATAAGTTAACAGCAACCATTAAGAGTTTAGTTTCAGACAAGGCACAACTTAAACATAATTTAAAAGAATTTTCGGTGGCCAACTCCTTCTATTCCATCCATGAGTTTCTCAACAAGTACAGTAGACCATTTTAATGAAAATTTATTATACTTTAATTTTTGACAATACTTGGTTGTAACAGCCAAGTAACTACCTATTGTGTGAATGATGGACGTATGGAAAGCAGATGTAAGCCTTAAGTCCGTAAATAGTGGAAGTTTAATTTTAAATCTTGTACGTAATCTGACTGTTCTTAACTGAGGACCACTGAAATGAATAATTTACTTCAATTTTTGACAATACTTGGTTGTAATAGCCAAGAAACTAGCAAATGTCTGAATGATGGATTTAATGAAAGCAGATGTAAGTATTAAAATTGCAAATATTAGAAGTTTAAATTTAATTCATGTACATAATTTTACTGTTTATTGACTGAGCATTATTAAAATTAATGAAACTCAAGTTTTTCTAATTACATTTTTGTAATGTGTTTATCTGACATGTTCCACACCCAGGAGGATTCCCTCTTTTATGGGTCTGTGGAATGAATAATTAATCTAATCTAGTCTAAAAACTACCGCCACCTGTAAGTGTGCATATCGCTATCCCAGGGCTTTTGTCACGTCAGTGTATACTTAGGGCAAGCGCAGTCAGTCGCAAGCTTTTGATGTGGATCACGCTGTGACGCCACTCAGGTGCCATGCTGGGACCTCCACGTCATTCCGACGTCGTATCGTCGTATCGTCCCCCTTTGCGCGGTATTTGAAAATCTTGGACGACTTATACACCTACTATCCAACATAAATGTTACATGGCGTTCACCCGTGGTCGTCATGGAGGCACCGTTATTCCGACGTGATACCGTCGCTCTTTGGAGAAGTAGAGGCTTTGCGTCGCGTTGCACAATCTTGTGACCTCTTATGGAACTGTTATCTAACATGAATCTTACATGGTGTTCACCAGCGGTCGTCATGTAGGTATCTCTTCAAGGAGTTGGGCATTTTAACTGCACCATCACATTCGCTAGTGAAATTCATCACAAATAACCCATTACAATTTGGGAAGAATAATTATATCATACCTGCAACATTACACGAAAAAATGACCTTTATTACCAATTATTAAAGTGGTCAGTGGCTCAGAAATGATTTTAATATGAGGCAACGAAAATTTTTGATAGTTTGCTCTGTAACATAAGATGACAGGTAGCAAAGCAAGCTTTAAATCCAAGCTAAAATTATTTCTTCTGGACTTCTCCTTTTATTCCACGGACGAATTCCTATTTGAAAGCTGGTAGCCCATAAAAAAAGAAAAAAAATTAAAGGTAGTTGTATGATTAGGACTAAAAAGTAATATGTTTATTAATGTTAACACTAATCATGGGTACATATTCTATAAACTGGCTCGTTCCACACAATTTCAGTGAAAGAGTCGTTAAAATGAGGACTGGTACAGTGAACTAACTATTCACGATGCACACAAACTTATGACAAAAAGAGAGATTTACCTTAGGAAAGCCTTTGTTAAATCTACTTTCACGTAAGTAAGAAATTAATTCGTTCCCTTATCTTCTTTACTGCTGCAGTCACTTACAGCATTTTGTTATCTCCCAAGTATAACAGCGTTCAGTTTATCTGTCTCACGTAGAAGCTGACCTAACACCTCGTTTCTCTAGTCCCACGTGGAACCCTCGCAGAGGGAATGTCGTGAGCATATCTCTGCATTACGAAAATTTATTTTATTCAGGATATTCTGAGCATATCTGTGTATTACGAACATTTATTTTATTCAGTCTTTTGCACCGAGGCATTCGCGTGTGCTGAACAATAACATTTTTTGGGAAAACAGCCAGAGATTTATTAGGCAATGTTGTAGCAATGGGCGACGGCACAATTAGCCTGGTCTTATTCATTTCATCGGCAATCCAGTATTGAGTAGCAAGGCAGTACTCACAAGACAAATCACATCAGCACCCGCACACGAAGCAAAACCACTTGGAAAACGTAACTAGCGATCACGACCTGTTTGCTACCGTGTCTCCCCAGTGACGTCACAACAGGTTGCCCTAGGTGATAGAGTTTCGGGTGGGAAAATTGAACAAAACACCCTAGATACGAGCCGGTATTGGGGAAATCCACTCTGACGTAAGGGTCTTTGCCAAAGGGCACATTGTTACGTTTCGGCGCCTTGAAATGAGCGTCTCGTAAGCTGGTCGGCTGTTCGCGTGCTGCTTAGGGATGAGCACTTTTTAAAGAGTATCGGTATGTATTGTATCAATATTTATAAAAGACCGACGTTATCGAGACACGAAAATCGATAATTTGAAATATCAATTTTTTTGTATATCCCTACGAGGGAGAAGTCTTTGGAAGTCAACAACTCCAATGGCAAAAGTTCTGTAGGCAATAATGTCTCTGTCATAGTAGGACTCCAGACCAGCAAGAGGTTCTCCATTCCCTCTCACTATAGCCAAGGTCATCCAAGAATTACCAGTCACAACCTCGTTTGTCATACAACTTGCTGGTCTGGAGTCCTACTATGACAGAGACACTATTGCCTACAGACCTTTTGCCATTGGAGTTGTTGCAGACAGCAATTATGGAACTTGTGTTGTTACCACAGACAAGCCTTTCTTCATTCATACCAGGAACAAGAGGAGAATCAATGCAAATGAGAGATTATTCATTGCTGTGTGCGCCGCCATGTTGGCGGATGACCTTGAACGAGCTTCGCTAGGCAGCCGCAGCGCCGCGGCGGATCGCGCTTTAGTTTTAACAGAGCGCGATCCGCTGGAAAACTCGGCTTCCGGTGCTATACATATTTCAGACAACAAGAGTCCATTTTCCATTAAATATCAGTGGAATAACGTGTTTGACTTTTGTGCCGAGTCTACGTTACTAAAGTGCGTCTATCTTTTCCTGACCCAGGCACTCGGGGCCTAAGAGAAGCGCACGCACATTCTGCCTCATAGTTGGAAGCAGGGAGTGGTAATATCCACCACTTTCGTACTCTGCTGTGACCAGACGTGTTTGTTTTGCACCTCATGCCTACAATCTGCAATGGCAGAATTTACACACGGAAGTACCAAACTTTCCAGAGCGTGCAGTACACGTACACTCATATTCAAATCTGAAGCTCATTTCTAGTACTGAATGTGGAATTAAATTAAGCCTATGGTAAAACATTTACTGTCAGAATGCAAAAATTGGTAGTAGCTGGAATGGGTAAGAAATTGCCGATGGGAACCTATGGGTCAATAAAAGACAGACAATAAAAAAAACAATTACGATACTCAATATTCAGTATCGATTATTCGATAATTAAGACCTCGACAATGTTTATCGATGTTGTGAACTTCAAAATTTCACCGGCGAATTAAATATTCGAAGAGATTTCGAGATTGCAGCCGGTTTTCATAAACTTCAGTCCACGATATTTCGATTGGGCACCTGCCGGTCATCTTCAGGTGAGCAATCGCAGACTCACGAAGACGTTCTCCGCTCCGCCTGAGAGTATTGCCACCCACGCGTCAGAGTCACGATGACAGAAGGACCGCACCGTCCCGTGGCAGCGTCCTCGCTGGTGGAACTACAAAGATCAGCTGCCTTCGGCGTTGCCGCTCGACACAGTCATCGGAGTATTCTGGCGTTTTCGTCAGGAGCAAATTTCGGAGATGACGGGATTACACTCACTATCCAGTTGGTAGCCGCTGTCACTGTTACGATGATGTAAAAACTCCATTAACTTATTTTCTCAAATGGGCCACAATATGAAAGGTACATTATGTGATCAAAAGTATATGGAAACCTGGCTGCAAGTGACTTACAGGTTCGTGGCGCCATCCATCGACAATGTTGGAATTCAATATGGTGTTGGCCCACCCTCAGCCTTGATGACAGCTCCACTCTCGCAGGCAGACATTCAATCAGGTGCTGGAAGGTTTCTTGGGGAATGGCAGCCCATTCTTCACGGAGTGCTGCATAGAGGAGAGGTATCGATGTCGGTCGGTGAGGCTCGCACGAAGTGGGCGTTCCAAAACATCCTAAAGGTGTTCTGTAGGACCGGCCGCAGTGGTCTAGCGGTTCTAGACGCTCAGTCCGGAACCGCGCGACTGCTACGGTCGCAGGTTTGAATCCTGCCTCGGGCATGGATGTGTGTGATGTCCTTAGGTTAGTTAGGTTTCAGTAGTTCTAAGTTTTAGGGGACTGATGACCACAGATGTTAAGTCCCATAGTGCTCAGAGCCATTTGAACCAATTTTGTTCTGTAGGATTCAGGTCAGGACTCTGTGCAGGACAGTCCATTATAGTGATGTTATTGTCGTGTAACCACTCCGCCACAGGCCGTGCATTATGAACAAGTTCAATCGGCCGATGTTTGCGCTCCTTACGTCAAGCGAGTCGTCGTTTGGCTTTTACCGACGTGCTGTGTGGCTTATGAACAGCCGCTCGGCGATGAAATTCAAGTTTTCTCACCTGCCACCTAACTGTCATAGTACTTGCAGTGGATCCTGATGCAGTTTGAAATTCCTGTGTGATGGTCTGGATAGATGTCTGCCTATACGCTTTTGTGCGTGTCCGTTCATGTTTCGACTTCGCTATCACAACGGAAACAGTGGACTTAGAGATGTTTAGGAGTGTGGAAATCTCGCGTTCATACATATGACACAAGTGACACCCAATCACCTGACCGCGTTCGAAGTCCGTGAGTTGCGCGGAGCGCCCCATTCTGCTCTCTCACGATGTCTAATGACTACTGACGTCGCTGATATGGAGTACCTGGCAGTAGGTGGCAGCACAATGAACCTAATATGAAAAAAGTATGTTTTTCGAGGTGTCTTTTGATCACATAGTCTACGTGGATGATACTTCCATAGAGTGGTCCCACGGCTTACCTGAAGATGACTGTCAGGTGTCCAGTCGAAATATCGTGGAGTGACGTTTACGAAAACCGGCTGCAGTCCCAAAATCTCTTCGAACCCTTATCGATATTGTTATGAAAAAACAGTGATAGCCGGAATTATAGATAGCCTATTTTTTGCCCATCCCTAGCGCTACTGTCGCGAGCATGTATGGGAAGGACGGTGAAACGACGAGTAGGTTGCCCAAAAGGTACTGATCTGGTCGTCCAAATTTCATCACTGAACGTGAAGGTCGAAGGCTTGCCCTCTCTGTAAAACGGGATAGGCAGCGATCTGCGGCAGATCCGATGGGAGAGTTCAGTGCTGTCGCAGGCATATGTTATTCGGAGCACACCGTTCAGTGCACAACACTGAACGTGAAGCTCTGCAGCAGACGACACCTGCTTGTTACCGTGCCGATGCAACGTCATCGTCAGTTACGTTTGCAGTGGGCACGGGACTATCGAGGCTGGACCGTATATCAACAGAGGCGTCTCACCTGAACTGGTGAAAAACGTTACTTTTCACAGCTGGTGGGTCGTCGGCCCAGATACGCTAACCCAGGTGAACAGATGCTCGAATTACGCACCTCGCCATGGACTCCTTCACAGTATCACGCTGTGGAGGACATTCTCCTGGCTTACATGAGACCTGTGGTAGCAATTGCAGGTGCTTTAACAGCTGTCGACTACGTCAACGTGACTGTGGACCATACGCAGCCTTTCATGCTTGGTGTCTTCCCCGACGTCATCTTCCAGCGGGTTCACTGTCCGCGTCACAAGGCTAGATGGTTCAAATGCTTCATATGGCTCTGAGCACTATGGGCCTTAGCATCTGAGGTCATCAGTCCCCTAGAACTTAGAACTACTTAAACCTAACTAACCTGCCGTCGTTGGATAAGCAGCTGCAGCAGCAAGTCGTATACTCCTAGCTCACTCATTTGTTACATAGTTTAATTCTTAATTTCTTTGCGTGTTTTTGGTACTTGCATTGTTTAATTTATAAATTTCGGGCGTATTATAGTATTTGAGAGTTGTAGCATCACGTTTTAGTACCTGAATAGTGTAAAATCGCGTAGTCTCCTTCTGCCGCCGAGCAGTGTGTCAGCAGTGCGCAAGTAGCAGCATTACTGCATTTACTAGGCAATCTTGCATTTTAATAACCGTTTAAATTTTGCGTCGATTTGTTTGTGCTCTCTGTAGATTAGTTCAGACGTTCTTTGCACAACAGTTTTTAGCGTGGATAGGGACTGCAACTGCTGTGTTCGGATGCAGGCTGAGTTGGCACCCCTTCGTTCCCAGCTTCAGGCAGTGTTGGCTTCGGTCACACAGCTTGAGGCTGTTGCCAATGGGCATCACTGTGGGGTTCCGGATGGGGGTTTGTCGGGGACGGCCAGCTCGTCCCACGCATCCCCCGATCGGACTACGACTGTGGTTGCCCGGGATACTGCCCTCATTGAGGCTGATCCCTCACCTGTGGTAGAGTGGGAGGTCGTCTCAAGGTGTGGCAGGGGACGAAAGACATTCCGGAGGGCTGAACGGAAGGCCTCTCTGGTTTGTCTGACGAACCGGTTTCAGGCTCTGTCTCAGGCTGATACTGATCTTCGGCCAGACATGGCTGCTTGTCCTGTTCCAGAGGTTGCCCCTCAGTCTGCAAGATCCGGGCGGTCGCAGAGGGTGGGCTTACTTGTAGTTGGGAGCTCCAACGTCAGGCGCGTAATGGGGCCCCTTAGGGATATGGCAGCAAGAGAGGGGAAGAAAACCAATGTGCACTCCGTGTGCATACCGGGGGGAGTCATTCCAGATGTGGAAAGGGTCCTCCCGGATGCCATGAAGGGTACAGGGTGCACCCATCTGCAGGTGGTCGCTCATGTCGGCACCAATGATGTGTGTCGCTATAGATCCGAGGAAATCCTCTCTGGCTTCCGGCGGCTATCTGATTTGGTGAAGACTGCCAGTCTCGCTAGCGGGATGAAAGCAGAGCTCACCATCTGCAGCATCGTCGACAGGACTGACTGCGGACCTTTGGTACAGAGCCGAGTGGAGGGTCTGAATCAGAGGCTGAGACGGTTCTGCGACCGTGTGGGCTGCAGATTCCTTGACTTGCGCCATAGGGTGGTGGGGTTTCGGGTTCCGCTGGATAGGTCAGGAGTCCACTACACGCAACAAGCGGCTACACGGGTAGCAGTGGTTGTGTGGCGTGGGCTGGGCGGTTTTTTAGGTTAGATGGCCTTGGGCAAGTACAGAAAGGGCAACAGCCTCAACGGGTGCTGGGCAAAGTCAGGACATGCGGGGACCAAGGAGCAATCAGTATTGTAATTGTAACCTGTCGAAGCTGCGTTGGTAAAGTACCGGAACTTCAGCGCTGATAGAAAGCACCGAAGCCGAAATCGCTATAGGTACAGAAAGCTGGTTGAAGCCAGAGATAAATTCTGCCGAAATTTTTACAAAGGTACAGACGGTGTTTAGAAAGGATAGATTGCATGCAACCGGTGGTGGAGTGTTCGTTGCTGTTAGTAGTAGTTTATCCTGTAGTGAAGTAGAAGTGGATAGTTCCTGTGAATTATTATGGGTGGAGGTTACACTCAACAACCGAGCTAGGTTAATAATTGGCTCCTTTTACCAACCTCCCGACTCAGCAGCATTAGTGGCAGAACAACTGAGAGAGAATTTCGAATACATTTCACATAAATTTTCTCAGCATGTTATAGTCTTAGGTGGAGATTTCAACTTACCAGATAGAAACTGGGACACTCAGATGTTTAATATGGGTTGTAGGGACAGAGCATCGAGTGACATTATACTGAGTGCATTATCCTAAAATTACCTCGAGCAATTAAACAGAGAACCGACTCGTGTAGATAACATCTTGGACCTACTGATAACAAACAGACCCGAACTTTTCGACTCTGTAAGTGCAGTTCAGGAAATCAGTGATCATAAGGCCGTTGCAGCATCCCTGAATATGGAAGTTAATAGGAATATAAAAAAGGGAGGAAGGTTTATCTGTTTAGCAAGAGTAATAGAAGGCAGATTTCAGACTACCTAACAGATCAAAACGAAAATTTCTGTTCCGACACTGACAATGTTCAGTGTTTATGGAAAAAGTTCAAGGCAATCGTAAAATGCGTTTTAGACAGGTACGTGCCGAGTAAAACTGTGAGGGACGGGAAAAAACCCACCGTGGTACAACAACAAAGTTAGGAAACTACTGCGAAAGCAAAGAGAGCTTCACTCTAAGTTTAAACGCAGCCAAAACCTCTCAGACAAACAGAAGCTAAACGATGTCAAAGTTAGCGTAAGGAGGGCTATGCGTGAAGCGTTCAGTGAATTCGAAAGTAAAATTCTATGTACCGACTCGACAGAAAATCCTAGGAAGTCCTGGTCTTACGTTAAATCAGTAAGTGGCTCGAAACAGCATATCCAGACACTCCGGGATGATGATGCCATTGAAACAGAGGATGACACGCGTAAAGCTGAAATACTAAACACCTTTTTCCAAAGCTGTTTCACAGAGGAAGACCGCACTGCAGTTCCTTGTCTAAATCCTCGCACAAACGAAAAAATGGCTGACATCGAAATAAGTGTCCAAGGAATAGAAAAGCAACTGGAATCACTCAACAGAGGAAAGTCCACTGGATCTGACGGGATACCTATTCGATTCTACACAGAGTACGCGAAAGAACTTGCCCCTTTCTAACAGCCGTGTAACGCAAGTCTCTAGAGGAACGGAAGGTTCCAAATGATTGGAAAAGAGCACAGGTAGTCCCAGTCTTCAAGAAGGGTCGTCGAGCAGATGCGCAAAACTATAGACCTATATCTCTGACGTCGATCTGTTGTAGAATTTTAGAACATGTTTTTTGCTCGCGTATCATGTCGTTTTTGGAAACCAAGAATCTACTCTGTAGAAATCAACATGGATTCCGGAAACAGCGATCGTGTGAGACCCAACTCGCTTTATTTGTTCATGAGACCCAGAAAATATTAGATACAGGATCCCAGGTAGATGCTATTTTTCTTGACTTCCGGAAGGCGTTCGATACAGTTCCGCACTGTCGCCTGATAAACAAAGTAAGAGCCTACGGAATATCAGACCAGCTGTGTGGCTGGATCGAAGAATTTTTAGCAAACAGAACACAGCATGTTGTTATCAATGGAGAGACGTATACAGACGTTAAAGTAATCTCTGGCGTGCCACAGGGGAGTGTTATGGGACCATTGCTTTTCACAATACATATAAATGACCTAGTAGATAGTGTAGGAAGTTCCATGCGGCTTTTCGCGGATGATGCTGTAGTATACAGAGAAGTTTCAGCATTAGAAAATTGTAGCGAAATACAGGAAGATCTGCAGCGGATAGGCACTTGGTGCAGGGAATGGCAACTGACCCTTAACATAGATAAATGTAATGTATTGCGAATACATAGAAAGAAGGATCCTTTATTGTATGGTTATATGATAGCGGAACAAACACTGGTAGCAGTTACTTCTGTAAAATATCTGGGAGTATGCGTGCGGAACGATTTGAAGTGGAATGATCACATAAAATTAATTGTTGGTAAGGCTGGTACCAGGTTGAGATTCATTGGGAGAGTCCTTAGAAAATGTAGTCCATCAACAAAGGAGGTGGCTTACAAAACACTCGTTCGACCTATACTTGAGTATTGCTCATCAGTGTGGGATCCGTACCAGATCGGGTTGACGGAGGAGATAGAGAAGATCCAAAGAAGAGCGGCGCGTTTCGTCACAGGGTTATTTGGTAACCGTGATAGCGTTACGGAGATGTTTAACAAACTCAAGTGGCAGACTCTGCAAGAGAGGCGCTCTGCATCGCGGTGTAGCTTGCTCGCCAGGTTTCGAGAGGGTGCATTTCTGGATGAGGTATCGAATATATTGCTTCCCCCTACTTATACCTCCCGAGGAGATCACGAATGTAAAATTAGAGAGATTAGAGCGCGCACGGAGGCTTTCAGACAGTCGTTCTTCCCGCGAACCATACGCGACTGGAACAGGAAAGGGAGGTAATGACAGTGGCACGTAAAGTGCCCTCCGCCACACACCGTTGGGTGGCTTGCGGAGTATAAATGTAGATGTAGATGAACCTAAGGACATCACACACATCTATGCCCGAGGCAGGATTCGAACCTGCGACCGTAGCTGTCGCACGGTTCCAGACTGAAGCACCTAGAACCACTCGGCCACACCGGCCGGCGGTCGCGAGTTCCACGCCCACAAACCACCGGCCTGCTTTTTACGGGAATTGCGTGGTTTGTGCGCATTCATTTAGTGCTACATACATCTGGAAAAACATCAAGGACTCATCGAATTCAACCCACTCAGAATCGTTGCAGTGCTATGTTGAGAAGCTCTATTAAGTAGGCGGTTATAATGTTTCCGGACCACATAGTGCTTTGGCTCATATAGCCAAATACCTGAATGGTAGTGGAACAGAGTGAGTCCCACTTGGAAATAGTTGTGAAAGAATTTTCTTTTGCTGTAAACCGAGAACTTTTCAGAGAACTGAGTGCTGGAAACTATTTTAAATTTAATTCTGGGACAATACGTACGAGACAAAAATATTAAAGTCTAGTGTATGTGCGACTGTATTTAAGTGTATACACGGGGATTCAGTTATCCCTACCGATGTCGTTTCATGCAACCCGCAATGTTACCTATGGTCTTGAACCACGCGTGATATTTTTGTATTCTCTCGCTCGCTATGCTCAAACTATTAACCCCGCTGAAAAAAAAAGAAAAAAATGAAAAGGACTTTTTTGTAGAAAATTTAACATGTTAAATTTTGTACTGGGATACATTTTTGCTGATGGCCACTGTTTTCGAGCTGTTCAAGGAAAATGTACAAAAGTGCCCCTCAAACGCACGTCCACAGCAACACTCATCTGTCATCAGTTAGAATTTCTAGAACGTTGTATACGGCACTCCCTCCTATCACTGTACAAAAACTTTCCAACTAGGCGAACTATTCCAGACATTCGACCTTTTGCTGGGCTTTATTGATTGGGGTATTACGCCACCAGCATAGTCGGGTATTTCGTTAACATTATTAATTTAAACGTGCCGGTGAGGGTAATGAAAGAAAGACGACTCTTGTAAGCGTTACCCTAAAACTAATTACGCTTACAATTCGGTCCAAACTCAACTCTTACAAGCATAGTAATTCCTCAGTTACAGGGCTTGACGAATATCATGATGTAATTGTTTATTTTATGCTGTTAAAATCCACAAAACTGTCACATGAAATTTACACAGACGTCAGTTTTACAGTTTGTAGCTGCTCGACTAAACCAGTGTCGTAACAAGGGCAGTTACTGAAGATCAAAAAAGGTCGAATGAGGGAAATAATTTTTCCAGTCGCAAATTTTTGTACAGTGGTAGCAGGGAGTACCATGAACAACACACTAGATATCCTGACCGGTTGGTGGCTGAGTGAGAGGGTGGAGGTGTGTTCGAATGTCACTTTTGTACGTTTTTCTCGAATGACTCTAAAAATTCAGTCTCTAGGGAAAATGTATCCCAGTATAAAATTTAGCTGCATTAAATTTCCTACAAAAAGGCCTTGCTCATTTTTTCTGTAAGGCTAACAATCTGCGAGTAGCGAGTGAAAGAATGTGAAAGTCTCTTGCGTGACTTTTGGAAGCCAGATATAACACGACATCGGTAGGGACAGTTGAATTGCGTAAAGCCGATGACGTGCTGTTTACCTATGTCCCAGTAGATGCGATCGACGAAGACAGGTGCACCTGAGAATATGACAAGTATTCAGCAGTAATTGGCGTTCGATCGAATACATAGGCGTAATCGCGACACGCCGTTGACATACCTGTTGGTGCTAGAGATACTCAAAATGCATTTCTCCCTACATGAATTCTATCATGTTAAATAGCGAAAAAAATTAATTGTGCACGGAATACTACGTCCTCCATCCAGATTTCAACCGAGAATTGTTTCGACGTGATACGTGTCGTACCCCGCTTTCTAGCCTAACAGCCATGTGCTTACGTCAGCTCTGCGGGCACACCGCTTTAAAGTCAGCGCTAACTGCCCCGGAAAGCAAAGGTGAGAGAAAAACCGGGGTGAAAATAACCTCGTGGCGCTGCTAATGAAAGACGCTATTAGCGCAGATTAATTTAAGTAATTTCCTGAGTGTGTTAGATGATCAAGGAACCAGAGAACGACCCTGTGCATCGTGTGTTTGTCTGTGTGAGAGAGAGAGAGAGAGAGAGAGAGAGAGAGAGAGAGAGGGAGAGAGAGAGAAAGATTTAGAGGGAGCTGGTATTTTGGCTAGCTTGCAAAGGAAGATAGTTCACAATTGTTAAGAGAGAGAGGGAGAGTGAGAGAGAGAGAAAGAGAGAGACAGAAAACAACAGTACTTAACTGTTTCCACTGGATTCCCCTTCAGCGGCTAATGTGTCATTTATCTTACGTTTGCTGTCCACAACCTATAGAATGTTTATCACAGACATTCTGAAGTTTGATGAGTGGTTATGGCAGAAGTCTATAGGAAGCGGTGGTGCGAGTATTTTCTTTTGTGGAGAGTATTCGTTGCTTTTTAATCCTCCAACATAGTGAATAATGGTCAAGAGTGTAAGACCGTATAGGCGAATGCTGTCTCGATTCGGCCCCAGGTCATTCCAGATCGGTTCTGCTGGTCCGCCTCAAAATGATTTTCGTATAGTCCCCGGTGGGGTCGATAAGCGTTTCTACCTCGGTTTTGATTTATACAAAACGGCGAAGTACGAAAAAACAAGTATACATTAGAGCACTAATTTTTATACTTATTCTTTCACCTATAGATTTAACAGTTATTCACACTAATGAAATAAAACACTAGCAGTGGGACACTTCTAAAAAAAGAATCTATTAGAAAGTTATCTGTCGGATTCTGTACCTCTGCTAGCTGTTTCATGTTTCTCGAAGTTCTCATAAGGAAGTACCATCTCTTGTGAGCGATACGATATTCTATCACAGCTCCTCCAAAATCAGTTCCTGAAATTAAGGTTTAAAATTCAAAAGCCATTTGTTCAACACGCCTCCACGTCAGATGTCATCAAGGGCAGATTGTGTGCCAAAACTACCCAAAACTACATTAGCAAGTTTTGCGAACCATTATCTTGGCAAGTTTTTAAGATACCAACTTCCAATTTTCCATCATAAAAAAATGTGCTTTTGTAAACATACTGTACTGCAAGTACTGCAAAAATTGTGTTATGAAGCATATTATGATATTTTTCGCAAACTCTTAATTTTATGACAGAATTTTGTAACTAAATGAAAATAAAAACTGAAGAACATGGAATATTTTTATTTTTCTAGTTCCGTGTATGTTGACTCTTATTCTTGGCATGATGTGGAAATTTCAGTACTTTCTGAGATAATGAATCATTTATAGCAAAAAAGTACTTCATAGATATTGAGCTTCAAAGTTTTTTTAACCACAAACTTTTATACAGACTTGCAGTTCTTTCATGCACTGCAATTATTGTTCTGACCCATTACATGTGTCGTCTTCAGTGTCACAATCGCTCAATTCTTGCTTCCTCCTTTTCTTTCTTGCTTCATTTGTCGCTTACTGAGCAGCAAACTCTGCTTCGCCCACACGAAGCACATCCATCTCTCGCAGAGCTCTGGTTGTTGTTCTGCCCTAATATCACCCCCCCCCCCCTACCTTCTCCAGAACTTTCAGACTTTTATAGTTCCCACCATCAAAAGTTATTACAGCATCAGACATTGCTAGCTTCAGGGCCATAAGGCCAACAAAAAAATTTTTAGGCACACGGTGCCCCCCAGCGTTACTGAAGGATTCACTCACATTGTGGGTCTTTCCATACAAAAATTCCTTTAGTAGCTATGGATTTACCAAGTCGTTGAATACGGGTTTGATTTCCATCGTTATGGACAAAGGTAACTAAAAAATTCAGCTTCCATATACCTACACCAAGAGCTAGGAGGTGTGATAACTTCAGACACATTATTTTGGTTATTTACACGTCCTTCACTGACTGCATACCTGTTTTCTGTAAGTTTAAACGCAAATTCTCATCTGGCATATCTACACTCCTGGAAATGGAAAAAAGAACACATTGACACGGGTGTGTCAGACCCACCATACTTGCTCCGGACACTGCGAGAGGGCTGTACAAGCAATGATCACACGCACGGCACAGCGGACACACCAGGAACTGCGGTGTTGGCCGTCGAATGGCGCTAGCTGCGCAGCATTTGTGCACCGCCGCCGTCAGTGTCAGCCAGTTTGCCGTGGCATACGGAGCTCCATCGCAGTCTTTAACACTGGTAGCATGCCGCGACAGCGTGGACGTGAACCGTATGTGCAGTTGACGGACTTGAGCGAGGGCGTATAGTGGGCATGCGGGAGGCCGGGTGGACGTACCGCCGAATTGCTCAACACGTGGGGCGTGAGGTCTCTACAGTACATCGATGTTGTCGCCAGTGGTCGGCGGAAGGTGCACGTGCCCGTCGACCTGGGACCGGACTGCAGCGACGCACGGATGCACGCCAAGACCGTAGGATCCTACGCAGTGCCGTAGGGGACCGCACCGCCACTTCCCAGCAAATTAGGGACACTGTTGCTCCTGGGGTATCGGCGAGGACCATTCGCAAACGTCTCCATGAAGCTGGGCTACGGTCCCGCACACCGTTAGGCCGTCTTCCGCTGACGCCCCAACATCGTGCAGCCCGCCTCCAGTGGTGTCGCGACAGGCGTGAATGGAGGGACGAATGGAGACGTGTCGTCTTCAGCGATGAGAGTCGCTTCTGCCTTGGTGCCAATGATGGTCGTATGCGTGTTTGTCGCCGTGCAGGTGAGCGCCACAATCAGGACTGCATACGACCGAGGCACACAGGGCCAACACCCGGCATCATGGTGTGGGGAGCGATCTCCTACACTGCCCGTACACCACTGGTGATCGTCGAGGGGACACTGAATAGTGCACGGTACATCCAAACCGTCATCGAACCCATCGTTCTACCATTCCTAGACCAGCAAGGGAACTTGCTGTTCCAACAGGACAATGCACGTCCGCATGTATCCCGTGCCACCCAACGTGCTCTAGAAGGTGTAAGTCAACTACCCTGGCCAGCAAGATCTCCGGATCTGTCCCCCATTCAGCATGTTTGGGACTGGATGAAGCGTCGTCTCACGCGGTCTGCACGTCCAGCACGACCGCTGGTCCAACTGAGGTGCCAGGTGGAAATGGCATGGCAAGCCGTTCCACAGGACTACATCCAGCATCTCTACGATCGTCTCCATGGGAGAATAGCAGCCTGCATTGCTGCGAAAGGTGGATATACACTGTACTAGTGCCGACATTGTGCATGCTCTGTTGCCTGTGGCTATGTGCCAGTGGTTCTGTCAGTGTGATCATGTGATGTATCTGACCCCAGGAATGTTTCAATAAAGTTTCCCCTTCCTGGGACAATGAATTCACGGTGTTCTTATTTCAATTTCCAGGAGTGTATTACCCCCAAATTTGCGATTGTTAAACATACTTTTACACTTATCATTTTATATAAGGAAGTACACTAAAGAAGTCGCTAAGTACCACGTGGTTTTCATGCAAACTACTGTCAGAAACAAATGACCGATTTGTTTATTTTTACTGCCAACTTCTGAGACGTGACAGTGTCACCAAAAGAAAACAGTTCACAGGCTTCTAGACAATATAATTCCCAAGACATGAGTGTTCCATTCTGTCAACGTATACGAGGTACCGAAAATTGTCTGTCACATGTCAAATTTTAAAATATTATTTGAAGGCCTTAAAATTGTCTTTTTTTGATGTATTATATGACAAAATGTTCGGCAGAATCGAAAGGATGTTGTGGACCAGAAAGCAAGGAATGCCAAATTTCACCTTGTTTTTTATACACTGTCCCCTGAAGTGACAAATTATGAGACGACTCTGGTGACGGATTGTCACCTGTTTCTTAAACAAATGACACAAAACGTCTTTAACTCATTTGCCTTTCAATACATAATGGATTCCAGAGACAAAATCCTAAGGGATACCGAGCGAGGTGGCGCAGTAGTAGCGCACTGGACTCATATTCGGGAACACGGTGGCTCAAACCCCTTGTTCAGGCATAGGAATCTCGGTCTTCAATGGTTTCCCTAAATCACTTGAGGCAGACGCTAGAAGGGTTCATTCGATAAAGACAAGTTAGATTTTCTTGCCGAATCCGAGCTTTCGTTTCGTCTCAAATGACCCGGTCATCGTCGGGTAGTTAAATCCCTTTCCTCCCTTCCTCATAAAGGATGCACAATTTCAAACGGACTTAAAATGCTCTGGCAGCTCATACGGGCGTCCCCCACAATATTTGATATGCCACGGATTAGTGGGTTAGCCTAGTCAAGTCCAGTATGATACAACAGCCGAAAACATGTAAGTGGTTCAGTGGAAAAGAACGCTAAATAATGTTAGTTCACAAGATTAAGTTCAATTTACGAAGAATCATAATGGATATCCCAGTGAATTAAAACCATTAGGAGCTGTAAGGCAAAAATTGTCGATGTCAACTGCCCCTCTGCCGAGGGGTACAAATTTCGCGCACAGGAAAAATAAGCCAAATCTGATATCCAATCCCGATCAGTCACATGGCAAAGGAATAGAAGTGAGCGGCAAATCAAATCATAGCCGGCCGGTGTGGCCGTGCGGTTAAAGGCGCTTCAGTCTGGAACCGCGTGACCGCTGCGGTCGCAGGTTCGAATCCTGCCTCGGGCATGGATGTGTGTGATGTCCTTAGGTTAGTTAGGTTTAATTAGTTCTAAGTTCTAGGCGACTGATGACCTCAGAAGTTACGTCGCATAGTGCTCAGAGCCATTTGAACCATCAAATCATAGTATTTATACAGGGAAAAATATTGCACCCGAAGGATAGTGACCATAGGAATACATGATGTTTCCGGTTTGATATTTAAGTCTAATGACTGATTTTAGAGTCACGCGAAGGAAAGCGCACTAGAGACCGCCATAAACAGTCTCCGAAATTTTCTACTGTTTTTGTTGTTGTAAGACACGAGGTTGCGTTTTGTGCAGCGTTTGTAAATAGTTCTACGTATTTAGGTACAGTACCAAATATTAAAGTTATTTCGAGGATATGTTTGAAACTACCAGGGTCATTTCAATAATTAAAGAGACAAATAGGTCTGGGGAAAAACTGTTAATAGAGCAAGTTTGGTACTTTTATGCCTTTAAGTTGGCATAATTGGGATGAGCACTTATCAGCAGATATATCTACATTGCTTTGTTTATCATCATCATCATCATCATTTAAGACTGATTATGCCTTTCAGCGTTCAGTCTGGAGCATAGCCCCTTTATAAAATTCCTCCACGATTCCCTATTCAGTGCTAACATTGGCGCCTCTTCTGATGTTAAACCTATTACTTCAAAATCATTCTTAATCGAATCCAGGTACCTTCTCCTTGGTCTGCCCCGACTCCTACCCTCTACTGCTGAACCCATGAGTCTCTTGGGCAACCTTGCTTCTCCCATGCGTGTAACATGACCCCACCATCTAAGCCTGTTCGCCCTGACTGCTACATCTATAGAGTTCATTCCCAGTTTTTCTTTGATTTCCTCATTGTGGACACCCTCCTGCCATTGTTCTCATCTACTAGTACCTGCAATCATCCTAGCTACTTTCATATCCGTAACCTCAACCTTGTTGATAAGGTAACCTGAATCCACCCAGCTTTCACTCCCATACAGCAAAGTTGGTCGAAAGATTGAACGGTGCACAGATAACTTAGTCTTGGTACCGACTTCCTTCTTGCAGAAGAGAGTAGATCGTAGCTGAGCGCTCACTGCATTAGCTTTGCTACACCTCGCTTCCAGTTCTTTCACTACGTTGCCATCCTGTGAGAATATGCATCCTAAGTACTTGAAACCGTCCACCTGTTCTAACTTCGTTCCTCCTATTTGGCACTCAATCCGTTTATATCTCTTTCCCACTGACATTACTTTCGTTTTGGAGATGCTAATCTTCATACCATAGTCCTTACATTTCTGATCTAGCTCTGAAATATTACTCTGCAAACTTTCAATCGAATCTCCCATCACAACTAAGTCATCCGCATATGCAAGACTGCTTATTTTGTGTTCACATATCTTAATCTCATCCAGCCAGTCTATTGTTTTCAACATATGATCCATAAATAATATGAACAACAGTGGAGACAGGTTGCAGCCTTGTCTTACCCCTGAAACTACTCTGAACCATGAACTCAATTTACCGTCAACTCTAACTGCTGCCTGACTATCCATATAAAGACCTTTAATTGCTTGCAAAAGTTTGCCTCCTATTCCATAATCTCGTAGAACAGACAATAACTTCCTCCTAGGAACCCGGTCATATGCCTTTTCTAGATCTATAAAGCATAGATACAATTCCCTGTTCCACTCATAACACTTCTCCATTATTTGCCGTAAGCTAAAATTCTGGTTCTGACAACCTCTAAGAGGCCTAAACCCACACTGATTTTCATCCAATTGGTCCTCAACTAATACTCGCACTTTCCTTTCAACAATACCTGAGAAGATTTTACCCACAACGCTGATTAAAGAGATATCTCTGTAGTTCTTACAATCCTTTCTGTTTTCATGTTTAAAGATTGGTGTGATTACTGCTTTTGTCCAGTCTGATGGAACCTGTCCCGACTCCCAGGCCATTTCAATTATCCTGTGTAGCCATTTAAGACCTGACATTCCACTGTATTTGATGAGTTCCGACTTACTTTCATCCACCCCAGCTGCTTTATTGCACTGCAATCTATTGACCATTTTCTCCACTTCCTTAAATGTGATGCTATTTCCATCATCATTCCTATCCCGTTCTACCTCGAAATCTGAAACATTACTGATCGTATTTTCACCTACGTTGAGCAACTCTTCAAAATATTCCCTCTATCTGCCCACGGCATCCACAGGATTCACCAGCAGTTTTCCTGACCTGTCCAAAATACTTGTCATTTCCTTCTTACCTCCCTTTCGAAGACTGCTAATTACACTCCAGAATGGTTTTCCAGCAGCTTGACCCATAGTCTCCAACCTGTTTCCAAAGTCTTCCCAAGATTTCTTCTTGGATGCTGCAATTATCTGTTTGGCTTTGTTTCTTTCTTCAACATAACTCTCTCTGTCTACCTGGGTTCTAGTGTGTAGCCATTTTCGATACGCCTTCTTTTTCCTTTTACAGGCTGCCTTAACTGTGTCATTCCACCAAGCTGTTTGCTTCATCCTACTTTTACACACTACTGTTCCAAGACATTCTTTAGCCACTTCTAGTACTGTGTCCCTGTACCTTGTCCATTCCTTTTCCAATGACTGTAATTGACTATATTCAACTAACTGGTACCTTTCTGAGATCGCTGTTATGTACTTGTGCCTGATTTCCTTATCCTGAAGTTTCTCCACTCTGATCCTCCTACATATGGACCTGACCTGCTGCACTTTCGGCCTCACAATCCCAATTTCACTGCAGATTAAATAATGATCAGTGTCATCAAAGAATCCCCTGAATACACGTGTGTCCCTCACAGCCTTCCTGAATTCCTGATCTGTTATTATATAGTCAATGACAGATCTGGTTCCCCTGCCTTCCCAAGTATACCGGTGAATGTTCTTATGTTTAAAAAAGGAGTTTGTGATTACTAAGCCCATACTGGCACAGAAATCCAAGAGTTGTTTCCCGTTCCTGTTGGCCTCCATATCCTCTCCAAATTTACGCATGACCTTTTCATACCCTTCTGTTCGATTTCCAATCCTGGCATTAAAATCACCCATGAGCAGAACACTGTCCTTGTCCTTTACTCTAACAACTACGTCACTGAGTGCCTCATAAAAACTATCCATCTTATCTTGATCTGTCCCTTCACAATGCGAATATACTGACACAATCCTAATTTTCTTGCTAGACACCATCAAATCTATCCACATCAGTCGTTCGTTTACATACCTTATTGCAACTACGCTGGGTTCCATTTCTTTCCTGATGTAAAGCCCTACACCCCATTGTGCTATTCCTGCTTTGACTCCTGACAGGTAGACCTTGTATTCTCCCACTTCCTCTTCTTTCTCACCCCTTACCTGAATGTCACTAACAGCTAAAACGTCCAGCCCCATCTTACTTGCAGCCTCTGCCAGCTCTACCTTCTTCCCAGAGTAGCCCCCATTAATATTAATAGCTCCCCATCTCATTACCATTTGTTTGCCAAGTCGTATCTTAGGAGTCCCTGGTTTGTCAGTTAGAGGTGGGACTCCATCACCTCCAAAGGTCCGAGGCATTTTGCTCTGATTGTTGCCAGCACCATATTAATAGTACCAGGGAAGCAGGTTGCTAGCCTTACTTGCCCCGAGTCCCATTGGGTTTTACTCCTAACGGTTGAGAGACTAACCGGTGGATTTGATAGTCTTTGCCGTATGAGCACAAAGGTGACCACGACTCAGAATATGTCCGAGATGCCCAGCCTTATTCCAAAGTAACTGGTACCCCGACTGTCGGGACCACTTACTTGGCCACTCATACGTTGCCCGTGGTTCACGAACTAGGACATGACCACAGGAACCCACACCATGAACCACCATGCTTTGTTTATAACCTCAAAAATACATTTCAAGATGGCGAGTCCGCTTGAAACGTCCACATTAATTGAACAACGTTCTGTTATTCATTTTTTACTTGCTGAAGGCTAGAAACCAGTGCATATTACTGTAGAATGTCTAAAGTTTATGATGAAGGTTGTATGAATCGTGCAAATTTTTACAAGTGGGTAGAGCAGTTCAAAAATGGTCGTGACTCAGTGACTGACGGACACCGTTCTGCCCGACCAGTTGCAGTTTCAACTCCCTCACTTGAAAGTCGAATTGATGACGTTATTCGTGCCGACTGCTGTGTGACTGTGGAAATGATAGTTGATAAGATTCAAGCTGGTACTGGTACAGTTCATAACATTATCTGTAACAAGCTGAAGTACCGCAAAACATGTGCAAGATGAATCCCAAAGGAGTTGACGCGGCTACACAAGGAAACAAGGTTGAGAGTGTGCACAGAGCTAAAGGAAAGTTATGAAAGAGAAGGCGAGCACTTCCTCAACAAACTTTTAACTTGTGATGAAACTTGGGTTCGGAATTAAAAAGACAAAGCATGGAATGGAAGCACACCAACTCACCTGTCAAGAAAACATTCAAAACCCAAGCATCTGCAGGAAAAGTCATGTTGACGGTGTTTTGGGATGCTGAAGGTCTAGTTTTTGGTGATTATCTCGAAGAGCAGCGTACAATGAACAGCCAATACTACTCGGATTTGCTTTGAAACAAGGTGAAACCAGCCGCGAGAGAGAGAGAGACGTCGTGGATCTCAGAGGAGAGGTTTCTCCAGCAAGGCAATGCACCTCCTCATATTGCTAAAATAACCCGTGAAACCATCGACAAAACAGGCTGGGACGTACTGCCTCACCCCTAATGTAGCACCTAGTGATATCCATTTGTTTGGTGCTCTGAAGGAGGAATTGCGTGCGAAGAGGTTCCAGGACAACGAGGACGTGAAAATGTTTGTGGGAAATTGGTTCAAACATCAAGATAAAGAGTTCTTTACAGCAGTAATGAAAAAGCTTGTAGATCGTTGGAACGAGTGCATAAATATCAAGGGATTATGTTATAGAGTAGAAAAAGTATTGCTTTGTACAAATAAACGCTTTTTTCTCCAAACCAATTTGTCTCTTTAATTATTGAATGACCCTCGTACTTACATGACGTGCGAACAGTTAAACCGTAATTCGTCGATCGTGCACCACCTTGTACCTTGAAACGGAAGAAGGTCTTCTACCATGATATTAGCAGATGAACGATTTTCTTTAATTTCTTAACAATTTTCCCTGTCTTGAAAGTGGAAATTTATGTTAGTCACGAATAACATCTATTTCAAAATGTTTTTAACTTGTAACGGGTTTTTGATAAGACCTCTGAATTTGATTTCACTTACTGATTCGTGGCGGGTAGTGGATTATTAATGTTAATACTTAGATTTTCTCGACTGAAACACTTTTATATTTGAATAGACTATTTGTCCTAGGTATAAGACCATGTTGTGCCTTGGAACAGTTTTTCACATCTGGAATAACCTTGTATTGTATTGTACTGTATGGAACCGGGGACCTAGAAACGACGGAGAGGCTCCGTCGCCGCCGTAGCTCTCAGTGGTTCACAATCCCACAACAGGCTTCAGCAGTCCACTCACCCCACCGCCGCCCCACGCCGAACCCAGGGCTATTGTGCGGTTCGGTCGCCAGTGGACACTCCCCGGGAACGCCTCACACTAGACGAGTGTAACCCCAATGTTTGCGTGGTAGAGTAATTATGGCGTGCGCGAAAGTGGAGAAAGTGTTTGCGCAGCAATCGCCGACATAGTGTAACTGTGGCGGAATAAGTGGAACCAACCCGCATTCGCCGAGGCAGATGGAAAACCGCCTTAAAAACCATCGACAGACTGGCCAGTACACCGGACCTCGAACTAATCCGCCAGGCTGATTCGTGCCGGGGACCGGCACGCCTTCCCGCCCGGAAAGCAGTGCGTTAGACCGGGCGGCTAACCTTACTCTTCCGGAGTATTTTTTGTAATTTCAGAATAAGATCGCAGCCCATTTCTAAAGGAATAAGAAAATTGTATTAAACTTCTCTTACACGTCTGGCTAGAGGCGACTTATTTTCAGTCTCTTCCAGTCCATACATTCTTTGTCTGGAATTGCAGCAGATAAGATAAATATTTAATAATTTTTTCATAATGCTAGGCCACAGTCATAATATATTTTTTAAAGTCAGTACCGCCATTAGACTGTTGTTTATTTACTGTGTTGCATTTACTCTTGCACAATCACGATTTCGGCTTCAAAGTGCCATTATCAAGTATTTTAAGTGTTACAAATCGCCTAAGGTGCCATCTTGATAATGGCACTTTGAAGCCGAAATCTTGATTGTGTAAGTGTATATGTAACACTGTAAATAAACACTAGTCTAATGGCGGTACTGACTTTAAAGAGATAAGATAAATGAGTAAAGACAGGTGGAGAAGGGCCGCAATGCAATATCGGCGTAACCAAAACCTACTGGAACAGTTCTACAGTACAGAAATCAAAATGACCATATCGGCAGGGATCCAAAAGTCATCGGCTGGGATTTATATTGAGGTGTACAGAAACTATTAGCATATAATGGGAGAAGGGCTTCCCGAAAGATCTTTTAGCAAGACAAAATTAATCCACGGCGTTTACAGAAGATTTGACTGTCTTAGTGCCCAAGCAGACAATCATATCAGCTTTAAAGCCTACCAACAGCCACGATTGTAACTGTGGGTTTACATGCACCAACTGAGCAACAAACTCACATCCTGGAGCACTACCAAGTCAGTGTGATAGCGGGTTGATCGACGTTAAGATATTCTATGCGTCTACACAGACCTTGCCCACACGACCGGGATGGTCTAAGGAAATGCCCGTGACGGAATCGAATACAACCGTATAACGACAGCCGTTTTTGTCTCTATTTTTATAGGCAATTTAGACAGATCCATCAAACGCACCAAGACTCAGACGAAGGTGAATTGTGCCATCACTAAAAAAAAAAAAATGCTGCTCATAAAGCACTGGAACAGGAATGCTGGCTATCTACGACCTTGTGCGCTCTGACAATGGAGTCGGTACTGAAGAAAATCCACGTCGCCTTTGCGTAGCGTAAGTGAATGGAAGCAATTGGGACTAAAAATAACTCTATAGCTATGAACTATGTGGTACACCAATAATTGTAAGGATGTACTAGGTCTAGTTCAAATTGGTTCAAATGGCTCTGAGCACTATGGTTTAAAAATGGTTCAAATGGCTCTGGTCACTATGGGACTTAGCATCTGAGGTCATCAGTCCCCTAGACTTAGAACTACTTAAATCTGACTAACCTAAGGACAGCGCACACATCCATGCCCGAGACAGAATTCGAACTTGCGACCGTAGTAGCAGCGCGGTTCCAGACTGAAGTGCCTAGAATCACTCGGCCACAACTAACCTAAGGACAGCACACAACACCCAGTCATCACGAGGCAGAGAAAATCCCTGACCCCGCCGGGAATCGAACCCGGGAACCCGGGCGTGGGAAGCGAGAACGCTACCGCACGACCACGAGCTGAGGACTTTTGGTAACGGACTGGAGATTTATTCCTGTAGTGAAAATTAATAGGTAGCCATGAATTTTCGGACACACCGTAAACTACGTTCTCTGCACAGAGAGTACGAACGTAAGACAGTGACGCTGTTACCAGCATCAACGATAGTATTAGTGCATAAAAATCTCGGTCATAAGTATGGGAAAACATTCGAGAATTTCCTCAAGATCACACTTTCGGCTCCATAACAGTACTAACCTACATATACAATGCCAAGATAGTTCTTTATTGTCAAGCAGAACTATACTTTTCAAGAAGAACTATACTTTTCAAGAAGAGTTTAGTTTCCAAGAGGATTTTAACTTTCTTCATGTACTCGTAAATTCTGAAGAGAATGTCGGTTTCTGCTGAGTTTAACTGTAACAGACCAGCACTTTGCAGACTAACTTACAGCGACTGTCTAGAAATTTATTACACTGAGGTGACAAAAGTCGTGACCGAGTGAGATGTCACGCAAATGCCAGGATGGTTCCTTCGAAAGGGCACGGGCGACTTCCTTCCCCATCCTTCACTAATCCGATGGGACCGATGACCTCGCTGTTTGCTCCCCAGCACCAGATCAACCATCCAGCCAACAAATGTCATGGGGTAGCGATATGCACAGATACAGATGGCTGTAGTACCGCGTACACAAGATATAAAAGGACAGTGTATTGGCGGAGCTGTCATTTGTACTCAGGTAATCCATGTGAAAACATTTCCGACGTGACTGTGACCCCACGACTGGAATTAACAAGCCTTGAACGCGGAATGGTAGTTGCAGCTAGACGCATCGGACGTTCGGTAATCATTGTTGTTGTGGTCTTCAGTCCTGAGACTGGTTTGATGCAGCTCTCCATGCTACTCTATCCTGTGCAAGCTTCTTCATCTCCCAGTACCTACTCCAACCTACATCCTTCTGAATCTGCTTAGTGTATTGATCTCTTGGTCTCCCTCTACGATTTTTACCCTCCACGCTGCCCTCCAATGCTAAATTTGTGATCCCTTGATGCCTCAAAACATGTCCTACCAACCGATCCCTTCTTCTAGTCAAGTTGTGCCACAAACTTCTCTTCTCCCCAATCCTATTCAATACCTCCTCATTAGTTACGTGATCTACCCACCTTATCTTCAGCATTCTTCTGTAGCACCACATTTCGAAAGCTTCTATTCTCTTCTTGTCCAAACTGGTTATCGTCCATGTTTCACTTCCATACATGGCTACACTCCATATAAATACTTTCAGAAACGACTTCCTGACACTTAAATCTATACTCGATGTTAACAAATTTCTCTTCTTCAGAAACGATTTCCTTGCCATTGCCAGTCTACATTTTATATCCTCTCTACTTCGACCATCATCAGTTATTTTACTCCCTAAATAGCAAAACTCCTTTACTACTTTAAGTGTCTCATTTTCTAATCTAATCCCCTCAGCATCATCCGATTTAATCTGACTACATTCCATTATCCTCGTTTTGCTTTTGTTGATGTTCATCTTATATCCTCCTTTCAAGACACTACCCATTCCGTTCAGCTGTTCTTCCAAGTCCTTTGCTGTCTCTGACAGAATTACAATGTCATCGGCGAACCTCAAAGTTTTTACTTCTTCTCTATGAATTTTAATACCTACTCCGAATTTTTCTTTTGTTTCCTTTACTGCTTGCTCAATATACAGGTTGAATAACATCGGGGAGAGGCTACAACCCTGTTTCACTCCTTTCCCAACCACTGCTTCCCTTTCATGCCCCTCGACTCTTATAACTGCCATCTGGTTTCTGTACAAATTGTAAATAGCCTTTCGCTCCCTGTATTTTACCCCTGCCACCTTCAGAATTTGAAAGAGAGTATTCCAGTTAACGTTGTCAAAAGCTTTCTCTAAGTCTACAAATGCTAGAAACGTAGGTTTGCCTTTACTTAATCTTTCTTCTAAGATAAGTCGTAAGGTTAGTATTGCCTCGCGTGTTCCAACATTTCTACGGAATCCAAACTGATCTTCCCCGAGGCCCGCTTCTACCAGTTTTTCCATTCGGCTGTAAAGAATTCGCGTTAGTATTTTGCAGCTGTGACTTATTAAACTGATAGTTCGGTAATTTTCACATCTGTCAACACTTGCTTTCTTTGGGATTGGAATTATTATATTCTTCTTGAAGTCTGAGGGTATTTGGCCTGTCTCATACATCGTGCTCACCAGATGGTAGAGTTTTGTCATGACTGGCTCTCCCAAGGCCATCAGTAGTTCTAATGGAATGTTGTCTACTCCCGGGGTCTTGTTTCGACTCAGTTAGGGATTTGAATATTTCGAGATACACAGTGTCAGGACTGTTCTGAGAATACCAAATTCCTGGTAGTGCCTCTCACCACACACGGCATTCAATTATTGACAGAGAGCAGTAATGTTGCCGCAGAGTTGTCACTAACGGCTAGATGCATGGGAAATCGTTAGCGAATTCAGTATTACGAAATCCATAGTGTCAAGAATGTGCAGAAAATACCAAAATTCAGGCATTACCTCTCATCACTGAAAACCCGATGGCTAACGACCTTCACTTAACGACCGAGAACAACGGCGTGTTGGTAGAGTTATCAGCGCTGAGAGACAAGCAGCACTGTTTGAAATAACCTCGGAAAACAATGTGGGACGTACGTCGGACGTATCCTTTAGGACACTGCGGCGAAATTTGGCGATATTGGTCTATGCCAGCAGACAACGGTCGCGAGTGTGTTTGATAACAGCACGACATCGCCTGCAGCGCCTCTACTGGGCTGGTGACCACATCGGTTGGATCCTAGACGACTGGAAAACTGTGACCTGATCAGAGGAGTTCCGATTTCAGTTGGTAAGAAATGATGGTAGGTTTCGAGTGTGGCGCAGACCCTGTAACAACGACGACGCTGTACTATTGTACATATAATAATTTTTTCTTCTGATTTTCGATAAATTAGTGTAATCGATGTTCTGATTTCATTTCTTTTTTGTTTCATGCCATTATGTTAAAGAAACTGTAAACAATTTTCGATGTGAATATTAATGTTTATGTCAAATTCCAAGCAATATTATAGCAGAATTGAAATGTAAGAAACGTTGAAACTGTTGTAACATGTTTAAAATTGTAACTGTGCGTCTGGTCCATACGTAGGCAATGTATTAGAATATGTAGAATGCAAAACCTCTGGTGAATACCCTGTCTGTAGGGGAGCGGTAAAAGGTGGATGGCAAGCGAGCGCGGGAAAATGCACACGGGCGCTGCACGGCATAACGGGCTCAGCAGTAGTAGTTGGAGTTGGGCATTGGTCTGAGCAACACGTTCTGGAGCGAGGAGGCTTCCTGGAAGACGTGGTTTCATTAAGCCTCGGATGTGCCGTTCCACCGCCTATACAACATGGCAAAATTCCATAGGCACTAAATGGAAAATGTATTACGACGCTATGAAGAAATAAAATGCCGATACATCAAGAGCCATAGCTGTGATTGTATGTGTGCTCTGTGCCTCGCCATCTCGCCGCCCGCCAACCGCCACATCGATACAAACAGGTTGAAACTTTTAGTACTGTATTCGTGTGGACCAGTGTTACTTTTGTTTCATACTGTTCAATAACAACTTAAATTTTACCAGAACTTTCCTATCATTTAATTATCCTCACAACTAACCTAGATAGGGTCCTTTCCAAATGTTGTGCAATCCGAGTGTCCCGAAATGAAGAATTAAAGTTTATGTTAATAATAATTACCTGCAGACCTAGCTATGTTAGACTGATGTTTAAAGAACTTTCTTTGTTAATGAACTAATAGACGAATAACAAAGGTTTGACAAAGTTGGAAGATAATTTTGATATTGATTTAGTAGTGAAGTTTAATCATTTCGAGACAGATATAATGGTATTTAAATGAGCAGGAAATAAAATGAAAAGAGTAGTAACTGATATATTGGAAATCTCGAGCACATAATGATTTCAGTAATCGAATTTTTTAATACAGTGATCATAACAGTTTCAGCCCCCCCCCCCCCTCTTTTTTATTCATTTGAATTCTGAAATGTTCTAGACTGATTTGATCAGCAAAGTTAAAGCCAATATAAAAAACCAAAATTTATCAGTGTTTTACCTTTATCAAAATTGACATTGTGCGTGTGTTTCGAAAGTGCTATTTCTAGGGTAACCTATACCCGATTTTAATCAGATCAATAGACAGTACGAAGTTTTGTAGTAAACATTATAGTGTAATGTTATGTATGTTTATCCATATTAGTACAGAAAGTGAAATTATCAGTTCAGTAGATTTTCTGGTTCTAAAATTTACCATATTATGCAGTGTTATTAGGTGTTGTTTTGTATGAACGGACATCAACTTGTACACGGAAGAAACTCAGTTAATGCCTAATTAGGCAGGCGACCGTATTATTAGCAAATTGGTAGCATACTCTGTGTTGTTTCTTGTCCATCCTGTCGTGTAGTTGCATTTCGGACTTGCTTGACGTATCACTGTTATTACAGAGTGGGTGTAAGTCTGATTTGCCTTCATTCAGGTACACGCGGTCAATTTCTATACACAAATCCTTTCTCATAAGGTGAAGTCCGTCAACTTACCATAGTACAGGCTTTAATGAGTATCGTGTGCCACAAGCGTAGCGTTACAACCCCACGAAGCCATGGACCCAAGTTGTCAAGAAGGGACTGTGCAAGCTGGTGGTGGCTCCATAATGGTGTGAACTGTGTTTACATGGAGTGGACTGTGTCCTCCGGTCCGACTGAAACGGTCATTGACTGGGAATGGTTACGTTCGGCTACTTGGAGATCACCTGCCCCGTCACCGGTCCAAAATTGTTCGAGGTTTGTTTGAAGAACATTCCAGACAATTCGGACGAATGATTTGGCCTCCCAGATCGCCCGACATGAATCCCATTGAATTATGGAACATAATCGAAAGATCAGTTCGTGGACAAAATGCTGCACCGGCAACACTTTCGCAATTATGGGCAGCTATAGTAGCAGCATGGCTCAATATTTCTGCAGGGGACATCAAACGACCTTTTGAGTCCACGCACTACTCCGGCCAAAAGGAGGCCCGACACGATATTAGGAGGCATCCCATGACCTCTGTCACCTTAATGTTTACATTACTACATCTCACGATTAAGAGTAAATTGCATAGTATTGTGAATACCAAAGTTTAGACCAGCCAGAGAGAAGGAACGTTCCCACACTCGTTAAGACAATGTCAAAAAGTAAAAACGTGGCGATACACTAGTTGGGAAAAACTGATGTACGACGCGCTTAGCTGTGGTAATTGGAAACATAACACTACGGCATTCAATGGGACAATGGCGCATCTGAACGGGTAACACGTTAAAGCATGCATGTGAACTTTACACAAATGCTTTGAAACATGGCAGAAAACTGTGTAGTAGGCTATCGCAAAAATATCATCAATAATGAGTAATCTTAACCGTGGGCATCCGCATAAATTTCTCCATTATGGGGAGGGGGAGTCTGCATAAATGAGTTGTTTAGTTTGGAGACGTGTCATAACAATGCTACGCGCAATGCTACAACTGGCTAAACGAGACGTTTAGTAATATCACGGTTAATCACTTCTAGAAATGTATGAGAATTGTGTAATGAATAAAAGCTCTGTACACCAAATCCAAGGAGGGGAGGTGGGCGTGGGGCAAGTGTCACATCTCTCCCCCTCACCCCCCCCCCCTTATTGCTGCCACCAATCAATAAGACTTGAATACAAAGAAGCAGCTGACAGACGTCAAACGTATTCTGATTGTCCAACTGCTTCGCTTGGTGGCCTGCTCCATTAGGTGCGTAGGTAGGTCAACAAACGATTTTTAGGCGAGTTTATTTAGCAATGTGGAGCAAACAATCTCCGCAGGCAATAGCCTATCTCAAGATCGTAATGTAGACGCGACCATAGTCATAAAGAACATATAAATAAAACTCTTGAGCCAATATGAAGTACAGAAAACGTGGTAATAGCATAAAATTAAGAGGTATGTATTCTATAACTGCCCAAAATTCACACAATTTTACTTAGTGGTGTATGCCGTCTAGTGCTTTAAAATATTTTACAATCAAGTACTCATAACCTTAAATACACTGAAGAGCCAAAGAAACTGGTAGACATGCCTAATATTGTGTAGGGCCCCCGCGAGGATGCAGAGGTGCCGCAACACGACGTCGCATGGACTCGACTAATGTCTGAAGTAATGCTGGAGGGAACTGACACCATGAATCCTTCA
Source organism: Schistocerca americana (assembly GCF_021461395.2). Lineage (NCBI taxonomy): Eukaryota > Metazoa > Arthropoda > Insecta > Orthoptera > Acrididae > Schistocerca > Schistocerca americana. The sequence continues at coordinate 589,932,344 of NC_060125.1, read as the reverse complement.
GGGCTGTCCATAAATCCGTAAGAGTACAAGGGGTGGAGATCTCTTCTGAATGTCCGCAGCTCGTGGTCGTGCTATAGCGTTATCGCTTCCCGCGCCCGGGTTCTCGGGTTCGATTCCCGGCGGGGTCAGGGATTTTCTCTGCCTCGTGATGACTGCGTGTTGTGTGCTGTCCTTAGGTTGGTTAGGTTTAAGTAGTTCTAAGTTCTAGGGGACTGATGACCATAGATGTTAAGTCCCATAGTGCTCAGACCCATCTCTTCTGAACGGCACGATGCAAGACATCCCAGATATGCTCAATAATGTTCATGTCTGGAGAGTTTGGTGGCCAGCGGAAGTGTTTAAACTCAGAAGAATGCTCCTGGAGCCACTCATTAGCAATTGTAGCTGTGTAGGATGTCGCATTGTCCTGATGGCCTTGCCCAAGGCCGTCGGAATGCACAATGGACATGAATGGATGCAGGTTATCACACAGACTGCTTACGTACATGTCACCTGTCAGAGTTGTATCTGGACAAATCAGGAGTCCCATATCAGTCCAACTGCACACGCCACACACCATTACAGGGCCTCCACCAGCTTGAACAGACCCCTGCTGACATTCATGGTCCATCGATTCATGAAGTTGTCTCCATACCCGTACACGTCCATCCGCTCGGAACAATTTGAAATAATACTCGTCCGACCAGCGCACTGTCATACCATCTCTGGAGCGACCGATAGTATTTCCGGGTCGTCGTGTGTCGGGCAGACCATGGCTGCGGTTACCGTTGACGCTGCATCACAGACAGGAGCGCCTGTGATGGTGTACTCAACGACGAACCTGGGTGCACGAATGGCAAAAACGTCGTTTTTTCGGATGAATCCAGTTCTGTTTACAGTATCGTGATGGTCGCATCCGTGTTTGGCGACATCGCGGTGAACGCACATTGGAAGCGTGTATTCGTCATCGCCATACTGGCGTATCACCCGGCGTGATGGTATGGTGCCATTGGTTACACGTCTCGGTCACCTCATGTTCGCATTGACGGCACTTTGAACAGTGGACGTTACGTTTGAGATGTGTTACGACCCGTGGCTCTACCCTTCATTCGAGCCCTCCGAAACCCTACATTTCAGCAGGATAATACATGACCGTATGTTGCAGTTCCTGTACGGGCCATTCTGGATACAGAAAATGTTCGACTGCTGCCCTGGCCAGCACATTGTCCAGATCTCTCACCAATTGGAAACGTCTGGTCAATGGTGGCCGAGCAACTGGCTCGTCACAGTCACTAGTCTTGATGAACTGCGCTATCGTGTTGAAGCTGCATGATCAGCTGTACCTGTACACGCCATCCAAGCTCTGTTTGACTCAATGTCCAGGTGAATCAAGGCCGTTATTACGGCCAAAGGTGGTTGTTCTGGGTACTGATTTCTCAGGATCTAAGCACCCAAATTTCCTGAAAGTGTAATCACATGTCAGTTCTAGTATAATATATTTGTCCAATGAATACCCGTTTATCATCTGCATTTCTTCGTGGTGTAGCAATTTTAATGGGCAGTAGTGTAATAAAGAAAATTCTGAGTCTCGGGCGTGAATGAATAGGGTTCCCTTATGTATAGAACACGAATCACGATTCTTTCTCACGTACCTCTACCTCTTTTCACTCCAAACTCTACTGAGGCATACGCCCCACCCGTTATCGATGCCTGCGTGTGAGGTGAGAAACAGCGACGCATTCAGTGCTGTTGCATTCTGCAACGTTGCCTAATGGAACCAGTTTCTTCTTTCAACTACAACTCTGAATTCAAAATCTGTTAACTCGCATCGTACGGCCACAATCACGTCGGAAACCTTTGTCACGTGAATCACCTGAGTGCAGATGACAGCTCCGTCAATACGCTGCCCTTTTATACTTTGTGTACGCGATACTGCCACCATCTGCAACGTGCATATTTCTACTCCATGAGTTTCGTCACTTCAGTGTAGACTCTCAGCGTACACTTGCTGATCCGCAGCTTTTCTCGACATACGTCAACATTTCAGCTGTGCCGCTGCCTTGTAACTACCACTTCCATCCTGATAATGTTCAGTTATATCTAAGTACCGAACCTAATAACACTGCTGTTGCCGTTGCAGGTATGAATGACATTTTGTTCAGTATAACAATGAGCAAAAAACCTGTGTTTGAATTTTTTTTTGAAAGAAACAATAATGTGGTTTCGTGAGGTTTTCGAAGAATGACCCTACTTATCGGACGGTGGCCCTTCATTTTAAATAGCTATTCCTGCACTAACAATATTGCTTCACCTTCTCTTCTAACGATAAGCCTGCATTTAAAAAACTCTTGTTACAATATGTTTCAGTCCTTATAGTTATCAAAATGATTTGTCATGTGTTGATACATACACCAGTTATTGTATACCAATATACAACTCTAATCTCAGCAGCAGTAAAGGGATAGTGTAAAGGTTTAACAAAAAACCACCGGCCACAAACAAGAGGATTGATATGCACCACCGTCTCTGGGAGACATTCATGGTCCGATGATGATCTGTTAAAAAGATCGAAACCGGTCACCATTAAAAAAGTTAAGCGATCAAGACTGCTTCTACAGGACTATTACAAATGATTGGAGCGATTTCATAAATTCACTGTAGCTCCATTCTTTGACATATGGTCACGACACACTACAGATACGTAGAAAAACTCATAAAGTTTTGTTCGGCTGAAGCCGCACTTCAGGTTTCTGCCGCCAGAGCGCTCGAGAGCGCAGTGAGACAAAATGGCGACAGGAGCCGAGAATGCGTATGTCGTGTTTGAAATGCACTCACATCAGTCAGGCATAACAGTGCACCGACACTTCAGGACGAAGTTCAACAAAGATCCACCAACTGCTAACTCCATTCGGCGATGGTATGCGCAGTTTAAAGATTCTGGATGCTTCTGTAAGGGGAAATGAACGGGTCGGCCTGCAGTGAGCGAAGAAACGGTTGAACGCGTGCGGGCAAGTTTCACGCGTAGCCCGTGGAAGTCGACGAATAAAGCAAGCAGGGAGCTAAACGTACCACAGCCGACGGTTTGGAAAATCTTACGGAAAAGGCTAAAGCAGAAGCCTTACCGTTTACAATTGCTACACGCCCTGACACCCGATGACAAAGTCAAACGCTTTGAATTTTCGGCGCGGTTGCAACAGCTCATGGAAGAGGATGCGTTCAGTGCGAAACTTGTTTTCAGTGATGAAGCAACATTTTTTCTTAATGGTGAAGTGAACAGACACAATGTGCGAATCTGGGCGGTAGAGAATCCTCACGCATTCTTGCAGCAAATTGGCAATTCACCAAAAGTTAACGTGTTTTGTGCAATCTCACGGTTTAAAGTTTACGGCCCCTTTTTCTTCTGCGAAAAAAACGTTACAGGACACGTGTATCTGGACATGCTGGAAAATTGTCTCATGCCACAACTGGAGACCGACAGCGCCGACTTCATCTTTCAACAGGATGGTGCTCCACCGCACTTCCATCATGATGTTCGGCGTTTCTTAAACAGGAGATTGGAAAACCGATGGATCGGTCGTGGTGGAGACCATGATTAGCAATTCATGTCATGGCCTCCACGCTCTCCCGACTTAACCCCATGCGATTTCTTTCTGTGGGGTTATGTGAAAGATTCAGTGTTTAAACCTCCTCTACCAAGAAACGTGCCAGAACTGCGAGCTCGCATCAACGATGCTTTCAAACTCATTGATGGGGACATGCTGCGCCGAGTGTGGGAGGAACTTGATTATCGGCTTGATGTCTACCGAATCACTAAAGGGGCACATATCGAACATTTGTGAATGCCTAAAAAAACTTTTTGTGTGTTTGTATGTGTGTGCAAAGCATTGTGAAAATATCTCAAATAATAAAGTTATTGTAGAGCTGTGAAATCGCTTCAATCATTTGTAATAACCCTGTAGTTTATTTATAATAATTACAGATCGCCGTTTTCCTATATAAGAACTATGTTCTTTAAAATGTTAAAGGTTTAACACACCGGATTCATACCCATGAGGGTTCAAATCCCCTTCCTGTAGTAACTGTTTCATTGTTTTGATGTTACACTAAGTCACACAAAGCAAAAGCCAATAGGACACAACAACATTCTCCATTCATCACTAATTAAGTTGGCGCTGTTTCTCTAATAAACTGTCACCGTGGAATTTTCCTTCACATATCTGCAATATCTGTCGCATCCGTATTAGGGGAAACGAAGCTTAATTATATCAATACCCAAGAATTACGATCACCAGGCAACTACTATCGACATACTACTCGCATAAGTAAAGCCTTTGAGTAACTGTTCATGAGCAGCTGGGAGACTACCTAACAACTTTTAACACCCTCAAAGTTCATCAGTCAGGCTTCCGGAAATACTTTACCTCTGCAACAGCGGTAGTCGAACTAAATGACGACATATATCACGCCATGGATAGGCCTGCAGCGATCATTTTAACACTACTTGATTGCAGAAAGACTTTTCATGCTGTTGATTTCGACATGTTGCTTATGAAGATGAAACAATCGAATTTCTCAAATATTGCAATGCCGTTGCCCGACAGGCGTACGTTAAAACACATACCAACGAGCAATCTGTGGGTTGGAGAAATCATCATCGAAATGTACACTGAGGTGAGAAAAGTCACGAGAGGCTTCCTGATATCGTGTCGGACCTCCTTATGCCCTGCGTAGTCCAGCAACTAGACGTGGAATGGACTCAACACGTCGTTGCAAGTCCCCAGAACAAATATTGACCGTTGCTGCCTCATTAGCTGTCCGTAATTGAGGAAGTTTAGCCGGTCTGTGCACTGACTGACGACCTCTTGATTACGTCCCATAAATGTTCGATGGGATTCGTGTCCAACGATCTGGGCGGCCAAAACTTCCGTCGAACTGTCCAGAATGTTCTTCAAACCAATCGCGAACAATTGTAGACCAGTGGCGACGCACTGTCATCCATAAAGATTTCATCGTTGTTAGAGAACGTGAAGTCCATGAACGGCTGAAAATACTCTCCAGGTAGCCGAACATAACCATTTCCAATCTAATGTTGGCTCAGTTGAACGGTAGGACCCAGCCCATTCCGTGTAACCACGGTTCACACCATTGTGGAGCCACTACCTGCTTCCACAGTGCCTTGTTGACAACTAGGGTCCATGGTTAGTGGGTTCTGCGCCACACTCGAATCCTACCATCAGCTCTTACCAACTGAAATCGGGTGTCACCGATCAGGCCACGGTTTTCCAGTCGTCTAGGGTCCGACCGATATGGTCACGAGCCAAGGAGAGGTGCTGCGAGTGATGTGGTGTTGTTAGCAAAGGCACTCGAGTTGGTCGTCTGCTGCCATAGCTCATAAACGCCAGATTTCGCCGCACTGTCTTAACGGATACGTTCGTCGTAGATCCACATTGATTTCTGTGGTTATTCCACTCAATGTTGCTTGTCTCTTAGCACTGACAACTCTACCAACACGCCGCTGTTCTCGGTCATTAAATGAAGGCCGTTCGCCATCGGCTTTTCAGTCGTGAGAGGTAATGCCTGAAATTTGGTATTCCCTGCACATTCTTTCGGGATACTAAATTCCCTAACGGTTTCCCATGCATCTAGCTCCAACTGCAAGAGGTGTACAGGCTTCTTCCAACTTGCCTGCTCTTGTCTCCACCACAACCATTAAAGCAGGTCAACTTGCCGCAACAGAGGCTCAAGAGTACATGTGTACTAAAGTGCGCGTCATTTATGACGGCGGCCGAGTTTGGGTTCGCTCTGCGCATCTGACGTCACAAAACGCAGTCAGCCAATGAACAGAGAACGACGTTGTCAGAGCTCGACTGCAGTGCGGAGCACGGACGAATGTCTTCAGTTTTAGAAACGTTTAGTCATAAATAAAGTAATTGAACAAAAGAAATGTCTTGATAGCAGACTTTCTTTTAGAGAAAGTTTGGAAAAAGCATTCTTTATACTAATTGCTTCATATTCTATTAATTAATTAAACCACACAAGCAATAAGCCTCCTAATTCAGGTGATAGCAAGGAAAGGTGTATGTATCATTCTCACTAACCGCTTTTTCGCAATAAAGAACAGCGGTAATTATTTATTTCATATTGTACTTCGACGAAACGTGAGTAATTCATAATCATACCAACAGTGTTTGTCGGTATTTTGCGTGATATTTTAAAGTCGTCCGAGAAATATATTCGAATGCTGAGCTGTGTTAGCGTAGTGGTCAGTCGGCTCACAGCCGTGTTAGCGTGCGGAGCTGCTCCGCGCGCCGTGTGACGCTCCGCTCTCGGCGGTGTTTACTTCCGCGTCGCGGTGTTTGTGTTTATCGAGTCCAGTACTAACGTACACCATGGCGCACTCGTACCGCCGTGCAACGATCAAAGTAACGTTTCAGGCCGAACATCCACGACCCAGAGCTTTCGAAGTCGAACAGTTCATACGCGAGGATCTACGTTTGAACCCCCAGGACGTAATCGGCATACATTTTTCCATCACTGGAAGTGTTGTCTACATCAAGATGTCGACGGAGGAAATTTGCAATGACATAATACACCGTCATGCCACCGGACTGAAATTTAAACACTCTGATGGACATATGGGTGCTGTGACAGTCGCCCATGCTGGATTCGGTCTCCGGACATTGCGGGTGTTTGAACTCCCGTTCGAGGTGCCTCAGGATGTGGTCATTGCTGCTTTCCAACCATATGGCACCGTCTTGGGTCACGTTGCGGAGAAGTGGCAAACATTTACGACCTACCCCGTATTAAATGGCGTCAGGCAAATAAAAATTGAGCTGACGAAACATGTCCCATCGTACCTGCTGATTGGCGGTGTGAGGGCCATCGTCATGTATGATGGACAGCCACGAACGTGCGCAGGATCTGGCCAGGAGGGACATGTACGTTCCGAATTCTTACACCGCCGTTTAATACAGACGCCGTTACGTGAAGAGACCCAGGCTTCGACGGTCACGTCCTTACCCATCACCTACGCCAAGGTTGCACAGGACCCCGTCGTACTAATCTCGATTGCGCCAGCAGCATCGTCAACGCTACCCGCCGCAGCACGGCGCGCCGAGGACACAAGCACGGCGTCGCCTCCAGTGCTCGCTTCAGGACCGTCCGGTTTGCAGACCGAAACCGATGTTCCTGTTGGAACCATGGACGTCGATCTCGGTGTCGTGCCGACGTCTGCCTTTGTCCAGACGGGTTCGGCGTCAGACGACGGGCGACCACATTCTGATTCAGAAGGCCACATCACAAAACAGCGGTCGCCTCGCAAACACAGGAAACGACGACGAACGCCTTCCGATGACGCCCTTTCTCAGACGGCCCCACTAGATGTCGACCTGATGTCTGACGGTGATCTCCCACATTGCGTCCAGTCACGCGATGTGGCAGCAACAGGAGCCCCTCCTGTGACGCCTACTCTCCAAGCCAGGGACGTGTCCTCGCCGTTGTCAACGAATGATGACGGCGGTCCCCCTGCCACTCATGTTGCGGAATCCACAACACCCGTTCCGGAAGTACGTGACCGTCACATGTCCACGTCGTCAGCTTCCTGGGCCGATGACGTTGAAGAAGAAGCAGAACAGACTGCCAGCGTGTCTGCACAGGAGTCCACCTCGGCGACACTGGGGCTGGCAGCCCGCCAGTAATTATCACCACTGCGGGACCACCGGCGGGTTTCCACCTGCCGGCTACTTCTACCGCACGTTCTGCAAATACTGAGGATGGCCGCACACAGCAATATCGTATCACCACGATGAATCTTGCCACCATTCGTGCCCCCCATAAACTGGCCATGTTCAGAGACACTATTTACTCTGCGGATGTGGATATAGCACTCTTACAAGAGGTGTTTGTGGCTGACTTCCTAGTTCCCACCGGATACAACGCCCATGTTTCCCCCGCATCCGATACCGGTAGCGGCGTCGCCATCCTGCTACGCGACGGACTCCCTGCAGAGGACGTCATCTACTTCCCCACTGCGCGAGGTATGGCCCTCACACTGTTTGGCGTGCGTATTAATAATATCTACGCTCCGTCCGGCACTGGCCGCCGTCATGCCCGACAAACTTTTTTTGCCGAAAGTGTCACACCCCTCTTCACCGGTCCGCAGGACGATTTGGTACTCGGTGGGGATTTTAACTCGACACAAGAGCCCGCGGACCAACTCCCGCGACATTCCCTTTGTGTATCTCTCTCAGTGGTGATTGACCGTCTCCGACTTGTTGACACATGGAAGAAGCTCCACGGAATTCAACCGGGCTATACATTCTACACCTCTCACTCGTCAAGCCGCATAGATCGCATCTACGTTACCCGCTCCCTTGCTGATGGCACACGTCATGCGGAAGTCTGGCCCTTGGCCTTTTCAGACCATGATGCGTACCTCTGTGACGTCACTCTCGCCCGACAGCAAGTGTGGCATAGTCGTGGTCTGTGGAAACTCAATGTCGCTCACCTGACCTCCTCAGACTGTCGCCGTATGGTCGAAGAAGCGTGGGCACGCTGCCACCATCGTCGAGAAGCCTATGACTCCACCTTATCATGGTGGCTCTCCTGTGCAAAGCCGACCCTCAGAAAGACTCTGATGAGTTATGGGAAGGAATTAAAGGCGTGGCAAACTAATACCCTGCACTTCTACTACACCATTCTACGTGACTGTGGGACGATGCCTTTCTCGCCAGCGCGGCAGTCGATGGTCCATCGCACGAAGGCGCAGATCTCCTTGATCATGTGGCGTAACTTGGAAGGCACTGTAGTCCGTTCTCGAGCTTCTAATCGAATCTCTCATGAACGTCCGTCGATGTACCACCTCCTTCAGGAAAGACAACGACGACGACGAGCTCTGATCCAAGTCCTCACTGATGTGGAAGGGCGCCGGCACGGCACCCAACAAAGCATCGGTCGTGCTCTCCATGCTCATTTTGCCGGGCTCTACGCAGCCGTACCGCATTCTGCAACACTGGTCACAGAAGTCGCTCAGCTTACTACGAACACTCTTCCGGAGGATGCAGTGCATGACCTCCAAGACGACGTAACCACAGATGAAGTGGTAGACGCTATCAAGGAGGGTTCCGACAACAGATCTCCTGGACCTGACGGTATACCCATCGAATTTTACAAAAGTTTTCACTATTTGTTGGCTTCAACGTGGACGGCAATCGCACAAGAGCTGATGTCACCGATGACAGTGGTCCCGAGCGCCTTTCTAGAAGGAATTATTATCCCCGTACATAAACCGCGCGGGTTATCGAGGGTCCAGGACTATCGACCAATTACTTTGCTCAACAGCGACATGAAAATATTCACACGGCTACTGGCATCGCGACTCAAGAAGGTCGCACGTTACGTCACATCCTGCGACCAGACTTCCCTAGGAGGCGACAACAACATCCGTACGGCCCTTTGCCGTTACAGAGACATGATAGCATTAGCGCATCATCAGCGTCTCCCTGGCGCCATGGCTTCACTGGACTTTAGCCAGGCTTTCGACCGTGTTGACCACTTCTATTTACGGACAGTTCTTCAGCATATGGGTTTTCCTGGCGGTATTGTCACAGTGGTTATGCGCCTGTTGAGTAATGCAACCTCTAAAATCATGTACAATGGTCGTCTTACACCGTCCCTGGTCATCGCACGATCTGTACGACAAAGGATGCCCTCTTTCCACGATTTTGTATGCTTTCGCCTTGGAACCCCTGCTCCAGGGCATGCGCCAACGTTTGGAAGGCATGGCTGTGCACGGCCACCGTTTTTGTTGTACAGCCTACGCAGACGACATAGTACTATATCTGCACAGTGAAGATGAAGTACGAGCAGCACTGACATGGGTGGCGACTTACGGAGAAGCGTCAGGAAGCTGCCTCATCCAAGGTCCTGCTCATTGGTGAGGGCTTGCCGGAGAGATGCGCTGCCCCCCTTAGTGTCGCCGCCACCATACGGTGTCTTGGACTTGATTTCACAGCAGACCTGCGCCGCTCAGCGGCTATCAATGGTAGACGCTTGCTACAGACAATCAGAGCAAATCTCGCAGATCACCGGCTACGAGCTCTCGACGTTATCCAACGCGCGCAATACGTGAACGTATATCATGCTTCCCGTATACCACACGTGGCTCAAGTACTACCAGTCCCAAATCTCCTGGCGCGACGACTGTTGATGGCTTTCGGCTCCTTCGTCAGCTCGGGGATGCTATTCAAGGTGCAGTATGAATCCCTTGCACTGCCACGAGATTGTGGCGGGGTGGGACTCATCCACGTGCCGACTCGTGTCAAGGCACTATACGTCAGCTCCCAACTAAAACTTTGGCATCGTTGCCCGCAGAGCCTTACTAGCCTCCTGCTTCACAACTTTGCACCGGCCTCCTTGTCCGCCCCAGTACTGATATCGACCATTCCAACCCCCTTTTATTACATCCAACGATTTTTCCTGGAGTTCAGTTATATCTATCGGTCCTTACCACTTACACGTTTGTACCTCACGAAAACAGTCTCCGAATTGTTACAACAGTGCCGCCCGTCCAACCCCATCGAACGCAAGTATCCACAGTACGTGTGGCGGCACATATGGAAGGCGATCCATGCGCGTTTTCTCGAATCAGACGTTCAATCAGCGTGGTACATCACCGTGAATGGCAAACAAGTTAACCGAGATCGTCTGCACCGCATCCATCTCGCCGATTCATCCCTCTGCACCCACTGTGGCGTGGATGACACGGATGTCCACCGGTTCCACTGTGGCACAGCGCTAGACGTCTGGACACTTGCGCGGCGAATTTTGGCGTTTCTTACTCGCCAGACACCGGCTCAGATCGACGTCCACATGCTTTTGTACCCCGATAAGACTTTCTACCCCTCCGCCAAAACTAACTCTGTGAATTGGATCTGTGGCCACACGATCCGCTATCTTTTTACTTCAGGCGACAAGTCTACGCTAGGATATTGGACTTATCTCAACGAACGACACTGCGTCCTGATACGCAACCCGCGCTATAAACAATATTTTTCTAATTTCTTACGGAGCGCTTTCGATGACCCACCTAGTAGCTGGAACGTCCAAGCCCTGAGAAGCTGAAAACTGTATAAAACGAACCGAACTGAATAGATCTGCTACCCAGAACTCACGCCTACGCCATGAGAAGACACGTTTGGACGAGCTGGCATGCTGTAGGCGGATACACTTCAGGAGCTCCTGTAAGAACTGGACTTTAACTACAAGTCGCATGACGACTTAAAAAGCTTTTCCTTATTTCTTCCTCATAGTTTGTTCTTAAAGCAAAAAGAAATTTGATTTTGGCTTTGAGACACTTTTTTGTGTTCCAAAGGATTGCTTCTTCGCCAACAAGACGAAGGAGACTCATTTTTGTTTACTGGAAGGAGAAACCAGTATAAAAAAAAAAAAAAAAAAAAGAAGAGATCTCAGGGTTGCGTTCTGGTGCGGCACACATTTTCACTTGTCGTCGCCGATTCCGTATAAAGCTTGATGCAGCCGATATCATCAGTTCCTTCATTTTCCTTTCTTCTCTTCCCCCTCAGACATCAATTTACGTAATATGGTATTAAAAAAAAAGATGGATAGAGCGTCTGCCATGTAAGCAGGAGATCCCGGGTTCGAGGCCCGGTCGGCGCACACATTTACATTTGTCCCCGTTGACGTTGTCAACGACTGAAAAAAAAATAGTGGTTAAAGTGTATGACTGCTAAGTGAAAGGATCTGAGTTCAAACCTTGCCTAGTGTTTAATATTTTCTTTATTTAAAAACAATATCAAAGTGTCTTACTTTATGAAATTTATTCGTTTGAATGTAATTTTTTGAAATTTCTAGTGGCAACTAAACTTGAGCATACGGAAAGTATACGCTATGGACTCTTACCTCTGCAAACTCTTTGAAATTTCGTGCAATGGTTTACTACATCTAATGCTGCACAATAACTGCATTGAACATCGAAACAAAATTAAGTCATTTATGGGGGGAAGGTATGTCAAGAAGATGTGTAAAAATCAAATAGTTTTTGTGAAATCGAATGATAAAGTGTGTCAAAGCAGTCGGAACACCATGTGTCTGCACAGGCGAGCAGTGCAGTGATGATAAAATCGCGCACATCGCGGAATGCGGGGAGCACGTCTATGTAGCAGCGAAAGGGTTAATGCGGCCGTGGTGGCTTTACTTCATAAACTGCGCGCTCCCCCCTAAACGTTAAGTTTAGGAACTATACTATGGCGCTGCTTCTCTTGGCGCGTACAACTGGCAACGCAGCAATCTCCCGCGTCTGGGCGGGCATGCGCGAACCGCCAGGATAAAAGAATTGAACTATAAAGCCCAGTGATTTAAGCAGACCAACATGGGTTTCCACAAGCCCGGCAATCTTCACAGGGCCCGTTCAACCTGCTGCACCTGACAACAGGTTGCGCTATCAATCCAGCGTGACTATCCAGGTATATGTTTGCGCAAGTAGTTTCACTACGAAAAAATGGTTCAAATGGCTCTGAGCACTATGGGACCTAACTTCTGAGGTCATCAGTCCCCTACTTAAACCTAACTAACCTAAGGACATCACACACATCCATGCCCGAGGCATGAGTAAGGGTTTAAGATACAACGTACATAAACAACTGGATAGTAGGGCAATTAAGAATATATTACAGGTATGTCCCTACCAACTGTTATGTTCCTACGCAGGTAGTTGTGATTTTTTGTTTTATACTCTCTGATTGTTATGTGAAATTTTTAACTTATAGCACTGAGGATGGTCACTAAGTGACCGAAAATCGATTTTGCGGATAGTAAAACAAAAACTACGGCCAATGCTGATTCTCCTTCCAATTCTATCCACTATTTGGTCGTGGTGCACAGAACACTCCATGGAGTCGCCAAAAAAAAAAAAAAAAAAAAAAAAAAAAAGACTTTACATCAACTTATGAACTTTACTCATAACACTACTACGAAAGCGTACAGAATAAACTCCACGTAGAGTAGTACAGCAGGAAGACGATCAGGCAATCAAGATTCCTTCAGCATGGTCGGATTGGGCGTAGTTTGGCTTAGATGGGAGGAAAGCAGAATTCCCTTTCTGGTGATAACGTACGTCTGGTTAACAGGCATGCATGGGCAGGTTAAAAGCGGAATTCCCGTATTGAAGGTCTGTTATTTCCCGCCGTGTGGCCATAATCACGTCGGAAATATTTTCACGTGATTCGCCTGAGTACAAATGACAGCTTCGCCAATACACTGCCCTATTATACCTTGTGTATGCGATACTACCGCCAACTGTAATGTGCATACATGAGTTCCGTCACCTCAGTGTAAGCTCTCAGGAGACCCCCAGCGATCACTTCTTGATCTACAGCTTTTCTCGGCGTATGTCCACATTTCAGCTGTACTGCTCCCTTGTAACTACCGCTTGCATGCTGATAATATTCGGTTATATCTCAGTACCGAACCCAATAACGCTGCTGTCGGCATGCCAGGTATGGATGACATTTGTACCGTATGACATAGGCCGAAGTCCGCTCCCTGTAGCGCGGCAACTTGCGAGCGCTTCTCCTCGGTCATTTCCTGCGCGGTTCTCCTCTTGATACCTGCGACGGTCGTCCACTGCAGTACTGGAAGCTAGGATTCGTTTACCTTGAGGCTTTCTTCTTTCTTGTTGAAACTATTCCCGGGAATAGCTTCAACAAGAGAGAAGAAAGCTTATTAGCTATGGTCGGCACACGAGCGATGGGCCACAGCATCTCCGAGGTGGCGATGAAGTGGGGATTTTCCCGTACGACCATTTCACGACCATACCATGAACATCAAGAATCCCGTAAAACATCGTATCTCTGACATCGCTGCTGCCGGAAAAGCGTCTTGCAAGAACGAAACCAAGGACAACTGAAAAGAATCGTTCAACGTGGCCAAAGTGCAACCATTCCCCAAATTGTTGCGAATTTCAGTGTTGGGTGATCAACAAGTGTCAGCATGCGATCCATTCAACGAAACATTATCGATATGGGCTTTCGGAGCCGAAGGCCCACTCGTGTACCCTTGATGAGTGCACGACACAAAGCTTTACGCCTCGCCTTGTAACCTTTCCCTTCCTGATCGGCCTACTGGATTGCGATATAACGGACTGTGATCGCATATGCCTAATGAAATTTTACAGTGAGTAAGGTTAACGGTACCGTAGGAAAGTAACGCCGGTTAGTTGGAGGAAAGTGTACAACGGATTCTTCTGAAGGAAGAATCTATTCTAAATTTAAGCTATATACTGGCGATAATTTGAAACAGGTGGCGTATGTGCAATCGCTCACGAACTGCACAGAGAGGAAAAGAGTACAACGTAATATTTACTACAAAATACACTGGAAACACAAATAAAACACTGAATAGTTAAAAAGGGGATAAACGGTCGCCAGCCCGCTAGGGCAATGAATCTCCAGAATGCTGAGAAAGGTAATGGCAAAAAAATTTATGCAATTAATCACTGGCGTGGCAATAGAAGATTATCACGCTTTTCCACAGCACAACAGTTCACGGGTGAATAAATGAATCAGAAAGAAATGAGTTTGCAGTTACTTGTTATGAAATACTAAATTTCGAAAGTAAAATTAAATGGAGTTACTGGTTAAATAAACGACAGGCTTAACTTGAAATTTGTTATGTGAAAAATGACTTTCAGTAACCCTAGTGTAACATAATGCAAAATTTAGAAAAAGACAAGCTATTTACTTTTGATCATTGATTGAATTGAAATTACTTTAAGCAAATGAGCAACTGATTTTACTTTTAAAATAACAACAATAAAATAAGTACGAAGTCAAGAGAAGTTAATCATTAAACTAAATACAGAATAAATGAAATTACGCACTTTTAATTTGTGCTGTATCTGTAGTTATTAGTTTTGCCAGTGAAATTTTACGTTACTTTAATTAGCTTCTGTTATGCAATACAAGAATGAACAGTTACTACAGTGCTCTAAATACTCTTTGGTTAACGAATCAGGCGCGTGTACATTGGCGCGAGCATAGCCGCACACCGCGTCGGCGGGAGCGCCTAACAAACACCTCCGCACTCTTTCATGACTCAAGCTCCTCTGCTTCCTCTCTGTTCGCAACGCGACAGAGACTCTCCATATGCAAAGATAAACAACGGCACAGCTACCGCCATTTCAACGTTGCTATCGATACATCTACAAAAGCACAGCTACTGCCATTTCATCGTTGCTATCGATACATCTGTGGTTTATCCACCCGTCGTCTATCCGCCAGCACGGTAGCTCAGCGTGTTCGGTCAGAGGGTTAGCTGCCCTCTGTAATAATAAAAAAAAAGAAAAACTGAGTTAATCGATCAACAACGAACTTAAAAACGGGCGTCTTACGACGTGCCCTGAGCAGATGCAACGAACGAAAAAAAAAAGAAAAAAAAGGGGTTAGCGTCTTTGATTCATAATAAAAACGTCTTCGGTCATAGGTTCGAATCCTGCCGCTGCTAAAATTTTGATTAATAATCAGCATTGACGGCCGAAGACTTCCGGCGTAGGAAGTCACCCTCGTTCTGCTAACGGCCTTGTCAAAGAGGGCGGAGGAGCGGACAGAGGTTCATGGCACTCCCTTGTCCTAGGGGTGGGAAACTGCCCCTAAAGACCGAAGAATCAGCAGTGATCAACGGCATGAGGATGCAGAAGGCAGTGGTAACCACTGCATTAAAGATACCTAACGGCTATTCACAGGACATGAGGCCTGTAATTGAAGAAGTGTCATGATGATCTCTCCATTGGAAAAAGATTCCGGAAGAATCCCCCATTCGGATTTCCGGGAGGGGACTGTCAAGGAGGAGGTTACCATGAGAAATAGATTGAATAATAAACGAAAGGTTAACGTTCTACGAGTCGGGGCGTGGAATGTCAGAAGCTTGAACGTGGTAGAGAAACTAGAAAATCGGAAAAGGGAAATGTAACTCTAGATATAGTAGGGGTCAGTGAAGCGAAGTGGAAAGAATACAAGGATTTCTGGTCAGATGAGTATAGGGTAATATCAACAGCAGCAGAAAATGGTATAATGGGAATAGGATTCGTTATTAGTAGGAAGCTAGGGCACAGAATGTGTTACTATGAACAGTTCAGAAATAGGTTTGTTCCTATCAGAATCGACAGCAAACCAATACCGACAACGATAGTTCAGGTATACATGCCGCTGTCGCAGGCTGAAGATGAAGAGATAGATGAAGTGTATGAGGATATTGAAAGGGTAATACAGTGTGTAAAAGGGGATGAAAATCTAATAGTTATGGGGGACTGGAATGCAATTGTAGGGGAAGGAGTAGAGGAAACGTTTACGGAGAATATCGGCTTGGGACAAGAAATGACAGAGGAGAAAGACCAAATGAGTTCTGTAACAAGTTTCAGCTAATAATAGCGAATACTCAGTTCGGGAATGACAAGAGAAGGTTGTATACTTGGAAAAGGACAGGTGATATGGGAAGATTTCAGTTAGATTACATCATGGTCAGACAGAGATTCCGAAATCAGATACTGGATTGTAAGGCGTACTCAGGAGCAGGTATAGACTCACATCATAAAATAGTAGTGATGAAGAGTAGGCTGAAGTTTAAGACATTAGTCAGGAAGAATCAATGCTAAAAGAAGTGGAATACGGAAATGTTAAGGAATGATGAGATACGGTTGAAGTTTTCTAAGGGTATAGATACAGCAATAGAATAGATTAGTAGGCAGTACAGTTGAAGAGGAATGGACATCTCTAAAAAGGGCCATCACAGAAGTTGGGAAGGAAAACATAGGTACAAAGAAGGTAACTGCGAGGAAACCATAGGTAACAAGAAATACTTCAATCTATCGATGAAAGAAGGAAGTACAAAAATGTTCCGGGAAACTGAGGAATACAGAAATACAAGTCACTGAGGAATGAAAGAAATAGGAAGTGCAGGGAAACTAAGACGGAGCTGCTTCAGAAAAAAATGTGAAGACATCGAAAAAGTAATGATTGTTGGAAGGACACTGTAACGTTCTTAAAAAATATTTAATGTTTGTTATGAGTGTAACGTTCTTTAATAATAACTTTGTGTTTTCCAAATTTACTGTGTGATGTGTCGTTGAGCAAATGGTGTGCTTAATCAGTTTTACTGTAATTAAACAACTTAATCTGGTAAGCCAGTATGTAATGCCTATAATGAAATCAATCCCTCTGAAATTTACTCAGTCTCTTGAGCACCGAGTTCCGTGGCCCCGTACAATAAACTGACAAAATTCCCTATGCAAATCAGCAATGAAATACATTTTCCTTAGCTCTTGAGTCGCAATGGATGTAATCTTGGTATTCTGTTCTCTCCACAGCAGGCATACAAAATATTCGATCTTGGCTAAACGAAGTGCAATGCCGGCCGTCAACTAGCTTCATACATAGAACATCACACGACATGGCAGAGGATGAGGTACTGATAACAACCTGTATTAAGACCGAAGTTTTCATTTCGAAAATTGTATTCAAAGTAAAGTTTCTCCTTCTCAAAATCAAATATGAAATATGTTGCATTAACTTTAAAATCAGTGAACTTCCCAACTGTTCTACAATTCTCACTTACTGGCGTAGCTAACAATACTTGATTTGTTACATGACAAAAGGTCTGACATCGTTTGACAAAATAGATTTCCAAATTTAATTTGTGTGTATCAGGCTTACAAAATACACAAAATATTACAGATCGGGCATACCAAATCAACCTATTCATTAAATCTGATGGCAAATACTTGGTTCCTAAATTCAACGGTCAGTACTGTAAAATTAGGAAAAGCCACATTGCGTTGGCAACGGCCTTGCCGCAGTGGATACACCGGTTCCCGTGCGATCACCGAAGTTAAGCGATGTCGGGCGTGGCCGGCACTTGGATGGGTGACCATCCAGCCACCATGTGCTGTTGCCATTTTTCGGGGTGCACTCAGCCTCGTGATGCCAAATGAGGAGCTACTCGACCGAATAGTGGCGGCTCCGGTCAAAGAAAACCACCATAATGACCGTGAGAGCGGTGTGCTGACCACACACCCCTCCTATCCGCATCCTCAACTGAGGATGGCACGGCGGTCGGGTGGTCCCGATGGGCCACTTGTGGCCTGAAGACGGAGTGCACATTGCGTTGCTGCTTACTTAAAACTAAATATACAAAATTTCATTACCTTAGAAAACTGTATTCCGAAGACTGCAAGAGCTGACAAGTGCGAGAATTATCGCACAATCAGCTTAACAGCTCGTGCATACAAGTTGCTTACGAGAATAATATACAGAAGAATGGAAAAGAAAATTGAGGATGCGCTAAATGATGATCATAGGCCCACAGCTAAATTCTCACAGCAAGCCACTAGCATTAAGTCTTACATCCTCCCTTTAACAGAGTACAACGGCAACGGCTTCTGCGCTTCGCGCACCCCTACTTACAATGGATTCTGCCCTGAGGCAACGTCTTTGGCTGAGTGGTGTCAAAGATACAATCTCTTCTATATGTGATAACCATTACACGTCATTTTCATGAAATATTGGAAAATCGGGCTCCACATACAAGTGGATCCCTCACAACAGACTCAGCATACAGGAAAGCCAAAACAACCTACAGTGACATTACAAGCAAGGGTGATAACATTAAGAGTTCAACGGGAATTCCACTGTTAAATGCAGAGGAGAGAGCGGATAGAAGGAAAGAATACATTGAAAGCCTCTATGAGGGGGATGAGTTGTTTGATGTAATAGAAGAAGAAATAGGAGTCGATTTAGAAGAGACAGGGGATCCAGTATTAGAACCAGAATTTAAAAGAGCTTTGAAGGACTTAAGATCAAATAAGGCAGAAAAGATAGATAACATTCCATCAGACTTTCTAAAATCATTGGTGAAAGTGGCAACAAAACGACTATTCACTTTGGTGTGTAGAATGTATGAGTGTGGCGACATACCATCTGACTTTCGGAAAAGCATCATCCACAAAATTCCGAAGACTGCTAGAGCTGACAAGTGCGAGAATTATCGCACAATCAGCTTAACAGCTCGTGCATACAAGTTGCTTACGAGAATAATATACAGAAGAATGGAAAAGAAAATTGAGGATGCGCTAAATGATGATCAGTTTGGTTTTAGGAAAGGCAAAGGCACAAGAGAGGCAATTCTGGCGTTGCGGTTAATAACGGAAGCAAGACTAAAGAAAAATCAAGACACGTTCATAGGCTTTGTCGACCTGGAAAAATCCTCTGACAATATAAAATGGTGCAAGATGGTGGAAATTCCGAAAAAAGTAGGGGTAAGCTATAGGAAGAAACGGATCGTATACGATATGTACAACAGCCACGGGTTGGTTGGTTGGTTGGTTTGGGGAAGGAGACCAGACAGCGAGGTCATCGGTCTCATCGGATTAGGGAAGGACGGGGAAGGAAGTCGGCCGTGCCCCTTGAAAGGAACCATCCCGGCATTTGCCTGGAGCGATTTAGGGAAATCACGGAAAACCTAAATCAGGATGGGCGGACGCGGGATTGAACCGTCGTCCTCCCGAATGCGAGTCCAGAACAGCCACGGGGGAACAATATGAGTGGACGACCAAGAACGAAGTGCTCGTGTAAAAAAGGGTGTAAGACAAGGATGTAGCCTTTCGCCGCTACTGTTCAATCTGTACATCGAGGAGGCAATGATAGAAATAAAAGAAAGGTTCAGGTGTGGAATTAAAATTCAAGGTGAAAGAATATCAATGATACGATTCGCTGATGACATTGCTACCCAGAGTGAAAGTGAAGAAGAATTACATGATCTGCTAAATGAAATGAAGAGTCTAATGAGCACAGAGTATGGAATGATAGTAAATCGAAGAAAGACAAATGGTTCAAATGGCTCTGAGCACTAAGGGACTTAACGTCTGAGGTCATCAGTCCCCTAGAACTTAGAACTTCTTAAGCCTAACTAACCTAAGGACATCACACACATCCATGCCCGAGGTAGGATTCGAACCTGCGATCGTAGCGGTGGCGCGGTTACAGCAATAGTAGCAGCTCAGTATTGTCGTCGGCTACATTCATCGCCTTGCGCACAGCTACAACATCGTAAGGCTGTTAACCGACAGAGTATAACTAATATTGTACAGACATTACCCAGTGGCATTTCTTTCACAAACTTCGACTAACTTTTTTGGATAATAACATGCAATAGTTAAAACTTGTAGGGCACCTGTGTTGTCACTGTCATAAGGAATTATTACCAAGCAGGGTTCCTGTCCTTTCCATGCAATCACCGAGTGTCGTAAAGTATGAAAATATGAAAACTGATTAACTATTTACTGCCAGTTTTGTTTGTTTGCTAATGACCAGTTTCTCTCTAAATTTTGCTGCCTCAGTAACTGTTCATTCCCGTGCTGCATGACATAGGCTTAACGAATTTGTAATTTTGAGTATTAACTTCGCTCACTTAAAGTAACATAACATTTCACTGGCAAAACTAATAACTGAAGATACAGCACAGTTAATAAGAGTGCACAATTTCATTTATTCAGTATTTCGCTTAGCAAGAGACTTTTGCTGCTCTGGTACATCCCTTACTGTTCTTATGTTAAAAGTAAAATCAGTTGCTCATTTGAGTAAAGTAAATTCAATTAAATCTTTCAATAATTAAAAGTACATTGCTTACCTTTTTCCAAATTACACATTAAGTTACGCTCAGGTTACTAAAAATTATTTTTTCGTAACAAAGTTTCAGTAACAGTCAGCCATTTATCTAACCAGAAATTCACTGCACTAAAGTCCACCCATTTCAAAATTATTATCAGTATTTAGGTTAGGTTTAAAATAGATTCTTCCTTTAAAAGGATCTGTTGTACACTTTTTCCCTACCAACCGGTATTAGATTCCTTCGGTATGATAGCCTTACTCAGTATAAAATTTCATTAGGCATTCGCGAAAACGGTAAACTATGTCGCAATCTTATAGGCTGATTAGGAAGAGGGAGGTCAGAAATTGTGATGCTCCCTGGCATCGCATTACAACCACAAAACCAAAATCTCCACTCTCGAGATATGAGTCCCTGCAATGATGGCATGGATTTGTCCCAAATCGAAGTGGAATTCTGAGAATACTCACCTGGCGGAGATGAGGGCGACAAATAACAACAAAAAAGCAAAAAAAAAAAAGGTTCAAATGGCTCTAAGCACTATGGGACTTGACATTTGAGGTCATCAGTCCCCTAGACTTAGAACTACTTAAACCTATCTAACCTAAGGACACCACACACATCCATGTCCGAGGCAGGATTCGAACCTGAGACCGTAGTAGCAGCGCGGTTCCGGACTGAAGCGCCTAGAACCGCTCGGCCACAAAGGCCGGCCAACGAAAAGCAACAAACAACAAAAAAACTTCCTATAATGAAACCTGTTAGCCACAGTAAACTCAAACGCTTCTATAGTCTTCCACTCGATCAAATGGTTCACCCCTATGTCATAGCCGACTCAACATTAAATGTTTTACAGTCGCTGAACAGCCATAGTAAAGGTAATGGATTACAGCTAGCACGTCTACTTCTCTTCGTACGTAGTCGTCAAGGTTTCCATTACCTTCTGTCACATAGACAGATGAACTGAGCACCCACATTTTTTTGTTTTTTGTTTTTACCTTTGCCTCAACTCTATTTACATGGGTTGTAAACGTATATCAATATTCAACTAACACTAGAGTTATAATAGAGGTTGGAAGGAAAAAATGTCATTCAATTACCCGCTTAACATAATTGTACTCTACACTATGGACTCCTACGATCCAACACGTCAGTTAATGTAGGGTTTCAGGAGGCTGATGTGGTGAATGCCCACTGATTTACCTGCTGATGACTGCTGTTAGGGTTAGATAGGTGACGTTCAACGATCTCTGGAGCAAACTCATTGTACCTGAACTGTCTCCTATTATCATTTTGGCGGTAGTGCTGGTTGTTTCAGTCTCCTGTTAGGTGTGGTTGGTTGCTGCTGCTGTGTTTGTTGACACCTGAGTTTCTACCTCTGTTTGCATGCCCGTCATTCGAATTGTTCCTCTTCTGCTAGGTATTGCATCAGTGATGAAGCCCTCGTCTTCTTATAATCATGCTGTGTTCATCCAGTGTGAATTCTAATTCTCGCAGGATATTTTCAAAAGAGTAAATATCATTACTACATTTGCCAATTAATATTTGTTGGTGGTGTGGTGGTAGCTTCATAGGGCAGAAACTGATCATTTTCGTATCACTACACAGATCATTAAGACATCAAGAACTAGTTATTTTTGATGAGAGCCTCGAAGAATTTGACATGACTTTTAAATCCTGAGGCGACCAGATCCTTGAAAAACATGATTTCGCGTTTGATGCATTACTGCCTCTTGGTCGACCAGTAACTATTCAAGAACGATGTCCATTTTGCAACGATCACACGTATTCTTTCTGCAACACTGCCCTCGGAGTGCTCACAGACAAAATCTAATTTAGACTTGATTGGGCACTGAGGAGGTTGCGACAGTTCAAATTGTGAGATGATGGTCTTGAAGTGTGAGGTGTTGCTGTTATCTTTGTAATTCTGAAATTTTCTGACGGACATAAAATATTTTAAGTTGAAGGTGTCATTCTTTAATCCGCGCAATGTCTCTCCTGAAAGGCCACCCGGTGCTGATTCCGCTCTCACAATATCGGTGTTGCTTACTACAGGAATCGCCACATTGTTCATGTGCTCGTCAGTTCTGCATAGTGGTACGCAACTGTGTACACCACTCAAAAAATGGTTCAAATGGCTCTGAGCACTATGGGACTTAACTACTGGGGTCATCAGTCCCCTAGAACTTAGAACTACTTAAACCTAACTAACCTAAGGACATCACACACATCCATGCCCGAGGCAGGATTCGAACCTGCGACCGTAGCAGTCGCGCGGTTCCGGACTGCGCGCCTAGAACCGCTAGACCACCGCGGCCGGGGTACACCACTCGTTTTGCGATATCTATTCCAAGTGGTCCTGTGATTTGTAAAATCGTTTGCAGTTTCGTCAAAACGGACGATGCATTTTATATTCGCCTTATCTATTTCTTGCTTTATTCCCCAACGTTTCTCTCTTAACATCTTGATCACCGTATGAGCCTTCTTCGCCTCTCTGACCGGTTTTGTTGCGAACTGTTTAGCTTCTTGTGCCTCCTTCAAGGCACCCACAGCTAGTTTTGGTTTTTTCTTTGCCTTCATCTTTCACTTCCGATTTAATATTCTCAATCACTGCTTGTGCCCTCTGTGTTGCCTTCTTTCTGCTTCTTTTTTGCTTCTGTGTTGCCCTTTCTCCCACTTTCCTCAAGCGTTGTTGCGTGGGGATGTGTGTGAATTTGATCGTGAGTTTGGTCGGCTAGGCATGCCGAAACTTGCTTTGTTCTGGGCCTCCCCATCCAGTGTGTCTTCTAGATCACTCTAGCGTCATGATGTGACCTCATCATCGTCCTGATTAACGCTATCGTAACAGTGGTGGATATCGGCCTTGCCCTGGGTCTCATCCCACTGAGTTGCGTGATCGACCCCCTCTTCTGGCAAGCACTGAGCATGCCTTACATACGAACAGTAAGTATCAGGTGCAACATTGGAATTTGGCATGCGCGAATCTCCCAAATAAGGTACACAAAAATTAGTACATAGTTCTGCACACTGATGATCATGCCGCCTTTTAGTAAGAAAAAAATACATAATGTAGGAAATGAGTGCCTCATTGCCTCTGAACCCCTTTAAATTGCTATTATTATTTACGACACTGAGGCTCAAAAAAATCTACAGCCCCCCCCCCAAAAAAAAATTGAGCAACCACACCTAAATACGTACAAAAAAATTACATTTTTTATTCAAAACCATTCACATCTGTTTCCCTTCTTTCGACATCCCCCTGAGATTGCTCAGTGCCTTCGCTACCCACGTCTACCTGTTCTGACTCTTCATCCATGACGAAATACTCTATGCTAACGTCTGCGCTGCATGTTTTTATGCTCTTCATGACTGTCTTTTATACTCCATATTCGTTATCGTGTCAACTTATACTACAGCTCTCTGTCCCTGGGCCTTACTACGCGTGATCATACACATGGAATATGAATATACATCATTACAAAATTCGCTGAGTGAGACAACAGATTTGCCCAGCAGCTGATAACGTTAAAGGTACCTACATACCATAAATGAATAGAGAACGATCGTAACATCCTTCCAAATCACAACGCCGGCAAAAACGCCGCCCGCTAAACGACATAGAGAGATAGTGCAGAACCCACAGAACCAAAAGACATAGTCCGCATCTCGTAGTCGTGCGGTAGCGTTCTCGCTTCCCACGCCCGGGTTCCCGGATCCGATTCCCGGCGGGGTCAGGGATTTTCTCAGCCTCGTGATGACTGGGTGTTGTGTGATGTCCTTAGGTTAGTTAGGTTTAAGTAGTTCTAAGTTCTAGGGGACTGATGACCATAGATGTTAAGTCCCAGAGCCATTTTGAACCAAAAGACATAATAGCCACAAATAAACGAAAAATAAGCGTCAGCAAATTAAGACAAATCTAAGACTAGCGTCGATTTAAGAAAGTTTGCCACTGCTGGTTGCAAAATAGAAATAACCAAATGAACTGTACATTTGATCTCCTTACTAACTACGTGATATATGAGAAAACGTTAAGTCTGCCCACCGAATCTCCCAAGAAACGAAGACTGAGCGGAGTTCGCCAAATTATGCAATATGACACAGTGTGTGAGACTGTGAAGCCTATATGAGGAGTGGACCTACTCAGACTCCACCACACTCCCCTTAAGACTCTGTGTTAACTGTGAATTATGCGACGGGATCACTGTCTTGAAATGCCCTGACATGGGACCTTAACGTCGGAATTTGCAATAATCCTACTATATAGCTGCCCGTTAATCAATGGCATGCATTAATGAATTGAAGGGAAGTACGTGCTCCCTCAAATAGAAAAGAAAATGAAATATAAACGATTATTTATTATATTAAGGAATTACAATGTATTTGCACCAATATACTATGAAAAACAAAGTTAATTGCTGACGGAAGATAACGAGACAGACAAGTCGAGGGATGGCTACTATATCCTAGTTGCACATTAACTCATCAATCCACTACAACCAAACGATTAATTTAGGGACTCTAGTGATCGATTGAATACTACATCAACGATATTAAGGCACGAATCGGGTTTATCGGAGCTGTGGCTATGGTACGCTTCCTGTCTAAACATTAACCTCCAGCTAGTGAGCCGTGCAGCTGTGTACTCTCACCAGCCTGCTGTGGCGGTAAGTCGGAGGACCGTGGTCACAGTTGAGAATCAGAATCTCGCTCGTCACGACTCCGACACCTCCAAACCCCTCGACTTCTCAAACCAGCGACCTGTCTCCGTCTACCATCAAACCAAGAGCGCCGCTTTTTCTTCCACCCGCTCCCGACTCAGCAGTTTGCACCAATCTGCCCGCAAACTCTAATCAGGAAAAATGTTACTATTTTCTGCCGATAGCATGTCAATGCCACGTTTAACAAATTCCCACCGTGGAGTGTCGTCAGTCACAGGCCAATCGAAGCAAATATACCTCGCTAGTTTGTCCTAGAAATTCTCGCCTGATATCTGCCGGTGATGGGCGAATCAGAGCGTTGTTTAAACCTTCTCCACGAGGTCCCTGTTCTCATTGTGGTTTGTTCCAACATTCCACGACTTGCACTTTTCCGCCATAAATTGTGGTGTCCCATCAAGTACTTGAAACTGTTGCCCTGGGCCATCTGAAAAGGCGAGTCGTGCTACCGTCCGCTAACCTCGACCTAATCAAAAGAACCAGTAGGTTACGTGAACTTCCATCAGTGGCCAAGCCAGCACAAAGCTTTGAGTGCCCACGACACACCTCCCACACCCAGAGCAGTGTGCAGGCTGTGCATTTCTCGTGTATTCACAGACTGAAACTATGTTAAATTATGACTAACTGACAACCTCAGCTGCCGACAGGTGTTGTTGATATACCTCGATGTGGACAGCTGAAAATGTGTGCCCCGACCGGGACTCGAACCCGGGATCTCCTGCTTACATGGCAGACGCTCTATCCATCTGAGCCATCGAGGACACAGATGAACAGCGCGACTGCAGGGACTTATCCCTTGCACGCTTCCCGTGAGACTCACATTCCCAACTGTCCACAATTCTACATACGTATTGTACCTTATAGACATTTTGCCCACCCACTCATTACTCGCGCACGCTTTGGCGATTCCCGTAAGAGTTTGGACAACCTGTGCGCATTCGCACAGAAGAAGGTCAATGGCTGGGTAGCCTTTAACTATATATACGAAGACAGTAACTTGTTCTCGAAAGAACAGTTACTGTTGATGATCGTGCCCCTGTCCACATCGAGGTATATCAACAACACCTGTCGGCACCTGAGGTTGCCAGTTAGTCATCATTTATTCCAGGGGAAAGCTGCACGGTTATCAACAGTAACTGTTCTTTCGAGAACAAGTTGCTGTCTTCGTATATGAAACTATACATTTCTCCGTAATAAATCAACGTAATGAGAGTTTAAGGAGATGCAACTAAAGTGTCCTGCCTATCGTCAGTTGTGACAAGTGACAGATAAATTTAGTATAAATGGAAGGAGGCAAGCCAGATGGCTTCCAAAGAGCGGTAATGTCTGCGAGTTTGGTAATCCTAGGTAAACGGTGGAAAACCAGAGAAAGGGCAACGTGATCTGCTACATCTTAAAGCATGGAATGTTAGAAGTCTGAATGTTGTAGACAAGATTGACCATGATGGACTTTCCCTCCCATAGCAACAATTTAGAACATGACATGCACCCATTGTCATTTCCGAATGTGATCGTCTTGGTA
Source organism: Schistocerca americana (assembly GCF_021461395.2). Lineage (NCBI taxonomy): Eukaryota > Metazoa > Arthropoda > Insecta > Orthoptera > Acrididae > Schistocerca > Schistocerca americana. The sequence goes on along the minus strand of NC_060125.1, from coordinate 589,905,455 downwards.
GTTTAGGTGTAATGGTGTGGGGAGGCATGATGCCAGATGGGTGTACAGGCATCCAAATGCTTCGAGCATGGTACAGTCACAGGTCAAAGTCACTGTGACACTGTAAGTAGTAGGCAGATGGCGGCATGAAGACAGTGTTCATATCAAACTGATATGCAAATTAATTAAATCGATCACCTTACCCACACCTCCTGATGATGTCATGTGTTTTCATAAGCCGACACGTGGGCTCCCACCTCCTTCCCCTCCCACCCTTCCCCCTCCCCGTCCCCCTCCCCCTCCTAACCTATTGGTGAGAATTTCGAATTTTGGTAGGAATTCTGAATTTTCTCTGTAAAATCGCATTTCCGAAATTCAATTTTTAATTCATAGGACGTAATATTAACGGAAATTGTTTATACCAAGGATGGGTGGCAGAAATCGAAAAAATCAGAGGATGGGAAATCGTGTAATTATGCACTGCAGAGGACATAATTTGCCTTTTGTAGGACAGGGATACTCTTCCAGAATGAGATTTTCACTCTGCAGTGGAGTGTGCGCTGATATGAAACTTCCTGGCAGATTAAAACTGTGTGCCGGACCAAGACTCGAACTCGGGACCTTTGCCTCTTGCAGGCAACTGCTCTACCGCCTGAGCTACCCATGCATGACTCACGACCCCTCCACCCAGCTTCAATTCTGCCGGTACCTCGTCTCCTACCTTCCAAACTTCACAGAAGCTCTTCTGCGAACCTAGCAGAGCTCGCACTCTTGGAAGAAAGGATATTGCGGAGACATGGCTCAGTCACAGCCTGGGGGATGTTTTCAGAGTGAGGTACTGGCAGAATTGTAGCTGTGAGGACGGGTCGTGAGTCGTGCTTGGGTAGCTCAGATGGTAGAGCACTTGCCCGCGAAAGGCAAAGGTCCCGAGCTCGAGTCTTGGTACGGCACACAGTTTTAATGTGCCAGGAAGTTTCAGGGATAATCTTATTGATCTTCCAATTGCATCGTATACTGCGTCTTATTTAACATGTGGCGCGTCATGCAACGCTGACCGTCCGGCAAGGGTCTCGCATGCATGGCAGTCTGTTGTTCAATGATGAGTCTGACCACGTCACTTAGCGCGGTTTCTGGCGACCCGCAATGGAACCATGGGAGCTACCCCTAGACTGGAGCACCTCCTCATCGAAAATGGAGAGTTGGCACTGCCTTAAGCAGCCGCAATCTCATGCAACCACTCCAGTATTCCAGCCTCTCGAGAACTGTTGTTCTGGGGCCACTGATCCATCTCACAGAAGTCCTCCACAACAAGATAATGATTATCAGAAAAAAAACTGTACTGAATTTGCCTACAACGAAATATTGATTATACATAACTATTGGGAAAAAATAAAAAGTTCATACCAGATGGAGATGATGACTCCTGCTCATCATTCTTGACGAATACCTCTACTAGATCCTCATCCTCCTCTTATTCGGCCGGTGTGGCCGAGCGGTTCTAGGCACTTCAGTCTGGAACCGCGCGACCGCTACGGTCGCAGGTTCGAATCCTGCCTCGGGCATGGATGTGTGTGATGTCCGTAGGTTAGTTAGGTTTAAGTAGTTCTAAGTTCTAGGGGGCTGATGACCTCAGATGTTGAGTCCCATAGTGCTCAGAGCCATTTGAGCCTCCTCTTACTCCATAGCAACATCTACAACAATGAAGAATGTATGCCTCATACAAGAGTATACGATGAAAAAAAGTCTAAGAGGATGTATTACAAAATATGTACTTACGTTCTTGTTGCATTTCGGCCTCCGGCAGCCGTTCAAAGTCGGGCAGCTGCCGCACTGATGCTGCAACAGCGAGATCAAAAGTTTTATGAACACTTGTTACGATTTGAATACATCAAGAGCCGTTTTCTGAACATGCAGACTACCACACAGAATTTGAAGATGCGCTTACGTGACGATAGCACAGCCTCTTCGGCTCGCTGCTGCTGGCAACTCTCAGCTTCCAGCTGATGCTCTCATTCAGCCAGCATTTCGGGAATGAATGCTGAAATAGCAAGAAAAAAGAACCTTTATAACCACTGGTTATGAAAATGTATCACAATCTCGAAAAAACTTTGCTGCAAGATTTTCTAATCCCTAATTTTTTTTATAAGAATTTACATGGCAGTTGCCCCAAGTTTGGTTGTTTTCCATGACCACTGCCGTTGGCACGCTACTGGCTGGCCGTCTCATATTGCGAGAATTACAAAGACACAACTAGGCACTGCCAAAGACTGGACTGTTGACCATTGTGGGGAAGCCGGCCGTTGTGGCCGAGCGGTTCTAGGCGCTTCAGTCCAGAACCGCGCGACTGCTATGGTCACAGGTTAGAATCGTGCCTCGGGCATGGATGTGAGTGATGTCCTTAGGTTATGGTTCAAATGGCTCTGAGCACTTTGGGACTTAATTTCTGAGGTCATCAGTCCCCTAGAACTTAGAACTACTTAAACCTAACTAACCTAAGGACGTCACACACATCCGTACCAGAGGCAGGATTCGAACCTGCGACCGTAGAGGTCGTGTGGTTCCAGGCTGTAGCGCCTAGAACCGCTCGGCCACCCCGGCCGGCTGTCCTTAGTTTAGTTAGGTTTAAGTAGTTCTAAGTTCTATGGGACTGATCTCCTCAGATGTTAATTTCCATAGTGCTCAGAGCCATTTGAACCATTTTTGATTGTGGGGGGGGGGGGGGGGGGGGAGCTTTTTTACAGACTTCCAGACTCCGTCTTCTATTTTGGGTAAGGACCAATAGGAACTCAGAATTCCATACCAGCAAGTTATAACTTGCCCTCTTTCTCTTCAAGGAGGCTGAGAAACAGAACCCTGCTGTGAGGGAGAAAAAATTTTGGGGAAAACAGATACAGAACTTTCGAAAACATCCTTTGTTGGCTGGCAAATGGCTCCATATCACTGGAAAGTTGGTCACAGCAACTACCATTCTGGGATAAACAGGTAGCCTGGCACTTCCGAGATCAGCTGCATCCCTCAAAATACATGTTGCTGTTTGTTAGGGTACAGCTGTTTGAGGAAGACGCTAACCTTCCCTTCTGTTTCTTCATGCAGGCTGAAGCAAGCTTGGTGCAAGTGGCTGGGAAAAACAGAATGTTGCTGTGACGCAGAAAAAAATTCTGGGACAAACAGATAGAGGGACGTTGTGAACGGAAGCTTACCCGGCGTATGTGTTGTTTCCAGGGCTCTCGGATGTCCAGGCGGATGCGATCGTTGAAGTCCCACGATATTTCGGCGAATAACCTTTCCACCATCATCAGGTGGTGCTGATGGAATCGCATCCGGCTGGACACCCGAGACCCCTGGAAAAAAGAAAAATACCAGATAGAGGGACCTTTCGAAAACGTACTTTGTCTGCTGGCAAGTGACTGGAAAACTGGACACAGCTGTTATCTTTAGAAAAACACCCTTTGTTTATTACGGGACATACAGATAGCTTGGCACTTTCAATGCCAGATGCCAGCCCCTTGAATTTCCGTGAACAGAGTACGCATCCTGCCTCTTCAACACCTTCATAGTAAGAAGCACGGAACTATGCGTACATGTCAAATGCTACGCTGTTTACATTCTAGTCCCACTGTAGCAGTAAACTGTCATAGAGATAAAATTCTGAATTCAAGTACACTCTGGCATTAGTTAAATTACAGTTGTCAAATACGGTGGAATCATTTGCTAAATTCTTGCTTCCATTGGTCTGAAATGTAAGTATGATGAATCTTGGTGTTTTCAGCTGCACGGCAGTTTTAACAGCCCATGTTTGTATGCTCATTGTTTATAGCACTGGATACTGAAAACCCTCCAATGAACGAAAAGTTATTGGCAGATATGTACCAGTATTCAAAACTTTTAAAAGCTTCAAACGCTCCTCGTCTGCCACAGTGATCTATGGCATTTTCCATACACTTTTATTGATGATGAACTGGTTCTCCTGTTGACCTCCTTGAATGTATGAGTTTCTCTCCTTTGCACTCCGCAACAGAGTAAGTTCCTATTCAGCATTCATAATAATCCGCTGCATGTCCCCAAGTATCCCATAAGCATTTTTAGAGGTATGTATGCAGTAAATCCGCGGTACTCTTCTGCTGTTCTGTCCACAGGCTCGTCTATGAAGCATCTAGAAATTTCTAAAGCATTCAAATGCGTGGGTGATGATGAGAGACATGTTTTAAGGATTGATGCAATGCCAACATTACATGTACGCTGAATCTCTACTCAACCGAGTTCGTATCGTATTTCCTGGAACAGGATTGTCAAAGTATTACTTACGTGTAAGCTTTGATCACACCGTATGACAATCATCCTTTTTCTTAAATGATCCATCCTAATACGTGAAACGTTTGCATGTAAGAGGTAAGGCGTCTTGGTGCTACTTGACAATCTTAATTTTATCGTTTTTGTTAAATATCGTTGAAGCATAAGGTTTATGCGAGAAGTATCCCTGGCGTATGATTCGTTCATCATATTCCACTGGGTGAGATATACTGAGTGACGGTCATTGCGAGGTTTCAAGCCTACTGATATAAGAAACACATTGTTCGCACATTATATCACATTGTGTTTCTGCTGCAAAGTGCTCTGTTGTGTGGGCTGGTTTTGTACCTTACGCTCATCCTGTCTTAGACATAGTCGTACAATGATTTCATCACCACAAAAGTCAACAAGTTGGTTATTATGGTCAACAATACGCAGCTCCAGGTAGTCCGGTGTCTGAACTGCCACTGGAAGGTATGTAGCGTTGGTAGGGGTTTCAACAATCTCATACGCTGTTCCAACTGATGGGAAGAATCCGTAAACTGAATGAATCAATCTATCGTTGAGATATGAGTGCGTTGCAATGTTACACTCAACACAGATAGTACTCAGATTTCTAAAATCAAACCTGTCCGTTTGTGAAACCAAATAGTGGGGTCTACTGAACCTTTCTGCTTAAAGTCAATCGATGCATTCACCGTCCTTATTTCAGAATTAAATGTGCTGACGTTTGCACGGAGCTCAATCCCTTTTCCAGCCGATTTTAAAACTTCGTTTAAATCGTCAATATCGTACGCACCAGATTCATTTCTGGAACACAACCTACGACCAGCTTAGAGACAGAAGTGATGACACTTTCTGCAGGACCTGACCACAATTTTGCAGGACAATGCTCAAGCAGGTACAGTGCAAGCTGTTACTGATTTGTTTGACTGATGGGGCTGCTAAGTGATATACTACCTACTGGAACCACTTCACGGAATTCGCTTCATTACTGCTGCAAATTCGTCGGCCAATAGATCGTGCTGCTCGAAATTTCAACATAACTGGCACTGCTAAGAGTATCCTACGACTTCCACGTCGCTGGCAACTGGTTATGCACAATGCTGGTGATTACTTTGAAGGTCAGTAAATCTTTGAAACACATATCTATTTTGTACGAGCTGTAAATAAATAGTTGCTGTATTAAAGTTCCAACACTCGTATACATAATGCACTAGTGTCAATGATTAATAAAAACTATCACAGTTGTGTTAATACACATTTGCTGTGGCAACAATAAATGTGTATAAATATGAGCATTGGTGGTTATCATTAATCATTAATACTAGTGTCAATCAGCTGTGGGGCTCAAGATGATCGGGATTACACACAAAACAATATCAGACAGTGTGGTGTTCGAGTAGTGGTTGTTTCAACACTGCCTTGCCAGTTCATGTGACGCTGCGACCCTCAGTAAGTCAGTTTTACAGCGGTAGTATTGCAGAGAACTGATGCGAACCTTCTCGTAAGTGTTTTCTTGCTAATTTGTGAGGCAGTATCTCACATAATGTGACGTAAATGTTAAACGTTACACAGTGCACACCTTGACCGAACACTACGACACTCGCACACCAGTATTTCCGTGCCTGCGGGATATGTTGATCATAATTTCTTTCTAACACGAGTTCATTTTCAGTACAGAGAAAAACCATTCTTACTGCTGAAGAATGATGTGAGTACGTGATGGCTGTTGAGTGTGTTTGACATTACTTCAGATTTTCAGATGGTTAAGTGTTCCCACATCTCGCAAAATGGGGGTACGTAACGCACTTACGAATACTGTCGAACATGACCGTTTTGGTGGTCCAGGTGCTATGGTGTGGGAATGCAAAATGTTGCATGAGCGTACTAACCTCCAAATCTTTGAAAATGGTACACTCACCGCTCAGCGTTTACCTACGTGCGTCGTTTCAGAGATGCATTCAGCCCTGAGTTAATTTTTATGGATGATAATTCGCGGCCAGATAGAACTGAAGAGGTGGAACAGCCCTTGGAACCAGGGGATATTCGGCGAATGGATGAGCCTGTCCATTTCGCGTGGGATTCGCTGTGGAGGGGTGTTGCAGGGCAAGCACAACAACCAACGACTGCCCAGAAGTTGTGAACCACGCTACCGCAACAACTCCTCACCAACCTTGTATGCAGCATGGGAGCACTTTGCAGAGCACGTCGTGCCTGCCGCGGTGATCACACCCACTATTAAGAATCATGTCCCACCTTTTTTTATTGTCCAGGGGACCATTACGAATCGCGGTGACTTCAGAGTATTTTTTTTTTTTTTTTTTTTTTTTTTTTTTTTTTTTTTTTTTTTTTTCATCAGGCTACTGACTGGTTTGATGCGGCCCGCCACGAATTCCTTTCCTGTGCTAACCTCTTCATCTCAGAGTAGCACTTGCAACCTACGTCCTCAGTTATTTGCTTGACGTATTCCAATCTCTGTCTTCCTCTACAGTTTTTGCCCTCTACAGCTCCCTCTAGTACCATGGAAGTCATTCCCTCATGTCTTAGCAGATGTCCTTTCATCCTGTCCCTTCTCCCTATCAGTGTTTCCCACATATTCCTTTCCTCTCCGATTCTGCGTAGAACCTCCTCATTCCTTACCTTATCAGTCCACCTAATTTTCAACATTCGTCTACAGCACCACATCTCAAATGCTTCGATTCTCTTCTGTTCCGGGTTTCCCACAGTCCATGTTTCACTACCATACAATGCTGTACATCCTCAGAAATTTCTTCCTCAAATTAAGGCCGGTATTTGATATTAGTAGACTTCTCTTGGCCAGAAATGCCTTTTTTGCCATAGCGAGTCTGCTTTTGATGTCCTCCTTGCTCCTTCCGCCATTGGTTATTTTACTGCCTAGGCAGCAGAATTCCTTAACTTCATTGACTTCGTGACCATCAATCCTGGTGTTAAGTTTCTCGCTGTTCTCATTTCTACTAATTCTCATTACCTTCGTCTTTCTCCGATTTACTCTCAAACCATACTGTGTACTCATTAGACTGTTCATTCCGTTCAGCAGATCATTTAATTCTTCTTCACTTTCACTCAGGATAGCAATGTCATCAGCGAATCGTATCATTGATATCCTTTCACCTTGTATTTTAATTCCACTCCTGAACCTTTCTTTTATTTCCATCATTGCTTCCTCGATGTACAGATTGAAAAGTAGGGGCGAAAGGCTACAGCCTTGTCTTACACCCTTCTTAATACGAGCACTTCGTTCTTGATCGTCCGCTCTTATTATTCCCTCTTGGTTGTTGTACATATTGTATATGACCCGTCTCTCCCTGTAGCTTACCCCTACTTTTTTCAGAATCTCGAACAGCTTGCACCATTTTATATTGTCGAACGCTTTTTCCAGGTCGACAATTCCTAGGAACGTGTCTCGATTTTTCTTTAGTCTTGCTTCCATTATTAGCCGTAACGTCAGAATTGCCTCTCTCGTCCCTTTACTTTTCCTAAAGCCAAACTGATCGTCACCTAGCGCACTCTCAATTTTCAGAGTAATTATTGTCTTTAAATAAAAGTGTCATTTCTGTTTGTCACACTGCGTATCTGTTTCAATTACCTTCTGCACTATACGGTAGCAGTTCTTTCCATGTATGCTTCAGGTTTCATTGCGCTATGTTACATGGCAGTGACACATCGTGCGAGCGTTACTTTCGTCCTTATGTTTTGCACGCCAGTGTATTTCCTTTGTTCTTTTAGCATAAAGCTGTCGATTTTTCAGTAGTGTTTTGGTTTTTAAGACGGCATTTGGTCTCGCCAATATTATTTGTTATCGGAGGTAGCAGAACATTTTGTTTATTTGTTGTTCTATGTTACCATAATTTTATATGCAAAAGCCGGCTGGGGTGGCCGAGCGGCTCTAGACGCTACAGTCTGGAACCACGCGACCGCTACGGTCGCAGGTTCGAATCCTGCCTTGGGTATGGATGTGTGTGATGTCCTTAGCTTAGTTAGGTTTAAGTAGCTCTAAGTTCTAGGGGACTTATGACCTTACAAGTTAAGTCCCATAGTGCTCAGAGCCAATTGAACCATTATGAGAAAAAGTTTTGTACAAATGAGCTGTTTTCGCTTCTAGCTTCTCTGAATCTTACGCAGCTGTGTATAGTTGGACTTTATATGTTGTACAGCATTTCTATACTATTATGGACACAGAGCTTTATTCGTCTTCAGTTTCAGTTCTTCCACTGCCCTTCTCTCTGGGGTTACTTGTGCACTATTACAGTATTCTTTTATTTAGAATATCCATAATGGTTATTTCATAATAATGTTACTATACCACACTCTAAGCTGCACTATATTTCCGATAGTATTCAGGATTACACCGGTTTCGGCTTATTTATTCCATGATAATGTTCCTAGGAGCAATATGCGATCAGTTTCAACGCAGACTACAATAAGTTGATAAGTATATGCCGTAAACCGTCATAACCACGTATGGTAATGGAAATTAAATGCGACTGCGATTCCCTTTTTTTACGTTCATAGTTTTGCCTATTTCTTCTAATATTTATCATGTGATTCTTGAGTTTCTCCCGGCGTATTTGATAATCAAAATATCCACGGGTGTGCTGCCGGTCTATAGTGCCCAACGGGCACAATATTTCGGCGATCATACATGTCGCCATCATCAGGTGAACTGACGGACTGAGCTCCTGTAAACGTGCAGGCACGGAGATCCGTACGCTATGGTTGCTCAGAGGGAACTGGGTTCGGTCGCGGCGGCGGCCGATTTAAATACCCTCCGCCCGTGGTGCGCTCCCTCCGCCGTCCGCGCCCCGTGCCACGGTCGCGCGGTGGAACAGATTACGACGGCGTCTGGGATGACGTCGGTGTGATGGCTCTGTCCGCCGTGGTCGATACAACTATACGTTTGCTCGATTTACTTTTGATTAACCCAATCGCTGGTTCCCAAGCCTTGCTAAGATTATAGTCACAGTCACGGTTTATGAGGTCGTCATTGGTGGGAATTTCAGGCAGATTCAACGTGCTCTCCGCCCAACCACTGCAGCACAACCTGTTGGGATGAAGTCACGAGGGAGGAGGTAGGCACTGCATTTATTCCATACACAGGCGCACTCTCGGGGAAAATCGCCCGCATTCTGAAGAAACACCGGGTCGGAACTGTGTTTCGTCCTCCGAATAAAACTCGTGCACTGGTGGGGAGCGCCAAAGATGACCTCGGTTTGAGGAAGGCCGGCGTGTACCAGATTCCGTGTCAATGTAGCAAGTCGTATATTGGTCAGACGATGCGTACCGTCGAGGATCGATGCCGTGAACACCAGAGGCACACTCGACTGATGTATCCGAGCAAGTCGGCGGTCGCTGAACATTGTTTGTCGGAAAATCACGCTATGGAGTATGACCGCACGAAGATTCTGGTACAGACGTCGAGATACTGGGACAGCGTTGTTAGAGAGACTATCGAAATTCGCACCAATGACGACCTCATAAACCGTGACTGTGGCTATAATCTTAGCAAGGCTTGGGAACCAGCGATTGGGTTAATCAAGAGTAAATCGAGCAAACGAGTAGCTGTGACGACCATGGCGGACAGAGCCATCACACCGACGTCATCTCGGACGGCGTCGCAATCTGTTCCACCGCGCGACCGTGGCGCGGGGCGCGGACGGCGGAGGGAGCGCGCCGCGGGCGGAGAGTATTTAAATCGGCCGCCGCCGCGACCGAACCCCCCCATTCCGAGCTGCGATGTCACTTGCGACTGATGTGTGTTCTGGAGCTGAAGGTGTGGCGGATCGCCGCCTGGCGGAGCTAGCTTCGTCAGCGGCCCCATCCGGCCCCCCACCAACGACAACCCAGCCTATTCAACTGGACTCTGAGATGGCTCGTTCTTTGGACTCTGCAACTTCGCCTGAGAGTGCTGCCTCTTCCGCTGGCAGCTTGCCGCCGACGCCGACCTCGTCTGCTGATTCTTCTGGGCGATGTGGCATCGATTCAGGAATCGATGCCGCCGCCCTTAGGCGGTTAGATAGGGCACATGGCGCGTCAGGGCCCCCTTCACGTGGGACCAGCCCGCGCGCGCCGAGGCAAAGGCAGGATTCCACATTCCTTCGTCCCTCGTCCGCCCTAGACATGCCGGACATTTCCGACGCTGTCAATGTGTCCGAGCATTCGGACTGCGACTCGCTCGGCGGCTACATGGACGACAGCGACATCGCGGACGGCCTGGAGGAACACCTCACCGCTCTCCGTGACGCTGCAGAGGAGGGAGAGTCCCCGTTTGACCCCGCTTTGGGAGCTCGGCGGTTTCTCTACCCTCCCGCCGCTGCCGCCGACAATGCAGACGACACCATGCAGGTCGAGCAGGAGTCTCGCAAGAGGAAGCCTGCTGCGGCCTCCTCCGACTCTGAAGCCACCCCCACCGCCGCTGCACGGGGAAAGAAGCAGAAGGCAGCATCCGACGCGGAGGGATTCACCATCCCCCGCAAGACGGCGCCTCGCCGCCACCTTACCGTGCCGCCGACAGTCCCGGTGCACGACCAGTTCGCGCCGATTTCTGACGGCACGGCAGACACTCCTCCCCCCCCCCCCCTCCCAGCCCTCCCACCCCAAACCTCCGCCGCCCCCTCCCATTCTGGTGGAATATACAGAACCTTACCCAAATCTCTGTAAACTCCTGGACCACATCACTGACTCCGACTACCATGTGAGGCAGACAGGCGAAGACCTCTTCCGCCTCTACCTACAATCCCCCGCCGACCTCAAGAAGGTAATTCATGTTTTTGGAGAACAGAACATCGGCTGCTCCACCTCCCCACAGAGGTCGAGGCTGCTCCGGGTTGTTGCCCGCGGCCTCCCTTTTAAATATGCCGCCGACGACCTCCGGGAGGCGCTGCTTGCCCTCAACATCACCCCTGCTATCATCTCCCGTGTCGTCTCTCCCGGCACCAAACTCCCCACCCCCCTTTACTTTGTCTCTGCCGACGACACACCAGAAAATAGAGTCCTCCTGACTCTACCTGCCATTGACCGATGTTCGGTCACCATCGAGAAGCCCCGTTCCCGGCGCCTCATTCTCATTTGCTACCGGTGCCAGGGCCTAGCGCACTATGTGAGTGATTGCACTCGTGCGGTGCGGTGTGTCAAGTGCGCTGGTGGACACGAATCCACCTCCTGATCTAAACCTCGGGAAGTCCCCCCCACCTGTGCTCGCTGTGGTGGCGCCCACACAGGTAACCACCAGGGCTGTCCCAAAATTAAGTCGTTTCGCTCCCATCAGCGACGCTCTGCGGCCCCTTCCCTCGTGGAGCACCACAAGGTTGGCTCTGCGGGTCCCCCTGCATGGTCACGTCCACCCGGCCCATCTTCCCTCCCGCCCTCCCGCCCCCCACCATCTCCCGCAACCTTTCCATCCCTCCCCACCCCCCTCCTCGCCACCCCCATTCCCACTCCTCACCACCTCCCCCACTCCCCCTACCCCCAGCCAGCCCCATTCACCCCAGCTCCCCCCCCAGCCCCCTCCCCTCCTTCCCCATGCCCATCCTGGTCCTTCCCCCCACCCTCTCCCCTCCTCCCCTGTCCGCCCCGGTCTTTGGAGACCTTATCTCCAGTATCGTGGACGCTTTGACATCTGCGATCACTGGGGCCCTTGACGCCCTCCTACATTCCATTCCCCAACAAATTGCAGCCGCCCTTTCCCACTCCCTCTCCCCCATCAACGCCACCCTTCCCACCCCCCGTCATGGCTGTTAGACTCCATGGTCTCACTGTGCTCGTCTGGAGTGCCAATGGCATCCACCGCCAGCAAGGGGAATTCTGGCAGTTTCTGCTTGACGAAGGGATCGATATCTGCCTCCTCACTGAGTCCCATCTTAAGCCGGGGATCAGTGTCTGGGTCCCCAATTTCTGCTACTACTGGACCGATCGGCTAACCACCTTTGGCGGAACCGCAGTGTATGTCCGCGCATCCCTCCGTCACCACCCGATTACTCTCCCCGCCCTTGCCACCCTCGAGGCCACCGGCGTCGTTGTGCACACTGTGCGAGGCCCTATAACATTTGTGGCCCTTTACCGTCGGCCCCGTGGCCTCCTCCATGCCCCTGACTTCGCCACAGTCCTATCTTTAGGCGGCGATCTCTTCGTTGGGGGCGACTGCAACGCCAAGCATACTGCCTGGCACAGCCGCCTCACAAACACCCATGGCCGTCGCCTCCTTCGCGTGGTTGAGGCACATGGTGCCCGCGTCGTCAGCCCATTCGACCCCACCATCTTCCCCCATCATGGCCCTCCGGATGTCCTCGACATCGCCCTCGTAAAAGGTCTCCCCCTCCCTATCGACGCCACCACTCGTGCCGCCCTAGCCTCTGACCACGTCCCCGTCATCTACTCCATCGACCTTGTCGGGTCCCTGGAGCCACCCAATGCCTCCTTGGACTTGCGGGGCATAGACTGGGACTCCTATCGGCGGCGCGTCGAGGCGGCTCTGCCCACTATCCCCGACGCCGCTAGGGTGGGGGCTGACCTCACCCTCGCGCACTTCACATATGCTGCCGTAACTGCTGCTGTTGCTGCCACCCCTCCCCATCCCCCTCATCCTCCCTCCCACTTGCGTCCTCTACCCCTGGCCATCTGTGCCCTCATCACGACTAAGAACCGGGCCATCCATGACTGGCAACGCACCCGCAACCCTGCCACCAAGCGGCATGTGAATCGAATGCAGCGCAAGATGCGGGCCGCTATTCAAGCCCATCATAATGCAGCCTGGGAGGCAAAGCTCTCCGCTCTCAATCTCCAAGAAGCATCTGCCTGGCGCCTGGTCTCCCAGTTCCTCTGGAAGCGTCCCCATCTTCCCCCCCTCCTGGTCGGTGCTGAGGCTGTGTGCGATCCTGACGCTAAGGCCAACACCTTGGCTGACGTTTTCGCGTGCAGCTTCACACCGGTCGATGATCCCATTGACCCCGCCCATGTCCGTCTGGTCACAGCTCATGTCCACCGGTTCCTCGGCACCCATGACCCTGACGACTTCATCACCCCTGTCACGAATGAGGAGGTCGCCCGGGAGCTTCGGTACCTCCATCCTCGGAAAGCTGCCGGCCCTCACACCTTGACCAACCAGCTTCTCAAACAGCTTCCCCCACCCTCCGTCCCCATCCTTACCTCCACATTCAATTCCATCCTCTCCACCGGGCAATTCCCTTCCGCTTGGAAACATGCGGAGGTGATTGCCATCCCTAAACCTGGTAAAGACCCTCGCTCCCCTTCCAGCTATCGTCCCATCAGCCTCCTTCCCGCCCTCTCCAAGCTGTTTGAGCGGCTGTACCTCAAGCGAGTCCTAATACATGTCGCCCGGGAGCGTGTGCTCCCCGACGTTCAATTTGGCTTCCGCCGTGGCCATGCCACCACGCACCAGCTCCTCCGCCTCGTTGAGGAGGCACTGGACGCCATCGAGCGTCGGGAGTACTTTGGGGCCATCTTCCTCGACGTCTCCCGGGCCTTCGACTCAGTCTGGCATGAGGGTCTGCTGTATAAGCTCTTTCAGCATGGCTTCTCCACCTCCCATGTCCGTCTCATCGCCACCTACCTAGAAGGCCGCACTTTCCATGTTCGAATCCCGGGAGGTACCTCCACCAGGCGGCGCATCAGGGCAGGTGTTCCGCAGGGGAGTGTGCTCGGCCCTGTCCTTTACAGCCTTTTCACGGCCGACATGCCCACCACTCCGCGGGTTCATCTCGCCCTGTATGCTGACGATACGGCTGTTTATGCTCGCTCCCGGAGCAAGGACCTCCTCCGCCAGCATCTTCAATCAGCCATCGACACTCTCATGGAGTATGCCAAAAAATGGCGCCTGGCATTTAACCCTGTCAAAATGCAGGCACTCATCATGTGTCGGCGCCGGTGGACCATCCACTATCCCCTCGTCACTGTCCTTGGCACCCCTGCCCGATGGGCAGGGACCGCCAAATATCTGGGGGTCACCCTGGACAGGGCCGTCACCTGGCGTCCCCACATCGAGGACATAAGGCGCAAGGCCTTGGGGCGCCTCGGTCAGCTCTATCCTTTCATTAACCCATGTTCCTCCCTTCCCCGGCATCTTGGCGTCCTCCTCTACACATCCCTGATCCGCCCCATCCTCGAGTATGCTTCCGTTGTGTGGGGTAATGCCGCCCCTACACACCTCCACCACGGTACAGAACCGTGCTCGCCGCCTTGCCCTCCGCCTCTCGTACCGTTTCCCCACCCGTGAACTTCATTTTCTTGCTGGAATCCCCCTCCTTCACGAACGCGTCTGCTCCTCTGGCATTTCCTTCTATCACCACTCCCGCCATTCTGCCAATCCTCTTATCCTTTCCCTCGGCACTCGCCTCCACCGTCTGGCCACCACCCGATGGCCTGACCTCCTTGCCGCCTGATCACTGGTCGCCCCCTTTTCCCTACCCCTCCTCACACCCCATGTTTCCTTCCTTTCTTCCTCCCCCTTTCCCTGCCAATTACTCCATGCCTCCGACCCCTCAATCTAAGAGTGTCTGCCTCGCCGTCAGAGTCGCCGACCGGCTCTGTTGGTATTAGTTTTTCTAATCTTCATCTCTCATTCTTTCTTCTGCTTCTTCTCTTCAATCTCATCAACGACCGGCTTGTCAATTGAGCCTTTCGTCTTCCTACTTCTCTTACTGTCCCTTCTACTGTCCTTTTCTCTTTCAAAAACAAAAAAAAACAAAAAATTATCCACACCAGGCCAGCCACATGAGGCCTTTCGTTTTCCTCCACTCCTACTGTCTCTCTCTCACTCTCCTGTCTTCTTTGGGTAAAAAAAAAAAAAAAAAAAAAAAAAGTAGCATGCACACCGCCAAGCCATTCTCTACCGCCAAGACTCCACTCACCACACCGCCATGAGGAAGGCGATGCGCTCCAGCGCTAGAACTTCCGTCTCAAGCCGAGGGTCCACCCTCACCTGTGCAGCGTCAGCGTCAGCGCGACCGAACCCAGTTCCCTCTAAGCAGCCATAGCGTATGGATCTCCGTGTCGGCACGTTTACAGGAGCTCAGTCCGTCAGTTCACCTGATGATGGCGACATGTATGATCGCCGAAATATTGTGCCCGTTGGACACTATAGACCGGCAGCACACCCGTGGATATTTTGAATATTTATGTTTTGAGAAAGATTCCTTACACACACATCAAAAAATGTTTTGCGTCACTTGGTTCCCAGAAGTCCTGAAACAGACGTTGACTGTGGATTTTATATCACAGACACAGTCCGTTTGACTGTTCAGGGATCACTAAATCCGCCCAAAGATGTAAACAACCATGCATGAGCATGCGTGAATGCCATCCTCCGACCGATAGTACAACCATATCGGCAGCATATTGGCGAGGCATTCGTCTTCATGGACGTCAATTCGCGCCCCCCATCGTGCACATATTGTGAATGACTTCCTTCAGGATAACGACATCGCTCGACTAGTGTGGCCAGCATGTTCTGCAGACATGAAACCCACCAAACATGCCTGGGATAGATTGAAAAGGGCTGTTTATGGACGACTCTTAGGGATCGACGCCGAGTCAACGTTGAGGAGTGAGACAATCTGGACCAACAGTGTCTTGATGAACTTGTGGATAGTGTGCCACGACGAATATAGACATGCATCAACGCAAGAGGAAGTGCTACTGTGTATTTCGTGTACCGATGTGTACAGCAATCTGGGCCACCATCTCTGAAGGTCTCGATGTATGGTGGTACAACATGCAATGTGTGGTTTTCATGAGCAATAAAAGAGGCGAAATGACGTTTTTGTTGATCTCTATTCCAATTTTCTGTACAGATTCCGGAACTCTCGGAGCCGAGGTGATGAAAAACATTTTTTGATGTGTGTGATTTCAGGTTGAGGTCATCAGTCTTCTGACTGTTTCGATACGGCTCACCACGAACTCCTTATTACAGACCACATGTTCTGTGGTTACACATTGAGTGTCTTTAATGCAGGGGTTTCTATTGCCAGCTGCATCCAAATTCCTGTTTCTTCCCAATTTTAGGGACAGCTTCGCATCCCAATAGAAAGAGTTTGTTTTGAAACCCTGTCCGCTCCTCTGCTTTCTTTTACAAGTGCGGTGTTGTTATAGGAATAGTCGATCTCCCAGATATTACTCCCAACTTTGTTCCCTCCACGCCAAAACGTATACAAGCTGTGATCAGTGCCAACAGTATGCACCCAGGTTACTAGGTACGTGTCTTAGAAAGACTTTAACTTCATTTTTGTGCCATTACGTTTTTGAAGTGTGCGGCAACTGATTCCTTTTTGTATACTAATATTTTGGTTTTGAGAAACCAATAATATTATCCAGAATGAGATTTTCACTCTGCAGCGGAGTGTGCGCTGATATGAAACTTCCTGGCAAATTAGAACTGTGTGCCCGACCGAGACTCGAACTCGGGACCTTTGCCTTTTGCGGGCAAGTGCTCTACCAACTGAGCTACCGTAGCACGACTCACGGCCGGTACTCACAGCTTTACTTCTGCCAGTATCTCGTCTCCTGCCTTGTTTGGAAGGTAGGAGACGAGGTACTGGCAGAAGTAAAGCTGTGAGTAGCGAGCGTGAGTCGTGCTTCTGTTGCTCAGTTGGTAGAGCACTTGCCCGCGAAAGTCAAATGTCCCGAGTTCGAGTCTCGGTCGGGCACACAGTTTTAATCTGCCAGGAAGTTTCAATAATATTATGTTTACTATTGTGCATTTAAATAAATATAACAGTCTCTTGGAATCACGTTTATTCGTTTATAATCTGTATGTATTAGTAGGTGAGCCAATGCCTTGTGGTGCCACTGTGTGTTGCGGCTTAGTATTCCACATGTTCACATATGTACAATTGTATTCTTTCTTGTGTCAATGATTATGATTTGAAACGAAATAGTTACCACTTCAAACAAAGTTTCTACGATTTAATGACATTTCTGTGCCGCTGCTCAATTCATATGCAAAGATTTGATGACTTACGTGGTACTGTACACATTTTCCAATAGGAATTTAAGGTGACTCGTCATAGTTTCTCTGTCTTCGGTAGGGATGCTAGTCAAAGCGGGGTACAGTTGTTGCCTGTACAATCGTTTTAAGAACCGCAATCAGCAGGAGTCTTTCGCTATTCTTTGCATGTTTTACAAGTCAGCAGGCGAATGAAGATCTGTAGATTCCAAGACCGCTGGCTGATTATCACACACTGAAGCGCCAAAGGAACTGGTATAGGCATGCGTGTTCAAATACAGAGATATGTAAACAGGCAGAATACGACGCTGCGCCTATATTAGACAACAAGTGTCTGGGCAGTTGTTAGATCGGTTAATTCTGCTACAATAGCATGTTATCAGGATGTAAGCGAGTTGAACGTGGTGCTATGGTTGGCGCTCGAGCGATGAGA
Source organism: Schistocerca americana (assembly GCF_021461395.2). Lineage (NCBI taxonomy): Eukaryota > Metazoa > Arthropoda > Insecta > Orthoptera > Acrididae > Schistocerca > Schistocerca americana. The sequence goes on along the minus strand of NC_060125.1, from coordinate 589,887,774 downwards.
CACAGCATCTCCGAGGTAACGATGAAGTGGGGATTTTCCCATACGACTATTCCACGAATGTACCGTGAATATCAGGAATCCGGTAAAACATTAAATCTCCGAAATCGCTGTTGCCGGGAAACGATCCTGCAAGAACTGGGCCAACGACGACTGAAGTGAATTGTTCAACATGACAGAAGTGCAACCCTTCCACAAATTACTTCAGAATTCAATGCTGGGCCATCAGGTTTTAGCAGACGAATCATTCAAGGAAACATCAGCGATACGGGTTTTCGGAGCCGAAAGCCCACTCGTATATCCTTGATGACTGCATGACACAAAGCTTTACGCCTCGCCTGTGCCCGTCAACAAAGACATTGGACTGTTGATGACTGAAAACACGTTGCCTGGTCAGACGAGTCTCGTTTCAAATTGTATCGAGCGGACGAACGTGTACGGGTAGGGAAACAACCTCATTAATCCATGGGCCCTGCATATCAGCGGGGTATTGTTCAAGCAGGTGGGGGCTCCGTAATGGTGTGGGACATGTGCAGTTGGAGTGATATGGGAACCCCGGTACGTCTCGATACGACTGTGGCAAGTGACACGTACGTAAGCATCCTGTCTGATCTCCTGGACCTATTCGTGTCCATTGTGCGTTCCGACGGTCCTGGACAATTCCAGCAGGACAATGCGACACCCCATACGTCCATAATTGCTGCAGAGTGGCCCCAGGAACACTCTTTTGAGTTTAAACACTTACGCTGGCTACCCAACTTCCCGGAAATGATCATTATTGAGCATATATGAGATGTTTTGCAACGTGCTGTTCTCCACCCCCTCGTAGTCTTACGGATTTTTGGACAGGCCTGCAGGATTCATGGAATGAGTTCCCTCCAGCTCTAGTTCAGACATTAGTCGAGTGCATGTCAGATCGCGTTGCGTCACTTCTGCGTGTTCGCGGGGGCCCTACACGATATTAGGGAGTGTACCAGTTTCTTTGGCTCTTCAGTGTATCATACTTTGGATCTGTAGATGTCAGGTTTTTAGAGAAAAATGTATTAGGCCGTGCTACATATGCTCGTTGGACATGACTCAGCTGCAAGGTTGACCATCTACACGTTCTCCGAATAAGATAATGAATTCTTAAAATTCCATTAAATATTCGTTTACGCCTTCACTTCTTTCCGCTGCGTAAAGAGGCACTAACTATTCTCGAAAATGTTTCTTGAGATCTTGTGGGATTGATTTATGAAGCATGTCTTTGAGTCTAAACTTCATGCAGGAAGGAGCACTTATTCAGGGCATTTTTCTGAAATATTTACATGTACTCAAAAGGAGATATGTAAGAGTACTTAGCTGATTTGTATCGTGGGCTTGCCCTTGGTCTCTTGCACTCCCTCTTCACCTCGTTAATATTCCTAGCCATACTCTTGTTCTCTATTTTCTTCAAATGCCTACACCATTTCTACCTTCTTTTTTCGTGTATTATCTCTCTAATTCTTTCATTTCTAGTATTTTCCATTTTTGTTAGACATGTTCGACTTCTCTAAAATCACTCACTCTTACTTTGCTCCTCTTCCTTTGTAGCCCAATTTCTGCAGCATACAACAGAACTGATATTCAACACGTATGGATACACCTTACTTTTCTGAGTATACTAATCTTTCAATAATACATCAAATCTCCAATGACGAGTCAATTTATACAGACATTCCTCATTTAGCTTCAAAATTTAAAATTAAAATATTAATGCCTACATTGAAAAGTTGTGTGTCTAGTACTTACACTATGCGATCAAAAGTATCCGGACACCTGGCTGAAAATGACGTACAAGTTCGTGGCGCCCCCCCATCGGTAATTCTGGAATTCGAGATGGTGTTTGCCCACTCTTAGCCTTGATGACAACTTCCACTCTCGCAAGCATACATTCAATTAGGTGCTGGAAGGTATCTTGGGGAATGGCAGCCCATTCTTCACGGAGTGCTGCACTGACGAGAGGTATAGATGTCGGTCGGTGAGGCCTGGCAGGAAGTCGGCGTTCCAAAACTTCCCAAAGATGTTCTATGGGATTCAGGCCAGGACTCTGTGCAGGCCAGTCCATTACAGGGATGTTACTGTCGTGTAACCACTCCGCCACAGACCGTGCATTATGAACAGGTGCTCGATCGTGTTGAAAGATGCAGTTGCCGCGTCCTCGTTTTGCTCTTCAAAAGTGGGAACCAAGAAGGTGCGTGAAACATCATTGTAGGCCTGTGCTGTGATAGTGCCACGCAAAACAACCAGGGGTGACAGTCCCCTCCGCGAAAACCACGACCACAACACCACCGCCTCCGAATTTTACTGTTGGGACTACATACGCTGGCAGATGACGTTCACCGGGCATTCGACATACCCGCACCCTGCCATCGGATCGCCACATTTTGTACCGTGATTCGTCACTCAACCCAACGTTTTTCAACTATTCAATCGTCCAATGTTTACGCTCCTTACACCAAGCGAGGCGTCGTTTGGCATTTATTGACGTGATGAGTGGCTTATGAGCAGCCGCTCGACCATGAAATGCAAGTTTTCTCACTTCCGCCTAAATGTCATAGCACTTGCACTGGATCCTGATGCAATTTGGAATTTCTATATGATGGCCTGGATAGATGTCTACCTATTACACATTTCAAACCTCTGCAACTGTGGGCGGTCTCTGCCAGTCAACAGACGAGATCGGCATGTACGCTTTTGTGCTGTACATTGTAAGACGTGTGTATTTCTATTGTCAACCCACAGTTTATGAAAGAAGTTTATATTTTATTAATAGGATTAAGTAGGAATAATTAATATTTGTCATGTTGGAAATAACTGTGGTAGCAGGAAATGTCTGCACCAAAGTATTGTTGACGAGAGAGACCGCAAATTGATTTAATTTTAAAAAGGGCGGGAGAGACCGCGTATGGATACATTTTAAGAAAAGAGCGGGAAACACCGCGCATTGATACATTTTGTAATGGTAGCAGGGATTGTCTGCACCAGAAAGCATTGTTGGCAGGAGAGACCGCACTTAGCGTTCGTAGGAAGTCAGAAGTAAGCGAGAAGTGATGCGAGTCGGTAGCAGGTCTGAAGCGAGAGGTTGAGAGGAGCGGTGTGCCTGCCAGCCACCAGCTATGATTTACAAGAGATTATAAACGGATGTACAGAGACATCAGCTAACTATTATCATAAGAGGAACTAATATAATTGAATTATTTTTTTGAGAACTTCAAGACTACTGAAGGTATGTTTGCGCAATGCAAGTTGTAAGATTATTGTAAAAAGTAAGTCCCATTTGAACATTTGTAAAATCATTTCATTCAGAATATAATTAATTTTTGCCAGCAATATTGCATTACTGATTATAATCCAGCCCACAAAACCATCAACGTAAAACTTTGCAAAAATTTTATTGTTGCCAAGAAAAAGTGTAACTATGAATTACGTAACTTCAGTCAAATTAATTAAAGAATAACGTCGGCTCTGCTATTAAAGAATAACGTTAGCTTTGATATTAAAGAATAATGTCAGCTTTGGTAATAAATACAGCCACTTATTACGACAGCCCACCAGCAGCTAATAGGGTATAGTAAAACAGAGTAAGTATATTCATGTCACAGTTCGATGTAGCAGTAGGATGGCGATCCAGTAACAGTAAAAAAGGTAAGGAACAGTTTTGGGTTATTGCAACTAACGACTGAGGGCCACGACGACGAAAAATCCTATTATTCGTCGAAATAATCAGAACATCACTTTTAATAAGCAGCAATTAAATTTGTATGCTAAGATTGAGAAAGAGAATTAATTTCAAAGGGAAGATTTCATTTGTTATTATTAAGCAAGAGATAGAAATCCTAAGGGAAGATTTCATAGGTTATTCTAAAATGGAAGGTTGCGTAACAAAAGAGATATAGAGGAGACGGGAAGGTTTCACTTGGCGACATCCAATCACTAAGACTCTTTAGTGAATCTACTGTGAACATGAATATACTTTGTTTTACTATACCCTATTAGCTGCTTGTGGGCTGTCATAATAAGTGGCTGTATTTATTACCAAAGCTGACATTATTCTTTAATATCAAAGCTAACGTTATTCTTTAATAGCAGAGCCGACGTTATTCTTTAATTAATTTGACTGAAGTTACGTAATTCATAGTTACACTTTTTCTTGACAACAATAAAATTTTTGCAAAGTTTCACGTTGATGGTTTTGTGGGCTGGATTATAATCAGTAATGCAATATTGCTGGCAAAAATTAATTATATTCTGAATGAAATGATTTTACAAACGTTCAAATGGGACTTACTTTTTACAATAATCTTACAACTACCATTGCGCAAACATACCTTCAGTAGTCTTGAGTTTCGCAAAGAAAATAAATCAATAATTAGTTCCTCTTATGATAAAAGTTAGCTGATGTCTCTGTACATCCGTTTATAATCTCTTGTAAATCATAGCTGGTGGCTGGCAGGCACACCGCTCCTCTCAACCTCTCGCTTCAGACCTGCTACCGACTCGCTTCACATCTCGCTTACTACTGACTTCCTACGAATGCTAAGTGCGGTCTCTCCTACCAACAATGCTTTCCGGCGCAGACAATCCCTGCTACCATTGCAAAATGTATCAATGCGCGGTGTTTCCCGCTCTTTTCTTAAAATGTATCCATACGCGATCTCTCCCGCCCTTTTTAAAATTATATCAATTTGCGGTCTCTCTTGCCAACAATACTTTGGTGCAGACATTCCCTGCTACCACAGTTATTTCCAACATGACAAACATTACAGAATCAGATTTTCACTCTGCAGCGGAGTGTGCGCTGATACGAAACTTCCTGGCAGATTAAAACTGTGTGCCCGATCGAGACTCGAACTCTGGACCTTTGCCTTTCGCGGGCAAGTGCTCTACCATCTGAGCTACCGAAGCACGACTCACGCCCCGTACTCACAGCTTTACCTCTGCCACTATCTCGTCTCCTACCTTCCAAACTTTACAGAAGCTCTCCTGTGAACCTTGCAGAACTAGCACTCCTGAAAGAAAGGATACTGAGGAGACATGGCTTAGCCACAGCCTGGGGGATGTTTTCAGAATGAGATTTTCACTCTGCAGCGGAGTGTGCGCTGATATGAAACTTCCTGGCAGATTAAAACTATGTGCCCGACCGAGACTCTAACTCGGGACCTTTGCCTTTTGCGGGCAAGTGCTCTACCAACTGAGCTACCGAAGGCTTAGCCACAGCCTGGGGGATGCTTCCAGAATGAGATTTCCCTCAGGCTGTGGCTAAGCCAGTTTTTCGCAGTATCCTTTCTTTCAGGAGTGCTAGTTCTGCAAGGTTCGCAGGAGAGCTTCTGTAAAGTTTGGAAGGTAGGAGACGAGATAGTGGCACAAGTAAAGCTGTGAGTACCGGCCGTGAGTCGTGCTTCGGTAGCTCAGATGGTAGAGCACTTGCCCGCGAAAGGCAAAGGTCCCGAGTTCGAGTCTCGGACGGGCACACAGTTTTAATCTGCCAGGAAATTTCATGACAAATATTAATTATTCCTACTTAATCCTATTAATAAAATATAAACATCTTTCATAAATTGTGGGTTGACAATAGGCAATAGAAATATACACGTCTTACATAACCCTCCACTGGGTTTCCTTCAAAATTTTCCTACCTCGTTAAGTCATTTGGACTTGACGTAAGGAGAAAATTTGATTATAGAAATATGTGTAGTAATAAGTAAGTTAATGATAAATATTTCTTTCAACAAAGCACATACATGTACTGTCATAAGAATCTGTTTTCCTAAGTCTAACAAAGAGAATATTCAAAAGAGTATACATCAAAATATACAAATAATATGAGTCAGTAAGTTGGAAGTTATTTATATCTCTAATAGTAATTGATTGCAAAGAATTAGAACATAGTTTATGTTTCATTATAATTTATTGTGGTAAAATTGGCATCTGTTAGTACCATATTCAAGGAAGGGAGAAAAAAGGAATTGGATAGCATGGTCAAAGCACTTTTCAACTGTGGGCGGTCTCTGTCAGTCAACAGGCGAGATCGGCATATACGCTTTTGTGCTGTACATGTCTCTTCACAATTCCACTTCACTATCACGTCGGAAATAGTGGACCTAGGGATGTTTAGCAGCGTGGAAATGTTGCGTACAGACGTATGACACAAGTGACACCCAATCACCTGACCACGTTCGACGTCCGTGTGTTCCGCGGAGCGCCCCATTCTGCTCTCTCACGATATCTAATGATTACTGAGGTCGCTGATATGGAGTACCTGGCAGTATGTGGCAGCACAATGGACCTAACATGAAAAACGAATGTTTTTGAAGGTGCCCGGATACTTTTGATCACATAGAGTAGCTAGGTGTATGTTGACTTTGTTCTGTTCTTCGGCGTACAACTGCTGTCTCAAACATTTCCTGTGCAAATAATAGTGGAACATACTGAAACATCCCATGTAGGCTTTCACGGCCGGCGTAACGTCAGGGAGAAGAAGTTCTACAGATCGACCACGGCAATTTAGCCCGGAAGTGTTTACTGATCATACTGAAACAGTTCAATGTCTTGACTTCAACTGTTAAATAATAAAAGTTCATTCATTTTAGTTTTGGATTTTTAAGCGCTCAAACGATTTCTTCACAATAATGATTCAACTTCCACAGTAATATAATTTGTAATCGCTTACACGGGCTACGAAATTTCCAACTACTCACTAAAACGAACACAAACATATCTTATTTTAAATCATCTCTTCCAGCCAAGCGAGAGAGATTACGATTGCAGGAATAGTATCTTATCATTTATTCTGCTGACAACGACAGTACTTAAACTGATTTTACACATATTTTTTACGTAAATGTAACAAAATTTAGTGAAACATAGTTGTGAATACTTTATGAAATTTACATAGTAAGTTCCTTTTCAGTTTAATTCAAAATTATTTTATTCAATCCGAATGAAAGCAGTGGTTCACAAAGAATACCGTTTGCATATAAATCCATCACACTAAACATAACTGTTTTCATAAATGAAGTGATCGATACCTGATGGTATCGAATGATTCCTAATATCCGTTAGGCTTGATTATACGAGGGCTGTCCACAAAGTACATTACGTTTTGGAATTAAAAATAAATTAAGTATTGGAAATTTTTATATTGTATACAGATGAAAGCCACACTTAAATACTACTTTTCTACATAGTTGCCATATGAATTAAAGCACTTATCGTAGAGATGGACGAGCTTGGAAATTCCTTCGTCGTAAAATTCGGCCGCCTGCGCCTTCAACCACGTGGTTACCTCTTCTTGAAGCTGTGCGTCGTGATCAAAACGCTGCATAGCCAACCACTTCTTCATTGCTGGGAACAAGTGGAAGTCACTCGGTGCCAGGTCGGGACTGTACGGCGGATGAGGAAACAACTCCCACTTAAAAGATTCGAGAACTTCACGAGTGGCATTTGCCGTGTGGACCCGGGCGTTGTCGTAAATCAGCAAGATCTTTGAGCCCAACTTTCCCCTGCGCTTGTTTTGTATTGCTCTTCTGAGGTCGTGCAGAGTTTGGCAATACCTTTGAGAGTTTATTGCAGTGCCTCTTTCCAGGAAATCCACAAAAATCACACCTTTTCTGTCCCAAAACACAGTCATTACGTGGTTGAAGGCGCAGGCGGCCTAATTTTACGACAAAGGAATTTCCAAGCTCGTCCATCGCTACTATAAGTGCCTTAATTTAAATGGCAACTATGTAGAAAAGTAGTATTTTAGTGTGGCTTTCATCTGTATATAATAAAAAAAATTTCCAATACTTTATTTATTTTTAATTCCAAAACGTAAAATACTTTGTAGATAGCCCTCGTATCATCAGGAGGACTTCTTTTTTCGATATGCAGTAATTACTAGCAATTTCATAAAGCTATATGTTTACCTTTCCCGTTTAAATATCTATTGATACGCGTATAAATTCCAGTAACACAAATAGTCACCCATGAAAACAACATGTGATCAATTCGAATCTGCTAAAGTGAGTCTATAGTCTCAAACTACCAAAAGCGAATGTTGTCTGTCAAGTGTAGTGTAATTTCAAGTGAGCTCCCAGTTTTTTGAAAGTTTCGAACACTGAGATACTATGTGGCCCAGGAGACAGTAAGATAGAGCAGGAAATTGCGTCGCCTGGGCCGTCGCACGTTAATATTCAGAAGCATTTTTCACCCTACGTAGACCCGACGCTGTACAGTCGACTGGCAGTTGTGTCTTGGGAGTTCCCGGTCAGGCGCGGTATCAGAAAATTTGCTTCCGCCCGCGGACTTAGCACTCGGCCTAAGTTGGTAGCGGCGGGTCCAAGGCGGGCGGGCAGATTTAATATTCATCGCCGCTCGCTGCCCGGCCACGGTTTCGCCGCGCGCGCCGCTGCGCTCTGCCTGCCCCCTCGCGAGACGCCGGGACGTGGGTCCGCCCCGTGGCTGGCTGTCCTTTGTTATTTAAATCTCCAAGTTTTTCATTTCTGCGACTCTGACATGTGGAGCCTGGAGGTCTTTGATGTGCGGCATTTATTTGACGGCAGAGACCAGCGGGATCTCGGTAGAAAGAAAAAGAGGGGGAGTAAAAAGAGAACCGACAAGAGTGGGAGGAGAGGAAGTGGGGGGGGGGGGGGGGGGAGAGTGAGGAGGAGGAAGAAACAGGGGCGGGGGCGGGAGTGGTAAGAAACATCGGACGCGGCGTCGCGCAATGTCCGAGAAGGAGCAGTATGGTTGTAAAAGTTAAGACATACTACTCATTTGTTAATTTGTCTCACAGGGAGCTTTCTGAAGTCTACAATCACTTCGTAACAACGCGAGTTGCGAGTTAAGATTGACGCTTGTAACAACAACAACGCTGTACTATTGTACATATAATAATTTTTTCTTCTGATTTTCGATAAATTAGTGTTTCATGCCATTATGTTAAAGAAACTGTAAACAATTTTCGATGTGAATTTTAATGTTTATGTCAAATTTCAAGCAATATTATAACAGAATTGAAATGTAAGAAACGTTGAAACTATTGTAAGATGTTAAAATTGTAATTGTGCGTCTGGTCCATACGTAGGCAATGTATTAGGATATGTAGAATGCAAAACCTCTGGTGAATACCCTGTCTGTAAGGGAGCGGTAAAAGATGGATGACAGGCGAGCGCGGGAAAATGCACACGGGCACTGTACGGCATAACGGGCTCAGCAGTAGTAGTGGGAGTTGGGCATTGGTCTGAGCAACACGTTCTGGATCGAGGGGGCTCTCCTGGAAGACGCAGTTTCATTGAGCCTCGGATAAGCCGTCCCAACGCCCTTATAGCATGGCAATATTCCATAGGCACTAAATGGAAAAGTATTGCGACGCTATGAAGAAGTAAAGTGCCGATACATCAAGAGCCATTGCTGTGATTGTATGTGTGCTCTGTGCCTCGCCATCTCGCCGCCTGCCAACCGCCACATCGATACGAATAGGTTGAAACTTTTAGTACTGTATTCGTGTGGACCAGTGTTACTTTTGTTCCATACTGTTCAATAACAACTTAAATTTTACCAGGACTGTCCTGTCATTTAATTATCCTCACAACTAACCTAGATAGGGTCCTTTCCAAATGTTGTGCAACCCGAGTGCCCCGAAATGAAGAATTAAAGTTTATGTTAATAATAATTACCGGCAGACCTAGCTATGTTAGAATGATGTTTAAAGAACTTTGTTGTTAAAGAAATAATAGACGAGTAACATAGGTCTGACAAAGTTGGAAGATAATTTTGAAATTGAATTAGTAATGAAGTTTAATTATTTTGAGACGGATATAATGGTATTTTAAATGAGCAGGAAATAAGATAGAAAGAGTAGTAACTCATATATTGGAAATCTTGAGTGCTTAATGATATCAATAATTAATTGTTTTAATACAGTAATCATTACAGTTTTAGGATTCCCCCTCCCCCTCTTTTTTATTCATTTGAATTCTGAAGTGTTCTAAACTGATTAGACCAGCAAAGTTAAAGCCATTATAAAAAACCAAAATTTATCAGTGTTTTACATTTATCAAAATTGACATTGTGTGTGTGTGTTTCGAAAGTGCTATTTCTAGGGTAACCTATGCGCGATTTTAATCAGATCAATGGACAGTACGAAGTTTTGTAGTAAACATTATAGTGTAATGTTATGTATTTATGGTTTATCCATATTGGTACAGAAAGTGAAATTATCAGTTCAGCAGATTTTCTGGTTCTAAAATTTACGATATTATGCAGTATTATTACGTGTTGTTTGGCATGAACGTACATCAACTTGTACAGGGAAGAAACTTAGTTAATGCCTAATTAGGCTGGCGACCGTTTTATTAACAAATTGGTAGCATCTTCTGTGTTGTTTCTTGTCCGTCCTAACGTGTAGTTGTACTTCGGACTTGCTTCACGTATCATTGTTATTACTGAGTGAGTGTAAGTCTGATTTGCCTCCATTCAGGTACACGCGGTCTACATCTATACAAAATTCCTTTCTCTTAAGGTGAAGCCCGCCAACTTACCATAGTACAGGCTTTAAAAAGTATCGTGTGCCCAAAGAGCAGCGTTACACGCTGAAGATCCAAAGAAACTCGCTCACCTGCCTAATGTCGTGTAGGGCTCCCGCGAACACGCAGTAGTGCCGCAACACGACGTGGCATGGACTCGTCCGAAGTAGGGCTGGAGGGAATTGACACCATCAATCTTTCAGGGCTGTCTACAATTCCGCAAGAGTACGAGGCGGTGGAGACCTCTTCTGAACAGCACCATGCAAGGGATCCGAGATATGCTCAATAATGTTCATGCCTGTTGAGTTTAGTGGGCAGCCGCAGTGTTTAAACTCAGAAGAGCGTTCCCGGAGCCACTCTGTCGCAATCCTGGACGTATGGGGTGTCGCATTTTCCTGATCGAATTGCCAAAGTCCATCGAAATGCGCAATGGACATGAATGGATGCAGATGATCAGGCAGGACGCTTAAGTACGTGTCATCTGTCAGAGTCGTATCAGGACGTATCAGGCGCCCCATATCACCCCAGCTGCCCAGGTCCCACACCATTACAGAGCCTTTATCAGCTTGAACAGTCCCCTGCTGACAAGCAGGGTCCAAGGAATCATGTGGAATCATGAGGTTGTCTCCGTACCCGTACACGTCCATCCGCTCGATACAATTTGAAACGAGACTAGTACGACCGGGAAACATGTTTCCGGTCATCAACAGTCCAATGTCGGTATTGACGGGCCCAGGCGAGGCGTATAGCTTTGTGACGCGCAGTTATCAAGAGTACACGAGTGGGTTTTCGCCTCCGAAAACCCATATCGCTGATATTCCCTTGAATGGTTCGCGCGCTGGCACTTGGTGATGACTCAGCAATGAAATCTGCAGCAGTTCGCGGAAGGGTTGCAGTTCTGTCACGCTGAACGATTCCATTCAGTCGTCGTTGGTCCCGTTCTTGCAGTATCTTTTTCCGGCCGCAGCGATGTCGGAGACTGATGTTTGCTCGGATTCGTGATAATCACGGTACAGACGTGAAATGGTCGTACGGGAAAATCCCCATTTCATCGCTACCTCGGAGATGCAATGTCCCATCACTCGTCCGCCGACTATAACATCACGTTCAAATTCACTTAATTCTTGGTAACGTGCCATTGTAGCGGTAGTAACCGATCTAACAACTCTGCCAGACACTCGTTGACCTATATAGGCGTTGCCGACCGCAGCGCCGTATTCTGCCGGTTTACATATCTCTGTGTTTCAATACGCATGCCTATACCAGTTTCTATGGCGCTTCCGTGTACATTCCTCTCAGTCCCTGAGTTAAGCGGTCAACTTTACTTACTTCACGACCCAATTCACTAACTTCGATTCAAATTAAGCACGTATTACAATATTAGTGTTTCTGTAGGTTTTTTTGTTTGTTCCTGGACGGAAAAACCATACTCTTAAGAAGTTCTTAACGTTAATTGCAGTTTTTACATTCGGCTGTTAGTTGCTGCATGCATATCATTATAAATACAGTTGAGAACCGCGGGTCGCACCAATACGTGATTGGGATAGCATGCGCCCTGCGGGCTGCAGTTTCACAGCAACTGCTCTACAACATACGCAGGGCTCATCAAAATCCTTGATTAGCAGGTCTTATGGTCCCCTTGTTACAGGGATTTGTAGGCCAATTTGAGGTTATTTCCCTGTTTAATGAACTGCAAATGCTCTATTATCAAACAGTTTGTCTCGACTTCATCTATACCGCTGTGGTACGTTGTAAATAGCTGTCGTTTACACCCTGTATAGTACTATGGGAAGAACTCTTTGCCATACACTTCGCCTTTTTTTTACAGGGTATGAATGGGGATCTAGACATCACTTGTCATTTCCTCAGCACATTTACAGTTTCAAGGCCGGCCGCGGTGGTCTAGCGGTTCTAGGCGCTCAGTCCGGAACTGCGCGACTGCTACGGTCGCAGGTTCGAATCCTGCCTCGGGCATGGATGTGTGTGATGTCCTTAGGTCAGTTAGGTTTAAGTAGTTCTAAGTTCTGGGGGACTGATGACCACAGATGTTAAGTCCCATACTGCTCAGAGCCATTTGAACCATTTGAACAGTTTCAAGCACTCGGATTTTCTTAACTTACAGAGTGATCACGGGGGTGAGAATTCTTTCGGTTAGCCTGTCATCCTTCATTTTGAGTATGTAACGGTAACAGTTTTATCGTCTCCTTCTCAACGTGTGACAGATTTTTTTCCATTTTCTTGTATAATAGCTAGTATACATTCTCTCTTAATAAGGATTCCATATGTGAGGAATGCACCGAAAATTTTCTTTAGGATTTCTCACTTTGCTTTCCCACGTCTTGAATTGTTTTTCGATGCGATTAATATTTACAGTCTGCTTACTATGTTCCAGTGTCTTAGTTTTCTATTGATTTTTTATTATGCTTTGTAGGTAGTTATGTAGACTTTTTATAATTTAGAGATCCTCTCATTATTAGATTACGATTTAATCTTGTAAGTCTGGCATTTTTCGCTAGGTATCTAAATGTATATACCTTAGATATTTTCCATTACTTAGTTGCTTTCCATAAAGTGACAGAGGTTTGACTTAAAAGTACTGAGTTTTTGTGTGTTGAGTTTGCCACCATGTTTTGGGTAAAATTTCATGAAGATTTTATTGGCAGTTAATCACGTCTTTTTATTGTTGCAGAGAATTGTAAGGTCGTATATGAATTTTACGCATTGTAACCTACTTTTATATTTAAATAGCCTGCCAATCACAATTTCTTTTATTTCTTTTTCACAGGTCCTGATTACATTTTCCGATACAAGATTAAACAATGAGGTGGACGGAGTGAACGCCCGTCTTCTAGCCGGACTCCCGTTTTAATATCTGAAGTTGAATATAAATTATTCTTGTCAATAAAATCTTCTCGCTCACTGGCTATCCGCCCTCACGTGTGAAAGAATGGCAGCAGTGGGAACGATAATAATAGTAATAATAATAATAATAATAATAATAACCAAAACAAATAAACACACACACACACACACACACACACACACACACACACACACACATACACACAAAGAGCAGAAAACTGATCCACGATACCCCTGATATCACGGATGGAGCGTCTGCAAACAGCAGTAGTAATTCCTGTTTCGATTTCCCCTTAACCTCGCCGTATGCAAATTCTTAAAAATGTATGAAGGCTCCAAAAGTTTCCTATAGCTCCCATTTAAGACACGAAAACCTCTCTAAAGACTGATAACTGGGGTCTGAGAATGCAGGACTAACATGAATTCTGACCGCGCTAAAGAAAATGACTGTAACGAATTGCTGGATCTCGAACTCCTCGTAGGCTGGAGCAGCCTGGAAAAATTGTGTACTGTGGATAATTTGTTATCTGTCAATGAAAACGCCCTTCGGACTTCTGGGTGTTGGACTTCATTAGCGTAATTTACATGCAGCGGTAATATTGTTTTAGAATTTTCTCTCGATTTGTGTTTGATGCCAATAAAAGTAATTTAATTAAATTGGACGATTTCATAATCCTGCATTTTTCAGCAACATCGGGAAATCGCGACCAAACCATCATCTTAAATAGAGACGTTTAAAATATTAATATATAGAGGGTCATAATTATCTTTCACTACTTGTGAGGACCACTATGGCAAATGAGCGATCGCAGGACAACGACACTTTGCGGAAACAATTGGAAGGACACGCAGACGGGAAACGACGAATAAACCATTGAAAGAATTACGTTTTAACGTGTACAAGAGAGTGTAATATTACGTACCACGCATACTGTAACACTATCGACCTTTTTAGAGTCGGGAGACTTTGCATTAATGAAGCAAAGAATGACATTTGTACAGTGTGCAGTGTATAAGAGTGTCTGCAGAAGTCAATATTCTTTGACTGTGTGAAGTTTAATGTTTATATATAAGTCACGGCTGCAAAATTCTAACGCCAATTCTGTACAGACGAATGGAAAAACTGGTAGAAGCCGACCTCGGGGAAGATCAGTTTGGATTCCGTAGAAATATGGGAACACGTGAGGCAATACTGACCCTATGACTTATCTTAGAAGCTAGATTAAGAAAAGGCAAACCTACGTTTCTAGAATTTGTAGACTTGGAGAAAGCTTTTGACAATGTTGACTGCAATAATCTCTTTCAAATTCTGAAGGTGGCAGGGGTAAAATACAGGGAGAGAAAGGCTATTTACAATTTGTACCGAAACCAGATGGCAGTTATAAGAGTCGAGGGACATGAAAGGGAAGCAGTGGTTGGGAAGGGAGTGAGACAGGGTTGTAGCCTCTCCCCAATGTTATTCAATCTGTATATTGAGCAAGCAGTAAAGGAAACAAAAGAAAAATTCGGAGTAGGTATTAAAATCCATGGAGAAGAAATAAAAACTTTAAGGTTCGCCGATGACACTGTAATTCTGTCAGAGACAGCAAAGGACTTGGAAGAGCAGTTGAACGGAATGGACAGTGTCTTGAAGGGAGGATATAAGATGAACATCAACAAAAGCAAAACGAGGATAATGGAATGTAGTCGAATTAAGTCGGGCGATGCTGAGGGAATTAGATTAGGAAATGAGACACTTAAAGTAGTAAAGGAGTTTTGCTATTTGGGGAGCAAAGTAACTGATGATGGTCGAAGTAGAGAGTATATAAAATGTAGACTGGCAATGGCAAGGAAATCGTTTCTGAAGAAGAGAAATTTGTTAACATCGAGTATAGATTTAAATGTCAGGAAGTCGTTTCTGAAAGTATTTGTATGGAGTGTAGCCATGTATGGAAGTGAAACATGGACGGTAAATAGTTTGGACAAGAAGAGAATAGAAGCCTTTGAAATGTGGTGCTACAGAAGAATGCTGAAGATTAGATGGGTAGATCACGTAACTAATGAGGAAGTATTGAATAGGATTGGAGAAAAGAGGAGTTTGTGGCACAACTTGACAAGAAGAAGGGATCGGTTGGTAGGACATGTTTTGAGGCATCAAGGGATCACCAACTTAGTATTGGAGGGCAGCGTGGAGGGTAAAAATAGTAGAGGGAGACCAAGAGATGAATACACTAAACAGATTCAGAAGGATGTAGGCTGCAGTACGTATTGGGATATGAAGAAGCTTGCACAGGATAGAGTAGCATGGAGAGCTGCATCAAACCAGTCTCAGAACTGAAAACCACAACAACAACATGTAATTAACAAGTGTTTAGAATGTTATGTAAGAAACAATAAGTATCTTTTATTTAACTATGTATAATTGTTGGTGAAGTGAAGTCAACACCAGCTCGGGGCTGAAGTTAAATATTGGCGAAAACCTATAGGGATTTACCGACATTCTGGAAGGTCGGAAAAGGTGGAGATTTTTTCTGCTAACAGAAGCAGGTAGGAGAGGGGAGAAGTGGAGTGAGTCAGACAGCCGCAAACACTGTGGAGGCTGGTGACGAAAGCTGATGCACGCTGTACTCCGCAGTATTGTTTAAACCAGGGGTCTCCAAACTTTTTAGTCCGCAGGCCACATTGACTCCTCCACGAAGTCATAAGGGCCAAGATCTACCTAATGGGATCAAAGCACCCTAGCACTCTATGATCACCGTAACGTAAGGCTAAAGGAAAGATGAAATCGCAAAAATCTAAGGTTGTGGGAATAGCTAGCATTGAACTACGATTTTTATTTAATTACATAATTTTGATTGGTGGACGTACCTGACCGAAATTCTTGTGTATTTTATTCTGAATTTCACCGACAAAAATGTATGTCACTGCACATTCTTCACGAAAGCGTCTTGCAAAGTTTACGAGATCTCAAAATCAGTGTTAGCAACACTATTACTGCAAGACGTAACAGAGGTAGAGTATGTCAAAGCCAGGGCATACATTTGATAGTTCTGTTGCGTGATTGCGTCTATGTTGCGAGTGTCTCACGAGTTTTTTAATGTTTTATGCGCTGTACTAGTAGGTGAGACGACGAAGTGTGGGACAATTCAAAGGCTGAATTCGAAGAGACAAGGAAAATCTGAAAATCGAAATACGCATAGCACGACTTGAGTATTTTTTCACTGTATTTTTTAGTGGAACTACAGTGTAATTGTGAGTATTTAATTTAGTAGTTAAAGTACCTTAAAATTAATTCATTGCATTTCGTTTCGGCAGACTACTCCCTAGTTTTATTAGCATTAAATAGCACAATTTTATTTTCAGGTTACAATCTTTTGAGAAGTTCTGCACAAATATGGAAAAGAAATGAAAGGTTGACAGTGAATGTAGAATTTTTAAAAACCAGTGGGGATGTCAATATTCCGTGGTGGAGTCCAGCAACAAACCAATGTGTATTATTTGCAATGAAGCAATATCAGTCTTCAAAGAATACAATATAAAACGTCATTATGAGACTAAGCACTCTCAGAATTACTCCAAGTTCACAGGATGCGAACGCTTAGAAATGTATGAGTCTCTGAAACGCCAGCTAAAAACCCAGCAGTCGCTGTTTAAGAAAGTAAATGCTGAACAACATGCAGCAACTCGTGCTAGTTTTCGTGTGGCTCATTTAGTAGCGAAACAGTGTAAACCATTTACCGACGGTGAATTAATTCAGAACTGCATTATTGCAACAGCAGAAGAAATGTGCCCAGAAAAAGTTAATTTATTTAAAAACTTAAGTTTGTCGGCAAACACTGTGGCTCGAAGAATAGATGACATTGCACAAAATATATCAGCACAACTGCGTGACAAAAATCAAGACGAAGACTGGTTCTCTTTGGCCGTGGTTGAGTCAATAGATGTATCAGATACTGTTCAAGTACTACCTTTTATTCGAGGGATTGACAAAAATTACAGTATTCGCAGGACGATCACTGGCGAAGATGCTTTTAAAGGAGTTGAAAGGGCAGTTCAGAAAAACAATCTTCAGTGGAAGAAATTAAAATGTATTACAACTGATGGTGGCAAAAACATGTGTGGGAAAAATAAAGGTGTTGTTGCTCTCCTTTCTAAGGCCGTAGAAAATGACGGTGACTCAAAACCATTAGTAGTGCATTGTATTATTCACCAACAGTCTCTGTGTGGAAAACATTTAGATATGTCAGAAGTTTTGAAGCCAGTTATTTCAGTTGTTAGTTATATCAGATCCCATGCACTCAGTCATCGCCAGTTCCGCGAGTTTCTTGAAGATATTGAGGAAAGCGACTTGCCATATTATACTGCAGTGTGCTGGCTTAGCTGCGGTAAAGTTCTGACCCGTTTTTTTAACTCCGAACAGTAATTGAAATCCTTTTGAACGAAAGGAATCGGCCTCTGTCTGAGTCACGGAACGGTGAGTGGTTATGGAAGCTAGCATTTTATACAGACTTAACTAAACATATGAATGACCTTAATTTAAAATTGCAAGTTGAAAACCAGCTTCTGCCTGATTATACATGCATGTTAAGTCCTTTCGACAAAAGATTGCTTTGTTTCAATTTCAGTTGAACAAAGTATGCTTCACGCATTTTAATACATGCCAAACATTCAGTCAGCAAACTGAGATTTCGTTTCTTGTAACTTTCGCAATTGAAGCTTTGGGCGCTTTAAAAATTAAATTTGAATCACGTTTTTATATCGATGCAGATTCAAACGATATCAAGATATTTCTAAATCCCTTTGACATCGATATAGAAGCGTTACCCGCAGAACTTCAGTTTGAAATTATTGCTTGGCAATGTAGCGACTTTTTTAAAGAAAAACTTTCAAAGTCAACATTACTGGAATTTTATAAGTGTCTTCCATCCACAAAATTTACATAAATTTGCCCATGGCTTTTTTTCCGCTTTTGGCACTACTTATTTGCATGAAAAATCCTTCTCCAAAATGAAACATGCAAAAAGTATTCACAGATCAAAATTAAGTGATGAGATTTGAAATCGCTGATGATTATCTCTACCAGTAAACTTGATCCACAACTGGAGGTAATTATGAATGGAAAGTTACAGCTACATAACAGTCACTAATTATCACTAAGATGTTAAATTTCTTTACGTTAATACTCTAACACTGTGAGTTTTCAAGATATAAATTAATTACAGTTATTTTTATACATCAGTTACAACTAAAATATCCAATATCATTATGTACACCAAGTATTGTACTTTCTTTCAATTGCCTTTAAATAAAAAATATTTTATACAATTTACTTGTTATGTGTATTTAACAAAGTAATCAAAAGAAAGTGAAACCTCGCTTAAGAAGCATCTTCCATAATGATTGATTACTAAGGCTAGTCGCCGAAGTGGCGTCCATTTGAAAGACTTGCACCAGACTCGTGAGTGGAATAAAATGCAAAGAATTGTTTTACTTAAAATGTTTTCGCCAAACTAATCAATTAATCGTTCTTTTTTTTTCACTATCGCACGGAGAATGGTCTGTCTGTTTATTGTGGTTAGTCTTCCGCTTTGTAAAGATAGAGCTCCAACAATGTCGCGGTGTATTGGTCGCGATAGGCCTCGAAACTCAATTGTTGGCAGAATAGGTACCATCTCAAATATTTGGTGGGCCGCATACCGGGGATGTCAGGCCAGCTAACGCGGGCCGGTTTGCTGGACCACGGGGGCCGGTTTCGGCCCGCGGGCCGTAGTTTGGAGACCCCTGGTTTTAACAAAGGCTAAAGTTTAACTGCTCAATAGAGTGTGTGAAGGGGAAGTGCTAATTAGATGTTTGCAACGCTTTAGAGGAGAGATAAAAGTACGTCTGCAACGAGTGTTGGTTCCTGGATGGGAAAGGTCTAAGGCATCCATTACTCAGACCAACGCAGATCCCCAGGAAAGCCAACTCTATAATTGCGTCGGTATAAGTCGCATAATACGACGCCACGAAGACAACTAATAATCTCCGTCGCTGCAAAATGGTACGTGCCTTCTAAGCACCTAATATCTCCAGCAACTGTGCTCACGATGACAATACTGAAATTAACCATCCATAGTTCTGTATACAAGCTGGATTGACAAGTTTTGTGTGTTTTATTCAATAATCATTTAATTGTTTTTCAAACGCAAAACGACTCATTTAACCTAAGGTGTTCCAAGTAGGGACCCTTACCTATACTAAAAAGAATTAAACCGAGAATCCATTGGTGTGAAATTTTATTGCACAACTGTTTTCTTGTAAATTTAAATTATCACTCAAGTGCAACAATTAAAGTAAATGTGGAGAATTGTAGATTGCCTTGAAAGTAAGTAAAGTACACTACTGGCCGTTAAAATTGCTACATCACGAAGATGACGTGCTACAGACGCGAAATTTAATCGACAGGAAGAAAATGCTGTGGTTTGCAAATGATTAGCTTTTCAGAGCTATCACAGAAGGTTGACGCCGGTGGCGACACCTACAACGCGCTGACATGAAGAAAGTTTCCAACCGATTTCTCATACACAAACAGCAGTTGACCGGCGTTGCCTGGTGAAACGTTGTTGTGATGCCTCATGTAAGGAGGAGTTGTCAGGATGAGCATTCTAAAGCATTATGTCAGGGTGAAAATACTAAATTAAGTAATTTTTCTCTCTTAACAACATGTGGGCAGGGTGGGTTCTTCCTTGGCTCGGCTATGAGGTCGAATGAAACATCATTTTTACATAAGATAACTTTTATTGAAGATTTGTACAACTGTTTCTTACTCGATGTTCTGGCTCGGAGAGCGGCAGCTGTGTCGTTTGCGAAGTCTTCTGCTGCGGCAGCGGCGGTGGTGGCGTCTGATTACGCGTGGCAGTGTGTATCTCGTTTCGCCGTCTCGCCCAGCTGACTGAAGACGCGCAGCGCGAGGTGGCCCGTTTAATTATTGCGAGCGAAGTCGTGCATCGGATGGTGATACCTTGGATGTGGCATCCCAGTGTTTCTCTTCTCTAAGCGGCCGCGTGTGTTGTGCGTTGGCCAGCAGAGCGGCGCGGCGGGGGAAGGCCAGTGTCCCGGACTCAAACAACGGACTCCCGTTTGCCAGTCTTCGGCTGTCAGATCTTCATCCCAGCTCACAGATGACTGCTGATGTGAGGCCGTCTGCTTCCCGCCCTCATGAGTCACCCGGGTATGTAAAAATCAGACTTCAAATACCTTTTAACTTCTGTCTTCTGGCGCCGCGGCTGCTGCTTGCTATTCCATTACGGCAGCGGACTTGGTGCGTCTGTGCATGATGCAGTCTCTTCTTGCATGACGGTCTTCAGCACCGAAACTGACTGAAAACTACTGCTACGCTTCTTCACTTCTTCGTCTTCTTCGTCTCTCGGGCCCACTGCATCTCGCGTATTTATTCACTTGAGTTTACTGGAGGTGAACGACTTCACGGTCATTGCCTCTTCTGTCACGTTGAGAAGCTTCTCGAAGAATCTTCTTAACGTCAGTCATTGGCTCTTGGAATGTAGGCGAGGGCCTTTGCTCACATGCGACAACTGAGAAACACGTGAGCCGATTGGGCGATGCCCTGACGGCTGAATCGACAGCGCCCGCTTATGTGGAACTTGCTGACTTCACGGTCATTGTCTCTTCTGCTCTGCTGTCTTGCCCGCTGTTTGCCAGTATGTAACTCTCTAAACTAAACCAAGTTTTTCATTTATATTCTAATTTCTACTTCACTTTGATTTCACTAATTTATTTACTTAAGTACCACTCAACATTCCTCCACCCTTCGGAGAAATTCGCCCTCGAATTTACCACTCAACATTCCTCCACTCTTCACACGGCAAAAGCACTAACACAAGCAATGAAAACTCTCGACTTAGAAGATTACACACGCTTCACATTAAGTATGTTGAAAATACTTTATCACTTTACTAAAGCACTGTACGGTCATGAATCACATAGTGTACACACAAATCGTTGTAATAAGTGTAACAAATCTTGATGACAATGAATAAACAAAAATAGATTATCCACTTAGAAAGTTACATTGCAACACCTGTTTAACCTACCCTATATTAATGCAAGAATATCTATTCTACAGTATTGTTTACTTTAACATAAGGCTGTTTAGTAAAGAGTGAAGTACAATAAACAAAATTAGTACACTAATGCTCAAAAGTAACCACTGAAGTACACAAGTTACGAGTGTGGTATACAGTTAACAGGGATTTGATGAAGTCGTATATTATTATGTGGCTTATTTTTTCGTCTTAAATAAAAGAAAACTGTACAAAGCAGAAACACCAACACAAAGGTTGCAGATATATCTGTTCCTAGCATTATAATTTTAGTTTTGTGTTCACCTTTTAATTTTAAGACATGTTGCATCATAACATTGGCATCAATTTTGCCTTGCTGTGAGTTTATGAACGTTTCTAATGACTTCAGAAGGCAACTGTCAAGGGAGCCATTCAGGTAGGATAGGATAGGTTTTGTGTAGGAAATGTTTGCATGGCGTCTTCTGAAAAAAGCAAACAACATGGTTATGGACCTACCAACCTAGTAAAAACAAAAACAAAGAAAAGAACGAATACATGGTCAACTACAAGATCTACATGTTTCTACATTCAACTTTTTTTCTTAAAAAATAAACCATTATCATGTATTAATTATTTACATTTGTATATTATCCACAGTCTACTAAGATTCCACTAGGATATTCGCACCCTTGGTCGAAGATTTTTTGGTACCATGTCTGTATGTTGTGCTGGCGTGGCCACTCTTTTTCTTTTTCAGGTACTTCCTCCACCCTTCGGAAAAGCAGACACTATTGATGAAGGAATTACATCTGGAGCGCCCTTAAAAGGTTTTAAACGACTTGCATGGACAATAGTAGTTCGGGTGGGCAGTTGCAGTTTAACGTTGACTGGTGACGTGATCTCAATAATTTGATAAAGACCTCTGTAGTTTGTTACAAATTTCATCGTTTTTCCTTTCGCAACGTATGGGGTTGACAGCATCACCCACTGACCGATTTTGTAATTTGGATATTTAGCTTGGGCATTACCTAATCTTTCCTGTCGTTCCAAAGCCTTTGTATTAGATTTCTGAACCTTTTTCCATACATCCTTCATCATTCGACTGAAATCTCTTACTGTTTCTCCGACTTTTCCGTTTTTCTGCCTGATTGCATCAAAAGGGGACAGCATTTTTCTCCCATAGACCACTTCATAAGGTGACATGCCAGTTGCTTCATGCGTTTTGGCGTTGTATACCGACACGATTATTGGTAAATACGTATCCCAATTAGAATGTTGTTCATTAATATAATAACTAAGCATCTTGCCAATTGTCCGATGAAGTCCTTCTGTGCTTCCGTTGCACGGAGGGTGTAACGGAGTTGTGCGTAATTTACGTATTTTTAGTAAGTGGCATAGCCGTTTCATTAATTCAGACATAAAATTAGATCCCTGATCTGTGATAATAGCTTCAGGTACTCCAAATTTAAGTATCCAGTTGTTAACTAAAGCTTGGGCAATTGTATTTGCTTGCTGATCTGGGAGACTCACCGTAGCTAGATAGCGTGAAAAGTGATCTATAATTGTAAGAACATACTTATTACCAGCAGGTGTTTTATGAAATGGCCCGTAGCGATTCAGTCCACAGATTTAAAATGAACATGAAGCCTTGGGGAGCCTCTGTAAGGTTATTTTTGAACGAGAAAGTTCAGCTCGTTGTGCGCACGCAATGCAATTACGAACGTACTGCGCAAGATCCTGCTTTCTGGTTTGCCACCAAAATCGCTCTGCTACACGTCTTTCGGTTGTCCGCTGTCCACTGTGTCCTGCAAGGATATGATCATGGGCCTCTGCCATTATTTCTTGTCTAAGGTGTTGGGGAACAACAATTCGCGGTCCAAGTTTTGTTTTACGGCATAATACACCATCTTCAAAGCAAAATTGTTTTTGAGTTGCGTATTTTTTGCATTCTGTATCCTCATCTTGTGCCTTTCTCCAGTCCTCAGTATCTCGGCCTGTTGCTTCCAAAAGTGCTATTTTCCGACTTAGACAATCTGCATTCGTGTGTTTTTTGCCTGGTTTATGGATAACATCGAAATCCATTTCGGAAAGACATAGGGCCCAACGGGTGAGACGACTAGATGGATCCTTTAATCCAAGCAACCATTTTAAAGCTGCGTGGTTGTAATAACCTTGAATTTCCTGCCATACAAGTAGCATTTAAAGTATTTGATGCCATAAATAACACTTAACAATTCTTTCTCCGTTGTGGAATAATTTCTTTCTGCCGTTGTTAGTTGTCTCAAAGTGTAGGCTATGGGGTGTTCCGCGCCATTAATATTCTGACTCAAAACAACTCCTACTGAATGACCACTTGCGTCACAGGATAAAATAAATTCTTTGTTATAATCTGGGTAGGCTAATACTGGACTGTGTGTTAACTTATCTTTAAGGGTTTGAAATGCTGATTCACAATCTTCAGACCAATGAAATTTAGCACCCTTTTTCAATAACTGGGTTAAGGGTCGGGCAATTTCAGCAAAATTTTGAACATATTTTCGGTAATACGATGCTAGACCAATGAGACTTTGTACCTCCTTAATGCGTTGTGGTGTTGGGAAGTCGTTAACTGCCGAAATTAATCGAGGATCTGTTTTAATTCCTTTTTCACTAATGACATGCCCTAGGTATGCAACTTCTGTCAATGTAAAACTACATTTTTCCATATTTAATGTTAATTTAGCTTTTCTAAGTCTCCGAAAAACATTAAGCAGACGCACAGCATGTTCATTAATGTCTTTGGAGAATACAACAATATCGTCCAGATATACACAACATTGCTGAGTTTTGAGTCCTCGCAATAATCCATCGAGTAGTCTTTGAAAAGTTGCTGGTGCATTTTTCAAACCGAAAGGCATTCTTTTAAATTGCCAGTGGCCTCCAGGGGTAGAAAATGCTGTTTTATGCCTATCTTCAGGTGCAACTTTCAAATGATGATATCCGCTACGTAGATCGATTGTTGAAAAGTATTTACTGTTACCCAAACTGTCAATGATATCTGTAATGTTTGGAAGAGGATAAACATCTGCGATTGTTTGTTTGTTAAGGTGTCTGTAGTCACAACAAAATCTATATCGTTTCGTACCGTCGGGAGACTTCTTTGGAATAATTACGATATTTGAATTATAAGGCGAATCAGAATATTCTATAATTCCATCTTTTAGATGCTGTTCTAAAAATTCATCCAGTACTGGCTGTAAGTGATGCGGAACTCTATAAGGCTTCCTACAAACTGGGGGGCTATTTCCTGTTGGGATCCTATGCTGTGTGATATCTGTTGCTGGCAGTGGACTTTCTGCATTAAATAAATCTTGGAACTCAACTAAAACTGCTTCTATCGTGTCTCTATCATTTCCTTTCAAATGCTCAATCTTCTGGCGTAATGCGGTTTTATAGGCGTCTGGTTTCTGACCATCGGTAATATCTGACCAAATGAAATCTTCTTCTTCAAAAGTACTGACTGTAGCTACTAATATTCCCTTATGCAACTCTTTGTCCTCCACTCCGAAATTGTCAATATGTACCGGTACTTTTCTTTCTCCCTCAACGTCTTGAACCCGTACAACACTCCTACGTACAAAACAATGTGATACATCTAATTCCTCATTTTCCTCTAAAGGCTCTATTAGACACACTGTATCTGTAGGTACTTCGGGGTCAACGGTCATCCAGAAAAGTTTTCCTGAGCCAGATGGTATCTGATCCTGCGAATCAACGTTCAAGGACGTTGCACGCAGTGTAGT
The DNA here is from genome assembly GCF_021461395.2 of Schistocerca americana. Taxonomy (NCBI): domain Eukaryota; kingdom Metazoa; phylum Arthropoda; class Insecta; order Orthoptera; family Acrididae; genus Schistocerca; species Schistocerca americana. The sequence continues at coordinate 589,862,565 of NC_060125.1, read as the reverse complement.
TGATTTCGCCTTCCGGTTGGTGAAATCTTGCGGCAGTGGGCCCTTTGCAGCGGTGTCACCTAGTTGAAACACTATTCCGCTAAGTTCTACAGTTTGCTGTCTGAGGTCGATTTTAGCGTGATGTTTATTCAGGAAATCCAACCCTAGGATCACGTCATACCCGTCAGTTACCTTTGTTACCACTTCTACATCTGCTTGAAATTGTACACCGTGAATATAGAAAATCAGTGATGTACATCCCAATGACTTCTCTGTACCTCCTCCTATTCCACTCAATCTATACCTTGGAGGGTCATATTTCTTTTCTCCAATACATTCATTACTTACTATTGATACGTTTGCGCCTGTATCCACTAGTATCCTTGCCTCTTTATCCTGTATGGTCGCAGATAACCAGCATTCCTCCTTCACATTTGTCTTAATGGCATGAAATTTTATTGGGAACGCCTGGCGGCGGCTCCGACATTCCCGTTTGAGTTTAACTGATTTCTATTTCCAAAAACTTTCTTAGACCTGCATTCCATGAATGTGTGACCTATTCTTTGACAATTAGTGCATTTAGGTTGTCTGCAATTTTTTGCTATATGGCCCTGTCGATCGCACCTAAAACATCGTACTCCTGCTGAAAATATATTTCGCTTCTCCTTGTATCTGGTGGCGATGTCTATTTCTTCGAAAGCCGTCGCCACAGATACAGCTTCTGCTAAATTTTTAGGAAACTCTGCCCTGACACGACGGGACGTTTCAGGAGGTAACCTACGTAAAAATGTATCCAGAACTCTATTTTCTGCCTCTTGTAAAATAACTTTATTTGCTTCATCACTAGTTGTCAACTGATAGGTGTTAATATTAACTTTTCTAATCCTGTCTACAAAGCTTTCTAACGACTCGTTTTGCCTCTGAGTGATAGTGTTTAACTGTTCGCTATAAAATCTACAGCTGTTCTGTTTTTGAAAACGTTTAAGTAATCCTTTCTTGAATTCCTCAAATGTTGGAGCATTCCGTAATTCTTCATGGTATAATACGTGTGCTTTAGCCTCTCCTAGCAATCTTAGCTTTGTCATTTGTAAGAGCTGTTCATCTGACCATGATCCTAACTTTGCAGCTGCTACTAAATCATCAAAAAAGGCTGTTATGTCCTCGCCAGGTTTTCCTGAAAAAGGAGTTACCAAGTCTGCTGCTGAGGAATCTAGGGTGGGAGGGATTGAACTGGTTTGCCTAACCTCACTCAACTGTTTAAATAATGCATTACTATCACTTTTAAGCAGTGCTATTTGATTAACTAAGCTCTGAATAGCTTCATCAGTAGAAACCGCTTGTGGTGCTGACTCTGACTTTGTACGATTTCGTGTCATCATTTTACAAACTGTTAGTTACACAATCTTACAACACTGAATGAAAAGGATGTTTAAATATTTTCGACAAACTCTTAAAATAATGAGAGAGAATACACTTCTGAATAAAGAAAATATTACGACTGCTGTGTACACCTCTATCCTTTCCCACATTAAACGATACTTACTGTGGACCTTTAGTGACTGTCATTCACACCTCATATTGAGCCAAGGGTTTTTTCTCTGACACCAAATGTAACAGTTCTGATACTAAATGTAACTGGGTTTTCTCTTTTGATGCTAGTCAATTGTCAGGATGAGCATTCTAAAGCATTATGTCAGGGTGAAAATACTAAATTAAGTAATTTTTCTCTCTTAACAACATGTGGGCAGGGTGGGTTCTTCCTTGGCTCGGCTATGAGGTCGAATGAAACATCATTTTTACATAAGATAACTTTTATTGAAGATTTGTACAACTGTTTCTTACTCAATGTTCTGGCTCGGAGAGCGGCAGCTGTGTTGCTTGCGAAGTCTTCTGCTGCGGCAGCGGCGGCGGTGGCGTCTGATTACGCGTGGCAGTGTGTATCTCGTTTCGCCGTCTCGCCCAGCTGACTGAAGACACGCAGCGCGAGGTGGCCCGTTTAATAATTGCGAGCGAAGTCGTGCATCAGATGGTGATACCTTGGGTGTGGCGTCCCAGTGTTTCTCTTCTCTAAGTGGCCACGTGTGTTGTGCGTCAGCCAGCAGAGCGGCGCAGCGGGGGAAGGCCAGTGTCCCAGACTCGAACAACGGACTCCTGCTTGCCAGTCTTCGGCTGTCAGATCTTCATCCCATCTCACAGGTGACTGCTGATGTGAGGCCATCTCCTTCCCGCCCTCATGAGTCACCCGGGTATGTAAAAATCAGACTTCAAATACCTTTTAACTTCTGTCTTCTGGCGCCGCGGCTGCTGCTTGCTATTCCATTACGGAGGCGGACTTGGTGCGTCTGTGCATGATGCAGTCTCTTCTTGCATGACGGTCTTCAGCACCGAAACTGACTGAAAACTACTGCTACGCTTCTTCACTTCTTCGTCTTCTTCGTCTCTTGTCTGTCGGGCCCACTGCATCTCGTGTATTTATTCACTTCAGTTTACTGGAGGTGAACGACTTCACGGTCATTGCCTCTTCTGTCACGTTGAGAAGCTTCTCGAAGAATCTTCTTAACGTCGGTCATTGGCTCTTGGAATGTAGGCGAGGGCCTTTGATCACATGTGACGACTGAGAAACACGTGAGCCAGTCATTGCCTCTTCTGTTACGTTGAAAAGCTTCTCGAAGAATCTTCTTAACGTCGGTCATTGGCTCTTGGCATGTAGGCGAGGGCCTTTGATCACATGTGACGACTGAGAAACACGTGAGCCGGTCATTGCCTCTTCTGTCACGTTGAAAAGCTTCTCGAAGAATCTTCTTAACATCGGTCATTGGCTCTTGGAATGTAGGCGAGGGCCTTTGATCACATGCGAAACTGAGCAACACTTGAGCCGGTCGGGCGATGCCCTGACGGCTGAATCGACAGCGCCCGCTTATGTGGAACTTGCTGACTTCACGGTCATTGTCTCTTCTGCTCTGCTGTTCTGCCCGCTGTTTGCCAGTATGTAACTCTCTAAACTAAACCAAGTTTTTCATTTATATTCTAATTTCTACTTCACTTTGATTTCACTAATTTATTTACTTAAGTACCACTCAACAAAAGGTCAGATTGTAGCCTATCGCGATTGCGGTTTCTCGTATAGCGACATTGCTGCTCGCGTTGGTCGAGATCCAATGACTTGTCAGAATATGGAATCGGTAGGTTCAGGTGGGTAATACGGAACGCCACGCTGAATCCCAATGGCCTCGTATCACTAGCAGTCGAGATGACAGGCTTCTTATACGCATGTCTGTAACAGATCGTGCAGCCACGTCTCGATCCCTGACTCAACAGATGTCAACAGATGGGGACGTTTGCAAGGCAACAACCATCTGCACGAACAGTTCGACGACGTTTGCAGCAGCATGGACTATCAGCTCGAAGACCATGGCTGTGGTTACCCTTGACGCTGCATCACAGACAGGAGCGCCTGAGTTGGTGTACTCAATGATGAACCTGGGTTCACGAATGGCAAAACGTAATTTTTTCGGATGAATCCATGTTCTGTTTACAGCATCATGATGGTCGCATCTGTGTTTGGCGACATCGCGGTGAACGCACATTGGAAGCATGTATTCATCATCGCCATACTGGCGTATCACCCGGCGTGATGGTATGGGATGCCATTGGTTACATGTCTCGGTCACCTCTTGCTTGCATTGACGGCACTTTGAACAGTGGACGTTACATTTCAGATGTGCTACGACCCGTGGCCCTACCCCTCATTGGATCCCTGTGAAACCCTTCATTTCAGCAGGATAATGCACGACCGCATGTTGCAGGTCCTGTATGGGACTTTCTGGATACAGAAAATGTTCGACTGCTGCCCTGGCCAGCACATTGTCCAGATCTCTCACCAACTGAAAACGTCTGCTTAATGGTGGCCGAGAAACTGGCTCGTCACAATACGCGAGTCACTGCTCTTGATGAACAGTGATATCGTGTTGAAGCTGCATGGGCAGCTGTACCTGTACACGCCATCCAAGCTCCTTTCGACTCAATGCCCAGGCGTATCAAGGCCGTTATTACCGCCAGAGGTGGTTGTTCTGGGTACTGATTTCTCAGGATCTATGCACCCAAATTGCGTGAATATGTAATCACATGTCAGTTCTAGAATAATATATTTGTCCAATGAATACCCATTTATCATCTTCATTTCTTCTTGGTGTAGCAATTTTTGTGGCCAGTAGTGTAAATAACGATTCTACCTAATGTGTGAACTTGGTTATTGGGACCTTCTGTCTAAGAAATTACGTATAGTAACTATTTCAATAAAACTGCGAAAAACCAAGTATAAAACCTTTTGCAATCATTTCGATACTTACAAAAGTATCGTAAAATATTTATTGCGTATAATACGTGTGTTCAGTTGCAGTGTTGCTGATGTTACCTTGAGAAACGTAAGTAGGCATTATTGTCGTTCCGGCGTTGTTTTCATTGACCAAAACTTTCTAAGAGTACGCGTGTGACCAATGAAAGCAGTCATTATTCAGCTATCTACGTACATTAGCCTGTTCCTTCAGTGAAAGAAATTATTAAAAGACAAAAAGTTTTAATAAGAACCAAAATATAGTAAAGATCAAATTTGGTGAATTTGTTGAATAACGTCAGTCGAATCGTCATATTGGATAGCGACCACGTTTTTCGGTGTTATTATCACTCGCAAGAAGTAGTTTGACGAAAAAGAAAAGCTCAAGCAAGGCTATACGATAACTTCGCATTTGACCGAGCTTTGTCCATTATGGGGCATCTGAGGTCACTAGCGGTTGTTAAGGAGGTAGTTGTGTTTAAGTGCTTCAATTACCGAAGCTAGAATAACATCTGAAGTACTAAACGTAACCGCAAGAGTAGTGACCGTGAGTACTGTAAGCGGCCTTCAGACAGGACTAGAACATTGACTACGTCTGCATGTTGTTGTTGTTGTGGTCTTCAGTCCTGAGACTGGTTTGATGCAGCTCTCCATGCTACCCTATCCTGTGCAAGCTTCTTCATCTCCCAGTACCTACTGCAACCTACATCCTTCTGAATCTGCTTGGTGTATTCATCTCTTGGTCTCCCTCTACGATTTTTGCCCTCCACGCTGCCCTCCAATGCTAAATTTGTGATCCTGTGATGCCTCAGAACATGTCCTACTAACCGGTCCCTTCTTTTTGTCAAGTTGTGCCACAAACTCCTCTTCTCCCCAATTCTATTCAATACTTCATCATTAGTTATGGGATCTACCCATCTAATCTTCAGTATTCTTCTGTAGCACCACATTTCGAAAGCTTCTATTCTCTTCTTGTACAAACTATTTATCGTCCATGTTTCACTTCCATACATGGCTACACTCCATACAAATACTTTCAGAAACGACTTCCTGACACTTAAATCTATACTCGATGTTAACAAATTTCTCTTCTTCAGAAATGCTTTCCTTGCCATTGCCAGTCTACATTTTATGTCTTCTCTACTTTGACCATCATCAGTTATTTTGCTCCCCAAATAGCAAAACTCCTTTACTACTTTAAGAGTCTCATTTCCTAATCTAATTCCCTCGTTTTGCTTTTGTTGATGTTCATCTTATATCCTCCTTTCAAGACACTGTCCATTCCGTTCAACTGCTCTTCCAAGTCCTTTGCTGTCTCTGACAGAATTACAATGTCATCGGCGAACCTCAAAGTTTTTATTTCTTCTCCATGGATTTTAATATCTACTCCTAATTTTTCTTTTGTTTCCTTTACTGCTTGCTCAATATACAGATTGAATAACATATACTATCGTTATATATGTCTTAAGGTCACAGAACTGCATTTAGATCGCCATGCTACCGTTATAATATGTTCCATGTTATAAACTTTGGTCAATATGACGTCCATCTACATCCACGGCAGCCTGTAACCGCACTAGAGTTGGCTCTACTGCTGCCCGAAACATCTCAGATGCGTTGTTGACTACCTCTCGCGCTATGCTCGTCTTCAACCCGCAACGTATATGTTAGTGCCCCATCGTTAAAGCCTGTCCTTTAGGTTACCCCACAGCCAGGAAACACACGGGTTCAAGACTGGTCACCCGGGTGTCCACGGGCAGTGACTCAGTTTTCACCAAATGTGTTACGGAGTAATCAAGGACGTCAGGAGCTATTTGAGATGGAGCTCCATCGTGGGTCAAACGAGTCGAAAGTACCTCTAACGTAGAGCAGGGATTACTCACAGTAACGTGTGCATGTCCGTGGTTCTTGGGGTCTGAGTTCCTCTAGCAAAAATCGACAGCTTATGAACTGTGCCGTGAAGCCACAGCACACAGTGACGCGTTCACTACGCAGAGGTACCTCAAGAGCGTTCGTTAGCGTTGACGATCCCCAAATGCGACAGTTGTGGGTGTTCATTGATCCAGTGAGGGTGAAATGTGCTTCATCATTCCATAAAATGTCGTCAACTTCCACCCTTGCAAGAAACGTAAGAGCAGAATTATTCGAAAGACTGTGTCACGTGGCAAAAGTTCGTGAGTAATGCAAAACTTGTACGGTTGACATTTCACGGCTGTTCACAGTGCTTTTCGAATGGTGGACCCTGGAATGTTCAGCTGTCGTGACACAGCTCGTTTACTGCTTGCCGATCATACACTGAGTCCAACTTTTTTCAGCTATGGCAACAGTAAGTTGGTCAACAGTTTGTGGCCCAATTCGCCGTCGGCCTTTCCCAGGAGCAGTTCCCATACTGCCAGTTAATTAGAACTTCCGAATCATGTTCATCAATCGCTTCTTCTTTAATGAATCAATACTCACGAAGAGCCGCAGGACTATTGCTGTTGTTTCTACAAAACAGTTTTAGGTGTGGAACCCTGCTCACCTCGTCCAGATCCATGTTGACTGTCTGGAGCATAGATGTTTGTGTTTCAGCCCTTCGTCGCCATACCAGTATAGGCGTCTAACGGAAAGTCATCGACGACACAAATCCTGCAGCGCACAGTCTGAACATCATTCCTATAAAACTGAGCACTTATACACTGGCCAAGTAGCGAAATTTTAGCTATAACCATCCTGTATATTTTAGTGAGACAAGATGTCCCTGTTGGAGAATATGGAGACGTTAGCAATCAATCGTGTGACGGAATACAGGCGGATATGCAGTGTTCACGGTTGGATGGTGTTATATGGCCGTAGGGGCATTGTGATCCCCCTGCTATGTCAACTGGAAGAAAGTACGAACAGTTCTTCGACGGAAGATGCATCCACTACCCCGCAGGATGAAGCACAAGGACAAATACAAGTGTGGTATAGTACTCAAAGAACGTGACTGTTTCCGAGGATACGGCAGAAACCATTGCGAAAAGCCAGTCAACAACCGAATTACTCAATGTCAACAGCAAAGATTATTGTACAGACACTGTAGTTGATATCGTACAAAGTATTTTTACTACGCACTGTTGATCCCGTGAGGAAATAGACTTTAGGCATGTATTTTGCGGCCGGCCGGGGTGTCCGAGCGGTTCTAGGCGCTACAGTCTGGAACCGTGCGACCGCTACGGTCGCAGGTTCGAATCCTGCCTTGGGCATGGATGTGTGTGGTGTCCTTAGGTTATTTAGGTTTAAGTAGTTCTAAGTTCTAGGGGACTGATGACCTCAGAAGCTAAGTCCCATAGTGCTCAGAGCCATTTGAATCACTTTTTGTATTTTGCGAATGTGACAGATGTTGTAAGGAAAAAGCCATTATGAGCTACGGTTCGATATTTAGTTTTCCTGGTGAAATCATTAACTACAATTTCTGGATAAGGGGTCTGGGAAACCTATTGAAAATGACCTAATGTAGATGTGATTTTTCTCGTTTGTGAATGACATCTGTTAGACCTATTTTTCAACTTCGAGAGTATCTTCACATGTTAAAACTGGTTTACTGCCGAATCTTCTGCTGGAGGAGGATGAGTAATGCTTTTCCGATCATAAGGGGTCCCAACATATTGACATAAGATCAGGTAAATTTAAATCGACGCTTGTCACTGGATGGAATTGTCGTGCATCGGCTGCAGACAAGCGACCCTTGTTTCAGAGTCTGGATTGGCTTCCTATTGCCGCACCGTTTCTTCGTTTGAACAGAAGAAATTGCGTGTGTCCTATCTGTCTGTCAATCGTTCAATTCCCTGTGTACAAGGGTTAGTCATAAATTTTTAATTTTCGTATAAAAAATTAAATTACGTAATTAATATTTTGTTTGTTTGCAGTTACATGAGTGCGGTGCTGGTACGTTATGAAATCCCCACATCACGCTGCTGCTGCACGCCGCTAGGGGAACCAAAAGAGGATGCGAAGCACATTCGTTTTCTGCACTTGAGGGGATGAAGGGGGGGGGGGGGGGGGGACAAAAGCTGCTACAATCCATTCTCAGTTGGTGGAAGGATACAATGTCCGCGTCCGTAGCTATAACTAAGCAATCTACCGGTACTGTCTAAGGATTTGTGAAGTGCATGTGCAAAAATAAATGCCAGGGCCTCAGATGTTTGTGTGTAAAAGGAAAAATTAGTTGCTATTCAAAATGTCATTTCAGTTCTGCTTGCTGCAATTAATAGAGCATAAAAGATATATAGCCTTGAAGTATATAAAATTCGAAGTTTAGATTCTATTATTGTTTATATATTACATTTGTAACAATGCTTAAAAACTGGTTTCTTTCTATAGTTTGTTACACATTAGAAATTGTTAAAAACTATTAATACACATCAGCTCTAGGATAAGTCAATTTTCAGACTCAAACAGTTGTGATAATTTTCATGTTTTAGTTTAACTTCCATTAAATATATAAATTTATACTCTGAACATGTTATATATTTGTAAATTTTTAAATTTTGCTGTGTCCATTTCGCATTTTATAAAATACATGGGCATTTTATACGTTCCCTAGGAAAAGCATTAAATTAAAATTAAAGACTGGTCAAAAAGTTCTGAGCATCCTTGAGAGGTGGCATGAGCCCCCTCTCATATTTCTATCTTACTCTGAGTAATTCGATTTTCCTCTCTAATTGAATGTGGTGAAAAGTTGCTATTCCTTCACACACGGACTTCCCACGCAGCGTCTCTCGTCACCCGGGTGGTCCGGTGACAGGCGAGTTCTGCTGAGCTTGAAAGGGTTAAGCCGACGGGTGTGAGGGAGTCGAGTGGATGCTTTCCAGACGCCGAAATTGTCATAAGAGCAGGAGCGACACGCCCAGATGGGCCGGAAGGGGCGGCTGGGCTAGAGATTCCGTTACTTCGCAGAAACTTAGAAAAAACCGTTTCTGGCGGGCTACCAGCGAGGCGTGGGAATGACTTGTGTTCCCAGGCAGTCTTGGCGGGCAAATTCCCGCGTTTTCTGCAAAATCATAACTGTGATTGGCTTGCTCAGGGCATAGCTCCGTGACGTAGCAAAATCGGCGCAGAAATTGGCGCCAAGAATCTCCATTGGTGGAATGGTAGTGCTTCGGCAATAGAGTGGAATTTGCCGCCGGTTTTCGAGTTGCTCATTGGAACGTTTAACCACGGCTACTGTCGTGGGGGCGGGAATGTTCTGTGTTCGGTTTGTATGGGTGCTCTTGAGAGAGTCGGCTCTCGCCTTTCAGTCGGAGTAGGTTTCAAGACTGAGCTCTCGCTTCTCTGGACAGCCTGCCTTCCGTTGGCTGTCTAATATGCTTTTATTTGATTGTAACTGTTTAACGAAGTTGCTGAAGTTTCGACTTCAACGTAACTTTCCGAGTACAGTTAGCAATTGAGCGTTCTGCATACAAGTGGCCTATGTTGTCTGTCTTGGCCAGTTTTGGCTAAAGTTGACTGTATCGAAGTTACTGTGTGACTTCGCTTGTTAAAATCAATCACTGTACCGTCAGTGATTGTATGGCGGGCCTTCTTCGTCTCCGTCAGAGGTGTATTTGTGTTGCTAGGAAGTCTTTAGTCTGGAACAACCAGACCAGGAGAATTTATTTTGGGCTATATTCACGACATTATCATCACCACGACGGGACGTCGAAGCAACCAGCTATCGCCTCCAGTATGCCAGATCATGTCCTTGCAGTTAAAAAGACAGTTTGGTAATGTACGTCCGCAGTACTGGAAAAGCAGGAAATTTTGCTAGGTGATAATCAGAGCTCGGCAGAGCGTGCCTGTTCGTCTTTCCTAACTTTGTTCTGTCTTGGGTGTTCATTGTCTGAGTTATCACTACTGTAGCGGCAATTAATGTTGGATTGGCTGGGTGTTTCTCTTAAGATTTGAGTTGCAAGGAATTGGCTCCACATACCACTTGGTCATAACTGTCACAATCTAGTTTATGGACAACTTCACCTTCACAGCCTTTATTTGAGTATCCAATTTGATGTATTGTAAATGTTTCATGTGTTTGGTTTATTATTTTGAGTTTAGTCATAATAAATCAAATTGTTATTTTGGCGGAACTTTCATTCTGTTAATCGGTAGAGAAACCCTTTCATTTCCCACTACGTTAATGAAACTTTCTTTAATTTCTATCCAATTAAATTATTGCAGGTGCCAAACTCTTTTCTACTCCACTTGCAGGGTCGATTACAGTCAGTTCGCGTTTCTTCTTAATCCATGTGCAACAGCAAAAGTAGGAGTTAGAAAAGGGGGGGGGGGGCTTATAGCATCATTTCCATATGAAGATTCGAGAAGAATTTAGTGTTAAATACACTGCTAGCCCCGGCACCTCGCATCCTATATAATACATATTATAGCATAGGCGTTCTATACAATGCCTTAATTTGTCACTTTGATAGTAACATATACATCAATTGGTGCTCCTACGAAGTGCATCAATGAAGCAGAAGGAGTTAGGATCCTCTTAAACTGCACTTTATTAACGGATAAACGACTTATCAAATGAAACTGTGTGGTTCCAGGGACCTTTTCAAGTCTCGGACTTGCAACTACAATGTTGTTCAAGTTTAGTGGGAATAACAAGCGGGATGAGGTGTGAATGATAATCTGGATTGAGGAGGGAGTCGTGCTAGTGTAGTCCGTGCAGATGTGCAAAGCTCTTGTGCCAGGGTGGCGTAGTGGTCACCGCATCTGCCTAGTAAGTGGCAGACAGGGGTTCGAGAACCGGCCTTCGTAAAAATTTTCGTTTATCGCTACAGCCTCAATATATACACATCAAAACGATTTATGACTACCGGCAAGTTACTTAAAATGCGTGTTCCTGAAAAAGGGATATTTGGGTCATTCCAAGTCAAGTGGCCTAAGTGACCCCACTCGATCATCTCCAATACCGATGAAATTTTTACAGGACGTACGTATAGATCTTACATGAAGCACTGCCAAATTACAGCTTCATAAGTGGTATGGCTGGGCCACTAGCCACCTTTCCGTAAAGGCTCGTTTTTTGACATTGCGACTGAAATGAATAAATGATCAGCTTAGTTTCACCATTGTTCATGATTTAAGAGACCTGTCATGCTGAAACTTCGTGATCCTGTTCAACCTTTTTGGGTACAATGGCTTAGTTGTAGTACAAAAGGTCAAACTTTGGTAAATTCATCATAGTGTGCTATCAAAGTGGCTCATAAATCTTGACGTACCAAATTTTGACTATACTTTATTGCCTTGTATCTACTGAAAGAGTAACTTTCTGAAGCTAATTCTTTAGTTATCTGCAGCCTGTCAGCATGTCATAAAGCTCTGCAAGTGGCAACCAGATTGCTCAAATAATAACTGGGTCATCGAAGTTCACAGTGTGCTAAAAAGTTTAGTCAATTTTGGCTCACTTTCAAAAGGACATATCTCGAAAGGGATCACTCAAATTTGAGTTTTCTCGGCGCCATTGAAAAGAGCTCACCTTGTTTGGTAAGAAAAAGTTGTATTTTGGAGACTTTGCATTTAAGAACAAATAAACTTATATTTTCATTACGTTTCTCGACATTGCGACTTAAACGAACAAATAATCAACTTCGATTTACCATTACTCAGGATCTAAGAGAACTGTAATGCTGAAACTTTGTGATCCTGTTCAGCGTTTTGGGTACAATATCTTAGCGGTAAAACAAAAGGTATGGTAAATTCATCATAGTGTGCTATCAAAGTGGCTCATAAATCTTGTCGTACCAAATTTTGACTATAATTTATTGCCTTGTATCTACTGAAAGAATAACTTTCTGAAGCTGATACTTTAGTTATCTGCAGCCTGCCAGCATGTCATAAAGCTCTGCAAGTGGAATCCAGATTGCTCAAATAATAACTGAGTTATCTGAGCTCACTTTGTCTGATCAGAAAAAGTTGTTTTTAAATGTGGAGGCAGACCAGTTTAGTGTCAACAATGTTTAGTGTCAAAAATGGAGTTTGGTAACATGCTTCAACAGTCTGAAGCATACCGTTGTGTGGTGAAGAGTGTTCAGATGTTGTGTGTGCCTTTTTGACTGATGTAAAGTGTTTTGTTTACTGGATAAATATCTTTCTCAGTAAGTAAAAATTTCAAGGTACAGGACGACTCTTTAGAAATGTTTATCAGGTTGTTTAATTTTTTCTGTTGTATTCTCAAGGAAGTTTCCAATAACTATTGTTTAGTATTTTTCAGTGGGAAATATACACCACTTCTTCTTTAATATTGAAACAAACGCAATTGGAAGCATAAATTTAATTGTAGTGTAATGGATATCAACGAGGTTTCGGTACTATGTGTCATTGGCCTTACAGATAATTCTGCATGTCATCTGAAAACATACACGCATCAACAAGGCTTCATTCGAATCAATGAATTTTAAGTAGAGCAACAGGAATTAATAAACCAAAGAAGTGGGATATGTCTTACTGAAAATGCATAAACATCCTTTCATCACAAAGCAATACTTGTGGACAAATATGACTTTCTACAGAGATCTTGTTGTAATCCTTTTGGTGCAAAGAACCATTCTGTTAAAAAGGGTTTACGGATTGTCAATGTCGAAACAGCAAAACAATTGCAAGCCGTGAGTAAGAGCAATGTGAAACCTGATCATAAGATCTGTCCAACTTGAAGAAAACAATTTTTAGCAAAGAAAGCGGAAAAATCACAGTCAACTTCAAACCAGTCAGAAGATGAAGCATCAATCGAATCAAGTCGAACTGCTTTTGGGGTCTCCTCTCTAAAATTTCAGAGAATATAAAAAAGGGATGTGAAAGATTACGCAAAACGAAAAATAAGCGAAGCTCAAGAGGCAATTGCGACTAACATTGCTGCTGCTGGAGGATTCGTCCCAAAAGATCTTCAAACACCTAGTACAAGCAAGACATGTCCTGACTGTGAAGATTATAAGCAGCTGATTAAAGAATTGAAGGAGATGTTGCAATTGTCAAGGCAGCCTGAAAAATTGCAAATACTGACATTAGTACCACAAAACTGGACTATAAAAGAGACAATGCAAGAATTTGGTGTTTCAGAGAGGATGGTAAAAGCAGTTAGGAAGTTACAGGCAGAAGATGGTGTATTAGCTCTGCCAAAGAACAAGTGTGGCAAGAAGATTACAGATGCCGTAAAAGAAAGAGTGCTAACATTAATATTTTTTTCAGAATGAAGAATTTAGCCGAATTTGTCCAGGTAAAAAAGACTGTGTATCGATTAGAATAGAAGGAAAGAAAGTTTTGATGCAAAAATACCTTCTTCTGAATAATTTGAAAGAAATGTTTGCTGCATATCGACTTCAGCATGGGCCTGAAATTGGATTCTCCAAATTTTGCGAATTGAGGCCAAAATGGTGCATAACTGTGGGTGCTGCAGGAACCCACTCTGTGTTTGCACTTTACACCAAAATGTGAAACTGGCGCTTGCAAGCACTCCAATTAAAGAAGATTATAAGAATCTAATTGCTAAAACAGTGTGTGATTTGGAAATCCAAAGACTGCATGCTTCATCACTGTTAAATCTGTCTGGGAAAAGAACTACTGGAACAGTTTTTAGAAAGTAGTTTTGTAGACAGTGATCCAGATGATACCACTGAGTTCAAACAGTGGATGCACACTGATAGAGATACATTAGAAACCAAGCAGATGACCACCGAGGATTTTACTGAAGATCTGATTTCAAAAACTGACGAACTTTCCACTCATCATTATTTTGAAAAGCACCAGAGCAAGCATCTAAAATGCATAAAACAAAGCTGTAAGCCAACTGAACTGATCATATTAATGGAGTTTGCTGAAAATTATTCCTTCACTGTCCAGGATGCAGCTCAAGGTTTTCACTGGAATAAAGCCAAGCAACTTTACACCCATTTGTTTTGTGCTTCAGAAATAACTTGGACATCAGCAGCATCAGCTACTGTATAATAAGCGACAGCCTGAAACATGACGCAATCACTGTACATGCTTTCATAGTGAAATTAATAGAAGATCTAAAGTGTCTCCTTGGAAAAATCGCACACATTTACTACTTCAGTGATGGGTCAGCAGCGCAGTACATAAACTTCAAAAATTTTCTGAATCAATGCCACCATCAAAGTGACTTTGGAATCTCAGCTGAATGGAATTTTTTTGCTACAAGCCATGGAAAATCTCCATGTGATGGAATTGGGGGAACTGTAAAGCACCTGGCAGCAAGAGCAAGCCTTCAAAGATCAACTGAGGGCCAGATTTTGACACCAACTTATTTGTTTAAATACTATACAAAGAATATCAGAGGAATCCCATTCGTTTTTGTTTCAAAAGAAGAAATTGAAACATTAAAAACTGGGCAGGAAGCAAGGTTCAAAAATGGATGCACAGTATCAGGAACAAGAGGGTCACCATTTTGTCCCATTAAATGAAAAGCAAGTTTGTATTAGAAGAGTATCCAGTGATACAAATTTATTGTGGCAAATGTTGAGCGAAGTCAAGCAACAGTTTCATTCAGAAATATTACAGCCTTACAATTGGGCCAATATATTGCCTGTGTATATAATGGAAAATGGTGGAGTGGTAATGTGTCTGAGTTTTAGAAGAAGAAAATGATGTTTTAGTCAGTTTCATGCACCCCAATGGATCTGCACATTCATTCTATTGGTGAGCTCGGCGGGATTCAAAACCAGCACATTATTTCTGTCATTCCAGCTCCATCAGCAACAAGAATGGGACGACATTATAGCTTGTTAGAATCAACTGTAATTGCTATTAGTAACAAATTTCAGCAAATGAATTAATAAGAACTGAAATATTTGGATTGGGAACCATAAAGAGTACGACTGGTACATGTATTTTTTAATGTAATATAAATTTAAGTTTATTTGGTACGACAAGATTTATGGGCCACTTTGATAGCACACTATGATGAATTTACCATAGATTGACCTTTTGTTTTACAGCTAAGATATTGTACCCAAAAAGTTGAACAGTATCACAAAGTTTCAGCATGACAGGTCTCTTAGATCCTGAGTAATGGTAAATCAAAGTTGATCTTTTATTCATTTAAGTCACAATGTCGAGAAATGTAATGTAATGAAAATATAAGTTTATTTGTTCTTAAATGCAAAGTCTCCAAAATAAAAACAACTTTTTCTCATCAAACAAGGTGAGCCCTTTTGAATGGTGCAGAGAAAAATCAAATTTGAGTGATCCCTTTTGAGATATGACCTTTTGAAAATTGGGCGAAACTTGACTGATTAAGTTTTTTTGCACACTTTGTACTTCGATAACTCAGTTATTATTTGAGCAATCTGGTTGGAGCTTTATGACATGCTGGCAGGAAGCAGATAACTAAAAGTATTAGCTTCACAAAGTTACTGTTTCAGTAGATACAAGGCAATAAAGTATAGCCAAAATTTTGGTACGACAAGATTTATGAGCCACTTTGATAGCACACTATGATGAATTTACCATAGTTTGACCTTTTATACTACAACTAAGCTATTGTACCCATGGAGTTGAATAGGATCAAAAACTTTCAGCACGACAAGTCTCTTAGATCCTGAACAATGTTAAAACAGAGTTGATCATTTATTCATTTCAGTCGAAATGTCAAAAAATTATGAAGCTGTAATTTGGTAATGCTTCATGTAACGTCTATATGTACATCCTGTAAAAATTTCATCAAAATTGGAGATGGTCGAGAGGGGAGCTTGTCTAAATTTAGGCCACTTGTCATGGAATGACCCATCTTTCTGAACAAAAGTTCTGGTAGTTGTTGTGCAAGGGTGCCCATACACGGGGGCAAAAGGAAAGGAAAAAATGTTGTGTAGGCAGGTGTTTCTCTTTAAAGAAAATTATTTAAAAGTCGGTATTGTTCAAATGTTTGTAAATTGCTAAGGGACCGAACTGCTGAGGTCATCGGCCCCTACACTTTCACACTACTTAAACTAAAATTAACTTATGATAAGAACAACAGACACACCTATGCCCAAGGGAGGACTCGAACCTCCGGCGGAAGGGGCCGCGCAATCGGTGACATGGCAGCTCAAACCGCGCGGACGCTTCAAGCGGCTAAAAGTCGGTATTATGCATATTTTTAATAGGGTCAGAGGAACGTTTTTGTTACTTGCAAATCGCCATTCGTCTTCCACAACATAAAAAATACTCTGTACCCCAGGTGTCGCTCCTCCCCCTCCCACCCCCCCCACCCCCCACCCCCCCGCCCTGCCTTACAAAATGTCGTATCGGCGCCCGTGCTGTTGTGGCCTTCAGTACAATGACTGGTTTAATGCTGCTCTCCATGCTACCCTATCCTGTGTGAGCCTCTTTATCTCTGAACAACTACTGCAACCTACATGCTTCTGAATCTGCTCACTGTATTGTTCAAATGTGTGTGAAATCTGATGGGACTTAACTGCTAAGGTCATCAGTCCCTAAGCTTACACACTACTTAAGGTAAATTATCCTAAGGACAAACACGCACACCCATGCTCGAGCGAGGACTCGAACCTACACCGGGATCAGCCACACAGTCCACGACTGCAGCGCCCTAGACCGCTCGGCTAATCCCGCGCGGCCGCTCACTGTATTCACATCTTGGTTTCCACTCTACGAGTTTTACCCTTCCAGTACTAAACTGACGGTCCCTTGATGGAAAAGAATGTATCCCATCATCTGGTGCCTTTTTAGTCAAGTTGTGCCACATGCTTCTTGTTTCTCCAATTCTGTTCAGTACCTGTTGATTACTTACGCATTCTACGTATTCTACAGTCTTTTCTAGCATCACTTATCAAGAGTCTCCATTCTGTTCTGATATGAAATGTTTATCATTCATTTTTACTTCCATACATGGTTAACCTCCAGACAAATACCTTCAGAAAAGATTTCCTAAGACTTAAATCTGCATTCGACGTTAATAAATTTCTCTTCTTCAGAGACGCTTTCCTTGTAATTGTCTGTCTGTATTTTATTCTGCTTCGGCCATCGTGAGTTATGTTGCCGCCCAAATAGCAAACCTCGTGGAATGCTACATTTCAAGACGCTGTCCATTCCGTTCAGCTGCTCCACCAGTCATTTGCTGTCTCTGACAGAATTACAGTGTCGTCGGCAAACCTCAGAGTTTTTATTCCATCTCCCTGAACTTTAATTCCTACTCCAAATTTTTCTTTGTTTCTTTACTGCTTGTTCGATGTACAGATTGAATAATTTCGGGGATGGGCGTCAACCTTGTCTACTCCCTTAGTAACCACTACTTGCCTTTCATATCCTTCTACTCTTATAACTGCCGTCTGGTTTCCGTACAGCTTGTAAATAGCCTTTCGCTGCGTTTACTTTATGTCTGCTACCATCATAATTCCAAAGAGAGTATTCGACTTCAAATCTTTATGTAGATTATTCTTGTTTCTAGTATGTGTTACACGAATTGAGCTGTTGATTTGAAAGAGAGACTGATAATACATGACAAATTTAATTAATGAATAAGTTTTCTAGGAAGCTTTAGTTAGAACGTTCAGTTCCTTGCACTAGCCTAGGTTAGTTCACCGCGTGGAACGATCTGAGTCTCACGTAACTGCCTGTCACACAAGCTAGGATTGTCCGCGCGACCCTGTACAAGCAAGTACAATCTAGTTCAAAAGTGTTGATAGTAAAATGTCGCTCTATGTAAAGAAGCCATAATTATTCATTTAATCGATTCCCATACATATTATACCTAATTGCTGGAGCTGGGCGCATAGGCAATTAGGCATAATATACGGGAATCGATTGAATACACAATTAGGGCCTATTTGCAGATGACGACTGTGTTGACCAAGGCGAGTAGACTGCGACACAAGGGTTCCTGGTTCCAATAGCAGCGCCGACGTCGTCAGGAATTTAATATACGTGGTGAACCCGAACTGTACCGACAAAATTTCAAAGTTGTTTCAGGGATATTTGCTAATGTTTCAGGGAAATTTGCTGAGTATCTTCGTATAAGGGACTCCTGGTCCCCGGTGGCTTGTTGCAGAGTAATAATGCATTTATGAATTACTCAGTTTGTTGCGCAATCAACTTAGTTGTTGCGGAAATACCTTCACTAGAGTGAAAAACTTGCAATCGCCAAAACATGCGTCACAAAACACAGGGTAATGCAACAACACTCATTTTCTGGAGTACCAAGATGTGGTTGTAGTGCCACTGTTCCATTGTGTTCTTGGAACACAAGTGTGAAGTGGTCGTCACCCAGCTTTCATCAGTAATTTATTTATGTGTATATATATAATTTATTTATGTTTGCAGGTGGGGATGTTCAGCCGACAAAAAATTGTTAAAATTCGTGATGAAACCTTCAATTGTCATTTATTTTGCACAATTCGCTACTAATTTCGCTCAATGACACTCGTGAAATGGTCGTATGGGAAAATCCCCACTTCATCGCTACCTCGAAAATGCTATGTCCCAGAAGTGGCCGAGCGGTTCTAGGCGCTACAGTCTGGAACCGCGCGACCGCCACGGTCGCAGGTTCGAATCCTGCCTCGGGCATGGATGTGTGTGATGTCCTTAGGTTAGTTAGGTTTAAGTAGTTCTAAGTTCTAGGGGACTGATGACCTAAGAAGTTAAGTTCCATAGTGCTCAGAGCCATTTGAGCCAATTTTGCTATGTCCCATCGCTCGTGCGCCGACTATAACAACTCGTTCGAACTCACTTAAATCTTGATAACCTGCCATTGCAGCAGCAGTAACCGATCCAGCAACCGTGCAACACACTTATTGTCTTATATAGGCGTTGCCTATAGCAGTTCTTTATTCTGCCTGTCTACGTATCTCTGTATTTGAATACGCATGCCTATACCAGTTTCTTTGGCGCTGCAACCTAGTTCATTCAAACATGACGACCAAACAGTTACAAAACTTGGGTTCTGGCACACGTGAACAGAAGTCGAGTAATCACGCGCAACTCTCAATTAGACCAAATCGTGTTTGCGTAACCGTTGCCAAAATATAATTGCAACGTTGAAAACGTTCCAGACTGTTTAACGCCGGACATGAACATTTCCAACGAAGAACGCTCTCGAAGTTGCTCACCGGGCTTACTTGCAAAAAGGTGGTGGTGGGGACGAAGAAGCTTGCACAGGCCAAACATGCGGCCCATCGGGATTAAACTTCTTTCCAAAACGATATCCCCGGAAGAATTTGGCAGACTAACGACGGATGTCTTCCTGCCTACCGGACGGCCATTATTCAACCCATTTATATTGTTTTCCTTAAGGTGGGTAGGACGTCAAACAGGCCGACTTGGAGCAGGAGAGGCATCACAGGACATTTTAATTTCCAGTGTCTATACTTTTACAAATAAATTCATAAAACTTTGTCAGCATCACCAGGAAGGATTCAGGATTCACACTCATTGCAGTGGAAGTTCGAAAACACAACAAAATAAATTTTTTTTTACGTGTGAAATTTCATAATTTTTACACTTACTAATGGCTCCATTGGTTGCTACAGGTACAGTTTTCTTCATAAGGTAGAGAGATTCTTCGATGAATTTTGCACATCATACATACCATACTCACAGGTGTATGAAACTCTAGAATTTATTTCATTTATGAGAAAACGAATGAACTGTTATATTTTAAACTTCATGTTTAGGAAAAACACAAATTTTATAGTTAATTACCTCAATTTTTACCACAGTTTTTAATAGACTTCGAAAATTCTAGAGTTTCATACACCTTTAAGTATGGTTTGTATGCTGTGCACAATTCATCGAAGAATCTCTCTTACTTATGAAGAAAAGTGTACCTATAGCAACAAATACTGCCATTGGTAAGTGAAAAAAATGATGAAATTACACATATAAAAAAATTATTTCGTTATGTTTTCGAACTTCCACTGCTATGAGTGTGAATTCTGAATCCTTCCTGGTCATGTTGACAAAGTGTTATGAATTTTTTTTGTAAAAGTATAGACAGTGGAAATTAAAATGTCCTGTGGTGCCTCTCCTGCTCCAAGTCGGTCCGTTTGACGTCCTACCCTCCTTAACCGCCAATGAAGGACGCCGCGTACTCGGGCGAATACGAGGCATCGAACCCATGGATCTATCGAAGGGGCCCACACGGTCACAACGCTGACCGACTCGACCGTTACTGTCTGCGTTAAGCCACTTCCTCCCTCTCTCCGCGCACCACTCCGGGTGGCAGCGGCCCCTCGACTCACCCCCACCACGCCTCGCGCCATCTTCTCTGACCGGAGATAAAGAGTGAGAGAGAGCGACGCGAGGTATCGAAAGCTGCACGGCTCAACTAATGTATGAGTTAATTTCTCTCAAGTATGTACCACAGTTAAACAATACAGAGTTAATTTTCGGAACGAAAGTGTATATCATTAGATCTAATTATTGCCAAAATGATTGCTTAATTGAAGCTCAAAAATGTAATGCAGCTCAAAATGAGTTTACTACACCCCAGATTTCATGTAAATCGTAGTTGACTGATTAACGAAGTCAATTCCAAAAGTGAATACATGTAATGTACGCAAAAATACAATAAATCACTTCCTGAGAGAAGCTCACATTGTGCAGAATGTACTGTTGACAATTAATAGGTACCTCAAACTGTATGGAAGATTGCTACGGAAACGTTGGTGGCGTACCAAATCTGTGCAGTTCGGAAACACAAGGTAAAAACGGATCCAAGTAAGTGAGTAAGTTGTGAGGTGCTCGGAGCAAACACAGTGCCAACGTTAAAAGCGACACTTAACTCAAGACTCAGCAAAGTACGCCAGGCTGAAACCGGTGCCCCCCTCCCTTTCCCTCTCTCTCTCTCTCTCTCTCTCTCTCTCTCTCTCTCTCTGTTCCTCCCTGCTCCTGAAAACCGACGATTTAGAAGAACTTCCCTGAAAACACCAGAACGCAGGATAACCATGCCAAAACTTACCCACCTCGCTTACTTTATGTAAATCCATTATCCAGTGGTTAGTGCAATGTATTTTCTGTGTCATCACCCACTAGCTGAGACATTCGCGCCATAGCGCCTACGCTGCTGACCAGTCTGACTGGCTGACACCATCCGGAACGTAAAATATCGACTGGACGTTAAACACAATCTTCGGTCCTACCTTCGAAACATCAAATTCAGAAATTTATTTGACCTTAGAGACGGTAAAATGACGGTCTCGGTGTTTGCATCAACGTACAGGACCCAGATTCGTCTGCAAGGAATACTTAGGGCACCGCTATGCTCGAATATCAAAGATCCATGTCTACGTGCCGCAAGGGCCCAACACCAGCTTTCACCGAGCGATTCTGCAACCCTGCAGTTGCACAGAGGTTCGAAACTGCTTCGTATTCAAAGCGCCAAGACCACCCGGGCTTTTAGCAACACTTTCTCTCTCGCCTACCTCAGGGGAGACAAATTTAAGAACCGTACACCGAAGCCACTAGCTATGTATTTTCCTCCAGCAAAGTTACGAAAATACATGTACGGAATTGAATTAATATCGCATATATGTAATGTACTGCAACAGTGCATTACTTAGTAAGCGACTAGAAAAATATCGACCAATAACACTTAGAATAGCGCCACATCTACATCTACAGGTGAGGACAAAATATGGGAACACCATACACAGACATAACACATTACAAAGCCTAACATGGTGTAGGAAAATAGCTGGCGTTCAAAACAGCTTCAAGTCGCTCCAGAACGGATAAATGCAGGTTGTATTTGGTTATCAAGGGAATATTATAACATTCTTCCTGCAAAATACTAGCAATTTCAGCTAACGATGATGGAAGCGGATAGCAATGACTCACAATTCTCTCCTAAGCGGGCGACAAAGGCTCAGTAATATTGAGATCTGGTGACTGGTCGCCTAGGGAGATACGACAATTCATCCTCGTGCTCACAAAACCAGTCCTCGACGCTGCGGGGTCGTGCGAAAAGGGACGCTATCATCCTGGAATACAGCAGTCCCATTGGGGAACAAACATTATACCATGGGATGGACCTTATCATCCAGGTAGGAGACGAGGTACTGGCAGAAGTAAAGCTGTGAGGACGGGCCGTGAGTCGTGCTTGGGTAGCTCAGTTGGTAAAGCACTTGCCCGCGAAAGGCAAAGGTCACGAGTTCGAGTCTCGGCCCGGCACACAGTTTTAATCTGCCAGGAAGTTTCATATCAGCGCACACTCCGCTGCAGAGTGAAAATCTCATTCTAGTAACATAATCCTTGATAGTAATGCGACCTTGTGTAGTATCCATGGAGCCCACAGAATATCATATGACTTCCCATATCATCATCGAACTCCCGTAATTTAACTCTTGGGATGCAAACTCGGCCAGAATTTGGAACAAGTGTGAAACAAGATACAACGCACCAAACGACATTCTACCATCCCGCTGCCCAGGTTTGACTTTTCATAACGTTTATCATGTTATTCAGTCAGCACTTAATTATGAGACCACTCTTGTAACTCTTATAAAGGTGAAACGTGGCTACTAGCTTACGCCCACACATATACACACAGTTACTGGTGGGTAGCATCCAAAGACGCACGCAGCAGCCGATCCTAGCCTGCCTGGTGCTATGCTCTTTGCTCCAGCACGTGGGTATGGGCGTCAGTAGTATCTTCTTCGAAATTCTAAGCACGCTGCGACAAAGGGTGGCCTGTTGATTGTTCAGGTTGGAGTGAGTTGCGTTAAATTTGAGTGTTTGGTTGCTGTACCTGAAGATGAAGGATGAGGGCTTCGTCACCCCGTTTGGAATTCTCTTTGCTGAGGTGTAGCCATGAGCTGTGCGTGAAGTGTGTTACAGCAGCTAATTTTGCCATCTTGCCTAACTGTTCTTTATTCCACTGGTTTTGCACATAATTTTCCGCAATGATTCTGGTTTTATACGTGCTACAGAAATTCGCTGACTGGCTTTGCGCAGTGTACCCACATGGATCAATGTACGCATGTAATGCTTGCCCATCGGCAACCGTATCTTGTCTGAATAGCCTATTTCATATCTAAAAGTGGGTAGAGTCTCGCTTGTAGACGACGTTTTATAAGGGTAAATTGTGGAGTTTTGCCAGGAAATTTATTCGTAAGGTCAGGAAACAGCCTTATGCCCGATCTCTTTCACTCTGTGTATCATCCCTCGTGTTTGTCCAGAAGGATTAATAGAAGTACGTCGTGGAGGTAGATTTCCTTGTAGTTTTTATTTTGAAATTTATATAAGAAGCTGAATCATTGATCAAGCAAATTTTTCTTGACCGGTGGACTCATGTAAATTAATAATTTCTTTGCTGGTTGGTGAGTACCATCCATCAATCCTCGCATGTATAACTATTGGATAAATAAATAGTAGTGTTAAATTTATGTGAAGACTGGAGAGAATCAAACATGTAGCAACACAAGGCATAGCGAAGATCCTTGAATATCACAGACGATACCGAATTTGATGAAAGGAGAAAATATAAAAATGCAAATGAAGCAGGCGAAAGAGAATACAAACGTCTAGAAAATGAGATTGACAGGAAGTGCAAAATGGCTAAACAGGTACGGCGAGAGGACAAATGTAAGGATTTAAAAGCATATTTCACTAGGGGAAAGATAGAAACCGCTTACAGGAAATTAAAGAGGCCTTTGGAGAAAAAGGTGAAGCAGCTCTATGTATATCAAGGGCTCAGATGGAATAGTTCTAGGCAAAGGAGGGAAAGCTGAAAGGTGGAAGTAATATAAAAAGAGGGCCTGTACATGGGAGGTTAACTTGAAAGCAATAGAAAGGGAAGAGGATGTAGATGAAGGTGAAATGGGAGATATGATATGTGAGAAGAATTTGACAGAGCGCTGAAAGACCTAAGTTGAAACGAGGCACTGGGAGTAGGCGAAATTCCGTCAGAACTACAAGAAGAACGTAATAATACCAATTCCAAAGAAAGCAGGTGCTGAAAGGTGTCATTATTACCGAATTTTCTCTTTAATAAGTCGTGGTTGTAAAAGACTGACACGAATTCCTTGCAGAAGAACGGAAAAGCTGGTAAAAGCCGATCTCAGGGAAGATCAATTTGATTCCATAGAAATGTAGGAACACGTGAGACAATACTTCTCTTAGAAGATAGGTTAAGAAAATGCAAACCTACGTTTATAGCATTTACAGACTTCGAGAAAGCTTTTGACGATGTTGGCTGGAATGCTCTCTTAGAAATTCTGATGGTAGAGTCCTCACAGGATACGGTGGCTGGAACGCAGTGACGAATTTTCGTCCAAAGCGCTGAGCGAGTTCATTAGTTCGTTCAGAAAGGAAGGCACGGCCAGAAACGAGACTCACGCTCTGCAATCTCCATTAAATAATTTTACAAAAACTATTCAATAACGGCCTTGCCGCAGTGGTAACACTGGTTCCCGTCAGATCACCGAAGTTAAGCGCTGTCGGGCTGGGCTAGCACTTATATGTGACCATCCGGTCTGCCGAGAGCTGTTGGCAAGCGGGGCTGCACTCAGCCCTTGTGAGGCAAACCGAGGAGCTACATGATTGAGAAGCAGAGGCTCCGGTCTCGGAATCTGACATTCGGCCGGGAGAGCGGTGTGCTAACCACATGCCCTTCCATATCTGCATCCAGTGACGCCTGTGGGATGACACGGCGGCCAGTCGTTACCTTTGGGCATTCATGGCCTGTGCGGGAGGAGTTTTAGTTTTTATTCCATAAAAGATATTCGTCTTTGCGTTATTTACAGCTTTATATGTAAGCTTTATGATGAAGTGTCCATCATTTCGTTAATGATCACAGGTATTATGATACATTGCACTTAAAAAAGAAACTACGCGAAATTTGAAAAGTATACAATTAAAAATAGGTTTCCCTATAACCTTAAGTTTGATGCATATTACATCATATATTGATGCATATGAAATTTAGCTAATATATTGAACTTGACTTGGCTAAGAGGTCTCTATTTGTCAAGAAAACTGGTATTATGTAGTGATCTCATTTGCGACCGAGCGTCAGTGATGAAGCCAGAATTAAATATCTATAACGTTCCTCATATCTCATAAACAGTTGGAGATATCGAGATGAGATTTGGCATTGATAACATGCAAAGAGGAGAGTATTTGGCACGTGGTTAATATGTAAAACTTCATTATCTGCATTGTTACTCAACTAACTACAGACTCTTACAATGAAACAATGTAATATTTACGTGCCATTGATAGCTGGTGAAACGAGAATTGCTGTGGGGGTTTCGAAAAAAATAGACATTACACATTTATTTCCGTACCAAGGATGTGCTTTTTGGTAAGCTATTGACATTGCTTGTTCCAGTTCTTCACTTAATAATATTAACAAACCACAGTTTCTGGGTTGTCTTGCAATTGCATCTACACAACATGTTAGTGAACTGACCCTGTGTAAACTGTACTGTGTTTTGAAAAAAGAAGCAAACTTTAACATAGCAACAAGAGAAATGTAGGTTTTAAACAAAACTGGCCACCTACGGCGCGTATCTCAAAGTAAAAATAGTTAACAAGTCAGGCGAAAATAAATCGCTGCTTTTGTTGCATTTTCAGAAGAATTCTTTCTAGATACTAATCAAAGCTGATATCATAGTGGATCTTGTCGGATTTTCACCACGCAAGTGTGAGCGCGGAGAGACTTCATTTAGTATTTACAAAAAATATGCAATACTAACCTTACGAATTATCTTAGAAGAAAGATTAAGAAAAGGCAAACCTATGTTTCTAGCATTTGTAGACTTAGAGAAAGCTTTTGACAATGTTAACTGGAATACTCTCTTTCAAATTCTGAAGGTGGCAGGGGTAAAATACAGGGAGCGAAAGGCTATTTACAATTTGTACAGAAACCAGATGGCAGTTATAAGAGTCGAGGGGCATGAAAGGAAAGCAGTGGTTGGGAAAGGAATGAGACAGGGTTGTAGCCTCTCCCCGATGTTATTCAATCTGTATATTGAGCAAGCAGTAAAGGAAACAAAAGAAAAATTCGGAGTAGGTATTTAAATCCATGCAGAAGAAATAAAAACTATGAGGTTCGCCGATACATTGTAATTCTGTCAGAGACAGCAAAGGACTTGGAAGAGCAGTTGAACGGAATGGACAGTGTCTTGAAAGGAGGATATAAGATGAACATCAACAAAAGCAAAACGAGTATAATGGAATGTAGTCGAATTAAGTCGGGTGATGCTGAGGGAATTAGATTAGGAAATGAGACACTTAAAGTAGTAAAGGAGTTTTGCTATTTAGGGAGTAAAATAACTGATGATGGTCGAAGTAGAGAGGATATAAAATGTAGACTGGCAATGGCAAGGAAATCGTTTCTGAAGAAGAGAAATTTGTTAACATCGAGTATAGATTTAAGTGTCAGGAAGTCGTTTCTGAAAGTATTTGAATGGAGTGTAGCCATGTATGGAAGTGAAACATGGACGATAACTAGTTTGGACAAGAAGAGAATAGAAGCTTTCGAAATGTGGTGCTACAGAAGAATGCTGAAGATAAGGTGGGTAGATCACGTAACTAATGAGAAGGTATTGAATAGGATTAGGGAGAAGAGAAGTTTGTGGCACAACTTGACTAGAAGAAGGGATCGGTTGGTAGGACATGTTTTGAGGCATCAGGGGATCACAAATTTAGCATTGGAGGGCAGCGTGGAGGGTAAAAATCGTAGAGGGAGACCAAGAGATGAATACACTAAGCAGATTCAGAAGGATGTAGGTTGCAGTAGGTACTGGGAGATGAAGAAGCTTGCACAGGATAGAGTAGAATGGAGAGCTGCATCAAACCAGTCTCAGGACTGAAGACGACAACAACAACATGAGCTCTCGGCATTTGATTGCCTGCCTGCAACCGGTATCACTACTGCTCTCCCCATGCTTGCCCAACCAACTGCACATCTACTGGCCATGTTAACCTGCTCACACTCTAGAAGGGGAAAATCATAGGGAGTAAAAGGCTATTTACAACTTGTACGGAAACTGGATGGCAGGTATAAGAGTTGAGCAGCACGCAACGGAAGAGCTGGAAGAGAAGCGAGTGAGGCAGGGCAGTAAACTATCCCCAATGTTATTCAGTCTGCGCAGTACGCAAGCAGTAAAGGAAAACCATATAAAAATTGGAAGTAGGAACTAAAGTTCGAGGAGAAGAAATAAAAACTTTGAGGTTTGCAATGAAATTGTAATTCTTTTGGAGACAGCAAAGGCCTTGGAAGAGCAGTTCAAAAAAATGATTCAAATGGCTCTAAGTACTATGGGACTTAACATCTGAGGTCATCAGTCCATTAGACTTAGAACTAGTTAAACCTAACTAACCTAAGCACATCACACACATCCACGCCTGAGGCAGGATTCGAACCTGCGACCGTAGCAGCAGCGCGGTTCCGGACTGAAGCGCCTAGAACCGCTCGGTCACAGCGGCCGGCCGAAAAGCAGTTCAATGGAATGGACAGTGTCTTGAAAAGAGGATAAAGGATGAACATCAACAAAAGCAAAACAAGGACAATGGAATGTAGTTGAAGTAAACCAGGTGATGTTGAGAGAATTAGATTAGAAAATGAGACACTTAAAGTAGTAGATGGCATTTGCTATTTGGCCGCAAAATAACTGAAGATGGTCTGAGCAGAGAGAATATAAAATGCAGACTGGAAATGACAAGAAAAGCATTTCTGAAGAAGTTTGTTAACATCCAATATAGATTTAAGTGTGTGTGTGAAATCTTATGGGACTTAAATGCTAAGGTCATCAGTCCCTAAGCGTACACACTACGTAATCTAAATTATCCTAAGGACAAACACACACACACTCACACACCCATGCCCGAGGGAGGACTCGAACCTCCGCCGGGACCAGCCGCACAGGCCATGACTGCAGCGCCTCAGGCCGCTCGGCTAATCCCGCGCGGCTAGATTTAAGTATTAGGAAGTCTTTTATGTAGGTATCTGTACGGAGTTTAACCAAGTATGGAAGTGAAACATGGTTGATAGACAGTTTAGACAGGTAGATCATGCAGCAAATGAGGAGGTACTGAACAGAATAGAGAAGACAAGAAATTTGTGGAGCAACTTTACTAAAAGAAGGGATCAGTCGACAGAACACATTCTGAGACATCAAGGGACCACCAGTTTAGTATTGGAGATAAGTGTGAACGGTGACAATCGTAGAGATGAATACAGTATGCAGATTCAGAAGAATGTAGGTTGGAGCAGTTATTCAGTGATGAAGAAGTTTGCACAGGATAGAGACCACAACACCAACAGAAACAACTAATTTATAGTGCCCTCACAAGCAATTTTTGTAGAATCACGGTAAGTCTCATCATTATCAATTCCTGGAGATCATCTTGTCTCTGTACCAGGCCCTCTTTATCCTTTAATTTTACATGTTTTTCATGCAGTCGTTTACATATTAAAATATTTTGCAGCAGCAAAGCGTTTGCTATGCGTCTTGTGACTTTCAGTTTCGTCATGGTACGTTCAGAGAGCTGTGACCATATCGAGTACAATTAATTTGTGTGAGTTGGGTGTGGAACTGAGTGAAGGCCTATGGAGCAATTTTAAAGTATACCCATGCTCCCACTTTGCTTTGAGCTTCTAGACAAACGAATAAAGGAATTATTATTACTTTAAGATGCATGATACACATTTTCTCATTGATAAATACTTCTGATCAGTGCTGTGGACTTCTAGATGGATCAGCAGGATATTATCACCATAAGAGTCAGCTGCATGTATACTTTCTTAATTGTTCTTTTATGAAATTATTGATCTAATACAGACAGCGCACATGCGGAGTACATCGGTTGTCCCTATGAAGAATAACCTATCTACACTAAAGTACAACCAGGCATGATATAAGGGAAAGGCTTAAGCCTTCAGCTCGTTATTCGGTTCACTCTCCATTCTGCTTAACTGTAGGTCAACTTTTACATGAATGATTCACTTCGGAAATCCTCTCTGCATTGTTTACTCGATAATACATTTAGGAAGTTTTTACAAAAACCTTTCCAGGAAATGTTTCCACAGTAGTAACTAACGTAATACGTATACAGTAGGTAGAAAACATGGCGTGACATTATTTGAACTCAGCACCTTAATCGGTTCGGTTGCAGTGCAAGTGAAATCATTACGCCGGCCACGGTGGCCATGCGGTTCTAGGCGCTTCGGTCCGGAACCGTGCGACTGCTACGGTCGCAGGTTCGAATCCTGCCTCGGGCATGGATGTGTGTGATGTCCTTAGGTTAGTTAGGTTTAAGTACGACTGCTACGGTCGCAGGTTCGAATCCTGCCTAACGCATGGATGTATGTGTGTGATGTCCTTAGGTTAGTTAGGTTTAAGTAGTTCTAAGTTCTAGGGGACTAATGACCTCAGATGTTAAGTCCCATAGTGCTCAGAGCCATTTGAACCATTTTGAAATCATTACGGCAGAACGACGTCCATAACTGAAATGAAATTAATAAAATGAGATAACTCCAAAGATGTATGAAATGTCCTAAGCCGAAATATCGATCCGCGGAGTGTGAAAAATGAAACTGGGTTCCCAAAGTTTTCATGGTCGACAGCTGTCTTCAGCTGATTCAAATTAAAACACCATGAAGATGGCGTACAACGTAGGTGAAACTGCCATCAAATGTATTACGTTCTTAGATATGTAAATGGTTAGCTATCCAACGACGCCATCTACATGCTGTACAAAAAGAAAGATAACGCAGCGGATTTCTCATTCAGAAATCGCGTTTGAACGGCAGTTGTTTGTGAGAAGATCGTGTAATTCCTCACGTAAGGAGGCGCCTAGCAGCACACCGTATTTCGACAGCAGCAGAATCGTGGTCTGTCGAATAGCAGTTATATCGATTCGCATTATTGCTGCTCACGCTCGTTGTCATTCAGCGAGTGGTAGGAGAACATTGAATTGATGGCTACAGAAGGGCCATACCCAACTTCGTGTAAGACCTGAACGGCCCTTCCGACTAGTGCTCGAAGACTGACATATTGTCCATGCAGGATCGTACAGTCACGTCACGCGGCGTGAATCAAGAAACTGGCTTGACTGCAGCAAGACAAGTAGTCATATGGCGATGGCGACGACATCGGAAGCACGCTCGACTATTAGCATGGCGGCGGTCGTTGTTGCTCCTTCCCCCTTCTCTTGATACGGCAGCAGAGAGAATCGCGCCGTCACTTGCACACCCAACGGCAACAGTGGAAATAGGAGTGGCATCACATCGCACTTTCATATTGTTTGCGAACTGGCAGCATGCTTAAGATGAAAAATAGATCCGCAACTTATTTCGTAATACAAATAAATGGGTGTAGATCCGTCATATGATGCATTGAGGAGTATCTCATTCTTTTTTTAAAATTTCGTGACGGTGACTAGTTTCGAGCACGTGGGTCCATTTTCAGGTCATCCGTATCGTAAATGTGATAATACGGGCCGTAGGCTAAGTACAAAATGTGTCCACGCAGTGGTGATCAGAGATGCACGGTTTTGCGTTCAGCGTGACGATGGATGTATTCGCGCGTAAATCCTCCGCGGAGAACGAAAAATGGTTGCCAGAATGTATTCGTCATTATGAATTACCTCGAAGAAAACTGTCTATTGATACACAGTCAACATGCGCTTAGAAAACATCGTTCTTGTGAAAGACAACTAGCTCTTTACACACACGAAGTGAGGGTACTATGGAAAAGCGAGTTGAAATCGATTCCGTATTTCCAGATTTCCAAAAGGTTTTTTGACACAGTATCACACAAGCTGCTTGTAGTGAAATGGCGTGCTTATGATATATCGTGTCAGTTATGTGAGTGAATTCGTGATTTCCTGTCAGTTCGTAGTAATTGACGGATTGTCATCGAGTAAAACAGAAGTGATTTCTGGCGTTCCCCAAGGTAGTGTTACAGGCCCTTTGCTTTTCCTTATCTGTATAAACGTTTAGGGAGACAATCTGAACAGCCGTCTTAGGTTGTTTGCAGATGACGCTGTCGTTTATCGACTAATAAAGTTATCAGAAGATCAAAACAAATTGCAAAACGATTTAGAAAAGATATCTGAATGGTGCGAAAATTGGCAGTTGACCCTAAATAACGAAAAATGTGAGGTCATCCACATGAGTGCTAAAAGGAATCCACTAAACTTCGGCTACACGATAAATCAGTATAATGTAAAAGCCGTAAATTCAATTAAATACCTAGGTATTACAATTACGAACAACTTAAATCGGAAGGAGCATATAGAAAATGTTGTGGGGAAGTCTAACCAAAAATTGCCTTTTATTGGTAGGACACTTAGAAAATCTAACAGATCTACTAAGGAGACTGCCTACGCTACGCTTGCCCGTCCTCTTTTAGAATACTGCTGCGCGGTGTGGGATCCTTACCAGATAGGACTGACGGATAACATCGAAAAAGCTCAAAGAGGGGCAGCACTTTTTGTATTATCGCGAAATATGGGAGAGAATGTCACTGAAATGATACAGGATTTGGCCTAGACATCATTAAAAGAAAGGCGTTTTCGTTGCGACGGAATCTTCTCACGAAATTCCAATCACCAACTTTCTCCTCCGAATGCGAAAATATTTTGTTGACTCCAACCTACATAGGGAGGAACGATCAACACGATAAAATAAGGGAAATCAGAACTCGTACGGAAAGATATAGGCGTTCGTTCTTTCCGCATACTATACGAGATTGGAATAATAGAGAATTGTTAACGTGGTTCGATGAACACTCTGCCAGGCACTTAACTGTGATTTGCAGAGTATCCATGTAGATGTAGATGTCATCTGGCGTGATCGTATGAGCTACCATAAGATATAAAACGCGATCAGCACAGAATGATCAGAAAACAGCCATACATTGATGTTCACTCTGTCGAGCAGATCATTTATGTGTGTAGGAAACAGTGTCGGTCCAAAAACGCTTCCCTGGGGCGCTCCTGACGATGTTCTTGTTTCTGATGAACAATCGCAGTCGAGGACAATATAGTCGGCTTTGTTACTTAAGACGTTTTCGAGCCACTCACATATCTCGGAACCTATTCCATATGCTCGTAGCTGCATTAAGAGTCGGCAGTGTGGCACCATGACAAACGCTTTACGGACATCTAGCAATATGGAATCCGCTTCCTGACTTTCATCTATAGTTCGCAGGGTGTCATGTGAGAAAAGGAATAGTTGAGCTTTCTAAAACAGTGCTGATCTGTGAACAGAAGTTTTCCCTCTTAACGAAATTTATCATATTCAACTGAGAATATGTTCAAGGATTCTACAGCAAATCACTGTTAAGGACACTGGTCTATTATTTTCTTTTACCCTTCTTATGCACTACTGGCCATTAAGATTGCTACACCAAGAAGAAATGCAGATGATAAACGGGTATTCATTGGACAACTAGAACTGACATGTGATTACATTTTCACGCAGTTTGGGTGCACAGATCCTGAGAAACCAGTACCCAGAACAACCACCATTGGCCGTAATAACAGCCTTGATACGCCTCGGCATTGAGTCAAACAGAGCTTGGATGGCGTGTACAGGTACAGCTGCCCACGCAGCTTCAACACGATACCACAGTTCACCAAGAGTAGTGACTGGCGTATTGTGACGAGCCAGTTCCTCGGCCACCATTGACTAGACGTTTTCATTTGTTGAGAGATCTGGAGAATGTGCTGAGCAGGGCAGCAGTCGAACATTTTCTGTATCCAGAAAGGCCCGTACAGGACCTGCAAAATGCGGTCGTGCATTATCCTGCTGAAATGTAGGATATCGTAGGGATCGAATGAAGGATAGAGCCACGGGTCGTAACACATCTGAAATGTTACGTCCACTGTTCGAAGTGCCGTCAACGCGAACAAGAGGTGACCGAGACGTGTAAC
This sequence comes from Schistocerca americana, assembly GCF_021461395.2. Taxonomy (NCBI): domain Eukaryota; kingdom Metazoa; phylum Arthropoda; class Insecta; order Orthoptera; family Acrididae; genus Schistocerca; species Schistocerca americana. Next base: position 589,829,414 of record NC_060125.1, on the reverse strand, counting down.
CAATGGCACCCCGTACCATCACGCCGGGTGATACGCCAGTATAGCGATGACGAATACACGCTTCCAATGTGCGTTCACCGCGATGTCGCCAAATACGGATGCGCCCATCATGATGCTGTAAACAGAACCTGGATTCATCCGAAAGAATGACGTTTTGCCATTCGTGCACCCAGGTTCGTCGTTGAGTACACCATCGCAGGCGCTCCTGTCTGTGATGCAGCGTGAAGGGTAACCGCAGCCATGGTCTCCGAGCTGATAGTCCATGCTGCTGCAAACGTCGTCGAACTGTTCGTGCAGATGGTTGTTGTCTTGCAAACGTCCCCATTTGTTGACTCAGGAATCGAGGCGTGGCTGCACGATCCGTTACAGCCATGCGGATAAGGTGCCTGTCATCTCGGCTGCTAGTGATACGAGGCTGTTGGGATCCAGCACGGCTTTCCGTATTACCGTCCTGAACCGACCGATTCCATATTCTGCTAACAGTCATTGGATCTCGAGCAACGCGAGCAGCAGTGTCGCGATACGATAAACCGCTATCGCGATAGGCTACAATCCAACCTTTATCAAAGCCGGAAACGTGATGGTGCGCATTCCTCCTCCTTACACGAGGCATCACAACAACGCTTCACCAGGCAACGCCGATCAACTGCTGTTTGTGTATGATAAATCGGTTGGAAACTTTCGTCGTGTCAGCACGTTGTAGGTGTCGCCACCGGCGCCAACCTTGTGTGAATGCTCCGAAAAGCTAATCATTTGCTTATCAAAGGGTCGTCTTCCTTTCGGTTAAATTTCGCGTCTGTAGCACGTCATCTTCGTGGTGTAGCAATTTCAATGGCCAGTAGTGTACATAGGAGTCCCCTGAGCTTTTTTGCAGTCGCTTGTAACTAGGCGCTGGCCGAGGGATTCGCGATAAATGCAAGCTAACTAAGGGGCCACTGTTGTCGAGCACTCTCCGTAAAACCCCACTGGGATTCCATCACGACCTGGCGAGTTATTAGCTGTCAACTCTTTCAGCTGTTTCTCCACGCCAGGGTGCTTATTATTGCGTCCTCTACATGGGAGTCTGTTCGATGGTCAAACGACGGTACCTTTGTACGATCATCCTGTGTGAACGATTTCTTAAATGCGAAATTTAAGACTTCGGCATTACCTGTACTCTTGAACTCGATACCCAGCCAGTTTACAACCGGTTTTGCTGCTGGAGGTGACAGCTCAATTTATTACATTTAGCATCCTGTGTACCTCAAAATCTATTTTCTATTCATACATAAATCGAAATCGCCTGGCGTGGCTGTTTCTCTACATTCAGGCTAATCTCAGTAACTGCTATAAGGATTTTGACACCGTTTTCACTAATAGATATACTGAGTTAAAAGGAAGATTTTTGTACGAAATTTATACACATTTCGTGTGAATTGTCTGAACTGTAATGAATTAGTCTCCCGGCGGCATGAAGACGATGTCATTGCGATCTAGCAGTAAGTGGGAGATATCGCCAGACGCACAGCTCTGCGTGCCATGAAGCAAGCATGGTCAATCAGAGCACACGTAAACGCTCCGCTTCGTTTGATGTACTGACAACAGTGAAAACATGATCGAGATGTATTCAGACATTATTTGTTTGAATACTTCCAAATTGTACATAAGACTGTTGAACGAGTCTCCACTGGCGAGAAAGAGATATCGATCTTTGACGACCACAAAAGTGTTTCGACGTATCAGTTACATTTCGTGTGTAGCAATGTGTAACCAAAGGTGCACCAACTGAAAAGCAGCAGGCCCGTCTCGTAAACACTGGCATCTTAACCAAGGAAACAGACGTGAGCATGATGTCTTTAGCGCCTTAAGAATAGAGGAAGGAATGGGAGTCTGAAATTCCTTGTAAACGACTACAGAACATTTCGGAAGACTTATACATATAGTCCAGGGATGGATTTAAAAAAAAAAAAGACACCTGTTATTTAAGTTTTGCTGAGATTTGTCACTGAAATTCGCGCTCATAACTCACTACACGTTCGCCGCTGTGGCCGAGCTGTTGTAGGCGCTTCAATCCGGAACCGCGGTGCTGCTACTGTCGCAGGTTCGAATCCTGCCTCGGGCATGGATGTGTGTGATGTCCTTAGGTTAGTTAGGTTTAAGTAGTTCTAAGTCTAGGAGACTGATGACCTCAGATGTTACGTCCCATAGTGCTTAGAGCCATTTGAACCAACACTGCACGTTCTTCGGACAACGGGCAGTAAGTAACTTAAATTCGAAGTACCGTAAGCAATCGTTTGAGAAAAATTACATATCGGTAGCAAAAGAAAATGCGGATCCAAAATCTGTAGTTTTTAATTTTTATGCAAAAACTGAAACATTTTTCGAAAAACTACTTCAGCAAGGGATGCAGCTCTGATTCATTTACGCAAGGAAAGTTTTTCCAGCAGAGCAGCAGATGACTCAATTTCCAGCTTTCTGCTCTCCTTCAACCAGACTAGATTCGGGCACAATTCTTTGCACATAAGGGGAAAAGATCTGTCACGAAGAGTGCGTAACAAAGAATTGCGGCAATGAGTCTGGACAGTGAACCAGTACTTACTAAGGTGTTCAGGAAGAGTTCCGTCACGGGCAACAAATCTCCATCAGGCGTGTTTCTTCTGTTTTATTTTGTTTCATTTGTGGCCTTCGGAAATAATCTATTCAGCCATCCTCTGGTACGACATATGCTACAAAAATAAAAGATATATCCAATCACACACACACACACACACACACACACACACACAAATGCAAGGAATATTTACATTGGTTGCAAACATATTAATTAAATCATGATACGCTCCTACATTGCCGCGAGCTATCACTTCAAACGCCAGTTAAATGTGGAACGGAGAGCATTCATGTCTCCTATCCTAAGAAGTTCCTTCGCGTGCACTGCTTGCATCGTTTTAGTTATACACTCCTGGAAATGGAAAAAAGAACACCGTGAATTCATTGTCCCAGGAAGGGGAAACTTTATTGACACATTCCTGGGGTCAGATACATCACATGATCACACTGACAGAACCACAGGCACATAGACACAGGCAACAGAGCATGCACAATGTCGGCACTAGTACAGTGTATATCCACCTTTCGCAGCAATGCAGGCTGCTATTCTCCCATGGAGACGATCGTAGAGATGCTGGATGTAGTCCTGTGGAACGGCTTGCCATGCCATTTCCACCTGACGCCTCAGTTGGACCAGCGTTCGTGCTGGACGTGCAGACCGCGTGAGACGACGCTTCATCCAGTCCCAAACATGCTCAATGGGGGACAGATCCGGAGATCTTGCTGGCCAGGGTAGTTGACTTACACCTTCTAGAGCACGTTGGGTGGCACGGGATACATGCGGACGTGCATTGTCCTGTTGAAACAGCAAGTTTCCTTGCCGGTCTAGGAATGGTAGAACGATGGGTTCGATGACGGTTTGGATGTACCGTGCACTATTCAGTGTCCCCTCGACGATCACCAGTGGTGTACGGCCAGATAGGAGATCGCTCCCCACACCATGATGCCGGGTGTTGGCCATGTGGTCCTCGGTCGTATGCAGTCCTGATTGTGGCGCTCACCTGCACGGCGCCAAACACGCATACGACCATCATTGGCACCAAGGCAGAAGCGACTCTCATCGCTGAAGACGACACGTCTCCATTCGTCCCTCCATTCACGCCTGTCGCGACACCACTGGAGGCGGGCTGCACGATGTTGGAGCGTGAGCGGAAGACGGCCTAACGGTGTGCGGGACCGTAGCCCAGCTTCATGGAGACGGTTGCGAATGGTCCTCGCCGATACCCCAGGAGCAACAGTGTCCCTAATTTGCTGGGAAGTGGCGGTGCGGTCCCCTACGGCACTGCGTAGGATCCTACGGTCTTGGCGTGCATCCGTGCGTCGCTGCGGTCCGGTCCCAGGTCGACGGGCACGTGCACCTTCCGCCGACCACTGGCGACAACATCGATGTACTGTGGAGACCTCACGCCCCACGTGTTGAGCAACTCGGCGGTACGTCCACCCGGCCTCCCGCATGCCCACTATACGCCCTCGCTCAAAGTCCGTCAACTGCACATACGGTTCACGTCCACGCTGTCGCGGCATGCTACCAGTGTTAAAGACTGCGATGGAGCTCCGTATGCCACGGCAAACTGGCTGACACTGACGGCGGCGGTGCACAAATGCTGCGCAGCTAGCGCCATTCGACGGCCAACACCGCGGTTCCTGGTGTGTCCGCTGTGCCGTGCGTGTGATCATTGCTTGTACAGCCCTCTCGCAGTGTCCGGAGCAAGTATGGTGGGTCTGACACACCGGTGTCAATGTGTTCTTTTTTCCATTTCCAGGAGTGTATGAAAGTGGCGATATTCGGTTGCCTAACATTGCTCTCTGAATGTTATGCATAAATTTACTGCTACGTCAAACAAGTTGTCTGGTAAGAAATAGCGCTACACGTGCAAAGCAGGAGGGGGGGGGGGGGGGGGGGGGGGAGTGAGGGCGTGGTCACTGGTCATCTACAAAATTAAGCAAGTATTCTTTCCACTACACTGTGCACAGTCATTAAAATAGCGTCATTTGCTATCCTTCCTGGTGTACCAATGTTAATGGCTAGTTAAGTGAAACGATGCGAATCCGATCCGCGACTGACTTCTTATTGGCAGCGCGACCATTATACCGCACCTGTAGGTTGGTATGAGGTTAACAGATAGATGGATCGTCAAAGCTAGCAGAGGATAGCCCCACGGGGCGGAGCTGTGGTGTCTGTACCGAGCCGATAAGGATTTGCTGACGACGCGGGCTATACGCCTCAGGCTGTTGTAAGCTGGTGGGGGAAAGGGGATGACGGGGGAGGCGTCGCCTCACACAAGCAGTAAGACGTACTCACACTCGCGTTCACCTGCCCTCAAACGGGCAGTCCGTAAAGTCTTTACTCTGCAACGAAATGGATTATCCTCCGATGGGTTCTCCATAAAGCCTTCACCGTGCAGTGGAATGACGTGCCTTGTGTGTGACACCAAGATACCGCGACGATTGACCGCCTAGTCTCCTAAAGACGGCAGGTTGTGTGGGAGAGAGGCAGACCGCGTAATTACCCAGTACTTACCTGGATTAGTCGCTGATAAAGCAGCTGGAACGTTCTCTTCGCGTAGTAGAACTGAACTCTCGTGTTACCGGAGTATTTTTTATTATTATTTGTACGAGGGCTGTCTGTTAAGTAATACCCGTTATATTATAGTTTAAGGGGACCACACCCTGCCTATCTAGCCCATGCTGATTTAGGCAAGTATTTGACCCATTTCTGAAAAAACTGTTTGATGCAGGACCTTAATATTCTTACTGTATGTTACATGATGCTAATAGAGTCAACTGTACTAAAATCTACCTTATCCATTTTATAGTTTTTAAGAAATACTTTTTTAAATTTATTAAAAAATATTGGTTTTTTTCTGCAGAAAATATTTTTTTTGGGGACTTCCTAATGGGGCAATATTAGTGAATGTGGCTTTTTATGCCGTGCAGAGTCTCTGAAAATTTCATTCATTTATCTATGATAGTTTCTGATATAATAGGGCATATGTACTGAAAATTTTAGTTTGCGGGAAATTGGCGTTAAAGAAAAAACTTCTGAAATCTGTTACTTACAGTTAATTAAAACTGTCCTGTCGCATACGATGGCCCCTCTTTGGCCTCTAGCGGGTCTTCCAGCTTCTTTTTCACCTTCCTGGATGTTTGTCTTGCTTTCTTGGCCATATTAGATGCAGACCTGTCTGCATCGGCTATCTTCATTTTATCGCTATGTTGCGGCCCAGTGATCATATTTTCACCAGGATTAATTCCCAGCTTTGTCAGTACCCAACACTTTCCAATATTACCACCATTAAATGAAATAACAGCATCATTAACTCCTAGTTTCATTGTATGCATGCCTACAGATACAGTTTCAGGAAGGTGGTTCAAAATTATGCTGTTCAAATATTCATTTGGATTCTGTGTCTGCGCATGCAGACATTTCCTTAGTAGGTCAGGATGAGCCAAGTCTCTGAAAATAGGTTTAATTGTGCAATGAAGGGGATATAAAGATCTAAAATATATGCAGAAAAATGGGTGACAGAAAATTGGGCGTCGCACATAAACACACGTGGTAGGAAAGTGCTCTTTAAATGATCGAAAAAAATGTTTTTCAGCAAATTCCTTTTCAGAGTACTTAAGTAAAACCTTAATCTATCGAAATATGATGAAAACCGAAAATCATTTTTTTCTACCTGAACCACGGTGTGGTCACCTAATACTAAGACCAAATTTATGAGAAAAATCTTAAAGCAACCGTTGTTTTACATCTGCATACAATAATAACCATTAAGATTTTGGTGTGTGTCATGCCTCTTAACGAGCTGACAAATTCTCTCTGGATAAATTCTGTCGCCTATGATTGCAGCCATCTCGTTGTTATGGTTCTCCTTATTTGCTAGGTGTAACTGACAGAAGTCCAATCTCCAGTTCCTTAGCACTCAGCCGGCCAAGGTGGCCGAGCGATTCTAGGCGCTTCAGTCTGGAACCGCGCGACCGCTACGGTCGCAGGTTCGAATCTGCCTCGGGCATGGATGTGTGTGATTTCCTTAGGTTAGTTAGGTTTAAGGAGTTCTAAGTTCTAGGGGACTGATGACCTCAGATGTTAAGTCCCATAGTGCTCGGAACCATTTGAGTTTTCAGCGCTCACTTCTCATATAATTGGCTGGTCCCGGCGGAGGTTTGAGTCCTCCCTTGCCGAAATCAAGGTCACTTTATTATAATGGGGATGAAATCATCTTCCAAAACTTTCACGTACCGTTCGGTAGTCATCATGCCATCAAGAAATATCGCACCAGTTATTCCGTGACGGGACTTTGGACGCCACACAGTCACCCGTTGAGGGTGGAGAGACTTCTCGATCGCGAAATGCGGATTCTCAGTCCCCCTAAATGCGCCAATTTTGCATATTGACGAACCCATCTAAATTCCAAGTGGGCTTCGTTGCTAAACCAAACCATGCACGCGCATACTACTTCCCATCATGCCCCGCGTCCAACTATGCAGTTTGAACGTCCTAACGCAAATCGTTCGAAAGTTATGATGATTTTATTTCATATAGTTCAATAACTGTCACCCTGTACGTACACACACACACACACACACACACACACACACATATATATATATATATATATATATATATATATATATATATATATATATATATATATATATATACACACACATGGTGTCCCAGCTATCTTGTCCACCCAAAATATCTCTGGAACAATAACAGCTATTGGAAAACGACTTTCACCGGTATCAATGTAGGGCTGGGGCCCATGAATGTACATATTTGGAAACATTCTAAAACGAAAGCATATGTGTTTTGTAACACAAACGTATGTTTTTTTAAGTGGACCTCCTATATTTTTTCTTCAGCAATCCATAGCATGACAAAGCACATACACAATGGCGTTGATTGCATCGCAATATTCCCATTACATCCCGAGATATTGAGACGCGAAGTTGACGCTTGAAACACCCGACATGCGCTGTTAGCGCACGTCCTGAGGCTCAGGCGTGAACCCCATGCTGCCCGTAATCGCGATGTAATTGACAAGTAAGTGTCCCTCTTGATAAGTATGGAGGTGTGATTACGCATGTCAATCACATCGCGATAACGGCCAGCATGGGGTTCACGCCTGAGCCTGAGCTCTAACATGGAAATTAAGCGTTTCCGGACACATGTCCACATAACATATTTTCTTTCTTTGTGTGTGAGGAATGTTCCCTGAAAGTTTGGCCGTACCTTTTTGTAACACCCTGTATATATATATTATCATTCATCGCATGTCCAAGCATTTAGGCCTCACTGTATGATTAACTAAAGCACTTTAACTGACTTTTGGTTTTCAGTTACGAAGAAAAAAATTTAAAACATCATATGATATTAAATAAGCTCTCCCAGTTGCCTTTTGTCGCTGTAGGCTCATGCGTTTACACCATCATTAATGGTAAAGTTCTTCCATGTTGTGCCAAACAACAGCATAGCGCCGCAGAAACACCCGTGATACTTTTAACTCTGGTATCAGCTGCTCGTGTGGCAGATTCTGAGGCACAACAGGTAGTCCAGTTGTTAAACACTGAAACTACCGCCGCTTCCACCACAGAATACTTCAAAAGTTCTCACGAGTTTAACTACGGTATGATTTTCGTTCTGTAAGGGTACTAATGGCATCTCGTATCGAAACTTTGCTTCAAATCAAGCACTCGCCAGTACTTCAAACTCTCAGCGGTGTAATTTCATTCATACAATCTCTTTCAGAGCCCCAACATCCATTTACCCCGACTTATTTACTCTTAAACTGACCACAGCTTATTTGGTGTTCCTTCCTAATTAACACGATAAGCGCGCCTTCAGTCCCCTGGGCCTGACAGTGCACTTCATGGGAACGACAGTATCGACTTTCAAAAACATATGTTTTAATTTTAAAGAACTTAATTAAGTAACTCACTACAGAAAAGATGTTAGATTTGCATTTTTTACAAAAGGCAACTACCTGTTCAGTTAATTTTCTAGCTGCATTATTCCCAAATGTTTTTGTGTTCGTTTTGCAGCATCCAGAAAGTTGTATGTGTCTTTCCTTCCTCTGTTTCTAACTGATGTTTGTCTCTTCTTGTATCAAAACTGACAGGATTTCCTTCATGTGAATGCTGTGTGAGCGCATCTGCAAATTCCTTCCTAAATAGCGTGACTGACCTTTTCGCTCTCGTCACATCTTGGAATGCCTATAACGAGTTCACGTCAGTGGTGTTTTAAAAAATGTCGAATGGTGACTTTCGGTACCATTTTACTGTCTTTCTCAGTGAGCTATTATATGCACTCATCCTATCAAAAAGGTCAATGGCAGGTTTTCCCTTGTTGTATTCAGTAACAATTTGGATTTTCGATAAACCACTCTTTTGGTAGTGACGTTTCTCATTTCCCTTGAAAGTTTGTCGGAAAGAACCAAAACGTCTCTTTTGGCATTTCCACTGCAGAACCGCAATTCCTTGACTATTCTTTTGCAAACATATTTAAGCGTTTCAGTGTGGTCATTACAGTTTCTATTGGAATTGCTTTGCGAGTTATTCGATTGGTACCAACTAAATGCGTATGCTTTGTTATGAGATTGCTTGCCAAATCTGCACTGATTTACCAATCATTGGTACATAACGTATGAACGTTATTCTATACAGCCTGACACAAATTCCGCACAACTTTTATTGTTGTGGTATTTTCTTTACCAAGTACTTTGTCAGCTAATTAGAAAGCTGTAGCAGTATGCCTCAGCGCAGCACAATTTTAACATTTTGATGCCATCCATACTTGTGTCACTTTTGTTTCAAATATTGTCTGACTATAATTCGTCCTCGGAATGGTAGTAGAGATTCGTCGATACATAGTACTCGTTTTTCGGCAGGATGGTAGCATTTTCAAATATAGTTTTTTCCGTTCGTCGATGATGAACTGAACTTTTGAGAAACGATCTGAGGCACAAATTTTTGTATCGGATGCGAAAGGTAGCATTCTCAACAAAATTTCGAAACGATCTCTATTAATTAACTTTCACGGCAGTATTTGAAAAAGGAGTACATCTTGGGACCAATATAAATGTACAAATGGAAGTTTCACCTATCCTATCCACATAACCATTCCATACGAATGCTTTGTTTCATCTTTATTTGTGGGCACCCATTAACTCAAAAATTTGGAAACATTGATGTCTGTGTAGCGTAAATATTTGTTTTTCTACTCTACCTCATCTGTGACAAAATATCCATAAAAATCTTGGACTTTGTTACACTTTTATACATCATGGGCGCTCGTAAAATGCACAATGTTTGGTCGGTTGCCTCGAGGATGAAACCACATACTTCGATCACTTATTGAGCTATCAGATGAATTCTCACGTTCGAATGATGGAAATCGCATTACGCAGTGTCGTTTACGTGGTACATTGGGCAACAAAGCTTTTTGAAAATAATCGCTGTGAAATTAATTTCCCCCCTTACACAGCTGTGGCTTTCTCTAATTGATCATACGTTGGAAGTTGTCCTCTTATGATACCACGCTCCTTTATTTCCAGCTTAACAACCGTAAAGTGGCGTACATACAGTCTGTTTACTTAAAACTGCTCGGCGACAGTTGTCGAGCGAATTTTTTCCATGGTAACGCCTGTGTGGTAGGTGACACATGATGCGTGACTGTCAGATGGGTTGCTGGATGGCAGGCGCACCATTACGCACCCGTTTGTACTCGAGACACAAATGTTGGACGGCACGCGGTACTGGCCAGTAAAGTCGACTCCGCGACTAACGAGTTAACGTTAGATTTACGGTTGTCATGAATGGGGCTTTACTTTCATGAATGAGGCTTTACTTTGTAGGCCTAGATGTATGCTCGTAAGGACTCTAAAGTGTGTTTTACAAAGGCCTGGTCAGTGGACTATCTTTAATTCATTTATTCACTGCAAGTGACTCCAAAGCCGTTCATAGTCTCATATTCTACATCTTTATCCTCAACTTTTCCCTTGTCTTCAATGGGTCGGCATGTTGTTTTGGATTTGGCATTTTTGTGGTAGAGGATGCTGGGTTGCCCTCCCCCCTCCCCCACCTCCTTCCTCCCTATTGTGTTATCCGATGCGAAACGATGTGAAGCTTTTGAAAATGTTTGCGGATTGTGTATTGTTAAGTGCCTCGTGGGTACCAGCCCGGTAGTCACCTAGTCGGACATAGGAAACGCCTAAAAACAACACCAGCCCTCGCCGGACAGATTAGAACCATGGTCGGAACGCCTCACCCAATTCCGGAGGTGATGTGCTAATGCACTCGACTATCTGAGTGGGTCTTTTCATAGTATCATATAGATCTTTATTTGACTTATTACCATGAAGTACACAGATGCATGTCCAAAAGAGGCTTTGTGGCTGTCTTGAGTGTAGCTTGTCTCATTTTACTTTCACTGTGTGAGCAATGTACTGTACAAGATGTTTCAAAAAGATTCAACCTCTTCCACAAGAATACACACTGATAGGCCATAACGTTATGGCCACCTGCTTAACAGTTTGTTTGCCCACCTTTGGAACTAAATACATTCCGCATATCAGGGACCCGACAGTTTGTTGGTAGGTTTTTGGAGGTATTTGGTATTAGATACCTACGTACAGGTCATGTAATTCACGTAAATAACGAGCCGCTGATTTGCGTACGCGGTGATCGTGCCCGTTAGCGTCCCAGAAGGGTTCCATAGGATTTATATCAGACGAATTTGATCGCCGAGACATCAACGTGAGCTCACTATAATGCTCCTCCAACCAATGTAGCACAGTTCTGGCTCCGAGACAAGGACAGTAATACTGCTGAGGGATGAAATTGCTATCGAAAATGACATCAAGCATGAACGGATGCAGATGGTTCGCAGCTGTCAGCGTTATTTCGATCACTACCACAGGTCCCATGCAAGTGCAGGAGAATGTCTCCCGTAGCATAATACTGCTCCCACGAGCCTGCGGCGCGGCGTGCTGCACGTTTCGAGCCGCCGTTCACCTCGATGACGGGGTTTGTGCAGACGAGCACCGACCCAGAGTAGCAAAAATGTGATTGACCCGAAGAGCTGACACGTTTCCATTGGTCGACGGTCGAATACTGATGATTCCGTTCCCACTGCAATCGTAACTGACGATGTCGTAGGGTCAATATGTCAACACGTAGGGGTGATCTGCTGCGGAGTTCAATGTCCGACAATGTACCATGAACGGTGTGCTCGGAAACACTTGTGCGTATTGTCTTTCAGCAGAGATGCCACAGGTCACCATCCGTTCTACCTCACAGAGCAGACAAGCCTCCGAACCACACGTTCTGGGAAGAGTCGTGGACGTCCAGCCATTTAGCGCCTTGTGATAGTTTCATTGTACTCCTACTTCTGCCTCTTGCCGTAGATACAACAGTAGCGTGTGACATTCGACCAGCTTCGCCGTTTTCGATATACTCGTTGACAGGCTCTGCGTATTAATAATCTGTCCTTTATCAAAGTCGCGTATCTCAATGGATTTCCCCTTTTGCTACCGATATCTTCACTAGGTTGATCCCCCGTCCATGTCTGCTCCTCTTACATACTTTTGCTACCACGTCACGTGCACGAAACGCCACCAGGTGGCATCGAACGTCGCGGAGGGCAGTTACCATAATGTTTTGGCTTGCGGTGTGTTTTTATATGAATGAAGACAGAGGGTTGGGCCGGATTTGTGCAGTGAAACAAATTTGTACACCAGCGCCAATTGTAAGCTGCTGGCTCCCGTAGAGGATGGCCAAAATACAAATGGCCCAGACAATATATCATGCGCCTGCAGACAGGCATTATCTGTCCTAGATAACGAAGATGCAAAATGGACTGACAGTCTTCAGGTACAGGAGATACACAGAAGAAAAAACACTCGCAACACCAAAAATTAATTAATGTAGAGTAATGAAATTTCGGAAATAAATTTGTTTACGTAACATATTTGTCATTAATACTGCAAGATTACAGGTTAATGCAAAGGCGAGATGAGCCATTGCAAATGTGAAAAGCATTAGTAGCCGGTCTAGCAACCAGAATGTTGAATGCAAGTGTGCAAATGTGCACGAATTGTGTTGTCCAGACGCCGGATGTCAGTTTGTGGAATAGAGTTTCATGCATGTTGGACGTGATCTCTCAATACAGAGATTGCGGATGGCGCTGGATTTGTCGTCTGAGGATATAAAATATGTTCCTGATTGGAGACAGATCTGATGATCGAGGAGATCGAGGCAACATACGTAGAGCATGTTGGGTTGCAATAGCGGTATGTGAGAGAACGTTATCCTGTTGGAAAACACCCCCTGGGATGCTGTTCACGAATGGCAGCACAATAGGTCGTGTTAATAATTTGACGTACAAATTTATAGTCGTGGTGCGTCGGATAACCATGAGAGCGCTACTGTTGTTATACGAAATCTTTCTCCAGACTATAACTCCAGGTGTAGGTCCACTGTGTCTAACACGCCGACAGGTTGGTTTCAGACCCTAAACTGGCCTCCTTCTAACCAACGTACGGCCATCATGGATGTAGATGTAGATGTAGATGTAGATCACTGGCACAGAGGCAGAACCAGATTTCATCAGAAAACGCAGCATACCTCCATCTTCTTCTCCAATGAGCTCCCACTTGACACCACTGTAGTCGCAGCTCGGAGCTGTCCTTGAAGAAACCGATTTATAAGAGTTCGCTGTGTCACTGAGGTGGCAACCAATGCTCAAATTGCTGCTGCAGAGACACACGCTGAACCCGATGGTCTTTCCTCTCGGTAGTGCCACTCGGCCGTCTGGAGCGCGGTCTTCTTGCGGCCGTACATTCTTTCCAACACCGCTGCCAGCAATCACTTACATTGGCTAACATTCCTGCAAAGTCTTTCTGCAATATTGCACGAGCTTGTTCAAACTCAGTGAGGTGTTGATAATGGCGTTTTTGTCACACAAAAAAGCATTCACGACTAACACCATTTCACAACTTCGAATCTCAGAGGTAACTAACGCTCACAACCGTTGTTGCGTGTATTTACAGCAAACTTAATTTGCGTCCTCACACTGGCGATACTAGCGTCGCTCTTATACGACTGACGCGAAATTTGAATGGTCAGCATCTTTCAGATGTAGAAACACGCCTACCAACTTTCGCTTATGTCGCACAAATCCTTCTTGTTGTCGCGATTTTTTTCCGTCAGTGCATTTCCGTGCTAGTTTAATTTTGCCTGCCCCTTAGTTGCCGGCAGAGGTCTGCCTGGTGCAGCTAGGACTCTCGATTGTTCGTTGATTATTTTGGCATCCGATGATGATTCAGATTCCGCACCTAAGCCGAGTGTCGATGAAATCTGGTTTCGCAGGACAGAGCGGATCAGTTTGTGAAAAGGAGCCAAGATCAGTTACTGTTAGTTACACAAGAATACACAACTTTATTCCTCGAAAACCAATGCACAGTCTTCTCTTTAAAACAACAAGGATCAATTCACGGCTGAGGGGCCAAGTAACTTCTCAATAATAAAGTTCAAATATTTCCTTTTAAAGCACAGGGATTTAGAGGAACGGCTGAAGGCCTTACCAAAGTAAAATTAAAATATCCTTAAATAATTCCTTTCAAGGAACCAGAATTTAGACAAGCGGCTGAAGGCCTTACGTAAGTAAAATTAAAATATCTTCTCGGCTAGAGGCCCAAACAATATTTCAGATCATCAAAGGAAATTCTTTAAAGGGCAAGCACTTACAAATCTCGGCTAAAAGCCATATTAAGGAAAATTTAAATTAATTCCTCGGCTGAAGGCCCAATAATTTTTCAACATAATAAAAGGCAACCATTGAAGACAAGCATTTACACAGTACAACAGAAAACCATCTTAAGAAAACTTGAAATATCTCGACGGCTGAAGGCCCAAACAATTATTCAAAATGAAACTTCCTAGCAGATTAAAACTGTGTGCCCGACCGAGACTCGAACTCGGGACCTTTGCCTTTCGCGGGCAAGTGCTCTACCATCTGAGCTACCGAAGCACGACTCACGCCCGGTACTCACAGCTTTACTTCTGCCAGTATCTCCTCTCCTACCTTCCAAAGCTGTGAGTACCGGGCGTGAGTTGTGCTTCGGTAGCTCAGTTGGTAGAGCACTTGCCCGCGAAAGGCAAGGGTCCCGAGTTCGAGTCTCGGTCGGGCACACAGTTTTAATCTGCCAGGAAGTTTCATATCAGCGCACACTCCGCTGAAGAGTGAAAATCTCATTCTGGAATTATTCAAAATACTTAAAGACAATCCTTAAGATAAGCATTTACACAGTACAGCTCAAGGCCCTCTTAAGAATTCAAGATAATTAAAGAAAAACCTTACAGACAGGAATTTACACATTACGGCTGAAAGCCACAAATTTTAGAACAAATGCGGCTGAAGGCCTAAATACAGAGCAAACAAGAATTTTTAAATAAACACGGCTGAAGGCCTACTCTTAAAATACTTCACATACGGTTCGGCTGAAGGTCATATGCTAAACATAGAACAAACAAAATTAATACACGGCTGGAGACCTGGCACAGTACTTGCGACAAAAGAAAATCACAATCACAAACAGCTGAACAGTGGTGCTCAGAAGTGTTGCAAGAGTCGGCCTGGGGAGGAAACTCTAACAACAGTTTAGGTGAGACAGGCAGCCAAGCGTAACACTAAATAATCGGGTGGCAGCACGACCTAGGGACGGCTGAAGAACCAACCAACAACCTAATCAACTCCCTTCCACCCGACCAACGACACGACAACCGAAAATATCAGCGAGGACGAAGATCCGAGGAGCAGCACTACGTCTTTACAATTGGCGTCCAAGCACAGTCAAAGCACTATAACCACTCAAAGACAAAAAATGAAAAACACCAAAGCTGCCAGACAGCATCATCACGGCGAGGAAAACATACTGCTGGAGAACTACGCTAACGACCAGGGCGGGTAACCGGAACATTAACGACCACAAGGCAGCAGATACCGCTGGTGCCCTTCACTAATTAGTTACAATCATTTCAATAGTTAAACACCATACAGAAAGAAGGCTGCAAAATTTGTCAACTCCAGCACACCATACGTAGCTGCTTGCGAGAACGGCCCAGGAAGCAACAACCGGCAATGGACGAAGAGATGTCACGGCAGTTTGGGGTTTCATAACAGATTAACTGATTACTTTACTCCAGTATCCAGGTTTGGTGGGCGACGAACTTTGCAGCTCTCGCAGCTAGCGCCTCAAAACTCTGATGGCGCGTGCACGCCGCCAGCGACCCCAGCCTGACCTGACACGGTAGAGACTTCCTCGCTGCTCTGTGCCAAGCGACTCACTCCATCCAACACGCAGGCAGCGTTACAATAACTGGTCAGTCAAAACCACAAGCTACACACGCGGAAACGCTTCTACAAACAAGTCAAACGATACTAAAACCAGTCACTGAGGAACAACTGGGACGAATCACAAATCGAGACACACACAGAACCCAGAAGCGGTCGGCGATCAAATACACGTCGTCCGATGGGACGACCGACCGAACGACCAGCCAAAGTTTTCCTCACTCAATTCACGTGTGTCAGCAACGGTCAGGCGAGTCATGGCTGTCCGGACCTCACTGCTGCTCCGTCCCGACTCCCTTTGGACGGACGACGTCCCAGAGACACTGGCTCGGACCCAACCATGCAGAGGTAACACTTGCCCATTGAGCCATCCGACATCTCTCCACAAGGAAGGAACCAACTCAAGTCCCACAAGATGATGAATTGAAGGGGCCAGAAGCGATCGGAAGACCAATACACACCGAACGACCAACCAACGGTCGTCGCCGCTCAAGTCTTCTTCTGTCCGACAGTGCATGTGTTTGTCCCCAGCTGTCGGGCGAGTGCTGGCTGTCCAGACCTCACTGGAGCTCCATCCCCGACTGAACTCCCGACAGACGACGACCCGGAACTACTAACGGTCGCTCCAGAGATAGTACGACAGTGCACTTATCGAAAAGCGCCGCTGCTGCCACTCACGGGCAAGCAAATCAGCAACTTAGGAGACGCAAAAAAATTGAATAAGAAAGAGGTGACAGAACCATAAAAACAAGATGACGAGCGATAAACGGCATGACCGCGAGCCGCACACTGCTCAGTCGATATGCAGAACAAGTCAGAGATACTCGGGCTCAAGGCGACGGCAGCGGCTGGCGCCTGCGCAGGACGCAGCAGCCGTGACGAGCAAGTGATGTGTCGCAGCGTCCTGACGAGTGTTTACTGCCAAGTGGCGCAGCCTGGAAGTTGCTCGCCACTGGAGCCACTGGAGTCTCTAAGTACGCGCCATTGAATAACAAACTCTTCACCATGTATGATTTAGATTTGTGATTTGGATTGCTCCCTCAGTTGTTGTATGCGCTGTAGACGACAATGTTACACTGTGAGCTTGCTACGGTTATCCGTTCACTTCGGGATATCCCATGGCATTTCCCTCCAGAATCGGCTGTTTTGCTCCGCCGGTCTCTGCGTCACCACCAGCGCGATTTATCATAAACTGTGTTCTACCTACGCAGAGTAGGATATGGGTCCAGTCGAGAGGTCATAACAGAGCAACAAAAGAAGTTTACTTCCTCCATTTCAACAGGGTCAATCAAGTTAAAGCTGTGCGTCAAGAGTAGCCTACTGCACCTCTCACAGCTCAAAACATTCGACGGTGGCAGCAGCAGTCCCACGACTATTATTGTTTATGTGAGGGAAAAACCACAGGTCACCCCTGTCAACTCGTTCCAGACGTAGGGTGCATTGAATGGAGTTTTGCACGTAGTCCACAGGATTCTACTCATCATGGCAGCCGAAATCCAACGACTCCAGATTTGTCTACCTAACACGTTCTACGACGCCGTTTCCATTTCAAACCATTCTCGATTCTACTGCTAAATATGTGGCGCGTGCTCCCGGACTCCAACCGCGTGCTGATGTAGTCGACGCCGTAGAGCTGCTACTGCCACAGCTCTCGCGGCAGAGTAGAGACACGATGCGATCTAACGTCAGTCCCCGTAGATTAGCGGGAGAAAAAACCTGAAAAACTTCCGAAAAGGCGTTCCTCGCGTAGTCGTTGTATCTCAATTACAAGTCCGCACCGTTTCCACTCATGCGAACTCGTATAATTGATGCTTTTTGTTATTAATATTGTATTGTTAATTGCCCGGATTTGCAGTAGTTATTAATTCTTCTCTCGTTCGCATAGCACACACCACTGACTGCGAGGAAATATTTTAGTTGACAGTTTTTTCTCACGCTGTTATCTCGTTGCTACGAAATTGTTGTGCTGGTATGCAGTGAGATCCAGAGATACTCTTTGATACACTCTTTGTAAGATTGCGTCGTAATACGAAAGTATTTTAAAGTTCACTTCTCAACTAATGACGTGAATATTTGCACTTCATTGAAATAGTCTTTCATGAGCAGTCGCTGATTTAGTCATTTATCAAACTATTTAATGATGTAGTCCACACCGGTATTTAACTGGTAACGAACAGCTTATTGTTATTTAGTCACTAAATACTTATAACTCCCGCATCACACGCACACCGAATGGTTTAGTTAAGTCAGTCCGATTGAGTTATAGTTTCTTGGCAATTACCACAACTCAACAAAAAAAATGGTTCAAATGGCTCTGAGCACTATGGGACTCAACTGCTGTGGTCATAACTCCCCTAGAACTTAGAACTACTTAAACCTAACTAACCTAAGGACATCACACACATCCATGCCCGAGGCAGGATTCGAACCTGCGACCGTAGCGGTCGTGCGGTTCCAGACTGTAGCGCCTTTAACCGCTCGGCCACTCCGGCCGGCACACAACTCAACACTTTGGTGTAATTGTTTTATCTTCATGATGTCTTGTACTTGGGACCTACTCAAGACTAGTTCCGTGTATTCTTTCATAGAATGTTCACTTCTCCTTAAGGTCCAACTAAATTAAAGTCAAGTCCAATCTTCACTAATTCCGTTATTAGATTTCAATTAACCCGTAGTGCACGGTTAAATGAGTCTATCTGTTCCTGTCTCAGTTCATAAAATCAGTTTCTTAAGCCGTGAATCCCGTCACGCAACAAACACTTCTAAACTCGAAAACAATCGATTCGCAATCTCAATAATTCAGATCAGAACTGCTCTCGTACGTCTACGCTAGATTAGTTCTAGCAAGGCGCATTGAATTTCTTGGTTGCGCTTACAACTCTCTTCCACATAAAAGTTATCTCTGATGACAGTACTTTGGACTTAACTTTTGAGATATTAATTTCACATTTGTCATGTGGATATTTGTCCATTGCTGAAATACGATATTTCTTCTTTCTCCTTCGCTAACAAATATGCTCAGTGGTGTACAATGTAGTCGTTGACAAAACTCTCTCGTGTTAGATCATCGGCAAATAATGTCGTAACTGCCAAGATAGCTTTCCCTACTTCATGTTCTTTCTTAATTGACTTTAAGGTGGTCGTTGGGGCGTTACAATACCGTCACGATGGTGATAAACCCCAACATGTACCTTTTGTGAATTCGTTCTGGGCGTGAAGATGGAAGATAACAACTGACTTCATTATTTAATGCTCAGTGACGTGGCTACGATTCATTTCAGTGCAAAAGTGAATGGTCACCAGAATGTGGGAAACACAGCAGCCACAAACGTTAAGAGAGCGTGGGAGAGACTCTCCAAACCTCCATGTACATGGTATCCACAGAGTCCCGCTACCATTTCAGAAAATCGTAACTTGGAAATTGTAGGGGTTAGAGCACCGTTGTATTGTTTTAAAACGTCTAGTAGGTCTCATAATTGTTCCTGTTATGAAAGAATTTCAATGTGTCACCAACTCTTCACTCCTAGAAGATCAAGGCGATATTCGAGTTCAGCCCATGTTCGGGTCAGGATTTCAGCAGCAACAGTTTTTACTGGTTCATTGATCAGTAGTATAAGGAAAAGGGGTCCACCTGAGCCTTCAGAATCAGATAATCATGAAAAAAATAAAATCATCAGCTTCGGAAAATATTAATTCGTGATAAAGTCGTTTATTACCTCCTCAAATTCTCTTGTTTATTTCATTTTCCTTGACTGAATGCGTTCTCAGTTTATAGATGACATTGGTTGAATGACTTTAAGGGTCGATGACCCCAGCACCGATAGAGAGAGAGAAGGTTCAGAGCGCCGTGTCGTTCCCTTTTGCGGCCTCACGCGGTCTTGACCTGTAAAACCCGTACAACACGCGAAGTTTTCATCTCCAGATTATTTACATTTTTAGTTCGTTTGCTTGTGTATTATTCACATGAAATAACTGGAGGTAAGCTGTCATTTGCCATACAAACACTTTCAATTTGCGGAGGTTCATAAGCGAAAAGAATCCTGAGGACATAGGACATGCCAATTCTTTGAAGATCATTAGTACAGAAGATGGTCAGACTTCAGTCATTCAAACATTGAAACAAAGGCCATACCTGATGCATGAACTCTATTGCCACTTATTCGCGAAGAGTGCTTCTGAGAGAGCAAAAGCAACCATGAAGAGGAAGGAATGATACGAAAATGAAATTCAACAATTCAGTAACAGTAACATGTAGGCCTATTTACGCACAAATGATAATAATTTTAAACACAAGTATATTTGAAACTGAAGGAAAGAAAAGCTAACTGCTTATTCAGAGCTGGGAATTTCTTTTAACTCAATGTGGAAAACAGAATGTAAAAGCTGTGTATGAAACTCTAGTTAAATGGAAATTTCAGTACTAAGTTAAAGCGGCAGTTTTTGACACAACGGCAACAAATATGACTTGCGTGTGTTTTGGCTGAGAACATTTTGGAAAAGGACCTCATGTACTTATCCTGGAAGCGTAATATACATGAAACTATTTTCAGAAGCGTTTTTGAGATAAATATGACCTGGGAAACACAGGTCCGTCTGTATCAATCTTGCAAAATTTTTAAGTTAATTGTTTGGAATATACGTTGACGAATTCAAATTAGAATTCAGCACGAAAAGATCAAGCAACGCTTGAAGCAAGTCGATAGGTCACATTTTGTTAGAGATATTTTGAGAGAACAGCAGCTTAGAAAGTATTGTATTGAATTTTTAGAACTAACAGCAAGCTCTTTTGTTGAAGCGCGTCTCATGAAGTATCCTTACGTACTCCAGGCGCTATCCATCGAGCAAGGTGAACTGCGAAGGCTATTTGCTCTTGAGAATATTTTCGTTACATGATAAATTTGAATTACTACCACAAGAAGAGAATGAAATTTGAGGTATTTGTACTTTATACATCGTTGTATATGTCAACGCACACTTCTATGCTCCATCAGAAGCTAGATCACTGTGACTGGACTTCAGTCTACCGTCAAAACTTTATACTTATCAGGCTGTTCATCGTGATATCTATTTTGTGATTTAAATAGAAAAATCATTTATATTACCTGCTTCCTATTCTGTATCCATAGATAATTAGTCTCAGAGGCATGAAATGAAAATGATCAGTACATGCAAAAGGACTTAAGTAAAAATCGATCTACTGTCAAAAATTATCAATAATTGGACTGTATGTTTTATTTCTAATAAAGCTAATATTTACCAGATTTATTTGAGTGAATAGTTCCTAGAGAAACGTACTCAGTACTGGCGCAAAAATAAATGTTTTGACATGGCTAGTTATTAATATGAAAGTTGTAAATAATCCACCGGATAGACGCCTGAAGCCCATGGAGGACAACCACAAATAATTTCCCCAATAACGAATAACAGAAGCAGCATGTGTTTCACGTCATATTCGAGTACTTTCACACGTTTTCAGGGCATAAAAAGTCATTTTATCACTGAATAAGAATTTTGTAATGACTTCATGATTTTCTCGCCATATGTGCCTCACAACCATTGTATGCAGTATATTTACGAAATGTGTTATTACAGTTAATATAGCCATAACAACAGTTAAGTTGAAAGTGACGAAGTTATTGATTAATGAAATGCTTTCGACCTCCAGTTATTGAGAAAAAAAATTACGTAAGATTTTTTTCAGGTTTTTGTTTTCTTCCAAAGGGAGAGGATTAGAGGCACGTGTTCCTCTTTTCCTACGAAGCCCAAATTACACGAAACTCAATTTTGTGTGTGATGGAACACAATTAAGGGTAGCAAAAGGAAAACAATCAAAGTCGAAAAATAAGAGCCACCCTAATGTACAGGGTTGTCCATTGATAATGACCTGGCCAGATATCTCCCGAAATCAGCATCAAACGAAAAAAATAAGAACAAAAAGTCTGTTCGAGCAAAACAGATGGCGCTGTGGATGGCCCACTTGATGGCACTGCCGTAGGTAAAATTGACAGAAACTGCATTTTTTAAATGGGTAACCCCCCATTTTTATTACATATTCGTATAGTACGTAAATAAATATGAATGTTTGATTTGGAACATTTGTTTTGCGTTGTAATATTCCAGCACGTATAATGTGCCTCACCCATTTAGATGAACAGTTGTAACAATGTAGTTTTTTAAAAAAAATTAAGACACAAAATATACTTACGTTTGAACTTTATTTCTGTAGTTCCAGTGTGATACATTTACTTTTGTGATCCTATCATAAATTATGGGAACGTATGCTGTTACTGCGTGAGCAACCGTAATAACCTCATTAATGTAATAAATGCTCAAAATGATGGCCTTCAACTTCACTGGATTTGGCAATACACGTAACGAATTTCTCTCAAAAGTGAGTAGGCCGCCTTCAGTAATTGTCGCACGGGCATTGACAATGCGCTGACACGGGTTTTCAGGCGTTGTCATGTTAACAAATATCGTTCAGTTTTCCCCAAAAGAAAGAATTCCGAAGATGTAAGGCCATGCTATGGTGCTTCTACGACCAATCCACCTGTCATTAAATATTCTATTTAATACCTATTCAACTGCACGCGTGCTGTGTGCCGCACATCCGTCATGTTGAAAGTACATCGCCATTCTGTCATGAAGTGAAACATCTTGCAGTAGAATCAGTAAAACGTTAATTACGAAATAGGCATACGTTACACCATGTAGACTGCCATCGATAAAATAACGGCCAATTACATGTCCTCCCATAATTCCACAACATACATTAACCCGCCAGGGTCAGTGATGTTCCACTTGTCGCAGCCACCGTGGACTTTCCGTTGCCTAATAGTGCTTATTCTACCGGATTACGTTACGTCTGTTTGTGAATGACGCTTCGTCACTAAATACAGCTCTTGAAAAAAACCTGTTATAGTCTCGTAATTTATTTTGTACCAGTGGCAAAAGTTTACACTACGTTCAAATCATCGCCATGCAATTTCTGGTGCATAGAAATATGGAAAAGGTGAAATGTATGATGTAGAATCCTCAAAACCGACGTTTTTGAAATTTCCGTTTCCCGCTCAGTTTGTCTGTTACTGACGTGCGGATTAGCCTCAACTGCAGCTAAAACACTTATTTGGGCATCTTCGTTTGTTACAGTTCTTGGTTACATCATCTTCTTTTTCTGAACACCTGCGGTTCATATAAATACATGAACATCAGACGAAAAGTCTGCACGTTTGGATGCTGTCTGTCAGGATAGCACAAGCTTGTTGGGCATTTTGATCACAATAGCCATAAATAAACACCATATCTACCTTTTCTGCTACTGTTAAACGTTCCATTCTAACCAGATTATGTCTTCTCCATAATTATTATGACTGGACAAGCGTTTTCTTTTTTTTTATTGTAATTTCATTCCCCTGCCCCACATGGGCAGGGGGGGGGAGGGGTGGTAGCGGCACAGTCCACCGCTCTTCAGCCAAAGGACTTTACAAATACAGAAGGCGAACTCTTACATAAAAAGGGGATAAAAAAGGGGACATAAAAACTCTGTAAATGGAGATGATGGGAGTCAAAATACACATTTATAAGGGGACATGCACTGGGGGACAGTTAAAAAGTCGGCATAAAAATAACACATTTAAAAAAACACTGGAGGCAAAAACAAGTTAAAAGTCGGCCACAGTATAAAAATCACATGAACAATCATGGACTATACACAGGTCGGGCACACAATTAAAACCACATTACTTGATGACACTGTATAATGGCAATGAACACAACACAAATGCAGCACACTTGATAATGAATAAAAACCTGGGTGGACTGCTGGGGGGAGGGTGGGGGGACAAGGCAGAAGGGAAAAGGAGGTGAGAAGGAGGAAAGAGAAAGGCAGATGAGGTAGGGGCACGAAGGAGTGTTGGGGAGGGAAGGGTGGGAGAAGGAAATAGCTGAGGAGGGGGGTCAGGGACTCAGGGGGGAAGGAGGAAAATCCGCTCTGGGAGGAGGGGAGAGGAAAAAGGGGGCCCTGGGGAGGGGAGGAACAAGGCTAGGTTACAGTTGGAAGGAAGGGTAGATGTAACAGCAAAGTTCAACATCTGGGAGGGGGAGGACCTGGAAATTGTCCTGATGAAGGAGATGGAGAGTGTAAAGGTGGAGAGAGGGAGGGATACAGCAATAGAGGCACAGCAACAGGGGGGTGGGGAGGTGGAGAGGAAGGAGGAAACCAGGGGGTGGGGGGATGAAGCCTGCAGACAGTGTAAAGCATGTGGAGATGTTGGAGGAAAAGGAGGAGGTAGGGGAAGGGGATAAGGTCATACAGAAGTTGAGTGAGGGATGGAAGGTGGATATGGAAGGCAAGCCAGAGTTCATGGCATTTGAGGATTTGGAGGGCCTTATAAGAACAGGGGGGGAGGGAGATCCAGGCAATGCTGGCATAACAGAAGATAGGATGGATGAGGGATTTGTAGGTGTGGAGGATGGTGGAAGGATGCAATCCCCTTGTCTGGCCAGACTGGAGTTTCAGGAGGTGGAGGCAGGAATGGGCTTTCTGCTGGATGGTCAGGAGATGAGGGGTCCAGGTGAGGTGACGGTCGAGGGTAAGGCCAAGGTATCGCAGGGTGGGATGAGCATAAATGGTGAGGTAGAAATTGTGGAGGTGGAAGGAGTGGGTGGTGCAGCCTATGATGATTGCTTGAGTTTTGGAGGGTTGATACAAAGGAACCACTGGTTACACCAAGTGGTGAACTGGTCAAGGTGGGTTTGGAGGCTGCATTGGGAGCATTGAAGGGTAGGATAGAGAGCCAGGAAGGCAGTGTCATCAGCATATTGGAGGAGGCTGACAGGAGGGGGTGGCTTGGGGATATTGGCAGTGTACAGGAGATAGAGGAGAGGGGAGAGGACAGAGCCCTGGAAGCAGTGGGATAAAAGATTCGGGAGTTGGTGTCATGGAGGGTGACATGGGAAGGACAGCGTGATAGGAAGGAAGCGACCAGATGGACAAAATTGATAGGTAGGGCGTGGGTTTGGAGTTAGAAGTGGAGACCAGGATGCCATTTGTGGTTGTAGGCATTTTGGAGGTCGAGGGAAACAAAAATTGCAGAGCGATGGGAGTTAAGCTGGAGGGAGAGAAGGTGGATGAGAATGAGGTTAAGGATTTGGTCTTTGGTGGAGAATAAGGGTCAGAAGCAACATTGGGTAAGGGGGGAGGAGGTTGTGTTGATTAAGGTGCTGATGGATACAACAGGAGAGGACAGATTCGAAGACTTTACTGAACACAGAGGTGAGGCAGATGGGACAATAGGAAGTGGCTGCAGAAGGGGGCTTTTCATGTTTGAGGAATAAGACGATGTGAGAAGTCTTCCACAGGTTGGGGTAGTAGCCAGTAAAGAGGATGACGTTGTAGAGATTGTCAAGGACAGTCAGGAAGGAGAAGGGGCCTTTTAGAAAGTGTCAGTAGGTGGCAGTTGTGACCAGGAGCCGTGTTGTGTTTTGACCAGAAGGTAAGTTTAATGTCAGAGGGGGGCAACTGTCCCAAATACTGGAGACTAGGGGCAAGTGGAGCGACTGACGTAACGGCACATTCCATGATGGTGGGGAAAAGAGAATAATGGAAGTGGGCATCATCAAGGATGGAGAAGACCTCGAAAAGGTGGGAAGTGAAGTGGTTGGCCTAACTGAGGTTGTCAGGAAGGGAATGGTCGTTATGGAGAAGGGGGTAATGGGGTGCAGAATGGGAACCAGTAAGGCGATGGATGGTGGACCAGTATTTGGAGGGGTTGTAGGAGAGTGGTGTGAGTTGAGTGCAAGTCTGGCACCAGTCCGGGCATTCCTTTGCTGTAATTAGGTTCCATAGGTGTCGCTGTATTTTCCGGTGGCATTGGAGGGTATCCAGGTCACGAGTGTGCAGGAAGGAGCGATAGAGGCGACGGTATGCACGGAGGAGGAGGACAGCCTGGGGAGGGAGAGTGGGACGGTGGCGATGGATGGTTTTAGTAGGAGCTCTTTGTGATTTTTATCCTGTGGCTGACTTTTAACTTGCTTACCTCCAGTGTTGTTTTAAGTGCACTTTGATTTACCAGCTGTGTTCTTTTAACTTTTTGTCGACCTTTTAACTGTCCCCCAGTTATATTTTTACTCCCATCATCTCCATTTACTGTGTTTTTTATGTCCCCTTTTTTATCACCCCTTGTTACGTAATCACCCTTCTATGTTTTTATAAAGCCAATTGGCTGAAGAGTGGTGGACTGTGCCGCAGCGTGCCCTCAGGTGCCCATATTGGGCAAGGGAATGAAATTACAATAAAGAAAAAAAACTCATGAACTTGGGTAACATTTTTTTAGACCCTGTACCTCGCTGGCAAAGAGTAAGTGCAATGAGTCAAACGAAAAACAACCTAGCAAGGCGGTATAGTGGTCAGCACACACAACTCACACCATCCTGATTTCGGTTTTCTGTGATCTTCCTAAATTGCTTCAGACAAGTGCAGGGATGGTTCCTTCGAAAGGGCATGGCAGACTTCCTTCCCCATCCTTCCCTACTGCTATGGGACCGATGACCCCGCTGTTTGGTCCCCTCCCCCAAACAACCAACCAACAAACGACAATCCTCACAGCACAAAACCTTCTTCGCTTGTTCATCTGCGCATTGCATGGAAAAAGCTCAAGCAGATGATACTATTAAAAGCACCTGTACTAACAGTTTTTACAGTCACTTGTAAGTTACACATGTTGCAGCAGATTTTCGTAACTGAACTTAAAAATAGCCCACCGCAGACCTTAATCTGAATGGCGGGAATACAGCTTTAAAGTTTACTCTTTTCGAATTAAATGTCTTGAACCGATGCCACGTAGCCCGTATTTCTTCACTGATGCTAAAACGAAGTCATAATCAGATTTGTCAAGATCTTTTACACGAAAATTCTTGATTACAAGTCTCTAAATTCTTCCAAATAACAGTCGTTGCAACGTTGCTTCGAAATTTCTACCAATGAATGCTGCTGCAGATATCAGATCTTCTCTTCTCTCTCTCTCTCTCTTTTTTCAATGAAAAAGGAGACTAGGCTGGCTGCGGCGCTACTACTTCGGTGTTAATACCGGAAATGATGCCGGCCCGCAGCCATCACCTCGCAAATACTCATTAACGTACGCAGGTACCGTAAAATGAACCCATTTGTCACGCAGCGTTTGGTTCTAATTTTAGCGGAGCTCTAGCCGACAGGAGCAAAGAACGTTGGCGTATTTACGTCGAACTGTGTGTGGTCGCATTTCAGAGAGATGGCTTTGCCTATATAGGCTATGTTAGCACATCATATTTGTGTTATTAACAATCGCCGTTGGGCATCCATTTTACTTATGCAGTGCTACTTCATCACTGTAACAACAAACGTTAGTTAACATCGGTCAACAGATTGCAGCATGCTGTTCGTTGAAATGGTGTGAAACTGAATCGTGTACAAACGCATTTTCGTGAACTGTTAACGAGATCTAATCCATTTACTAGTATTTATGTAGTCCATGCTCCTTTTTCTCAGAAGTATCACAACAGACACCACTTGTCATGAGGTGGCTAGTGTACACTCTATATGAAATAGAGAATAGAGAAAAAAAGGAAAGGGATGCGTGGGTACTTCATTCTTCCAGCCGCAAAGGGTGCTGTGGTAAAGCAACGCCGAACACAGATTTATCGTTTCTCATGACCGGTTGTCTTAACCGCTTCAAATTTCGAACTTGCTGTACGCTGAAATGCAGCGGCCCTCTCCTACAACTGAATGATTCTTGTAACGCATCCGCACTGAAACAAATGTCAAGGAACTGTCAAACTCTGATAGAAACGTATGTATCTGAGTAGTGTGTGTTCTGTTGGACACAACGTTTCTGTAAGAGAGCGTCGGCTCCTTGACGTTTGTTTCAGTACGGATGCACTAATATCGTCCGAAATCCTACAGAAAACCAATAATTTGCAAATGGGGGGTTAATGGAAGACGAACGCTGTATTACATTGTGCGACAAATTGGAAATCAGGCAGTGTCCACATGGTGGAGGCGGTTAAGACAACCATTCAAGACAAACGAAAACTACGGGTTCGAAATCTAGTCCGGCACAAAGTTTCAACTTTCGCTATTACATTATCACAATGTCCCGCGCAGCTGGAAGTCAAAATTCTCACCCATTCCCTCCCTTTCTTCCCCCATTCTCTATGTCAATTAAACACAGTTTTCTATTGTTATTTTCTTCGGCTTATTCGTTACACAAGTCTTTTCGCTGCTGGGGGTAAGTCCTTAACAATTTCCATTTTCATCAGCTCAGTAAAAGTGTGATCATATATTATCAGTTGCATGTGACGTTCATTGAGAACGTTTCTCAGGGAAAGATCACTGGATTCAAGCCGAAATTTTTGCGAAGAATCAAACGATGTTCCGAAAGGATAGGCGTGGCGTGTTTGTTGCTGTTAGAAGTATTTTATTTTGTCGCGAAATTGAAGTAGATAGTTCCTGTGAGTTAGTATGGGCAGAGGTTATTGTTGGCAACCGGAATAAAATAATAATTGGACCATTTTACCGCCCTCCCAATCCAGATGATATAGTTGCTGAAAGGTTCAGAGAAAACTTGAGTTTGATTTCAAACACGTACCCGGCTCATACGATTATAGTTGGTGGTGACTTTAATTTACCCTCGATATGCACGGATAAAACATCATCCGAAATTGTGCTAAACGCATTCTCTGAAAATTATTTCGAGCAGTTAGTTGATGAGCCCACGCGAATAGTAAACACTTGTGAAAACACACTTGACCTTTTAGCAACAAACAATCCTGAGTTAATAACGAGCATCAAAACGGATAAGGGATTAGTGAACAAAGGGTTGTCATTGCGAGAGTGAATATTGCAGCCCCCAAATCCTCCAAAAATAAACGAAAAATATACCTATTCAAAAAAGCAAGATAAAAATTGACTTGACGCCTACCTGAGAGACAAGCTCCACTCCTTCCAAATTACGAGTAATAAGTGTAGACCAGATGTGGCTTGAATTCAGAGAAATAGTATCGGCAGCAATTGAGAGATTTATACCAAATAAGTTAAGAAACGACGGAGCTGATCCTCCTTGGTACACAAGACGGGTCAGAACACTGTTGCAGAAACAACGAAACAAACAGGTCAAATTTAAACAGACGCAAAATCCCCAAGATTGGCGATCTTTTACAGAAGCTCGAAATTTAGCGCGTTTCCACAACGAAATTTTGTCTCGTAACATGGCAGAAAATCCAAAGAGATTTTGGTCGTATGTGGAGTATGTTAGCGGCAAGAAACAATCAATGCCTTCTCTGCGCGATAGCGATGGTGATACCATCAAAGACAGTGCTGCCAAAGCAGAGTTACTAAACACAGCCTTCTGAAATGCCTTTAGAAAAGAAGACGAAGTTAATATTCCAGAATTCGATTCAAGAACAGCTGCCAACATGAGTAACGTAGAAGTAAATATCCTCGGAATTATGAAGCAACTTAAATCACTTAATAAAAGCAAGTCTTCTTGTCCAGATTGCATACCAATTAGGTTCCTTTCAGAGTATGCTGATACATTAGCTCCATACTTGACAATCACATACAACCGTTCGCTCGACGAAAGATCGGTAGCCAGAGACTGGAAAGTTGCACAGGTCACACTAATATTCAAGAAAGGTAATAGGAGTAATCCACTTAATTACAGGCCCATATCATTTACGTCGATATGCAGCAGGATTTTGGAACATATATTGTATTAGAAAATTATGAATTACCTCGAAGAAAACGGTGTATTGAGACACAGTCAACATGGGTTTAGAAAACATCGTTATCGCGAAACACAACTAGCTCCTTATTCGCATGAAGTGTTGAGTGCTATTGACAAGGGATTTAAGATCGATTCCGTATCTCTGGCTTTCCAGAAGGCTTTTGACACTGTACCACACAAGCGGCTTATAGTGAAATTGCGTGCTTATGGAATATCGACTCAGTTATGTGACTGAATTTCTGACTTCCTGTCAGAGAGGTCACAGTTCGTAGTAATTGACGGAAAGTTGAGTGAGTTCTGGCGTAGCCCAAGGTAGTGTTATAGGCCATTTGCTGTTCCTTATCTATACAAACGATTAGGGAGACAATCTGAGAAGCCGTCTTAGGTTGTTTGCAGATGACGCTGTAGTTTATCGATTAATAAAGTCATCAGAACATCTGTTCTGTATTATCGCTAAATATGGCAGAGAGTCACTGAAATGATATTGGATTTAGACTGGACATCATTAAAAGAAAGACGTTTTTCGTTGCGACCGGATCTTCTCACGAAATTTCAGTCACCAACTTTCTCCTCCGAATGCGAAAATATTTTGTTGACACCGACCTACACATGGAGAAACGCTCACAACGATAAAATAAGAGAAATCAGAGCTCGTACGGAAAGATATAGGTGTTCGTTCTTTCTGTGCGCTATACGAGATTGGAATAACAGAGAATTGTGAAGGTGGTTCGATGAACTATCTGCCACTTAAATGTGATTTGCAGAGTATTCACGTAGATGTAGATGTAGAATTAGAATTTGCCTTCAACGAACAGCAGAACAGGGACAAAAGGAATCAAAGAGAAACCCAGAAACCGAATCGGCATAATGAAATCAGAGGCCAGGATTGGAAGAATGGCGAGTACAGACAACAACAAAATTTCCAACGAAACAATTAAGCCAGGAGCAATCGCACTTGGGAAAATAATAAAGACAGTAGACAGCCACACGAATAGAGAGGGAACACGCGGAACAATAGCGGGTAGTGGAACAATAGTAGAAACAACAACCGCATACGTACCAATCAGGTATGGCAAGGAAATGGTCGCCCGAGAATGGGGAAGGAGTCGACATTCATCCACCAAATCCTGGACGTGTACAGGTGGCAGAAGTAGGAAACGATCACTGACTAGGCAAGAGATCGGGCAAGACACAGAAACAGCCCGAAAACAGCATCGGATACGGTCAGGTAAATACGAGTATTTTAGAATATGAAGATGTAGGAAAACTGCTGTTAGAAGAGAAGGAGGCAAAAGGTACAGCGGAAATTTTGTCTATGGTCAGAATAAAAATAGGTGACATTAACTGCACTACAGTAATAGATAGTGGGAGTGAGCTGTCGGAGACAGTAGACTCACTCTGTAACAAATGTAGAGACTCTGTAAATCCAGCAGCACTAGCGGTACAGAAGTCGAAGGTGAGGGGTGCACTAATGGGGATGAGCACGCAGATTTCACAACAGACACAAACCAGATTTGAATGTCAGGGATATAAAGTTAAGGCAAATTTGTTTGTTATACCAAAATTAACAGCAGATATAATTGTCGGCGTTGACTTTCTCTCTGCTCACAAGGCGACAACCTTCCACACGAAGCACGTCGGTATCTCAGCACTGACTTCTAATATCAGCCACACGCATTTGACGTCAACTAGTTTATGGGCCTGAAGGTGTTGTTGCAACATTGGAACTAGTTGCCAAAACAAAATCGACACCTTAAATACAGCTGGAGGAATTTCTTCATTTTTAATATAAATTTATTCCAGCTGACGTCCCACTGTCCTCCATTTCAACTACGGATGTACGAAGATCTGGGAAGGGGTGAATTAACAATGGGAGAAAATGACAAAATCACGATCAGGTTTGATGAAGAAGCCATAGAGGCACAAATCGCGGCAAACTGCCTAAAATTACAGTTTACGAATCAGCAGACAGGAAAGGACAATATCCACCGTGAAAAGAAAACGTAAGGAACCTTGTATGACAGAGAGGGATCAATCATGTGAAATTCATGAGGAAATCCACACAAAAGTAAGAGCACTAAAGAACGTACACGCAACGGATAAGCACGGGTTAGAATGGACTCTGCACAATAGTGTAGAAGTCTTTTTACCTAAAACAGGGGCCGTTCGAAAACTTCATCAATGCCACGATGTAAAATACAAGGACAGAGCAGGACAAAGATCCCAACTTACTGGAGATAAAGAGAAAATGGAAGCATCATGCCCAGGCAAATATACGCCAACATTACCTCCTTAGAAAGGGAATTCTCTTTTACAGAACAAAGGTGGACAAGTCATTGTGGGTGATGTATGTGCCAGAAGAAGTTATTAATAAACTCATTTGGTACATACACTTAAGATATGCACACATTGGTGCTCATAAATGTATTTTGAAACTTAGGGGGATATGTTATTTCAAAAACATCGAAAGGAGGATAAGAAAAGTATTGGCCATCTGCAAAAGGTATCAAAAGGCAAAGACAACAACTGTTGCATTGCAAGCCCCAATGTATCCTAAAGTACCCAAGGAATTGCGTCATATCGCGGCCGCAGATTTAATGTGTCCTTTGCCCACAAGGCCAAGGGAATATAAGTACATTCTAGTGGTGTTACAACTCACATCTGAGTTTGTGACGCTGACACCACTTCAGAGAGCCTCGGGTTTCACCGTAAGCAAAGCATTCTGCAAAGACTTCCTAACTCAGGTCGGACCAGTCGATGTGGTTCTCTCAGATAATGGACCCCAATATAAATCAGACATTTGGAAGAGAACATTAAGGAGACTAAGATCAAACCTGTCTTCATCTCTAGATTTAGCCCCAGTTCAAATCCTTCGGCGAGAACGATGAAGGACCTATGGAACCTTTGCCGTCTGTACTGTGGCAAAAGTCATGCAACGTGGGATGTCTTCCCGAAAGAGTTTCAGGACGTCATCAATGAACTCCCTCACAGCACCACTTCGAGGCCGCCAATCTCCATACCGAAGAATAGACCATCTCCAGATAGAATAAGGGAACTGGGCGATTTCCCGCGTAGGAAACGACAACAGCATAGAGCCCTCGTAGCAGAGGTGAGACAAGAGAGGAGCGCAAGACACGTGCACATACCAAAGCAAATGAGCGAGAATTTGTTATTGGCCAATGAGTGTTTGTAAAGTCCGACCGTTTGTCCAATAAACAAAAGAGGCTATGCCACAAATTCTTCGCTGCCTGTGACGGACCTGTACGGATTAGGCGATTAGCACACGCGAACTTAGTGGAACTGGAGTCCATTAAAACGGGGAAGTCACTTGGCTTACATCACGTAAGCCATATCAAAAATTTTGTGGAGTAAAAACAAGGGACGGTAAACCAGTAAATGGAGAATGGGATGTATATTGTATAAATTGTAATCTGGTATCAAATGATTAGAATTAAGCTGTGGTATAAAGAACAATTGCTAACCAGCAAGTACAAAACCATTTACTAATTCCACGTCATCTGTGCCTGGAAAAGACAGAACAATCCCATTGAATTTATTTAAAAAAAGCTATCTCTCTTTGAATATGTTCATATTGATATGGGTGCTTGATAAAAGAATTACCTGTACAAATGGCATGACAATTTTCGGAACGACAAAGTCTAAAGAAATATTTAATTTGCGTTAGTACAGAATGTCACCAGTGAGTGATTTGATAGGCATTATTTGCGGAGACAAATGTGTATGCCTCCCGTTTTATTTAGAAGTGTTGATGTTAATATAATTTGGTGACCTGCTCAGCGTAAAGTATGTAAGAGCGCACTGTGAAAATGTAGAGTGAAACTCTTAATTGGGTTTATTGATACGAGAGATTAATAATGGTGGCTTGATCTGCGCGATGGCGTATGAAGGCACTGAAATCTGAAAAGTCTGTGGGAACTTGACGTCAGAATGTTAAGTGTAGTTACTTGATCACGTAAGACTAAATACAGATAGCTAACACAACTGTAGGCACTAGAAGTTCCGAAAATTGTCGCTTGAGATAATGTACTAGTAATAAGATCTCACTGAGGTAGCTGTGATACTGAGTAGTGATCACAATATCACGCAAAAGATTCATCCGTCTGCAGGTACCAAAAAAGACACACTTAAGGGCGATCGCAACATGAAAGAGCTGGATTACCAACTGAGAAAATATGACTACCGTGGTTCTTATGTTCATAGGGAAACCCACACAACTTTCGCAACCAGAGAAGCACGGCGCAGAAGAATGCTTCTGAGATCATAGAAACAAAAAAGGGGGTTTGGTAGAATAACAACAGAGTAGACAAGCTGGACAGCGCGTTTTGTTTTCTTTGTGTTTGTTTAATTTTTTACAAGTAGCGTAGACAGGTATTTACCACATGTGTTGGAGTACACTGCATGTCCTAATGAAAATGTTTCTCCCACATAACACAGGTCCGGTGGAAAGGAGAGCTACATAAAGTACTAAAAAACTAAACTCCTCCCGCACAGGCCATGAAGGCCGAAAGGTACCGACTGGCCGCCGTGTCATCCTTAGCCCACAGGAGTCACTGGATGCGGAGATGGAGGGTCATGTGGTCAGCACACCGCTCTCCCGGCCGTATGTCCGTTTCCGAGACCGGAACTGCTACTTCTCAATCAAGTAGCTCCTCAGTTTGCCTCACAAGGGCTGAGTGCACCCCGCTTACCGACAGCGCTCGGCAGACCGGATGGTCACCCTTCCAAGTGCTATCCCAGCCCGACAGCGCTTAACTTCGGCGATCTGACGGGAACCAGTGTTACCACTGCGGCAAGGCCGTTGGCTACCTAAAGTACATGTACTTATAAAATTAAAACTAAAGTAATAATGTAAATAAGAACATCTGGCTCAATAGACAATACATGTAATGTACGATGTTTATGTATGTGTTGAAATCCATACACAGGTATCGATGATTTGGACTGTGTGCATTAGTGGGTGCAGGTATTCAGATGACCGGCACTAGTATGGCGAGCTGTTCGAGATAACACTGGACAAAAGGCGTCAGCTGCTGGGGTGGCCGAACTGCTGGTGTGGACGCAGACGGTAAAACCTGTTCTGGCGAGCGCATCACGGACAAAAGGTGAAAGGTGACGGGACAGTGGACACACGCCGTCGCAGTCCCACGCTTCAATTGGGCCCACGCAGCTTGCTAATGATCTACAGAGTGGTGGCATCTTTAACAAGGCATCGACAGCAGATGACGTGGCAGATTAACTGATGGGGTCACAGCCGCTGCAGGCAGGTCTTACACAGATGAGGTTTGTGTACTGCAAAAGAAACTATCACTGCCACCTTGTAGCACCATCAAAGCTTAAAGAGTGACTTTTACGTCTCGAACCCAATAGTTTTGAGTCTTCAGACACCATCCAGCGGGAACCGAGACAACTACAAAACCTCGCGTTTTGAAGTAAAACCTAAACCAATCCTAAACGTCAAATTGACTTACAACGACCTATGTTCCTTACCAAATTACAATAGTTTACAAGAGACAGAAGATCATGAAGCAAGAAGATTATTAACACTCAATGCAACGCTCTACGTTGCTGCATACCATGTGAACAGACACGCCGTACACGGACGTCACTGTACCTCGGCGAGCAGAGACAATCGACGAGAAAGCTGAGCGCCCATGGATCTTATTGCAAACGCACTGGAGTTAATTCACACCAGAGACGCGGGTCAGTTCACACCACGTATCACCACACACAGATTACAGTGTCCTCCTGTAAATAAACTATCATCAATAGTGTCAGTGAAGTGTCAATCAGTGAATAGTGTTAGGATCATACAAACAGTAATATCACATCTGATAGACTCTTAACAACACCCACAAACAAAATTCATCGATGCCTTCTTAAATAATTTTTTGTAAACTGTATCAAATTAAAATGTATCATACTAATCTTGTTTCTACATGTTTCTTATAAGCGAATACACTAAATATTTGTGTATTGGCCTTTGTTACTCTAACACTGAAAGGTAGGTCGGAAAACTAACATTTGTCATTTTCTTTTAAATGCAGATCGTCAAAGTAAACAATATGATTACAACTGTGCCTCTATTGAATTTACAGGATGTACACTAAAAGTAAGCACTGGACTTACACAGACCGTTTATAAATTATGTAAAGCTAACAGTCTCATTCACCAGGGACAGAAACACTTCCAGATACAATTACACCATAAAATTATTATATATAATGAATTTGTTGAAATGATGAAATGACAAAGTCCTATTTGTTGAAATGATAAAGACGAGACTGCCGTCTTCTAATATAAGAAATTTTAATGTTGGACGAACATATGTATCGAATATGATTTTTTGATATGTTGTATTACTATAGATCCAGTTAGGGAAAGATGAGAGATTGCATGAAAGGTGTTTAAATTAAATATAGGGACTACCGTTTGTCATAATTAGCTAGATAAATTATATCGTTTCTTTACGTTTTTCTTTGGCTGACATGTGTTATTTTGCTCCTGAACATTGTAATAGTCGTGCTACAAACCAAAAATCAGTCAGACTATAAGGCACCGACGAACAAAGAAATAAATAATTACCATGTCAATAAAAATAAATTAAAGTTCGTAGCATCCCGGGAGTGAATGTTTGGTGAATGGATAAAGGCATATTGGCGTTTGTCTGTCCGTCTGCTCTCGATAGATCTGATAAATTGACAGGGCATACAACAAATTTGTACTGCATGAGACGACATTATAAGAGTCATCTCATACTAGCACAAAATTGTTGGGAACGGGAAAGTGTTGCAAGGTGGCGTTATTTTACAACTTACACGCCGCCCTCACATCCAATACGACATAAGTAAGCCCCTTCAATGATAGAAAAGACAGGTTTGTGCTCGTTCATTAAAAACATGTATGTGACTGACATCGTCTAGTAAACTTAATTTATTGTAAAATATTTGCGTGTTGGGTGACTGGGGAAAAAGCAGAGCTGTGAAACCCGTGGTAGAAGGATACAGGACGCGCACACATTCCTTCGGACAATAGGACGGCACAGCCGCTTCTGGCACTAACCCCGGGACCCGCCTGTGATCTGGACCACCTACAAAACGGGAGCAAATGGTTCAAATGGCTCTGAACACTATGGGACTTATCTGAGGTCATCAGTCCCCTAGAACTTAGAACTAATTGAACCTAACTAACCTAAGGACATCACACACATCCAAGCCCGAGGCAGGATTCGAACCTGCGACTGTAGCAGCAGAGCGGTTCCGGACTGAAGCGCCTAGAACTGCTCGGCCACAGCGGCCGGCAAATGTAAGGGGGAGCAAAGACTTTGAGCAGCGAAAAGAGGAGAGAAGTAAAAAGGGAGTCGTTTTGAGGTCGTGGAGCAGGAGAGTCGTCTTGGAGGTCCACGGCAGTCGACGGACGTCTTCGGCTGTAATTTTGGCGAAGTAAAAGTTTTCTATTATCTCGCCGAGGCTAGAAATTCTACGTTTATAGCTTCTGTTCATTATGGTGATCTTGCTTATGCAATGGTGTGTAGGAAAGTGAATTTACATTGGCGAATCGCATGTTTCACTCCGTTCTGCACTGAGGTTTCGCACTGCTCATTGAGATAGTAGTTCCTTCTTGCTGTTTAGGACAACGGGGGATGCCAGTTACTCCGCGCCTAATCACAGATCGCGAATACATTACAGGGCAGAGTCATACAGTTTAAGGGCCAGTATTAATACAGGGGAAACCTGAGATTTGTAATCATTATTTAATTTCTTTACATTGTTTTTATGATTAATAAATGTGTTACAATCACGGCATTTATCCTTTAGTAGGTAGTATTTTCCTGTACCAATTAATCTTGCCTCTTGTGCAGATTTATAGCTTATTCGTTAAAAGGGGGCTGGATGTTGTCGGCTTATCCTGACTTTCGTATGCACAGGATAAGATTAGGAAACGGATAGGTTATCACAAGACAATTTACATAATTAATGAGAATAACGTACTCCTACTGGAGGACGTATAAGTGTAAGGGCGACTTCAGTAGCGTTAAAATAACCATTACTCAAATTATCACTTGTACGTCTTTATGGCAAGTCTCTGACATCAACAGCCAGTAGAAGAAGTGGAGGTAAGTTAGAATTTGTGTAAAGGCACTTTCTTCTAACATTTGCACTTACTGAGGTGGTGCGGAGGTTTCAGCACTGGACTCTGACATTTTAGATTCTTAAGTTTTGTCTATGACAGACGCTCTTGTGCCCACTGTCTTATGGGTCAATGCTCAAGCACGCACAATGCAATCTGTTACTGATTTGTTTGACTAATGGGGCTGATAAGTGCTATACGACCTACTGTACTCCCCTTACTTAAGTCCTCGTAAGTTCAACTCGATTTCTAAACTGAAGCTAACGCTTCACGGCATTCGCTTCAGAACTGCTACAAATTCTTCGGGCAATAGACCGCGCCGCTCGAACTGTCAACACAACTGGCACTGCTAAGAGTATCCTACGACTTCCACATTGCTGGCAACGGGTATACACAATGCTGGTGACTACTTTGAAGGTCAGTAAAACTTTGAAACACGTATCGGTTTTTTACGAGCTGTAAATAAACAGTTGCCACTATTAAAGTTCCAACCTTCGTACACTGGGTTCAGTTTGCTTGCCGTCACACTGGCACGTACAGACACCGTCAGAAAGTACTAAGAGAAGGTCTTTTGCTGCCGAGTGCCGCTGTTGGAAAGTTGCGTGTTACGAGGCTGATCCTAACAACTTTTGGTCGAACATCGTCACAGGCGATGAAACATGAGTTCATCTCTTCGAGCTGGCCGGTGTGGCAGAGCGGTTCTAGGCGCTTCAGTCTGGAACCACGAGACCGTTACGGTCACAGGTTCGAATCCTGCCTCGGGCATGGATGTGTGTGATGTCCTTAGGTTGGTTAGGTTTAAATAGTTCTAAGTTCTAGGTGACTGGTGACCTCAGATGTTAAGTCCCATAGTGCTCAGAGCCATTTGAACCATGTCTTCGAACTAGAAACAAAGCGACAGTCCATCACCTCCCAACAGTTCAAAGCCGCACCCTCAGCCGATAAAGTCATGGGGACGACCTGAAGGGATTGTTCTGTTTGATATCGTCCCTCATAGTGCAACGATAAACTCTGAAGTTTATTTTGCTACCCTCAGGTAACTGGAGAAACGACTTCACTAAGTTCTTCCCCACAAAAATGCAAACGAACTTCTCCTCCTTGGAAAAACAAGGCCTCGCAAAAGTCTGCGCACGCGAGAGAAGATCACAAAACTTCGTTGGACTCTTCGTCCTCACCTACCATACAGCCCGTATCTCGCACATTCCGACTTCCATTTGTTTGGGTCTGTCAAGGATCCGTCCCACGGAAGCAGTATGTGGTGATGGAGAGGTCATTTTTGCAGCAAACTATTCGCTCGACCAGCAGAGTGGTAGCATGCGGGGATAGAGGTACTTCCAGTAAGGTGGCTGAAGGTCGTCACGTAGAACGGCGATTATATTGAAAGGTAGGGTTTTGTAGCCAAAAGAGTGGGAAATAATATGGTGCTGAGGAATCCTGAATCAAACCAATCTGCCTCCAGAAAAAAATAAGAAATGTGTTACATTACTTATTGACAGCACGTAGTTGTACATTATCATGGAATAATAAAATGAAATCATCAACATAATGGTGACGGCATATTATTTTATCACGTAACTCTGCTTTTTCATCAAAAAATTTCTGCATTATATGTTCATGATTATTTCAGCGATGATACCAGCCAGGGCGGTACCCATTGCAAATGCTGGTTGGTGTAAAATTTTACTTTTGAAAGCTAAATAATTATAAGCCGGCATTACTTCTTTGTTACGTCTATCGTTTCTACTACAAATATTCTTTCATGTGAATAGGTACTACTTTTCTTTCATTTTATCTCTTCGAACAAACCAAAAACAAAAACTGTGGCCCCTGCTTCAAACTTCTGAAAGTCTGTTATCAATGAGCCAGTAAAAATGCGATTGCTTGAGGCGCTTGTGAATCGGGACGGCAGTTTCTGGTTAGATAATTCATGGATTCCCGTTATAGAAAAGCTTCGTTTTATATCTAATCGGCGTCGTTCAGCATTGTAGCAACGCATGCGGCATTGAGTTTCAAAAGGGGGACCTCAGAGTGCTTTCGTCAGTGTACACCTAAAGACGGCGAGAAATCTCTGACCCGACATATCGTGGCAGTAAATTACTAACATCCGGCAGTTCATCCGAAATTTAATTTTTTTCCATTAAAAATTTTTATTTCACGAGGATACAAATTAAAAGCAGGTATAGGCCTAATGTTTTATTCGATGTTTTCTGGTTTATATAGCTCGAACAGACCTTCAGACTCTCTGTTATAGTGGATTAGGAAAAATATAATCTCTAAGGAAAAAAACAGAACAACACGACGCGCCGAGGAAGAATTATCTGAACCGGACGGAAATCGATGGGGTGATGTACATGGACAAACAAACAAGTACTTACAATTTTGGAAAGAATTGGATGATTTATTCAAGAGAAAGAACTTCACAAATTAAGCGAGTAAGTAATGCATTGGTCCACCTCTGTCCTTTAATGCAACCGGTTGTTCGCCTTGGCATCGATTGACAGAGCTACTGGATATACTTCTGTGGGCTATGGTGCCGAATTTTTTCCAGTTGGCGCCCATAATGCTCCAAATCTCAATCTGTGAGAGATTCGGCGACCTTGCTGGACGAGTTAGAGTTTGGCAAGCAGCGGGAGCTCTCGCTGTGTGCCGGCGGGCATTATCTGGCTGAAATAGCCGAGGGTGGCTTGCCATGAATGGCAACGAAACGGGGCATGGAATATTGTCGACGTACCACTATGTTCTAAGGGTGCCACGGATGACAAAAAAGGGGCCCTGCTATCGAATTAAATAGCTATCTTCTAGGCTGTCTTTTTTTTTTGTCGTTGTGGACGTCGCAAGACATCCTGTTCAAGTTCGATGGTTGATCCTTCCACTCATTTATTACAGAGGCCAACCGGCTCTCTGACCGAACACGTTGAGCTACCGTGCCGGCTGTGGCTGTCGGACCATATGGAGACGGGCAGTTAGACCGGTATCCAGCTGGTGTCTGAGACCTCTCCAGACACGTCTTGATGGACTCAGTTCGAAGCAGAACTCATCACTGAAGAAAATTCTGCTTTAGTCAATGAGATCGCAGACCGAAGACGCCCCAGACATTAGTGGGATACCAAATTGAGTGTCGCTCGCCATACGGCTCGACAACCAGGAGTTCTAACATTCTGCGTGGTGTCTGTTTGTTCTAAGTCGTGTCTCCCTACCACTTTCGCGCAACGACGCTCTGAGCGTTTTTTTTTAGGGAATTGAATTGTTTGAACCTGGGACCTGTTGCTGGTAAGCAGACGCCAGACCACACATGACATGTAGAGTTCAGAAGAGTTCAGTGAGACTAGCGATGATATAATGAAATACTTAATGACTTCAGCGTCAGCTCCACTGCACTCCCTGTAAAAGAATCTTAATACTAACTAAATTTAGTGGATGGGGTTCAAGACTTTCCTATTTTTAGTTAGCTGGTAAAATAACGTCGAAAAAGCAGTTAAGTTTAGCATTTGAATTTTTATTCTACTCACAAAACATTGTTTATAAATTGCACTATTGATAAAAGGAAATATTTTAATACAGGATGATAAAAAGCAACTGCGTTCAGCAAAAATGTGAACGAATATTCCCTGAATGGGTTTCCAAGTTCTGTAATGGATCGAAGGATGACCTATGCCATATCACATCTATAATCTAGGTTTAAGTTAAGTTTCATAAAAGACAAAACTATCAAAATGGTCTACAGTGACCCTCAATTATCTTTAATTACTTATTTAACTTGTCATAAATTACAGTGGCTAATGTGACTTCTCAATAATTATATAACAGAAAAATCATCACATTTCAGATTTTAGCTTCACGTAGCAAATGTGAATACCACGAAGGTTAATTGACGATCGACACTAGTATTACGTAAAAAGGGGATGTAACAGATGAGGCTTTGCAGTTCTGAGTGAAGCCTTATGCGCTCTTATGCGGCATCACGTGCGTTCATTACCTTGTCGGTGGTTAGTCAGCGTCAGGGGGCGGCGGGCGGCACAGCTCCACAAACCTCGCTGTCTCGGTAGCAACTCTCATGAAGTTCTCCTTACTACAATTTACCGAGGTTGGTGTAACAAAAGGTATCTGGCGGTGTTTTTAACTGACCAATCAGGGTCTCAATGTTAACCTTAAGCTCCGCCTACAAAAATTCTGTCTATCCAATGAGAAACGTTATACTTTTCGTGGTGGGGCAATGTTTTTAATGTTTGCTACGTAACAGAGACGCGTATAGTCTTCTCACGCTAAAACTTGCAGCTGGTGTGGCCCTTTTAGTGTTATCGTAAGATCTATACTGTTCTTCTGGAGGGCTCTATCTTTTAACATGGGCTGGGGGGTGAACCTCACGACGATCGGCTGGCGATGTGGGTGTCCCTTATCGTAGGGCCTTCTAGCTTAACACGGTTCTGCTGTCAGCTTCTGTTCTCATTTCTCCCCTCGGAACTGCGTCTGTTTCACGGTGGGAAGGTATGAAATGCATTTAGGCGTTCTTGTGTTAGCCTGTGGTATTCCATTTGCTCACTCTTTTATCGTATTACTTTGGTTAATTTAATGTCAGGATTTATTCGGAGCTATGTGACATACTGCCAGATTTGCTATCATGTCAGGAAGGTGTTGGATTTGCTTGACACCTTACAGAGTGATGGTTTGGGATGCCATTTCTTTTCATAGCACGTCCCCTGCCTTCGCCAGCAAGGTCGCCGAATCTCTCCCTAATTGAGAACGTTTGTAGCATTATGCCAGGGCCCACTGACCAGCTGCAGAATTTGACGATCTAATGGGCCAATTGGACAGAATCTGGCGCGACATTACTCAGAAGTACATCCAGTAACACTGCAATCAAAACCAATAAGTATTTACTATCAAAAACAGTCTTGATCACAATTTATTTATTACGGTGTCCAGTTTCGAGAGGGCAACCCATGTACTATCCTACATGCTTAAATATTTTTAGCGCTTCTTAATTGACAATAGCTGTTAAACAAGCCAAGTTTAGTGTGTGTTTTTTTTCCTTTCCTGACAATGTTCTTTTAACTAAGAAATTTTACATTGTTATTCGACCTATAACCCATTGATTAGTAATGACATCATTCCGTCAGAAGTGGGCGGAGCCTCCATTATGTGCAGTAAGACAAGACGTGCACTGGTCTCTCCAGTAGTGATTTACCACCAGAAGGAGGTTCTT
This sequence comes from Schistocerca americana, assembly GCF_021461395.2. Classification (NCBI taxonomy): domain Eukaryota; kingdom Metazoa; phylum Arthropoda; class Insecta; order Orthoptera; family Acrididae; genus Schistocerca; species Schistocerca americana. The sequence goes on along the minus strand of NC_060125.1, from coordinate 589,786,357 downwards.
ACTCATTGGTAATTCATCGTTTTATAGCTTTATAGCTTTATGTATTTTCTTTAATGTACGTAGCGCTCTAATTAAAGCTTTGTATACGACTTGTAGGTCCGAAGATGACCACAGTAGTGTTCGAAACGGGTCACCGTAATAAATAAATTGTGATCAAGGCTGTTTTTGACAGTAAATATTTATAACACATTGATCACTGTTCACTCCCACAATGTATTCAAAAGTAATACCAATAAATGTTTGGATAGGGACCAGAGGTGGACCAATACATTACTGACTTGCTCAAATTTGTGTAGCTCTTTCTCTTAAATAAATCATCAAATTTCTCTGACATTGTGATCACTCTTTCGCCAGTACACTGATTTCCGTCCCATTTGCGTAATTTCTTCGTGTTGCGTCTTTTTTGTTTTGTTTTGGAGTGTAAGTATAAAAATTGTGTAAAACTTTCTGAATTTCTGTGTGAACTTGTGGTTCAGTTCCTGAGGTGTTATCATGACGATAATTATGATTACTAATACAAGAGTAACAATAATATTAAATTAGATTAGCACAATGAAATCGTCTCTAATATCGTCAGAAACAGAAGGGAAGATGTCGAAGAATATTAAAGTACCACTGAGAGTAACAGTGAAGACGGAGTAGACTGCTTCAGTAGAGAAACCTGCAGACAAGGGTGAGAGAAAGATGGGGAAGGGGGCAGCTGAACAGAGTGAGCTGCACACTGACATATCAAACAGATACGTATTCTGACAGGTGTTTTTTTTTTTTTTTTTGTTTTTTTTTTTTACAGCGAGTGTTAGAAATCTACGCTGCGCGACAAGAAAAGTGTCAGTGATTACAAAAGCGATTAAATTAAAATTTACGAAGAACTTGGTAGTATGAGTCCACTTACCAGTATGATGGTTGCACCCCTTCTGTCCTGTATGCGAGCATTGATTCGGTAAGGAAAGCTGTGATATGGCCGTTGTGTCCACTACCGAGGGAAACTGGCACACAACTGTTCAAAATACTTTTTGACTTGCTAGGTGCTGGCACTGGGACGGAGCTGATGTCCGGGCTGGTCCCACACGTGCTGCATCGGGGATAGATATGGAGATCTTGCTGGTCACAGGAGTAGGCCTACCTCAACATCACGCACGCAGATCAAACAGGTAAGTGCCACGTGTAGACGAGCATGCTACTGCTGAAAAATCGCAGCAATATACCGTCATATGAGATCATATGAGAGGTAACACATGAAGACAAAGGATGTCCGTGACGATTCTTTGTGTCATCAGAGTTCTCTGAGTCACCACTATCTTGGACCTCAAGGTTTCGCGTACCATGACGCTACTGTGCCTCTGCAAAACATTGGAAGAATGTGACCTTCCCCAGAGTTGTTCCCATACTCGCCGACGGTGGTCATCCGGGGTCGGTGGAAGAAAACCGCGATTCTTCTCACTGATCACAACGGGGCGCCATTTGTCGGCAGTCCACGCTTCCCGGCCACGGCACCATCCCAAGCGCAGCCGACTGCGTTGTGTGGTTGACGGCAGCCTACGGATGGGGCGGTAATTTCCCAGTCCGGCTGCTGTTGGCCTCCTACCAGTGGTGCGGGATAAAACAGAAAATTACAGGAAGTCTGTTACCTATTGTCAGATGGCAGGCACAAACGTTGGGGTTTGTATGGGGTTTCTGGCTCAAAGGCCACTTCAGTTAAAAATTACGGAATATAAACCAAGAATCTAATATCGCGGTATCCCCGAGTCAAAAATTTATCTATAACTACAAAAAGAAATTTTCATTAATATTTAATTATTCATTTAATATTTAATATTCTAAAAACTAAATTTAAAAAAATCTAATATTCATTCAAATTCAATAACATGAATATGATGAGTTTCATTTTTTTACCTCGATAAATAAAACGTAATACAGTAATTTACTGTAATTTATCATTGTCTTTTAAAAAGGTTTTAGTTTAACGATCTGGTAGATTAATTTTATATTTATCATCTAAAAGTAATAAAAATTTTAACAGTATTTACTTGGCAAAATGTCAGTTTTTGAAATGATGTAAGAGCTATGTTTTGTGAGCTATGATACTCTAAGTTCAGGTAATAGATTTTCAATGCCACCATTCATGTTCATTTTGCTTTGGTTTAATTTATATAGAAAAATTTAAGTTTTCGAAAATTAAAACGTTTTTCGTTCCTCTCTTTAAACGTTCTAATTTTTAGAAAAATGAGGACTGTATATTTGAAAGAAGGTAAATGAATGAAGAAATGGAAGTAAATGGAGATTGATGAAAAATGAGGTCAGAAAAAATGGACAGCATATTTGAAAGAAAGTAAATGAATGAAAAATGGTGACAACAAGAAATGGACAACATATCTGAAAGAAAGTAAATGAATGGAAAAAGTCGAAGTAAATATTGAAGAAAAATGATGACAACAGAAAAAAAGGACAACATATGTGAAAGAGAGTAAACGAATGAAAATGGAAGTAAATGAAAATTTCTGAAAAATGCGGACAGCAAAAAAGTGGACAACGTATCTGAAAGAAACTAATTAATGAAAAATGGAAGTTAATGGATATTGATGAAAAATGAGGACAAAAAAATGGGCAACAAAATAAACTTTATAACTTACTAAAATCTATAGTAATAAATGGAAGAAGACAGAAACAGTAAAATTATAAATCTATTTTAAAAGAATAAAATGCATTACCAATCTACGAGAGAAAAATTAAATTGTTTGTTGTGTAAAGAATACCAATTAGAGTGTTTCGATTTAATTGTATTTAAAATGATTGTGTAAAAATTACAGTTAATGATAAAGAAAAAGATGCAATTGCAAAATTAAAAGATTTAAATAAATGTAGTAGAGAGAAATATATAAAAAAGATTTTTAAGGCAATTAACAAATGTTATATTGCAGAAAACGATTCGGATTGTAGCGAAAAAAGTGAAACAGTTAGCGATAAATATTATAAAAACAGATACCCATTTCGTCAAGAAGCTGTGAAAGACCATAATGGTGGACGGATTTACAGAAGAAAGATTTAATTTTTGTTTGTTGCTAATTTTACCGTTATTTCGAATTTGTGAAGCATAAACAATTTATTTTATATTAAAAAATTGTTAAACTAGCTAGTTGGTAAACATGATCAATTTGACGATCAAATGAACAATCAGTGTGAATTAACATACGATCGATGTTAATTAACATACGATCAACGTTAACGATCGATGTCAATTAACATATAATGAACGTTAACGATCAAAGAAACGACGATAAACCAATAAAACAACGAACCAAAATTTAAACGATTGTTAACGAACGTTAGACGTTAAACAAAAGAATGTTAGACGTTAAACAAACAAACGTTAGACGTTAAATTTAAGTTAAATATATAAACATTAACATAAAATTATTTTTATCTGCACTCCAAAATCAGGACCGAGCGTATAGTGCTCTGGCTAGCACACTGGACTCGTCTTCGGCAGGACGACGGTTCAACCCCGCGTCTGACCATTCTGATTTAAGTTTTCTATGATAACCCTAAATCGCTTCAGGCAAATGCCGGTATGGTTTATTCGAAAGGGCACAGTCCCTTTCCTTCTCCATTCTTCGATAATCCAAGATTGTGCTCCGTCTCTAATGACCTCATTGTCGAGGGGACGTTAAACACTAATCTTCTCTCCAGCCACCTCCTCCAACAACGGATCACTGTCACGTGCGATTGCCCCACAGATCTGCATACTGGACGATTTGCCTGGTTGTGATAAGGCTCCTTTCAATCTGTGTCAGATTGTGGTAAAGCTGTCTTACAGGAAAAGGCGTTACATCCGTGACCCATGCTGTTCGTGCCCCTTATACAGGGCGAGTTACGAACTATTGCCACCTAGAATAACTTCGAAGGTATGACAGTTGCTGAAAAGTTTGTGGGACAAAAGTTGCATCGGACTACGGGAGCCATAATATGACGTTGGTTTTTTGTTGCTAGGAGGGATCGCTTCAGAGATATGAAGGTCAACTTCGGTTTTTAAAATGGCATGCTATAGTTTGGTACTTATTTTCTGATAGCGCCTATCGAGACCAATCCTCTGATGTTCAACAGTAAGGTCTGTGAAGGTCAACGAAGGTCAAAAAGGTGCCATGAACGTCCATTTACAGAAGGTGTTCGAAGTGATTACCATTGGTATCAATGCGGTGCTGCAATCTTCTTATCATGGGTTGAGTGGTATCCCTTATCACATCGGCACTTATCGAAGCACATGCTCTGACAATTCTCTCTCGTATATCGTGCAAATAGTAAATATTCGCCGAATATAGTGTATCCATCCAACGTGCCATTGACATGTAAACACCATTCGACGGTTTCGCAATACAACACTAATAGGAACGGTAAGACTAGTATCATTGAAACAAGCGAATGTGAATGTTGTATTTCTTCGAAGAACAAGTCATACGCTTCTCATTTACGGATGCCAACGAAGTTCAGCGAGAGCTAGAAACATACGCTGAAAGAAATCCTCAATGTACTCACCCTTTACGTCGTACATTTAAATATGTGTATGATAAATTCAGGACAACTGGATCTTTAATGCATCGGAAACATGTCCGGCAAAGGAAAGTTACTAAGGAGGAAACGGAAATTGCTACTCCTGCCACTGTGGTTCGAGATCCTTGTGTTAGTTGGCGTTAAATCGCAAAGGAATCTGGCAAGAGCAAGAGTAGTTTTGTTCGTGTTCTGCATCGCTAGAAGTATCATGCTTACCATATCAGTCTCCACCAAGAATTAACTGGTACGGATTGTACGCGTCGCAATGAATTCTGCCGATGAGCTCAACTTCAGATTCAGAGGGATGACATATTTATTAATTTGATTTTATTTACTGACGAGGCTACATTCACGAACCACTGAAATGTTTATTTGCATAACATGCATTATTGGGCAACTGAAAATCCATGTTGGCTGCGGAAAGTTGCACATGAAAAACCGTGGTCGGTGAATGTATGGTGTGGGCTTTTGGCGGACAGAATTATAGGCTCCTATTTCATCGGAGGAAATCTTGATGGTAGGAAGTACACCACATTTCTGCAAGAAACGTTAGGTCTGTTATTGGAAGAAATGCCTTTAGGTGCAAGGAACAGAATGTGGTACCAACACGATGGGTGCACGGCACATTTTTCGCTGATGCCTAGAAATGAGTTGCAGAGACAATTCCCTAATCGTTGGATTGGACGTGGAGGAGATGTGTCGTGGCCGACTCGTTCGCCAAACTTCACGCCTCTGGAGTTTTTCGTGTGGGGATTCGTAAAAGACATTGTTTATAAAGACAGTCCAACCACACCTGAAGATATGCGAGAGAGTATTGTCAGAGCATGTGCTTCGATAAGTGACGATGTGATAAGGAATACCACTCGATCCATGATAAGAAGATTACACCTTCTGTAAATGGACGTTCATGCCACCCTTTTGACCTTCAAAGACCTTACTGTTTCACATCATGGATAGCCGTATCAGAACATACGTACCAAACTATAGCATACCATTAAAAAAAAAGTTGAACATATCTCTGAAGCGATCCCTCCTAGCAACAAAAAACCAACGACATATTATGGCTCCCGTAGTCCCATGCAAATTTTGTCCCACAAAATTTTCCGCTCCTACCATACTTCCGGAGTTATTCTTGGTGTCACTAGTAGTGACTCACCCTGTATATCATAACAGAGCTGCTGACAACACTGAACACGAACAACACTAATCCATTCTACGCACTGCGGTGGCTGTTCCACGTGTCACAGAGAACTGTAACTCTAAACATTTACATATCCGCCGATTGCGTGTAGGTGTACGAACTGACATATACCTCTAACCACGCCTTCTGGATGTTTGACTTTTTTTGCCGTACAGTGTATTAGGAAACTAAACCTACTAAAAGTTTGATTAAACATATGCCTGATGAATCACAGTGTAATGAGGAAAATATGTACATCTTGTATCGCTTGAGTTAAGGACTGTTGATAAACTATCTACATATCGATGTATTGATATTTTTCCGTAAGACATCGATATATATATATATATATATATATATATATATATATATATATAAACAAAGATGATGAGACTTACCAAACAAAAGCGCTGGCAGGTCGATAGACACACAAACAAACACAAACATACACACAAAATTCAAGCTTTCGCAACAAACGGTTGCTTCATCAGGAAAGAGGGAAGAAGAGGGAAAGACGAAAGGATGTGGGTTTTAAGGGAGAGGATAAGGAGTCATTCCAATCCCGGGAGCGGAAATATTTACCTTAGGGGGAAAAAAGGACAGGTATACACTCGCACACACACACACACACATATCCATCCGCACATACACAGACACAAGCAGACATTTGTAAAGACATTTGTAAAGCTTGAATTTTGTGTGTATGTTTGTATTTGTTTGTGTGTTTATCGACCTGCCAGCGCTTTTGTTTGGTAAGTCTCATCATCTTTGTTTTTAGATATATTTTTCCCACGTGGAATGTTTCCCTCTATTATATTCATATCATTAATTTGAACCCAACAATTATGTTTGTTATTGTCACTGTTGCATTTCGAAATCTTTTCTGTCATCTTATTTTCTCTTTCTATTTTTTGCCAGTAGTTTCACTTTGTATTCACCTTCTCCTTTTTACCGTAATCTACTATACAATTTTATCCCGCCGATATATACTCAATAATACGTAATACGTAATAATACGTAACCCACTTCCAAACCATAACCAAAAAAATTTTTTTTTTCCGCTTTCAACACTACCGCTGCTATAAAATCCACCGTTTCTAGTTCACAAACAGTTCCTTTCACCTATTAAACAACCATTTCGGCTAGTTCTAATAACTTTTGCTTTATTTCCATTTCCGTTTTTCTCACATCACTGATCATTTTTAGCCGCTTCCCACAGGTTTAACGTCATTATTTTTTCGTCAGACAATTGTTAGCCTCATTTTCATAATCTGCCACCACAAAACCACTCCCTTTAATACATTTACACGTAGTTTTTTCGAAATTTTCCCGAATCTCTCCACCCTTTAACGTGTTTTGGCGGCAACACAACCACCTAACCTTTATGCACATCGTTGTCTACCAACCCAAGTTCACCACAGGATCAACATAGCCCAGCTAAAAAAAAAAAAAAACGGCCTTTACAAATGTCTGCTTGTGTCTGTGTATGTGCGGATGGATATGTGTGTGTGTGCGAGTGTATACCTGTCCTTTTTTCCCCCTAAGGTAAGTCTTTCCGCTCCCGGGATTGGAATGACTCCTTACCCTCTCCCTTAAAACCCACATCCTTTCGTCTTTCCCTCTCCTTCCCTCTTTCCTGATGAAGCAACCGTTTGTTACGAAAGCTTGAATTTTGTGTGTATGTTTGTGTGTCTATCGACGTGCCAGCGCTTTTGTTTGGTAAATCTCATCATATTTGTTTTTAGATATATTTTTCCCACGTGGAATGTTTCCCTCTATTATATATATATTCAATAAAGGTAGGAGGAGTAATAAACTGAATTACAGGCCCGCATAATTAACGCCAATATGCACAGGATTTTGAAACATATATTGTGTTGGAATATTATGAATTACCTCGAGGACATCTGTCTATTGACACACAGTCAATACGGAACTACAAAACATCGTTCTTATGAAACACAACTGGCTCTTTACACATACAAAGTGTATATATATATATATATATATATATATATATATATATATATATATATATATATATATATGCGAAATTAATTCCATCGATACACCAATATCAAAGACAATGTCGACTGTGGATTTTGTATTTTGTATTATATATTTTATCAATTTTCGGAAAATGATCCAGAACTCCAAGCAAGAACAGCTGCCATATGAGTAACTTTGAAGTAGATATCCTCGGAGTAATGAAGCAACTTAAATCACTTAATGAAAGCAAGTCTCCTGGTCCAGATTGAATACCAATTAGGTTCCTTTCAGAGTACGCTGATACAATAGCTCCATACTTAACAATAATATGCAACCGCTCGCTCGACGAAAGATCCGTACCCAGACACTGGAAAGTTGCACGGGCCACACCCATATTCAATAAAGGTAGGAGGAGTAATAAACTGAATTACAGGCCCGCATAATTAACGCCAATATGCACAGGATTTTGAAACATATATTGTGTTGGAATATTATGAATTACCTCGAGGACATCTGTCTATTGACACACAGTCAATACGGAACTACAAAACATCGTTCTTATGAAACACAACTGGCTCTTTATACATACAAAGTGTCGGATACTATCGAAAAGGGAGTTCAAATTGATTCGGTATTTCTAGGTTTTCAGCCACCGAGCGAGGTGGCGCAGTGGTTAGCACACTGGACTCGCATTCGGGAGGACGACGGTTCAATCCCGTCTCCGGCCATCCTGATTTAGGTTTTCCGTGATTTCCCTAAATCGCTTCAGGCAAATGCCGGGATGGTTCCTTTGAAAGGGCACGGCCGATTTCCTTCCCCATCCTTCCCTCACCCGAGCTTGCGCTCCGTCTCTAATGACCTCGTTGTCGACGGGACGTTAAACACTAATATCCTCCTCCTCCTCTAGGTTTTCAGAAGGCTTTTGACACTGTACCACACAAGATGCTTGTAGTGAAATGGCGTGCTTATGGTATGTCTTCTCAGGTGAGTGACTGAAGTCGTGATTCCCTGTCAGAAAGGCCACAGTTCAACGTAAGTGATCTCTGGCGTTTCCCAAGGTAGTTCTATAGGCCCTCTGCTGCTCCTTATCTACACGATTTAGGAGACAACCTGAGCAGCCGTCTTATGTTGTTTGCAGATGATGCTGTCGTTTATCGTCTAGTAAACTCATCAGAAGACCAAAAGAATGGCTAAACGATTTAGAAAAGATATCTGAATGGTGCGAGAATTGGCGGTTGACCTTAAATAATGAAAAGTGTGAGGTCATCCACATTAGTGCTAAAAGGAATCCGTTAAACTTCGTTTACACGGTGAAACAGGCTATTCTGAAGTCCGTAAATTCAGATAAATACCTAGAAATTACAACTACGAACAGTTTAAATTGCAAGGAACACGTAGAAGTGTTGTCGGGAAGGCAAAGCAAAGACTGCGTTTTATTGTCAGAACACTTAAAAAATGTGACAGATCTACTAAAGAGATTGCCTACACTACGCTTGTCCGTCCTCGTTTAGAGTACTGCGCCGCCGTCTGGGATCCTTACTAGATAGGATTATACGAAGTAAATAGAGAAATTTCAAAGAAGTGCAGCACGTTTTGTATTATCGCGAAATATTGGAGAGAGAGTCACGGACATGATACGGGAGTTGAGATGGACACCATTAAAACAAAGGTGTTTTACGTTGCGGCAGAATCTTCTCAAGACATATGTCACTAACTCTCTCCTCAGACTGAGAAAATATTTTATTGACGCCTACCTACATAGGGAGAAACGATCATCATAATAAAATAAGGGAATTAAGAACTCGCACGGAAAGATATAGGCATTTGTTTTTTCCGCGCGCTGTTCGAGAGTGGAATAATAGAGAATCATTGTAAGGGTGGTTCGATGAACTCTTTGCCACGCACTTAAGGGGGGTAGGACGTCAAACGAGCCGGCTTGGAGCAGGAGGGGCACCACAGGACATTTTAATTTCCACTGTCTATACTTTTACAAATAAATTCATAAAACTTTAACAGCATGACCAGGAAGGATTCAGGATTCATACTCATAGCAGTAGAAGGTCAAAAACGCAACAAAACACTTTTTTTACATGTGAAATTTCATCATTTTTTCACTTACTACTGGCTGCATTTGTTGCTATAGGTACAGTTTTCTTCCTAAGTAAGAGAAATTCTTCGATGGCTTTTGCACAGCATACAGACCATAGTTATAGGTGCATGAATAGAAGTTATTTAATTTATGAAAAAATGAATGAACTGTTACATTTTAAACCTCATGTTTAAAAAGAAAATCAGGTTGTATAGTTAATTATCTCAATTTTTTCCACAGTTTTTTAATAATTTGGAAATTTCTAGTGTTTCATACACCTGTAACTACTGTTTGTGCGCTATGAAAAATTCATCGAAGAATCTCTCTTACTTAGGAAGAAAAGTGCACCTATAGCAACAAATGCAGCCAGTAATAAGTGAAAAAATGATGAAATTTCACATGTAAAAAACGGTATTTAGCTACGTCTTTGAACTTCCACTGCGATGGTCATGGTCATGGTGACAAAGTTTTATGAATTTATTTGTAAAAGTATAGACAGTAGAAATTAAAATGTCCTGTGGTGACTCACCCGCTCCAAGTCGGCCCGTTTGACGTCCTACCCCCCTTAAGTGTCATTTGCAGAGTATACAATCATGTAGCTGTAGATGAAGCTATTCTTTTGAAATTGTGGTAGAACATGGCCATGGAGGGCAACCTTATTACTTTCACTGTTTGTAAGAGTCTTACTACTTTTTGAGCTTTCATCACGTTTAATCTCTCTTCGTATGTGTTAACCACATATAGATGGCACAAAAGAAGAAGTCTGATTGCACAGTGGGTTGGCGTTGTGAATGGAATGACAAGCTATCCAGTGTGAAGAAATACCACAGTTTTTAAGGCAACCAGTGTGCTACTTCTTCACATCGGCTTTCTTCAAAAACAGTTGCTGAAACGACGTACAGAAATGTATACACGATTGGTCTTCGCTGTGGGTGGATACATGTGAGGGGAAATGATGACGTAATCGGCGCTCAGCGCTTCCTACAGAAATTGCTGCTATGTCGCTGGCGTTGGCAGAAACGAAAAAACCGGGAATTCGGCGTGAAGTGTTCCGGACAAACCCGATATGTGACGAAACCGAACGACGGCCCCATCGGACACCTTTTATTGTGGCACATGCATGCAGTTAACATTTTTAGTAAAATGGTTATCACGAAGTGTGAGCATGTATCGTTTTCCTATCAATTGTTGCTCTGAGAGGATAGCCAGGCAGCTAGGTTGTTGATGTACAGAGTATCAAAACTTAAATATACAGCTGTAAAACCAGTAGTGTATTTACAATGTGCAGCCGATATTTTTATAGGCCAGTACGTCGATATTTCCTCCGTCGATATATCGATACCATTTCTGGATATATCGAGAGCTGATAATATTTTTTAAACATCATTATATCGGATTCCCGATATCTTTAAGAATATCAGCAGTCTTACACTGAGTCAATTTGGCCCCGCGCCACGGGAGACGGCTGGCCGCGGGTCGGATCGCCTACGTTCCCCTCCGGCACTCGTCTCGCCCCTGCAGGCTGCAGCCGCCTTACGATCGCATTTTTACGGTCCGTCTCACAGTGAAGAGAGAGAGAGAGAGAGAGAGAGAGAGTAGCGCCGCTCCACGTCGTCTGCAAATTCCATCGCGCGTGCTCAAGAGTGTTCCGGAAAAGCGGTATTTGTTTTGCTGTACCTCGAGAAACGGAGGCAATGAAATAAGCGCAGTCTGTCACCGACTTCCAGAGAAATAAAGGAACTTTCCAGTCGGAGGAAAGGAGAAGCGTCTTCCAGAACTATACTTGCAGCAGTAAGAAGACACTGGCTTTCTGCGTGTTATCTGGCGCCCGAAGTAAAGAAGGCAGTTTCCTGGAGACACCAAATTTATTGCTGTTCTCCCATGTCACACACAGACTCATAACGCAAACTGCTATTCGTGTACGTCTTCTTCATACTTCTGTTCTCATCCGTTGCTATTTCCGACAGGTTGTCCTTAATTAGGCAACTAGCTAACAAGTATTTTTAGAGAAAATTTGTTACTTTATTGTTCCAGCCTTGGATAACACAAATCGTTTCATAACGAAAGAAAGAAAGGAAAGGGTGTCATAAAAAATATACATAAAAAACTAAGTTGTTGCAAACTCAGACCAACTTTTATACAGGGTGTCCCAGGAGGAATTGTCAGTATTCAGGGATATGACAGGAACGCTCATTTGAAACAAAAACCTTCACATGAAGGTATACCCTTCTCCGAATGTTTCCGAAATAGAACACATTTAAAGTGTATCCTACCTCGTTGCTTTCAACCTCTTTGCTCGGGATGTCTGTCTGCTATAGGAATACGAGTCTACTCAAAACTGAAGTCTGTTGTATCCTTTTGGCGATTTGCCCCCAGTCACCAAAACTTCTATATTTTGGACATTGTTTGAACTATTCAGCACAACTTTTGCGTTCTGTTTTTTACGATTGACTCAAACCAGTTGTGTTTAAAGCCACGAGTTCCGTAAATAACAATGTGCGTATATTGAATGTGTTTGTCTTGGAAAACACTCGGAGCAGGGCAAATGTCCATATGAAGTTTGTTGGTTCAAATGAGGATTCCTGTCGTATCCCTGAATATTGACCATTCTTTCTAGGACACCCTGTATAAAGCTACACGCACCTCACTACATTACGTACTATCTCCTCTCTAAGTACAAGCGAAGAGGCCAGGAGAGTCCCTTACATTATAACCACATCTGCGATCTGATTGGTGGACTGGAAGCTACAATTACGAGGGTGGTCCCATAAGTACCCGACCTGACCGAGAGATGGCAGTCGCTGTTGAAAAAATCTCTGCATTAGAAAGTATACGATCTATGAACCATACGTTTCAAGTTTGAAGACGCCACATTGTTTGGTATTTGTTTGGCAGCCTACAATAGGAATGTTGTGAGCGAACTCGTGGTCATCCTTACGTGATACAATTTTTTTTTTTTTGAATGGCCTCAGCGCAACCAATATTAAAGCTGAGCTAGATTATACTTTGGGAGAGGCCCCTCCTACCTTCTACAAATCCTGGAACGCCATGCACTCCGCCTCGCCTATCGCATCCGCCTCCCCTCCCCTGCGCGGATCCTGTATGACTTAATTCCGTTCCCACACCTTCTCCTTTTCCTCGAACGGATACGGATCCATTACACCTCCCGCAAACTTGATCCCCCTCACCTGCTTGTCTCTCCCATCCATTGCCACCCCCGTCTGCTGCCGCACCTGTACTCCCACATGCCGCCCGCTCTCCGTCTCTCCACACTCCATGCCCTTGCCCAAGGTGGCTTCCAATAACTCCCCTCCATCTACCCCTCCTACCAACTTTGATCCTCCCCTTCCTCCCCCTGTGTTTTTCCTCCAGCGCACCCTCTTTCCCTTCTCTCCCTCGTCTCTTCCTCCCCCCCTCCCCTCCCCCAGGCTTCCACAACCCCCCTCCCCTCTCCCCTCTCCCTTCCTTAACCTCTCCCACTGGCATCAACACCCTCCTCCTCTCCTTCCTACTCGCATGTCTTCCCTTTGGCAGGTCACCGGCTTTGTGCGTGAACAGTGCATCATCGTGCGCCAGAGGTCGTCGCCAGTGCTCGTGTGTGTCTTCGTCCCAATGCTTCAGTGTCTCTCCGTTTGTGCTCCTCCGTTCACGTGTGTAAACTCGTTCTTTCCCGTTGTGTACAGTGAGGAACGTTTTTTATCCAATCAGTACGCCAGTGAACGGCTTCATTTATTTTTACTATGTCTGTCTCCTGTTTTTGTCCACCATGTTCGTTTGTTTTTCTTTCTGTTTCCTGTATGCGTTCACTGTGGCCGAAGAGCGGCGTAGATAGGCCGCTGCGGGACTACCTTTATTGTAAAGGTATTAAAATAACAATAAAGAAAAAAAATACGTTGGGAGAGTCTGCTCGTTCGTTAACAACAGTAAAATATTGGGTAGCTGAGTTTAAAAGAGGCTGTAAGAGCTGGCAAGACGAGCATCACAGCGGTCGACCAAATGGTCTTTCCACGAACAATGCGAGACTGGAGTAGAAGGGAGAACCGATAGAGGTACTCAAAGTACACTCCGCCACACACCGTCAGGTGGCTTGCGGAGTATGGATGTAGATGCAGATGTAGAAATGAGGTGTCGGCTCCAGAAATGGTGATCGAAATCCACAAAGCGCTACTGGATGATCGTCGACTGAAAGTGCGCCAGCTAGCAGACATAGCAGGCATTTCAAAAACTGCCGTGCATCGCACATTATCTGAAAATTTTGACGTGAGAAAACTGTGTGCAAGGTTTGTGCCGCGTTTGCTCACACTCGAACAAAATGAAGTGTTTCAGTTGAGTGATTAGAGAAGTTTGGAAACAACAAAGTGGTTTTCTCGCCCCCTTTCATAACCATGGATGAAACATGGGTCCACCACTTCACTCCCGAGACAAAAGAACAATCAAAACAATGGACACAAGTTGGAGAACCGACTCCAAAGAAGGCGAAGACGTTTCATCTGCAGGCAAGATCATGGCGTCGGTGTTTTGGGATGCGCGTGAGATAATTTTCATTGACTACCTCGAAAAAGGAGAAGCTATCAACAACGAGTATTATTCGAACTTATTGCAACGTTTGAGCGAAGAAATCAGGCAAAAACGGTCGCATTTGGCCAAGAAGAAAGTGCTGTTTCTTCAGGACAATGCACCAGCTCACAAGTCCGTTATTGCAACGGCCAAAATTAATGAATTACAGTTTGAACTGCTACGTCGTGCACCCTATTCTCCAGATTTAGACCCCATTTTCCGTTCGCAAACTTGAAAAAATGGCTCGGTGGTCGAAGATTTTCAACAAATGAGGCGTGATGTCGACAGTTAATGACTGTTTTGAGGAGTTAGACAGTTCTCATTATAAAAAGGGTATCGAACTTATTGAGCATAGTTGGAAAAAGTGTATAGAGCTGAGAAGGAGATTATGTTGAAAAATAAATACACCTTTTTCCAAAATTTTTGTGTTTCCTTTGTTGGGTCGGGTGTATATGGGACCACCCTCGTAAATGCATAACAGCATAAAGTTTGTAACTCTTAAATCGCAAATGTAAGATTAAAAGTTTCTTAGAATGCGGGAACTCCTACGTGGAAAAAGGGCTGGGACGAACACTGTTTAGCATTCTTTCGAAAGAAAGAAACTACAGCACATGAACTCAAGTAGAATCATGATCCGTTGCATAAAGAGACATACTACAGACCCCACTTTGTCTATCTGCAATAAATGGGCAAGGAGCAGTTAGACAGATATTGATGTGGAGAGCCTGTTTTGAGATGATAAAAGAATTGCTCATAAGAAGTTTAAAATGCTGTTGTATTGAGCTGGCGTCCCCGGACTGCGTAATCTGCGGAAACCAGCAGACCTAGGTCTGCTTTGCTCTGCTCAATTACAGCGGACCCCTATCTACACCTTCACCTTTGTGCTCTGCTGCCCAGCAGACGCTCCCAACACTCTGTGTGCAGAATGTGCAACAACGTCAGCAGGAGCTAATAAAAACGCTAAAGCCACCAACGGGGTCACAACTACGAGTAAACAAAGCTAACTCGGGATAAGACTATTTTTTAATTGCAACTGTCACCCACAACCAACCATACGTTTTCCATTTGTTTTCAGAATCACCATTTGCATCTTACGCTAATTGTATGTACTTTAACAGCTAGGCTAGAATTTTTTTCTGGAGAGGAATTACCATCGCCGATGGAGCAAGGTAACTAATACACAACATCTCACCAGTGTTCTGTAACACTACAATCACACCTATCCGCCAGCTTACGAGTGTTGAGGAAGAAGACTTGCACATCTGCCGCTCATACATCCCCAGGAAAAAATGCTTTATCGTTCGGTGTCGTCTTCTGACCAACTGCTATGCCAGTCAATCAGGGGCTGACTTTGATATAGACTCTGTGTCTTTTAAAAAAAGTAATTAGTTTTCCATATATCTTTGTTGGAGACCGATTCTCTTGTGTAAGTGTCTTGAATTTAAGAAACAGTTTTTGAAGCAAATAGGGCATACGAAATTTATGTAATTGCAGGTTTGTGATTCATTGGCTACGTTTTTGGCGCTCTGGTACTTTTTAGGCCCCACCTCAATGTGATGAACAGTCGGGCTGCATTCCATCTGCCCATTCACAAAGAGCTATTGTATCTTTCGAAAACCTCGACCAGCATGCCTTGCAGGTCGACCTGCATTCACTCCCTCGTCATTTTTGAGTGTAACTACTGCACGTGACATTAAAGCTATAAAATGTGATATCATTCTATTTGTTTATCGGTTTGGCTTACTGAGGACAACATGTAATAACTTATGTCAACTTTATTTTCTCCTTTCTTTCTTTCCAGTAGTTTTCCATTCTTTCCCTATGCCGTTCTCTTATTTTCCTGTCTATACTGAACCTGTCCCTTTCTTTGTATTCATCTGGAACCCCTTCAAAATTTTTACTTTTGCTCCGAACTTTTCTCTTTACCCTGTTTTTCCCTCCATTGTCTCTATTTCCCTCGAGTCCACTTTAACTTCTTTGTTCCATATAATTGATATTTTTGAGTTTGTCAAACAAATTTAAAAAGATCTGATTAATTTTTTTCGCCTAGGCTGCTTGGATATCCATAGACTGTAACTCTTCTGTTCCTCATTGTATCTAACATTTGTTTTATTTTCATATTTTTGACCCAAGATGATTTTGATTATTTTCCTTTCTCTCTTTTCTTTTTCACCTAATTGTCTGGCTGAATTTTAAAGGGGATTTTGAAGCGTAAAGGCATTCTGGTATAGAGACAGTTTTCTAATGCCGGGCTTTCGTATTTACGGTAAACATTTCGTGTTATGCACTTTTTTTGTTAACTGAAAAGTCACATTCCATTTCCTTGCCCTTGCTAAGTTATCTTCTGCGTCCAAACTATTTGGTTGTATATTTTCATTTATAAATTTTGTGGTCTTTCTTATTCTTCCATAACTAGTTTCCGTGTATTTGGGCGTCTTCTTCGCATATGTTCTATCAGAATTTATACGTAAGCCTGATATTGAAGCTGTCGCTTGTACGAGATTTATCTGCGTTGTTGGATCTTCTGTTGATTCAGCGAAGATGGCAAAATCGTCTGAAAAATCCAAACAATCAATTCTCAGATTGTACTCTTTGCTATTATGATTTTTTAAAATCCATTTTCTTCTGTTCTTTTGCTCCAAAACCTGATTACCTTTTCCGGTACATAACTGATCAGCAATTGGGACAATCAATCTCATGTCTGATACCAGATCTGATCACAAAAGCTTTCGAGGCTTCACCTAAAAATTTAATTTTTCGTTTTGTATTTGTTACCGTGTCTTTTATGATTGTCACTGATTGTTGTCAGATCCAAACCCTTAAGGTTTGAGTAACGTTCCCCTAACCAATCACATGGTTTTTAAGACCAAAATGTGATATCAGTCATTGTGGCTGTCATTCTTCTAAATCTGATCGTAAATGTC
Source organism: Schistocerca americana (assembly GCF_021461395.2). Lineage (NCBI taxonomy): Eukaryota > Metazoa > Arthropoda > Insecta > Orthoptera > Acrididae > Schistocerca > Schistocerca americana. The sequence continues at coordinate 589,769,073 of NC_060125.1, read as the reverse complement.
AGATTTAAATTTTATTCTACACAGGATGGTCCTTTTCTAAGCTCTCCTTTTTATTCTCCCAACTGCTGCTCCAGTTGGCTTTTCATTCTGTTTTGTAACGCTTTTGAAAACATTTTGTAAGTCACTGAAAGGAGGGAAATTTCTCTATAGTTGTTGGGGTCAGTGTTATCTCCTTTTTGTTTTGATTAACATTGTTTTAATCTTGTCCAGGTCATCTGAGTCTATATTTAGCCATTCCTGATATTCTTGTTTCTTCACTTTCAGAGTTTCAGTATCGGCATTATGATTCCAGTGCGCCTATCTTGGAATACTTACGTGTGGAAAAAATTTTATATTTATTGTGATTAGGTAGTGATCAGGTTCTACGAGGATATTAGCATCCTTTCTTACTTTCATGGTCATGATTCTTATTGTTAAAAGATATAGCTATGTGGTAAATATGATGTTCTACGTTTGCATTAGGCTATTTCCAAGTTTTTTGGTTCCTCGGCAGTTTATTAATATTTGTCGACATCAATTTGAGGTTGAAGCCTTTGCGTAGTTCTGAGTGTCTTTCCCCATTTTTATTTGTTCTTCATGTGCTGAATACTCTCCAACAGTTTTCCTGAGCTTCCTTTCTTTTACAATCTGCTCCCTGAAGTCCCCTAAAATTTTTTAACACTCTTCTATGGAACCTTCGGTAGTTCGTATTCTAGTGTCTATCAGAACCTTTCTACCCTGTTTGGATTCTTTTTATTCCTCATTTATTGGAGCATAACACTTTCATAATGTGTAAGACTTATTTGCGAATCACAGAGCAAGAACGGAGAGCTTTCACTTCATGAATAAAAATCAGTGACTCTACTTACTATTGTTCTACTTACAATTAACCCTATTCCTAAATGTGGAATGCCTTTCCCCATTAGGTTCTTGCTTGTCTCCTGTTTTTGGCATTTGTAACTATTAATTCTTTAATTTATCCTGTTTGCAGAAGTGAATTTACATATCAGGTGCCAAAGAAGTATTTCCTTTTTGTTATTACACTGAAGCGCTAAAGAAAGTGGTATAGACATGCGTATTCAAATACAGTGATATCTAAACGGACAGAACACTGTGCTGCAGACAGCAGTACCTATACAGAGTGTTACAAAAAGGTACGACCAAACTTTCGGGAAACATTCCTCACACACAAAGAAAGAAAAGATGTTATGTGGACATGTGTCCGGAAACGCTTAATTTCCATGTTAGAGATCATTTTAGTTTCGTCAGTATGTACTGTACTTCCTCGATTCACCGCCAGATGGCCCAATTGAAGGAAGGTAGCGTTGACTTCGGTGCTTGTGTTGACATGTGACTCATTGCTCTACAGTACTAGCATTAAGCACATGAGTACGTAGCATCAACAGGTTAGTGTTCATCACGAACGTGGTTTTGCAGTCAGTGCAATGTTTACAAATGCGGAGTTGGCAGATGCCGATTTGATGTATGGATTAGCACGGGGCAATAGCCGTGGCGCGGTACGTTTGTATCGAGACAGATTTCCAGAACGAATGTGTCGCGACAGGAAGACGTTCGAAGCAATTGATCGCCGTCTTAGGGAGCACGGAACATTCCAGCCTATGACTCGCGACTGGGGAAGACCTAGAACGACGAGGACACCTGCAATGGACGAGGCAATTCTTCGTGCAGTTGACGATAACCCTAACGACAGCATCGGAGAAGTTGCTGCTGTACAAGGTAACGTTGACCACGTCACTGTATGGAGAGTGCTACGGGAGAACCAGTTGCTTCCGTACCATGTACAGCGTGTGCAGGCGCTATCCGCAGCTGATTGGCCTTCACGGGTACACTTTTGCGAATGGTTCATCCAACAATGTGTCAATCCTCATTTCAGTGCAAATGTTCTCTTTACGGATGAGGCTCCATTCCAACGTGATCAAATTGTAAATTTTCACAATCAACATGTGTGGGCTGACGAGAATCCGCATGCAATTGTGCAATCACGTCATCAACACAGATTTTCTGTGAACGTTTGGGCAGGCATTGTTGGTGATGTCTTGATTGGGCCCCATGTCCTTCCACCTACGCTCAATGGAGCACGTTATCATGATTTCATACAGGATACTCTACCTGTGCTGCTAGAACATGTGCCTTTACAAGTACGACACAACATGTGGTTCATGCACGATGGAGCTCTTGCACATTTCAGTCGAAGTGTTCGTACGCTTTTCAACAATAGATTCGGTGACCGATGGATTGGTAGAGGCGGACCAATTCCATGGCCTCCACGCTCTCCTGACCTCAACCCTCTTGACTTTCATTTATGGGGGCATTTGAAAGCTCTTGTCTACGCAACCCCGGTACCAAATGTAGAGACTCTTCGTGCTCGTATTGTGGCTGCATCAGCGCATCAGGGATTCCATGCGACGGAGGGTGGATGCATGTATCCTCGCTAACGGAGGACATTTTGAACATTTCCTGTAGGAAAGTGTTCGAAGTCATGCTGGTACGTTCTGTTGCTGTGTGTTTGCATTCCAAGATTAATGTGATTTGAAGAGAAGTAATAAAATGAGCTCTAACATGGAAAGTAAGCGTTTCCGGACACATGTCCACATAACATATTTTCTTTCTTTGTGTGTGAGGAATGTTTCCCGAAAGTTTGGCCGTACCTTTTTGTAACACCCTGTATAAGACAACAAGTGTCTGGCGCAGTTGTTAGATCGGTTACTGCTGCTACAATGGCAGGTATTCAAGATTTAAGTGAGTTTGAACGTGGTGTTACAGTCGGCGCACGAGCGATGGAACACAGCATCTCGAAGGTAGCGATGAAGTGGGGATTTTCTCGTACGACCATTTCACGAGTGTACCGTTGTAACCTCCCCCTCACTTATCGACCTTAATGACAGTGAAAAATTAAACCGCGTGCACCTAATGGAAATTTGGGAAAAGCAATCGTCACCGAAGTTAAACTGTCGGTAAAGAGGCAGGAAGGGTTACATCTAAATGAAAGGAAAAATGGTTGCCAGTCCTATGGACAATTACTATAATAACTGAAAAATAAACGTTAATGCACGTATTATTAGTACTAAAACAGTGGCAACTGAAGGTTGACACGTGTTGAGTGAAAACTGAATGTTTGTCAGAAGTAATAAATTTCGCTACACTCTGACTTCATTTAGCAAAAGAATTAATAAGACCAGAAAATTGAAAGTTAATTTAGTGACTGAATTTAATAGTGAACTTTGTTTCTGAGGCACTACGAAATTAAATTAAATAAGGTTAGTCTTGGGCCACCTCAACAATCATCTCAAAAGCTACTTGAATCTACGCTATTTAGAAATAAGAGATTTAACTTTGAACTTGAATTAAATGATTTTGAGCTATTAACAACAGTAAAATTTAGTACGTACCAAGCTGAGCGGCAATCACAGGTAAGCTAAAATATGGTAACAAAACTCGCACTCTTAATTTGTGCTTGTGTAATCTAAATATTGTAGCCAGCTATGAATACTTTAACTGAACTTTGAAATTAAAGCAGTGAAATGGGATGATATTACTTTAATGCTGGCGCTTGAATATCAACGACACACGGGTTCATTTCGGAAAAGGAAGGGACCCTGCTTGGGAATGCAATTGGGACAATGAGCGACAAAGGTTCATGCTAATTTGCTGTATTTTTGTGATGCAAATGGAACAGTTTGAAAAGCTGAGGTCTGCCATACAGTTCTAAAACTTTACGTGCTTTCAGTCTTCCTTGTTGGTTGATTGAAGGTTTGAAGTCGGCGATCGAGGAGGTGGCGACAATCACTTATTGTCCGCCGTCGCTGCTGCAGAAGCCGGATGTTGGCCCGCCTTCTTCTCGACACGGTCATCAGGCGAAACTGGCTCTTGACGTGTGCCAGCTATTTCCCGTCCGCGACAACGTGCCAGAAAGTATCATAGCCAGTCGAGAGAAATTACATGCTGCCAAACCCCGAACGCGCGGCAACTCGCGGGACCGTCACTCAACACACTTGCTCCACCGCCCTACTCCAGCCACTCTCTGCTCTGTCGGCGTTCCATGCGGCAGAGTTAACACTACCCAAGATCCTAAACACTTTGACTCTCCACACGACCTATCGATGTAATGGTTCGATAGCATAATTTTCCCTAGGCAAGACACAGCGTAAAAATGCAAATAATATTTACAAAACAAACCAAATATACATCGACATAAATGCATATATATATATATATATATATATATATATATATATATATATATATATATATATATATATATATATATATATACAAATTGTAAAACAATTACAATATATAAAGACACAGAAATGTTATATCTTCAGGTAACAAAATAAGGAAAAAAATCTATAGCACAATAGCACAATATGCATTTCCGGCGCTACACCGTGGATGGCAGGAATCCGGTAAAACCTCAAAACTCCGACATTGCTGCGGCCGGAAGAAAGATCCTGCAAGGACGGGACTAACGACGTCGGAAAAAATCGTTCAACGTGACAGAAGTGCAACACTTTCACAAATTGCTGTGGATTTCAATGCTAGGCCACAAACAAGTGTCAGCTTACGAACCATTCAACTATGGGGTTTTGGAGACGAAGGCCCGCTCCTGTACCCTTGATAACTGCACGACACAAAGCTTTGCGCCTCGCCTGGGCCCATCATCACCGACATTAGACTGTTGATGATTGGAAACATTTTGCCTGGTCGGACGAGTCAGTAGGGGCTGTTCAAGCTGGTAGAGGCTCTGTAGTGGTGTGAGGCGTGTCCAGTTGGAGTGATATGGGACCCCTGATACGTCTAGATACGACTCTGACAGGTGAAACGTACGTAAGTATCCTATCTGATCACCCGCCTCCATTCATGTCCATTGTGCATTCCTACGGACTTTGGGTATTCCAGCAGGACAATGCGATACGTCCAGAATTGCTTCTGAGTTGAAACAATTCCGCTGGCCACCAGACTCCCCAGACACAAACAGAATTGAGTATATATGAGATACCTTGCAACTTGCTGTTCAGGAGAGATCTCCACACCCTCGTACTCTTACGGATGAATGGACAGCCCTGCAGGAATCATGGCGTCAGTTCCCTCCAGCACTACTCCAGACATTAGTCGAGTCCATGCCACGTCGTGCTGCGGCACTTATTCGTGCTCGCGCGGGCCCTACACGTTATTAGGCAGGTGTACCAGTTTCTTTTGTTCTTCGGTGTAGTTCACTTGTAGGGCTTCCAGATCACTGAGAGTCCTTCACTTTGCATTTTATTTCGGTCTTCTCAGAATCAGATGACCTAGTTGTGCTGCTTTCTGCGACGGAGTATTTCCTCTTTAGGTTATTGTTGTATACCAAGCAAGAGCTACGCAACAAATACCGGGAGAGGCTGGCATCATACAGGCTCGACCAATCCCATGGCGTCCTTCAGGTCCAAAGAAGCTTGCAAGTGGCACTCACAGACACGGGCAACTTGCTTCTTCCGTACCATATTTCTCCGGCGCGTCGTGCACGTTCGCCGACAGAGTGTAAGCAGCCAATAGGGAACTCTATCAACCGTTACTTTGCTTCCGTCTCGTACTGGCAGACACCGATATTCTCTCGGGGACAGGCTCAAACAACAACGCACCGCGAACACTCAAGACTGTTTCGTACCGTCAAGTGGACAGACAATTTCAGTGCCTACAGTTAGCTCAGATAGTACTCTTAAGGCCGGCCGAAGTGGCCGTGCGGTTCTAGGCGCTGCAGTCTGGAACCGCGAGACCGCTACGGTCGCAGGTTCGAATCCTGCCTCGGGCATAGATGTGTGTGATGTCCTTAGGTTAGTTAGATTTGAGTAGTTCTAAGTTCTAGGGGACTAATGACCTCAGCAGTTGAGTCCCATAGTGCTCAGAGCCATTTGAACCATTTTTAGTACTCTCAAGACTTCCTTCCGACGTAGAAGCCGTGCTATTCACAGAGAACTAAGACCTTTAATAGAGTATCTGCAAATAGTACTATCAATGATACTTAAAACATCATAGACTGCCAAGAGACAGCAAAGTTTGTTGGATATCCTTGTATTACGTTTAGAACATCAAGTGACACGCGTTCAGTTGTACCAAAGTTAAGTATCATATTCTTATTTCCCACTGTGTTGCCACATCGTTGGTAGAGTGCACCCTGTCACTTCAAGTTTTTACTTAAGAATCTTATCGTGCAAATATCACCGTTAAATAATAGTAGCAGAGAAAATTTTTTTTGCTAACGTGGGTGTTTGGACTGAATTAAGAATAGCATTCACTTACTACATTCACAGTAGTTACCTCCCGGAGTAGTTCCGTGTGGAGAAATTTCCATTGTCCATTACCTATTTGACATTCTTGTTGAAGTATTTGTGCGCCAGTTCACATTTAAAGCTGAGATTGTAAGCCCCAGAGTGTTATTTCGGCCGCCCTTTTCACGGGGTTTAGTCATGGACGCCGCTTAATAATTGAACAGAAACATTAGGATTTTACTTTGTAGCTTTTATATTATCCGTAAAAGCAGGGTTGCCTCTTCCGCCAGTTCTGCCATACCACTGGTCTACATATCTGTCTTTACTGCCACTAAGGTGTTTGCCTTTACCGTGGCAAAGGGCACTCATAAGGTACCATCAGGCCAGGTTCAAAAATGTTCAAATGTGTGTGAAATCTTATGGGACTGCTAAGGTCATCAGTCCCTAACCTTACACACTACTTAACCTAAATTATCCTAAGGACAAACATACACACCCATGCCCCAGGGAGGACTCGAACCTCCGCCGGGACCAGCCGTACAGTCAGACCAGCTGAGTCAACGCTTTTAAGGAGGTGTTTCTCCTCTCCCTCTTCCTTCTTTAACCGACTAGGATCAAATATGGCTTCAGATCGGCTATGATGGAATTGTTATTGTATTTTATTTATATTTCTAATAAACTTTCATATATTCTGTCTTTTCTGCGATCCTGTTGATTTATCGTTATTATTTCATCAAGCTGCAAATCATCATACATTTTTAAACGTGCTGCTTTTGTCATGTAATGTTAGAAAAGTGGTTTATTTTGTAAGGTGGCAACGGCCTTGCACCTTACATGAGTCCATTTAACGCGACACTTTTGGTTTTGTTGGAGTAATACTCTAAATTACGGTGTAGGAAATCTATGTGGAAACGCATCGGCACGCGAGAATTCCGCGTATTTTGTAATTATAAGATAAGAGAAGAAATAAAAACTTTGAGGTTCGCTGATGACATTGTAATTCTGTCAGAGACAGCAAAGGACTTGGAAGAGCAGTTGAACGGAATGAACGGTGTCTTGAAAGAAGGATATAATATGAACATCAACAAAAGCAAAACGAGAATAATGGAATGTAGTCGAATTAAGTCGGGTGATGCTGAGGGAATTAGATTAGGAAATGAGACACTTAAAATAGTAAAGGAATTTTGCTATTTGGGGAGCAAAATAACTGATGATGGTCGAAGTAGAGAGGATATAAAATGTAGACTGGCATGGCAAGGAAAGTGTTTCTGAAAAAGAGAAATTTGTTAACATCAAGTATAGATTTAAGTGTCAGGAAGTCATTTCTGAAAGTATTTGTATGGAGTGTAGCCATGTATGGAAGTGAAACATGGACGATAAATAGTTAAGACAAGAAGAGAATAGAAGCTTTCGAAATGTGGTGCTACAGAAGAATGCTGAAGATTAGATGGGTAGATCACATAACTAATGAGGAAGTATTGAATAGGATTGGGGAGAAGAGAAGTCTGTGGCACAACTTGACTAGAAGAAGGGATCGGTTGGTAGGACATGTTCTGAGGCATCAAGGGATCACCAATTTAGTATTGGAGGGCAGCGTGGAGGGTAAAAATCGTAGAGGGAGACCAAGAGATGAATACACTAAGCAGATTCAGAAGGTTGTAGGTTGCAGTAGGTACTGGGAGATGAAGAAGCTTGCACAGGATAGAGTAGCATGGAGAGCTGCATCAAACCAGTCTCAGGACTGAAGACCACAACAACAACAACAAGATTTTACGGAAAGGCAGTACGTGGAAACGCATCGGCACGCGAGAATTCCGCGATTTTGTAATTATAAGATTTTGCGGAAAGTCAGCACGCGAGACAGAGCTCGGTTACGCCCCCACCTAACCGCCGAAGGCCACAGCCTGACTGTATAAATGCTGAACTGGGGGATTTCTGTAATCTGTTTAGAGAGGCCACAGCGGCCGCCGACCTCTGAGGGATCCGCGGCTGCAGGTGTTCGAGTGTTTACCAAAACAGAGCAGTGGATAGCTGGACGGGCTTTCCTATGCGTGCTCTCGCCTACGTCCCACTAATTTTACGCCTTCGAGTAACTCAAGTGGGGCAATGCAAGAATCTGTGTTCGCCACGACGGGGAATCTCGAGTGGTCTCTTGGGAGAAAACTTCCAGTAAACGTGTTATTGCCCACAGCTGTGGTTCTTCCCAGCCGGCGAGGGCGGAGTTTGCTTGTGAAATTTTGTAGAAATAAAAGAATTGTGGAAAAGAGTTCTATTCCCACGCCGTACATTGGACGGCACTGGCAAACTGGGTATTTTGAGAGCTTCTAGTGATAAGATTCGCTCGGTAAAAGTTGAGGTGAGAAAACAAAGGTGAAGAGCGATCTTGCTGGACTCTCGGTCGTGGCCTTCCGTTCTGGGCTCTCGTACTGGGAGGACATTAGCCAAGTCATCTCATCTCTTGGTCTTTCGTTCTGAGAGGACGTTAGCCGCGCCAGCTCATTGCTGACGGAAACATTGTCGCAATTAAAGAAGTTTACGGACAGCAGTCTGGTGGTCGAATACTGTAGGATTGTACTTTCTGAGACGCCACACGCCGACCGCATGACCGCGCCGTCACCGTCGGAGACCGCCGCTGCAACAGGAACATTACGGTGAGATCGCGCCCGCTTCGGCCTGTGTTAGGAGTAACGTTAAATAGTTGGATCAGTTGCAATTGCTGTTTCCACAGAGGTTTCACAGTACTTTGGAGTGTACTTGTTCAAATGGTTCAAATGGCTCTGAGCACTATGGCACTTAACATCTATGGTCATCAGTCCCCTAAAACTTAGAACTACTTAAACCTAACTAACCTAAGGACAGCACACAACACACAGCCATCACGAGGCAGAGCAAATCTCTGACCCCGCCGGGAATCGAACCCGGGAACTCGGGCGTGGGAAGCGAGAACGCTACCGCACGACCACGAGATGTGGGCAGTGTACTTGTTCTTCGTATATGTGTTATATAAGAGATCGCGTTTAGGACCGATTTTAACACAGTTACTGCCAATGCCAGTTAGGAGGATAATTTGTAAATTGTTCATTGTGTTTTATTCAGCATTGATCTGAAGGTAATAATAAAATTATTGTGATTCAGTAGAGCCTTTACTTTCAGTAGTTGAACCTGAATTTGCCCTTTTACTTTATTTTATTTTTGTGTATGTGCTTGACGTCATTGAACACCCTAAGTGTTCGTGATCGTTCATGTTTGGAAGTAAAAATAGGTGTGGATTATCGTCAACACTACCACCGCAGATTAATTAGGGGTGACAGGACCACATTTAAATCTAGCGTTATCCATTTTTGCCTACAGTTCCACTCCCAATTTCTCTGTAAGTTGTTTGTCAGTGGCGAACACACACAAAAATCGGACAAGCAACGGGTGGGGTGTTACAATTTAACTCAAGTTTTCTAACACCAGTTTCTCTATTATTGTGGCAGTTCTTTTGTGTAGGTGACCAGCTTTTTCCATTTGCTTATGGGTTTCGTGACTGCCTCGAGAAAGTCATGCGTCCGAAACCACCAGTGGGATCAAAAAATTTGTGACTAATTATTTTTGTGCCGTATCACCAATAACTAAAGACCAACAACTTATTTGATGTTGGAAAAATACCTAATGTTCCCTTCGCATCATGACTCAAATCCTACTGGATTGAGAAAAATGAATATGATAAAGAAAAATCGTTTGCCCTAGTTATATGATATAGAATGGATGGAAGTATTTTGTTTTAAAGGATTAGGAGAAAACGATTCATTTTTATTACATACGCCAGCAACATTGAATGGTCATAGGTAATTTTTTAATGACAGTTGCATTATGTAAGACAATTTAGGAGACCAGCCGTCTTAGGTTGTTTTTCAGATGATGCTGTCGTTTATCTTCTAGTAAAGTCATCAGAAGATCAAAACAAACTGCAAAAGGATTTAAATGGTTCAAATGGCTCTGAGCACTATGGGACTTAACAGCTGAGGTCATCAGTCCCCTAGAACTGAGAACTACTTAAACCTAACTAACCTAAGGACATCACACACATCCATGCCCGAGGCAGGATTCGAACCTGCGACCGTAGCGGTCGTGCGGTTCCAGACTGAAGCGCCTAGAACCGCTCGGCCACTACGGCCGGCTGCAAAAGGATTTAGATAAAATATCTGTATGGTGCTAAAATTGGCAGTTGACCCTAAATAATGAAAAGTAAGAGGTCATTCACATGAGTGCTAAAAGGCATCCATTAAACTTCGGTTACACGATAAATTAATCAAATCTAAAGGCTGTAAATTCAACTAAATTCCAAGGAATTACAATTACGAACAACGTAAAGTGGAAAGAACGCTTAGAAAATGTTCTGGTGAGGGCGAATGAAACACTGCGTTTTATGGGCAGAATACTTAGAAGATGCAGTAGTTGTACTGAAGACCTACACTGCGCTTGTCCGCCCCCCTCTGGAGTACTGCCGTGTAGTTAGGTGGATCCTTACAAGACAGGATTAACGGGGTACATCGAGAAAGTTCAAAGAAGGCGCACGTTTCGTATTACCGAGAAATAGGGGAGAGAGTGTCACGGACGTGATGCAGTATTTGGGGTGTATATCATTAAAACAAAAACGTCTCTCGGTGCGATGCGATCTTCTCACGAAATTTCAATCACCAACTTTCTCCTCCAAATGCAGGAATATTTTATTGACGTCGACCTACATAGGGAGGAACGATCTTCAAAATAAATAACGGAAATCAGAGCTCACACTGAAAGATATAGGTGTTCTTTTTTTCCGCGCACCCTTCCAGAATGGAATAACAGAGAATTACAGTGAAGGTGGTACGATGAACTCTCTGCCAGGCACCTAAGTGTGATTTGCAGAGTACCAATGTGGATGTAGACGTAAGAGTTCTAAAGTGATGAAAGAATACCTGGAAGTTCGTCGGGTCTGAAGAGAACCTATGTTTAGCAATTATATACAACCACTCGCTCACAGAAAGAGCCGTACCTAAAGACTGGAAAACTGCTAGAGTCACACCAATACCCAAAAAGGAAGGTAGGAGTAATCCGTTGAATTACAGGCCCATATCACTAACGTCGATTTGCAGTAGGGTTTTGGAACATATACTGTATCGGAACATTATGAAGTACATCGAAGAAAACGATTTATCGACATGTAACCAGCACGGATTCAGGAAATATCGTTCTTGCGAAACATAACTAGCTCCTTATACTCATGAAGTAAGGAGTGCTATCGACAGGGGATGTCAAATTGATTCCATATTTTTAGATTTCCAGGAGGCTTTCGACCGTTCCTCCCAAGTGTCTTCTAACCAAACTGCGTGTCTGTGGAATATCGCCTCAGTTGTGCGATTGGATTCGTGATTTCCTGTCAGAAACATCACAGTTCGTAGTAATATTCGGAAAGTCATCGAGTAAAACGGAAATAATATCCGGCGTTCCCCAAGGAAGTGTCATAGTCCCTCTATTGGTCCTGTTCTATATTAACGACGTAGGAGACAATCTCAGTAGCCGTCTTATATTGTTTGCAGATGATGCTGTCATTTACCGTCTTGTAAAGTAAAAAATGGTTCAAATGGCTCTAAGCGCTATGGGACTTAACATCTGAGGTCATCAGTCCTCTGGACTTAGAACTACTTAAACCTAACTAATCTAAGGATATCACTCACATTGTAAGTAGGCTGTTTAACTTTTTTTATTGGTAATGCCACGTAGCGCTCTATACGAAAATCACTGACTGTGCTGTGTGCAGTCTGAGGCTGGTCGGCGTTGTTCCAACAGTCGCTATTGTAGTGTTGGGCAGCTGGATGTTAACAGCGCGTAGCGTTCAGGGCCATTCTTTTGTAGGGATTATTGAAAGTCAGATTGCGTTGCGCTAAAAATATTGTGTGTCAGTTTCGTGTTGATGAGAATAAGCAAAGAGAGTAATGTCTGAGTACCTTCAGTTTTGCTCAGCTGTTTGAAAATTAAATAATGTAAGAGGTTTATCAGCACAGTAATTCATTAATTTTTATAGGGGGACGTTTCATATGGCGACCCTGCCAGGATTATTAAACGTTTTGAATTTACGTGTAGTAATGAACAGCTTATAGTCAAAATCATCGTGTCGGCGAGTCGCGTATCGGTCATTGTTACGTCGTGTCGGCGGTTCCATCTCAAAATTCGGTGCACCTTGCCAATTTCTTTCATAATTTCCGAAATGCCCTGTGTTATTATTTTGTGGCTTTTCCGTATTTCTAAGTCCCTCTACCCGTGTTGGAGCATGAGTGTTCTCTGAAATACGTAATTCTTGTATTACTTGTGCCAACTGATCTTGTACTTCCCGGATTTCTCTTTGGTGTTGCGTATTAATTTAATTCTGATTTTGTTTGAACTTCCTAATTTTTTCGCACTCTTCTGTGTCATTAAAGACTACCGGTCTTGCGTCATTCAGATTATCATCTACCTTCGTAGATAAATTATTTAGCTGATCCGTAAGTTCGACTACTTTCTCTGATAATGAACTAATTTCCTCCATGTGTCTTTCTGGACCAATTTTCAGAGTATCTACTGCGTCCTTTAAGTTTTCCTGAGTTTTCGCAAGTAGCGTAACAGAATCAGTAGATGTAACTGAGTCAATTTTAGCCCAAGGTCTCATGATTTTCATGAACAATGGTTTGCAGTTCTTTTATGTCTGCTTCGTGATTCTGTAATGCATTTTCATGCCGCGAAAAAATAGGTTGAAAAAGCTCACAATTTTGTGTTTTTACGTCATCAAAGACTTTTTGACATTTCGATTTAATGTTATGTAACTCAGTAGTTAAATCTTCACGTGTTTGTTCAAGTGTAGTGTCTAACTTTTGAAGATTTTGTTCCATTATGTCTAACTTCCGAAGATTTTGTTCCATTGTGTCTAACTTTTGAAGCTTTTGCTGTGTTTGTCTCTGAGTTTGTTCCATTGTGTCTAACGTTTGAAGCTTTTGCTGTGTTTGTCTTTGATTTTGTTCCATTGTGTCTAACTTTTGAAGCTTTTGCTGTGTTTGTCTCTGATTTTGTTCCATTGTGTCTAACTGTTGCTGTGTTTGTCTCTGATTTTGGTTCATTTGTTGCATTAATTGCAATAATTATGTATTAGTGTCTGGAATCTGTTTCTCTATGTTTTTTGGCAGTGCATTTTCAGCGGCAACATTCACATTTTGACAAGCAGAAAATGTCTCTTGACTCATTTGAGAAAACGGTGAGGACCCAAAACCTGAATCGACAGTATTTGCGAGATTGTGTCCTCTCATTTCGGAATCCTGAGGGGAGCTGTTGCCGACCGATCGATCTATAATGCTTCCCTGTTCACTAATTGTTCCACTGTCTACACCATTATTTGCAGCCCGCTCCATTTCCCTATGCACAATTACCAAATTACTACTTTGAACATTAGTTAATTCATTACTCGGCGGCGGTAACACACTGATTTCGTCTTCACTGTCATTTCTCAGTTTACTTTGGAGCCTAGTATTACGTTTTTCACACGCCATTATTGTCACAATATTTCACACGACAACACAGAAAAGCACAATTTGAAGAACAAAATAAGAAAACACATTAACACAGCATTGAAAATAATATCTCGTTAATTGCAAGCGCAGCTGCGGAATACTTGGTGCAAATCTACATGCATGCCACAACTGTATTACTGTACAAAAATGAAAAACTGCAACTAAAAAGGAAATTATCTCCACAATTACGCGCTAGCAATAAACAATAGCTACACTAATTACACAAACTACAAGAAAAAAATCAGAAGATTCCAGTGAGGTATCCTCGTCTAAGGGTCGGGGGCAGTTGGAGGTGAGCCGCTAGCAGTGGTGGATGTGGGGAGAGAAATGGCGGAGTTTTGAAATTTGTAAGAATGGATGTCATGAACTGCTATATATATTATGACTTTTGAACACTATTAAGGTAAATACATTGTTTGTTCTCTATCAAAATCTTTCATTTGCTAACTATGCCTATCAGTAGTTAGTGCCTTCAGTAGTTTGAATCTTTTATTTAGCTGGCAGTAGTGGCGCTCGCTGTATTGCAGTAGTTCGAGTAACGAAGATTTTTGTGAGGTAAGTGATTTGTGAAAGGTATAGGTTAATGTTAGTCAGGGCCATTCTTTTGTAGGGATTATTGAAAGTCAGATAGCGTTGCGCTAAAAATATTGTGTGTCAGTTCAGTGTTGATCAGAATAAGTAAAGAGAGTAATGTCTGAGTACGTTCAGTTTTGTTCAGCTGTTTGAAAATTAAATAATGTAAGAGGTTTATCAGCACAGTAATTCATTAATTTTTCTAATGGGATGTTTCAACATGCCCGAGGCGGAATTCGAACCTGCGACCGTAGCAGCAGCGCGGTTCCGGACTGAAGAGCCAATAACCGCTCGGCCACAACGTTGCAAAGCCATCAGATGACCTAAACGAATTGCAAAATGATTTAGATAAGATATCTGTATGGCGCGAAAAGAGGCAAATGACCATGGATAAAGAAAAGTGTGAAGTTATTCATACGAGTACTAAAAAAAATTCGCTAAATTTCGATTACACGATAAGTCACACAAATCTGAAGCCTGTAAATTCAGCTAAATACTCAGGGATTACAGTTACAAATACCCTAAATTGGAACGATCATATAAATAATGTTGTGGGTAGAAGTGACCAAAGACTGCGATTCATTGGCAGAACAGTTAGAAGGCGCAACAGGTCTACTAAAGAGACTGCTTACACCACGCTCGTCCGCCCTATTCTGGAGTATTACTGTGCGGTGTGGGATCCGCATCGGGTGGGACTGACGGATGACATCGAAAAAGTACAAAGAAGGACAGCTCGTTTTAATAATCGTGAAGTAGGGGAGATAGTGCAACAGAGATGATACGTGAAATGGAGTGGCAATAATTAAAAGAAAGGCGTTTTCCGTTGCAACGACATCTTCTCATGAAATTTCAACCACCAGTTTTCTTCTCCGATTGCGAAAACATTCTGTTGGCACCCACCTACATAGGGAGAAATGATCATCACGATAAAATAAGAGAAATCAGGGCTCGCTCAGAAAAATTTAAGTGCCTGTTTTTCCCGCGTGCCGTTCGAGAGTGGAACGGTAGAGAGACAACTTGAAGCTGATTCATTGAACCCTCTGCCAGGCACTTCATTGTGAATAGCACAGTAATCACATAGATGTACAATCATGTGGTGGCTTTATGAGGTAGATGTCTTTTGGCTTATCTGTTCTAAGTAATTTCCGGTGCATGCCTACACACATTACCGCAGCAATCCGCCAACACTGCTTCATTTCAAAGGCCCTGATTGTTCCGTTACAAAGTATCCTGATGAAACCTTTATCCGTGTTTATCACCGACAGCCCCCCCCCCCCCCTCCATGAACCATGGACCTTGCCGTTGGTGGGGAGGCTTGCGTGCCTCAGCGATACAGATAGCCGTACCGTAGGTGCAACCACAACGGAGGGGCATCTGTTGAGAGGCCAGACAAACGTGTGGTTCCTGAAGAGGGGCAGCAGCCTTTTCAGTAGTTGCAAGGGCAACAGTCTGGATGATTGACTGATCTGGCCTTGTAACAATAACCAAAATGGCCTTGCTGTGCTGGTACTGCGAACGGCTGAAAGGAAGGGGAAACTACAGCCGTAATTTTTCCCGAGGACATGCAGCTTTACTGTATGATTAAATGATGATGGCGTCCTCTAGGGTAAAATATTCCGGAGGTAAAATAGTCCCCCATTCGGATCTCCGGGCGGGGACTACTGAAGAGGATGTCGTTATCAGGAGAAAGAAAACTGGCGTTCTACGGATCGGAGCGTGGAATGTCAGATCCCTCAATCGGGCAGGTAGGTTAGAAAATTTAAAAAGGGAAATGGATAGGTTGAAGTTAGATATAGCGGGAATTAGTGAAGTTCGGTGGCAGGAGGAACAAGACTTCTGGTCAGGTGACTACAGGGTTATAAACACAAAATCAAATAGGGGTAATGCAGGAGTAGGTTTAATAATGAATAGGAAAATAGGAATGCGGGTAAGCTACTACAAACAGCATAGTGAACGCATTATTGTGACCAAGATAGATACGAAGCCCACACCTACTACAGTAGTACAAGTTTATATGCCAACTAGCTCTGCAGATGACGAAGAAATTGAAGAAATGTATGATGAAATAAAAGAAATTATTCAGATTGTGAAGGGAGACGAAAATTTAATAGTCATGGGTGACTGGAATTCGAGTGTAGGAAAAGGGAGAGAAGGAAACATAGTAGGTGAATATGGATTGGGGCTAAGAAATGAAAGAGGAAGCCGCCTGGTAAAATTTTGCACAGAGCACGACATAATCATAACTAACACTTGGTTTAAGAATCATAAAAGAAGGTTGTATACATGGAAGAACCCTGGAGATACTAAACGGAATCAGATAGATTATATAATGGTAAGACAGAGATTTAGGAACCAGGTTTTAAATTGTAAGACATTTCCAGGGGCAGATGTGGACTCTGACCACAATCTATTGGTTATGACCTGTAGATTAAAACTGAAGAAACTGCAAGAAGGTGGGAATTTAAGGAGATGGGACCTGGATAAACTGAAAGAACCAGAGGTTGTACAGAGTTTCAGGAAGAGCATAAGGGAACAATTGACAGGAATGGGGGAAAGAAATACAGTCGAAGAAGAATGGGTAACTTTGAGGGATGAAGTGGCGAAGGCAGCAGAGGATCAAGTAGGTAAAAAGACGAGGGCTAGTAGAAATCCTTGGGTAACAGAAGAAATATTGAATTTAATTGATGAAAGGAGAAAATATAAAAATGCAGTAAATTAAGCAGGCAAAAAGGAATACAAACGTCTCAAAAATGAGATCGACAGGAAGTGCAAAATGGCTAAGCAGGGATGGCTAGAGGACAAATGTAAAGATGTAGAGGCCTATCTCACTAGGGGTAAGATAGATACTGCCTACAGGAAAATTAAAGAGACCTTTGGAGATAAGAGAACGACTTGCATGAATATCAAGAGCTCAGATGGAAACCCAGTTCTAAGCAAAGAAGGGAAAGCAGAAAGGTGGAAGGAGTATATAGAGGTTCTATACAAGGGCGATGTGCTTGAGGACAATATTATGGAAATGGAAGAGGATGTAGATGAAGGTGAAATGGGAGATATGATACTGCGTGAAGAGTTTGACAGAGCACTGAAAGACCTTAGTCGAAACAAGGCCCCCGGAGTAGACAACATTCCATTGGAACTACTGACGGCCTTGGGAGAGCCAGTCCTGACAAAACTCTACCATTTGGTGAGCAAGTGTATGAAACAGGCGAAATACCCTCAGACTTCAAGAAGAATATAATAATTCCAATCCCAAAGAAAGCAGGTGTTGACAGATGTGAAAATTACCGAACAATCAGTTTAATAAGTCACAGCTGAAAAATACTAACACGAATTCTTTACAGACGAATGGAAAAACTAGTAGAAGCCAACCTCGGGGAAGATCAGTTCGGATTCCGTAGAAACACTGGAACACGTGAGGCAATACTGACCCTACGACTTATCTTAGAAGAAAGATTAAGGAAAGGCAAACCTACGTTTCTAGTATTTGTAGACTTAGAGAAAGCTTTTGACAATGTTGACTGGAATACCCTCTTTCAAATTCTAAAGGTGGCAGGGGTAAAATACAGGGAGCGAAAGGCTATTTACAATTTGTACAGAAACCAGATGGCAGTTATAAGAGTCGAGGGACATGAAAGGGAAGCAGTGGTTGGGAAGGGAGTAAGACAGGGTTGTAGCCTCTCCCCGATGTTTTTCAATCTGTATATTGAGCAAGCAGTAAAGGAAACAAAAGAAAAATTCGGAGTAGGTATTAAAATTCATGGAGAAGAAATAAAAACTTTTAGGTTCGCCGATGACATAGTAATTCTGGCAGAGACAGCAAAGGACTTGGAAGAGCAGTTGAATGAAATGGACAGTGTCTTGAAAGGAGGATATAAGATGAACATCAACAAAAGCAAAACAAGGATAATTGAATGTAGTCTAATTAAGTCGGGTGATGCTGAGGGAATTAGATTAGGAAATGAGGCACTTAAAGTAGTAAAGGAGTTTTGCTATTTGGGGAGCAAAATAACTGATGATGGTCGAAGGAGAGAGGATATAAAATGTAGACTGGCAATGGCAAGGAAAGCGTTTCTGAAGAAGAGAAATTTGTTAACATCCAGTATTGATTTAAGTGTCAGGAAGTCATTTCTGAAAGTATTCGTATGGAGTGTAGCCATGTATGGAAGTGAAACATGGGCGATAAATAGTTTGGACAAGAAGAGAATAGAAGCTTTCGATATGTGGTGCTACAGAAGAATACTGAAGATTAGGTGGGTAGATCACATAACTAATGAGGAAGTATTGAATAGGATTGGGGAGAAGAGAAGTTTGTGGCACAACTTGACCAGAAGAAGGGATCGGTTGGTAGGACATGTTCTGAGGCATCAAGGGATCACCAATTTAGTACTGGAGGGCAGCGTGGAGGGTAAAAATCGTAGAGGGAGACCAAGAGATGAATACACTAAGCAGATTCAGAAGGATGTAGGTTGCAGTAGGTACTGGGAGATGAAAAAGCTTGCACAGGATAGAGTAGCATGGAGAGCTGCATCAAACCAGTCTCAGGACTGAAGACCACAACAACAACAACAACAATCACCGACAGCTTCACAACTGGAAGGGAAAAAGTCTAGGTGTGAGTGAAGAAAATAAATTGTAAGGATTATGTTGCACCATAGTTGATGGTATTTTTGCAGATGTACTGTCACCAGCTGATTTCGAAGTTTCCTGTAATTTCCCCTTCAAAATTCGGTTAAACGAAATATCCCGCGGAATCCGTGACCCAATAAAAATACGTTCCTTAAATTTTGCATCATTTAACGTAGAAAATTTGTCTCTAAAGTACTTAAAAGCCTGTCCTTCTCGGTTCATACTTTTGAGAAAATTATCATTGAACCCAGTTTTGTACGACGTGGCGGAAGATAAGCTCGGCAACGAGATTTTTATCGCTAGAGTCAAGATTTCTTGCTAGCTAGAATTTAATGCAATTTCCTATCCTCACTTTTTGACATACGTAAAATACAGCAGTATTTAGAGTACCCTAATTGATTTCCTGAAAGAACAGTGATGACTTTTACATCGCCACAGTTTTTCCACATGGGTTCAGCATATCTGATTGAGTCGTGGAGGATCGTCATGTTGGCATTAGTCTCCTTACTTGAGCTGCATGACCAAGAGCAATAGTCGTAGTGTGGGGAAAGGGGGGGTTGAGTCGGTTGCTGTTGTGAAGTAATACAGCTTTCAGCCAAAGTTGTTTGGAGCAGTCTGTGAAGAGCAATCAACCAGCCTGATCATGATTCAAGTATTTCATTAAACCATTACCGTTGCATCCTGGAATCAAATCTCTATGATGATTCTGCACTGTGAAGCCCTCACTTCCCGTTGGAGGATTTTCTGTTGCTGCAGTCTTGACCCAAGAAGTTCTGCCTGTGCCTTCGACAAATCAAGATCTCGAATGACATGATTTAGTTCGGCCTAACTCAGCCTGCATGGTTTCTCATCTTTTTCCTCAAACTCAGACTCTAACGTTGGGCTCCTCTTCTTCACATTTTCTTCATTTTCTACTTCAAGGCGGCGTCAGGAAGAAATGGCAGTTTCTGAATGGTTTGGAGGCTTCTGCCAAACCGCAAGCACACAAAAAGCTCTAGATCGTTTTTTATTTTGCAGCCATTCTCGTAGTATAACTGAACGAGAATTGCAACGTTTTTGTGGGGTCCTTGACTTATCTGGTCCCTTACCTTCGTATCAAAATAATACTGATAGACTGTGTCCAAAAGAGGCACCAGATTGCATTTCTGTGGCGAAAATGTTGTTTCACCACTCACGTAGACGTTTTTATGATATTTTGGTTTAACACATTTTACAAATAAACAGCACTGCAAAACTATGAAGTCTCCAACCAATTACAGCACCCCAAACAGTATGAAAAGCACAGTGACAGCAAAAGTAATAACGTTAATAACCTACAAAAAGCTGGAGAAATGTGTGTTTTATCATTTTACAGATATGACAACTCAAAAAGAAAATTACCCTCAAATTAAAGATGTAGATCGGGAAACAATGACATGCCATTGTGTATGCGAAGCAATAAACATTTTTAGGTAGATTTTTGAATGCAGCAAGTGGAAAATGTAGTGTCTTTCTCAGAATCACTTAATAACCACGGTCACGCAAAATGGTTCCATAGACGTTGCCAGCTACCATTTCTTTCAAGGTGGAAACAAGACCCATGAAAATGACGACGTGACTTCTTAAACCAACTCAGGAATGTAACTGCACTTTAACGTAGACTATACGTTTCCTCCGCTGTTACACGTACGTAAATTTGTGTTGTGACAAGAGCCAGTGTGAAACTAAACTCTACAGGATAGCTGCTTCTACTGGTCATTAGAACACGCTTTAGTCCGCTCGCTCCACTTAATATTCTCATTCGCATTCAACTAGAATGACAATTATAGCTCTAGCATGAATTTTTTTTGTCTGTGCCTCATTGCTGCAGCTATTGGGAAACCCACATTAAGCACAATCATAGTAGTAATCTTATTATCGGAGTGAGTCTTCTTTTTTAAATACGCACACACACACACACACACACACACACACACACACCTACACACACACGCACACACAAGTGCGATAGTAAGATACTGTTTTTTGAAAACCGTCCTGCTATAAAATACCTAAAGTGCACATTCTACAGTAGATGTCAATGAGGGTCTTACTGAGGATCTGACTCTGAAGGATCACCGCATTCGGTTTGGCGAACTTATCAACTATCGCACCATCGTTGTCGGCGCACACATTATCGTGCACACGTTTCAGTAATGGCAGCTGAAGCAATGCGTAAACATGACGTCACGTTGCATCACGACATCTTGCTCTTCTATCAACCAGCGACATATATTTCCAGTAACAAGCTAAGATTCCTTGAGAGATTACTGCGAAAAATTCGCTCCTCAAAATTAACCTGTGTACAGAGATTTCCATTCTCGATTGTTGCAGAAACACTTGCGTGGTATACGTGTTACAACCAATCGACATTATAAATTCTGACATAACTACTGCAACCTACGTTCTTCTGAATCTGCTTAGTGCATTCACCTCTTGGTCTCCCACTACGATTTTTATCCCACACGGTTCCATCCAGCACTGAACTGGCGATCCCTTCATGCCTCAGAACGTGTCCTACCAACCAGTCCCTTCTTCTAGTCAAGTTACGCCACAAATTCCTCTTCTCCTCAGTTCTATTCATTGCCTCTTCATTGGTTACGTGATGTACCCATCTAAAAAAAAAAAAAACTGCTAAGGTCATAGATGCTTACACACTACTTAACCTAAATTATCCTAAGGACAGACACACACACCCATGCTCGAGGTAGGACTCGAACCTCCGCCGGGACCAGCCGCACAGTCCATGACTGCAGCACCTCAGACCGCTCGGCTAATCCCGCGCGGCCTACCCATCTAATCTTCAACATTCTTCCGTAGCATCACCTTTCGAAACCTTCTATTCTCTTCTTGTCTACATTGTTTGTCGTCCATGTTTCACTTCCATACATGGCTACACTCCTTACTAATACTTTCAGAAAAGACTTACTGGCACTTAACCTGTCATCAGGTTACCTACCATTCGGAAAGTGGATGCAAAAAATGGATCAAATGGCTCTGAGCACTATGGGACTTAACTTCTGAGGTCATCAGTCGCCTAGAACTTAGAACTACTTAAACCTAACTAACCTAAGGACATCACACACATCCATGCCCGAGGCAGGATTCGAACCTGCGGCCTTAGCGGTCGCGCAGTTCCTGACTGTAGCGCCTAGAACCGCTCGGCCACCCCGTCCAGCAAAGTGGATGCACTCAGCGACTGTATGTGACTTATAAATTATAGAGTGCAGCAATCAGTCCTCATTTTTAGATTCTGTATTGCAAATCCAGATTTCGGCTAGTAATTAGCCATTCTCAATATGCTATTTTTTATTCTCAATGCATGTAGGGCGTTAGTCACATTTCTTTGAATAGAATTCAAATTGTGAATTGAGAATGGCTAGCTACTAGCCGAAATCTGGATTTGCATAATAAAATCTAAAAAGGACGACTGAGCGCTGTACTCTGTAATTTATAACTTAACTCTGTACTCGATGTTAACAAATTTCTCTTCTTCAGAACCGCTTTCCTTGCCATAGCCAGTCTACATTTTTTATCCTCTCTACTTCGACCATCATCAGCTATTTTTCTCCCCAAATAGCAAAACTCATTTACCACTTTTAGTGTCTCATTTCCTAATCTAATTTATTTATTTATTTATTTATTGTTCCGTGGGACCACATTAAGGAGAAATCTCCATGGTCATGGAACGAGTCAATACATGAAATTATAACAAGATTGTAGAAACAGATAAAATGAAATATAAGAAACATATTCAGCTGACACGTCGTTAGTTTAAATAAAGAAAATCAAGAATGTAACACTGGAATTTGCTTAATTTTTTAGCTCTTCCAGGAGCTCCTCGACAGAATAGAAGGAGTGAGCCATGAGGAAACTCTTCAGTTTAGACTTAAAAGCGTTTGGGCAACTGCTAAGATTTTTGAGTTCTTGTGGTAGCTTATTGAAAATGGATGCAGCAGAATACTGCACTCCTTTCTGCACAAGAGTCAAGGAAGTGCATTCCACATACAGATTTAATTTCTGCCTAGTATTAACTGAGTGAAAGCTGCTAACTCTTGGGAATAAGCTAATATTGCTAACAACAAACGACATTAAAGAAAATATATACTGTGAGGGCAATGTCAAAATTCCCAGGCTATTGAATAGGGGTCGACAAGAGGTTTTCGAACTTACCCCACACATAGCTCGAACAGCCCGTTTTTGAGCCAAAAATACCCTTTTTGAATCAGAAGAATTACCCCAAAAAATAATACCATATGACATGAGCGTATGAAAATATGCGAAGTAGACTACTTTTCGTGTTGAAATGTCACTTATTTCAGATACTATTCTAATGGTAAATAAAGCGGCATTTAGTTTCTGAACAAGATCCTGAACATGGGCTTTCCACACCAATCACATGGCGTCCTTCAGGTCCAAAGAAGCTTGCAAGTGGCACTCACAGACACGGGCAACTTGCTTCTTCCGTACCATCTTTCTACGGCGCGTCGTGCACGTTCGCCGACAGAGTGTCAGCAGCCAATAGGGAACTCTATCAACCGTTACTTTGCTTCCGTTTCGTACTGGCAGACACCGATATTCTCTCGGGGACAGGCTCAAACAACAACGCACCGCGAACACTCAAGACAGTTTCGTACCGACAAGTGGACAGACAATTTCAGTGCCTACAGTTAGCTCAGATAGTACTCTTAAGGCCGGCCGAAGTGGCCGTGCGGTTCTAGGCGCTGCAGTCTGGAACCGCGAGACCGCTACGGTCGCAGGTTCGAATCCTGCCTCGGGCATAGATGTGTGTGATGTCCTTAGGTTAGTTAGGTTTAAGTAGTTCTAAGTTCTAGGGGACTAATGACCTCAGCAGTTGAGTCCCATAGTGCTCAGAGCCATTTGAACCATTTTTAGTACTCTCAAGACTTCCTTCCGACGTAGAAGCCGTGCTATTGACAGAGAACTAAGACCTTTAATAGAGTATCTGCAAATATTACTATCAATGATACTTAAAACATCATAGACTGCCAAGAGACAGCAAAGTTTGTTGGATATCCTTGTATTACGTTTAGAACATCAAGTGACACGCGTCCAGTTGTACCAAAGTTAAGTATCATATTCTTATTTCCCATTGTGTTGCCACATCTTTGGTAGAGTGCACCCTGTCACTTCAAGTTTTTACTTAAGAATCTTATCGTGCAAATATCACCGTTAAATAATTGTAGCAGCTGTAGATCGTTTTTTATTTTACAGCCATTCTCGTAGTATAACTGAACGAGAATTGCAACGTGTGTGTGGGGTCCTTGACTTATCTGGTCCCTTCCCATCATATCAAAATAATACTGATAGACCGTCCCAAAAGAGGTGCCAGATTGCATTTCTGTGGCGAAAATGTTGTTTCACCACATACGTACCAAACATTACTCACGGAATATACGTACACATTTTTATGACTTTTTGGTTTAATACATTTTACACTTAAAAAGCACTGTAAAACTATGAAGTCTCCACCAATTACAGCACCCAAAACAGTCACTGCAATAGTAATAACGTTAATAACCTACAAACAGTTGGAGAACTTTGTGTTTTGTCATTTTACAGATATGACAACTCAAAAAGAAAATTACCCTCAAATTAAAGATGTAGATCGGGAAATAACGACATGCCATTGTATCTGTGAAGCAATAAACGTTTGTAGGTAGATTATCCATTACTTCAAGTGTCCAATTTCCTAATCTAATTCCTTCAGTATCTCATGATTTAATTCGACTACACTCCATTATCCTAGTTTTGCTTTTGTTGATGTTCATCTTATGTCCTCCTCTCAAGACACTGTCCATTCCGTTCAACTGGTCTTCCACGTCCTTTTTCTGTCTCTGACAGAATTACTTGTACAATGCCGTCGGCAAACCTCAAAGTTCTTATTTCTTCTACATGGATTTTAATTACTACTCCAAACTTTTCTTTTGTTTCTTTTACTGCTTGCTCAATATACAGACTGAATAACATCGGGGATAGGCTACGACCCTGTCTCACTCCCTTCTCAACCACTGCTTCCTTTTCATGCCCCTCAACCCTTATAACGGTTATCTGGTTTCTGTACAAATTGTAAATGGCTTTTCGCTCTCTGTATCTTGCACCTGCCACTTTCAGAATTTGAAAGAGAGTATTCCAGTCAACATTGTCAAAAGCTTTCTCTAAGTTTACCAATGCTAGAAACGCAGGTTTGCCTTTCCTTAACCTAAGATAAGTCGCAGGGTCAGTATTGCCTCGCGTGTTCCAAAATTTCTACGGAATCCAAACTGATATTCCCCGTGGTCGGCTTCTACCAGTTTTTCCATTCGTTTGTAAAGAATTCGTGTTAGTATTTTGCAACTATGACTTAGTATAGTGATAGTTCGGTAATTTTCACATCTGTCAACACCTGCTTTCTCTGGGATTGGAATTATTACATTGTTCCTGAAGTCTGAAGGTATTTCGCCTGTCTCATATATCCTGTTCACTAGATGGAAGAGTTTTGTCACGGCTGGCTTTCCCAAAGCTATCAGTAGTTCTAATCGAATGTTGTCTACTCCCGAGGCCTTTTTTCGACTTAGGTCTTTCAGTTCTATGTCAAATTCTTCACGCAGCGTTATATCCCCCATTTCATCTTCATCTACGTCCTCTTCCATTTCCATAACGAAAGTTCATCGCTCTTGTATAGACTCTCTATACACTCGTTCCACCTTTCTGCTTTCCCCTATTTGCATATAACTGGTTTTCCATCTGAGCTCTTCATTTTCATACAGGTGTTTCTCTTTTCTCCAAAGGATCCTTTAATTTTCCTGTTCGCAGTATCTATCTTATCCGCAGTGATACATGCTTCTACATTCATACATTTGTCCTCTAGCCATCCATGCTTAGCCGTTTTGCACCTTTTTGTTGATCCCATTTTTGAGACGTTTATATTTCTTTTCACCTGCTTCATTTACTGCATTTTTTATATTTTTTCTTTCATCAATTAAAGTCAATATCTCTTCTGTTACCCAAGAGTTTCTACTAGCTATCGTCTTTTTACCTACTTGATACTCTGCTACCTTCACTGTTTCATTTCTCAAAGCTACCCATTCTTCTTCTTCCGTATTTATTTCCCCTGTTCTTGTCAACCGTTCCCTAATGCTCTCTCTGAAACTCTCTACAACCTCTTGTTCTTTCAGTTTATACAGATCCCATCTTCCTAAATTCCTACTGTTTTACAGCTTCTTTAGTTTTAATCTACAGTTCATAACCAATAAATTGTAGTCAGAGTCGACTTATAATCCTGGGAACGTCTTTCCATTTAAAACTTGGTGTATAAAGCTCTGTCTAACCATTATAAAATCTATCTGAAACCTTCCAGTGTGTCCATGCCTCTTACCCGTATTCAGCCTTCTTTCATGATTCTTAAACCAAGTGTTGGCTATTATTAAGCTATGCTCTGTGCAAAATTCTTCCAGGCAGCTTTCTATTTCATTTCTTACCCCCAGTCCGTATTCACCGACTACTTTTCCTTCTCTTTCTTTTCCTAACTATCAGAATAATTTCTTTTATCGCATCATACATTTCTTCAATCTATTCATCACCTGCGGAGTTAGTTGGCATGTAAACTTGTACTGCCGGTCGCGCTGGCTGAGCGGTTCTTGGCACTTCAGTCCGGAACCACGCGGCTGCTACGGTCGCAGGTTCGAATCCTGCCTGGGGCATGGATGTGTGTGATGTCTTTAGGTTGGTTAGGTTTAAGTAGTTCTAAGTTTAGGAGACTGATGACCTCAGTTGTTAAGTCCCGTAGTGCTTAGAGCCATTTTCTGAAAGTAGTAATGCCGTGGCAAGCGTGGGTTTCTTGTCTATCTTGGCTACAATAATGCGGTCACTATGCTGTTCGTAATAGATTACCCGCGTTCCTATTTTTTTATTCATTTTAAAACCTACTCTTGCCTTGTTTTATTATGATCGTTATTTCTTCTTATGTAGATGGCTGCCAACATAACATTTCCACACTCTGCGGAGAAAGCTGTTGATTGAAAGGTCCTTTCGCAGCGAGATGCGCCTTTGTTTTAATGACTGCCACACCTATTCGTGTACCATATCCTTGGCACGCTCTCCTCTGTTTAGCAATACTACAGAACGAACTGTCCTTCTTTGAACTGTTTCGACGTCCTCCGTCAATCCTGTCTCATATGGATCCCACACCGCACTGCAGTATTCCAGAAGAGGGCGGATAAGCTTAATATAAGCAGTCTCTTTAGTTGACCTGTTACGTTTTCTAAGCGTTCTGTCAGTAAATCGCAGACTTTGGTCTGCTTTCCCACAAATTTTCTAAGTGATCGTAACAATTTAACTTATTCGTAACTGTAATCCGTAAGTACTTAGTTGAGTTTATAGCCTTTGGATTTGGTGATTTATTGTGTAGCTGAAATTTAGCGCTCATGTGGATGACTTCACCCTTTTCATGATTTAGAGTCAATTGCAGCTTTTTGCACCATACAGATATCTTGTCTAAATCATTTTGCAAATTCGTTGTGATCACCTGATGACATTACATGATGGAAAATAAGAACATCATTTACAATCTAAGAGGACTGCTCAGGTTGTCTACCAAATCGTTAGGTAGATCAGGAACAAAAGAGACCAGTCACACAACTGAGACGATACTCCTTAGACACTCAAGTTAGAAGTCGCTTGTGTAGATCGGTTTCAAAACCCTTCTGGAAATCTAAAAATATGGAATCAATTTAATGTCCCCTGTCGATAACACTCATTACTTCGTGAGAATAAAGAGCTAGTTGTGTTTCACAAGAACGATATTTTCTGAATCCGTGATGGCTATTTGCCAATAAATGTCTTTCTCGAGGTGATTCGTAATGATCTAGTACAGTGTATGTCCCAAAATCCTACTGCAAATGGGCGTTAGTGGATTACTCCGGAAATTACCTTTACATCTGTGGATTTTGTTCCCGTAAGAAAGTCTTGAATCCAGCCCGAAATACTGTATAGTCTGATACTCGATAAGCTCGTATTTTTTTTTGACTAAATGGGAGTACGAGACGGTGTCAAATGCCCAAGGAACACGGCATCGACCTGAGCGCCGTTGTTTACAGTAGTGTGGATCTCATGAAGGACAGATCGAGCCGAGATTTGAAAGAGCTCTGTTTGCGGAATCCATGTTGATTTTTACAGAGGAGATTTTCCTTCCTCAAAAATTCACAGTTCTTGAGCCTAAGACATGTTCCACAACTCTGTAACAGACTGACATCACGACATAGGTCTATAATTGTATGTATCTGTCCTACGGGCCCTCTCGGAAACGGGAATAACCTACGCTTTTTTCCAGTCACTATGTACTCTTCCTGTGTCAGTGATGTAGCAGACTGTCTCTCTCTCTCTCTCTCTCTCTCTCTCTCTCTGTGTGTGTGTGTGTGTGTGTGTGTGTGTGTGTGTGTGTGTGTGTGTGTGTGTGTGCGTGCGTGTGTTGGGGCTTATGCGCGCTCAACGTCGAGGTCCTCAGCGCCCTGACACACATTAAAGGGAACGAATGTGGGCACACCTAATAAAACCGAAGCGCACACGCAAACAAAGAAAGAAAAGAAAGAAAATGCTACAGAAGAAAGTAAAACGTAACGAAAGGGAAAACGTAGCAACCAGAATGCCACAGTAACTTGTCACTGGCTGGTCACTTACATAAAATATGGGGGGGCTTGTCACACAGTGAGCAAATTAACATCCTCTCCCTAAAATCTTTGTAAAAACATTTGACATGGCACAGAACTTTAATACGTTAACCACATTCGTCCGAGTGTTGCCTAAAAGAGATGGCAAGTCCACTGGCAAGTCAGCCGTGGCTCGCTGGTCAGAAAATAAAACGCAGCCCAATAAAACGTGGCGCACAGTGACCTGGACGCCGCAAGCACCACACATTGGAGGGTCCTCTCGCCGGAGCAGGAAGCCGTGCGTCATAGGGCTGTGGCCTATCCGAGGCCGAGTGAGGAGAACCTCGTCCCGTCGATGGGGCTGAAAGGAAGTACACCACACACGCGTTGTGGGCTTGACTATACGGAGCTTATTGTCAGCCACTTCCAGCCACTCATCCTCCCACCGACGCATGACTCGTGAGCTCAACAGCGAGGTGAGTGCGTGCAGGGGTATAGCACACTGAGATACTTGTGGATCGAGACACGCCTCCTTGGCTGCGAGATCTGCCCTTTCATTCCCAGCAATGCCGACATGCCCCGGAACCCAGCAGAAAGCCACAATCGACAGTGCCATTGTTACAATTCTCAGCAACATATATCACAAACTAAACAAAATTTTCATGGTTAATTAATTACTCTTGATTCCGTGAAGACTTAATGAAACTGATATTTGGCACAAAATGTCGGCACACTGGCAGGCGCAGGCAGTTTATCAGATTGTGGTCACTCAGGCTGCCACGTAATCGTCACTTGTTCAGTTTCACTATAAAAAAAAGTCTTTCACCCACATAAATTGATCCAAACATTGATGTAACTTTTGCAGTCTTATTGTAGAGACGTGGAAACTCTTGTCGAGGAAAACTCTGAGTAAAGTTATAACGTAATAGAATTTATCTTTTAATCGGGAATTACACTGCAGATTGATCAGTTCTGTCTGCAACCGAACAGAAGCAGTTTCAACTGATACGACAAACGGTCTTGAAAACGTCTCAAAAACAGATGCGAGGTTAGAAGTGACCTGAATACAATTTGAAAACTGTTCTGTATTTCTTCCAACACCGAAATGAACCGTTCAAAATTCGCATTTTCTTTAATATTGGGGAGCTTAGGCAAATAAACGGCGTTCTTTTCAGAAGTTGTCCTTTCTACAATGTGCTTTCCATTTTAAATGCTTCCACATTTCGCTTCAAATCAGATGTTAATTGCCTCTCGTCTTGCTACGTCTTAATGACGGTGTTCAAGTGTGCGGTCAAGTCAACAAAAAAAAAAAATTAGTGAACAAAGGGTTGTCATTGCGAGAGTGAATATTGCAGCCCCCAAATCCTCCAAAAATAAACGAAAAATATACCTATTCAAAAAAGCAAGATAAAAATTGACTTGACGCCTACCTGAGAGACAAGCTCCACTCCTTCCAAATTACGAGTAATAAGTGTAGACCAGATGTGGCTTGAATTCAGAGAAATAGTATCGGCAGCAATTGAGAGATTTATACCAAATAAGTTAAGAAACGACGGAGCTGATCCTCCTTGGTACACAAGACGGGTCAGAACACTGTTGCAGAAACAACGAAACAAACAGGTCAAATTTAAACAGACGCAAAATCCCCAAGATTGGCGATCTTTTACAGAAGCTCGAAATTTAGCGCGTTTCCACAACGAAATTTTGTCTCGTAACATGGCAGAAAATCCAAAGAGATTTTGGTCGTATGTGGAGTATGTTAGCGGCAAGAAACAATCAATGCCTTCTCTGCGCGATAGCGATGGTGATACCATCAAAGACAGTGCTGCCAAAGCAGAGTTACTAAACACAGCCTTCTGAAATGCCTTTAGAAAAGAAGACGAAGTTAATATTCCAGAATTCGATTCAAGAACAGCTGCCAACATGAGTAACGTAGAAGTAAATATCCTCGGAATTATGAAGCAACTTAAATCACTTAATAAAAGCAAGTCTTCTTGTCCAGATTGCATACCAATTAGGTTCCTTTCAGAGTATGCTGATACATTAGCTCCATACTTGACAATCACATACAACCGTTCGCTCGACGAAAGATCGGTAGCCAGAGACTGGAAAGTTGCACAGGTCACACTAATATTCAAGAAAGGTAATAGGAGTAATCCACTTAATTACAGGCCCATATCATTTACGTCGATATGCAGCAGGATTTTGGAACATATATTGTATTAGAAAATTATGAATTACCTCGAAGAAAACGGTGTATTGAGACACAGTCAACATGGGTTTAGAAAACATCGTTATCGCGAAACACAACTAGCTCCTTATTCGCATGAAGTGTTGAGTGCTATTGACAAGGGATTTAAGATCGATTCCGTATCTCTGGCTTTCCAGAAGGCTTTTGACAATGTACCACACAAGCGGCTTATAGTGAAATTGCGTGCTTATGGAATATCGACTCAGTTATGTGACTGAATTTCTGACTTCCTGTCAGAGAGGTCACAGTTCGTAGTAATTGACGGAAAGTTGAGTGAGTTCTGGCGTAGCCCAAGGTAGTGTTATAGGCCATTTGCTGTTCCTTATCTATACAAACGATTAGGGAGACAATCTGAGAAGCCGTCTTAGGTTGTTTGCAGATGACGCTGTAGTTTATCGATTAATAAAGTCATCAGAACATCTGTTCTGTATTATCGCTAAATATGGCAGAGAGTCACTGAAATGATATTGGATTTAGACTGGACATCATTAAAAGAAAGACGTTTTTCGTTGCGACCGGATCTTCTCACGAAATTTCAGTCACCAACTTTCTCCTCCGAATGCGAAAATATTTTGTTGACACCGACCTACACATGGAGAAACGCTCACAACGATAAAATAAGAGAAATCAGAGCTCGTACGGAAAGATATAGGTGTTCGTTCTTTCTGTGCGCTATACGAGATTGGAATAACAGAGAATTGTGAAGGTGGTTCGATGAACTATCTGCCACTTAAATGTGATTTGCAGAGTATTCACGTAGATGTAGATGTAGAATTAGAATTTGCCTTCAACGAACAGCAGAACAGGGACAAAAGGAATCAAAGAGAAACCCAGAAACCGAATCGGCATAATGAAATCAGAGGCCAGGATTGGAAGAATGGCGAGTACAGACAACAACAAAATTTCCAACGAAACAATTAAGCCAGGAGCAATCGCACTTGGGAAAATAATAAAGACAGTAGACAGCCACACGAATAGAGAGGGAACACGCGGAACAATAGCGGGTAGTGGAACAATAGTAGAAACAACAACCGCATACGTACCAATCAGGTATGGCAAGGAAATGGTCGCCCGAGAATGGGGAAGGAGTCGACATTCATCCACCAAATCCTGGACGTGTACAGGTGGCAGAAGTAGGAAACGATCACTGACTAGGCAAGAGATCGGGCAAGACACAGAAACAGCCCGAAAACAGCATCGGATACGGTCAGGTAAATACGAGTATTTTAGAATATGAAGATGTAGGAAAACTGCTGTTAGAAGAGAAGGAGGCAAAAGGTACAGCGGAAATTTTGTCTATGGTCAGAATAAAAATAGGTGACATTAACTGCACTACAGTAATAGATAGTGGGAGTGAGCTGTCGGAGACAGTAGACTCACTCTGTAACAAATGTAGAGACTCTGTAAATCCAGCAGCACTAGCGGTACAGAAGTCGAAGGTGAGGGGTGCACTAATGGGGATGAGCACGCAGATTTCACAACAGACACAAACCAGATTTGAATGTCAGGGATATAAAGTTAAGGCAAATTTGTTTGTTATACCAAAATTAACAGCAGATATAATTGTCGGCGTTGACTTTCTCTCTGCTCACAAGGCGACAACCTTCCACACGAAGCACGTCGGTATCTCAGCACTGACTTCTAATATCAGCCACACGCATTTGACGTCAACTAGTTTATGGGCCTGAAGGTGTTGTTGCAACATTGGAACTAGTTGCCAAAACAAAATCGACACCTTAAATACAGCTGGAGGAATTTCTTCATTTTTAATATAAATTTATTCCAGCTGACGTCCCACTGTCCTCCATTTCAACTACGGATGTACGAAGATCTGGGAAGGGGTGAATTAACAATGGGAGAAAATGACAAAATCACGATCAGGTTTGATGAAGAAGCCATAGAGGCACAAATCCCGGCAAACTGCCTAAAATTACAGTTTACGAATCAGCAGACAGGAAAGGACAATATCCACCGTGAAAAAAAACGTAAGGAACCTTGTATGACAGAGAGGGATCAATCATGTGAAATTCATGAGGAAATCCACACAAAAGTAAGAGCACTAAAGAACGTACACGCAACGGATAAGCACGGGTTAGAATGGACTCTGCACAATAGTGTAGAAGTCTTTTTACCTAAAACAGGGGCCGTTCGAAAACTTCATCAATGCCACGATGTAAAATACAAGGACAGAGCTGGACAAAGATCTCAACTTACTGGAGATAAAGAGAAAATGGAAGCATCATGCCCAGGCAAATATACGCCAACATTACCTCCTTAGAAAGGGAATTCTCTTTTACAGAACAAAGGTGGACAAGTCATTGTGGGTGGTGTGTGTGCCAAAAGAAGTTATTAATAAACTCATTTGGTACATACACTTAAGATATGCACACATTGGTGCTCATAAATGTATTTTGAAACTGAGGGGGATATGTTATTTCAAAAACATCGAAAGGAGGATAAGAAAAGTATTGGCCATCTGCAAAAGGTATGAAAAGGCAAAGACAACAACTGTTGCATTGCAAGCCCCAATGTATCCTAAAGTACCCAAGGAATTGCGTCATATCGCGGCCGCAGATTTAATGTGTCCTTTGCCTACAAGGCCAAGGGAATATAAGTACATTCTAGTGGTGTTACAACTCACATCTGAGTTTGTGACGCTGACACCACTTCAGAGAGCCTCGGGTTTCACCGTAAGCAAAGCATTCTGCAAAGACTTCCTAACTCAGGTCGGACCAGTCGATGTGGTTCTCTCAGATAATGGACCCCAATATAAATCAGAGATTTGGAAGAGAACATTAAGGAGACTAAGATCAAACCTGTCTTCATCTCTAGATTTAGCCCCAGTTCAAATCCTTCGGCGAGAACGATGAAGGACCTATGGAACCTTTGCCGTCTGTACTGTGGCAAAAGGCATGCAACGTGGGATGTCTTCCCGAAAGAGTTTCAGGACGTCATCAATGAACTCCCTCACAGCACCACTTCGAGGCCGCCAATCTCCATACCGAAGAATAGACCATCTCCAGATAGAATAAGGGAACTAGGCGATTTCCCGCGTAGGAAACGACAACAGCATAGAGCCCTCGTAGCAGAGGTGAGACAAGAGAGGAGCGCAAGACACGTGCACATACCAAAGCAAATGAGTGAGAATTTGTTATTGGCCAATGAGTGTTGGTAAAGTCCGACCGTTTGTCCAATAAACAAAAGAGGCTATGCCACAAATTCTTCGCTGCCTGTGACGGACCTGTACGGATTAGGCGATTAGCACACGCGAACTTAGTGGAACTGGAGTCCATTAAAACGGGGAAGTCACTTGGCTTACATCACGTAAGCCATATCAAAAATTTTGTGGAGTAAAAACAAGGGACGGTAAACCAGTAAATGGAGAATGGGATGTATATTGTATAAATTATTTATAGCTTTAGAGATTAAGTAGATGTAGTAATCTGGTATCAAATGATTAGAATTAAGCTGTGGTATAAAGAACAATTGCTAACCAGCAAGTACAAAACCATTTACTAATTCCACGTCATCTGTGCCTGGAAAAGACAGAACAATCCCACTGAATTTATTTGAAAAAAGCTATCTCTCTTTAAATATGTTCATAGTGATATGGGTGCTTGATAAAAGAATTACCTGTACAAATGGCATGACAATTTTCGGAACGACAAACTCTAAAGAAATATTTAATTTGCGTTAGTACAGAATGTCACCAGTGAGTGATTTGATAGCCATTATTTGCGGAGACAAATGTGTATGCCTCCCGTTTTATTTAGAAGTGTTGATGTTAATATAATTTGGTGACCTGCTCAGCGTAAAGTACGTAAGAGCGCACTGTGAAAATGTAGAGTGAAACTCTTAATTGGGTTTATTGATACGAGAGATTAATAATGGTGGCTTGATCTGCGCGATGGCGTATGAAGGCACTGAAATCTGAAAAGTCTGTGGGAACTTGACGTCAGAATGTTAAGTGTAGTTGCTTGATCACGTAAGACTAAATACAGATAGCTAACACAACTGTAGGCACAAGAAGTTCCGAAAATTGTCGCTTGAGAGAATGTACTAGTAATAAGATCTCACTGAGGTAGCTGTGATACTGAGTAGTGATCACAATATCACGCAAAAGATTCATCCGTCTGCAGGTACCAAAAAAGACACACTTAAGGGCGATCGCAACATGAAAGAGCTGGATTACCAACTGAGAAAATATGACTACCGTGGTTCTTATGTTCATAGGGAAACCCACACAACTTTCGCAACCAGAGAAGCACGGCGCAGAAGAATGCTTCTGAGATCATAGAAACAAAAAAGGGGGTTTGGTAGAATAACAACAGAGTAGACAAGCTGGACAGCGCGTTTTGTTTTCTTTGTGTTTGTTTAATTTTTTACAAGTAGCGTAGACAGGTATTTACCATATGTGTTGGAGTACACCGCATGTCCTAATGAAAATGTTTCTCCCACATAACACAGGTCCGGTGGATTGGAGAGCTACATAAAGAACTAAAAAACTAAACTCCTCCCGCACAGGCCATGAAGGCCCAAAGGTACCGACTGGCCGCCGTGTCATCCTTAGCCCACAGGCGTCACTGGATGCGGAGATGGAGGGGCATGTGGTCAGCACACCGCTCTCCCGGCCGTATGTCCGTTTCCGAGACCGGAACTGCTACTTCTCAATCAAGTAGCTCCTCAGTTTGCCTCACAAGGGCTGAGTGCACCCCGCTTACCAACAGCGCTCGGCAGACCGGATGGTCACCCTTCCAACTGCTAGCCCAGCCCGACAGCGCTTAACTTCGGCGATCTGACGGGAACCACTGTTACCACTGCGGCAAGGCCGTTGGCTACCTAAAGCACATGTACTTATAAAACTAAAACTAAAGTAATAATGTAAATAAGAACATCTGGCTCAATAGACAATACATGTAATGTACGATGTTTATGTATGTGTTGAAATCCATACACAGGTATCGATGATTTGGACTGTGTGCATTAGTGGGTGCAGGTATTCAGATGACCGGCACTAGTATGGCGAGCTGTTCGAGATAACACTGGACAAAAGGCGCCAGCTGCTGGGGTGGCCGAACAGCTGGTGTGGACGCAGACGGTAAAACCTGTTCTGGCGAGCGCGTCACGGACAAAAGGTGAAAGGTGACGGGACAGTGGACACACGCCGTCGCAGTCCCACGCTTCAATTGGGCCCACGCAGCTTGCTAATGATCTACAGAGCGGTGGCATGTTTAACAAGGCATCGACAGCAGATGACGTGGCAGATTAACTGATGGGGTCACAGCCGCTGCAGGCAGGTCTTACACAGATGAGGTTTGTGTACTGCAAAAGAAACTATCACTGCCACCTTGTAGCACCATCAAAGCTTAAAGAGTGACTTTTACGTCTCGAACCCAATAGTTTTGAGTCTTCAGACACCATCCAGCGGGAACCGAGGCAACTACAAAACCTCGCGTTTTGAAGTAAAACCTAAACCAATCCTAAACGTCAAATTGACTTACAACGACCTATGTTCCTTACCAAATTACAATAGTTTACAAGAGACAGAAGATCATGAAGCAAGAAGATTATTAACACTCAATGCAACGCTCTACCTTGCTGCACACCATGTGAACAGACACGCCATACACGGACGTCACTGTACCTCGGCGATCAGTGCCAATCGACGAGAAAGCTGAGCGCCCATGGACCTTATTGCAAACGCACTCGAGTTAATTCACACCAGAGACGCGCGTCAGTTCACACCACATACCACCACACACAGATTACAGTGTCCTCCTGTAAATAAACTATCATCAATAGTGTCAGTGAAGTGTCAATCAGTGAATAGTGTTAGGATCATACAAACAGTAATATCACATCTGATAGACTCTTATCAACACCCACAAACAAAATTCATCGATGCCTTCTTAAATAATTTTTTGTAAACTGTATCAAATTAAAATGTATCATACTAATCCTGTTTCTACATGTTTCTTATAAGCGAACACACTAAATATTTGTGCATTGCCCTTTGTTACTCTAACACTGAAAGGTAGGTCGGAAAACTAACATTTGTCATTTTCTTTTAAATGCAGATCGTCAAAGTAAACAATATGATTACAACTGTGCCTCTATTGAATTTACAGGATGTACACTAAAAGTAAGCACTGGACTTACACAGACCGTTTATAAATTATGTAAAGCTAACTGTCTTATTCACCAGGGACAGAAACACTTCCAGATACAATTACACCATAAAATTATTATACAGGGTGATTCAAAAAGAATACCACAACTTTAGGAATTTAAAACTCTGCAACGACAAAAGGCAGAGCTAAGCACTATCTGTCGGCGAATTAAGGGAGCTATAAAGTTTCATTTAGTTGTCCATTTGTTCGATTTCTGTGATTTTATCCTTGCTCAAATGGAAACAGATGAATCTTTCGTTTCAAAGATTGTGTTTAGTGATGAAGCAACTTTCCACACTAACGGGAAAGTCAACCGTCACAATGTCTGTATATGGGGCACATTGAGAATCCGCGGGAAACAACTCAGTATGAACGTGACTCGCCTAAGGTGAACGTTTTCTGTGCCATTTCAGCCAATAAAGATTTTGGTCCCTTTTTCTTCGAAGGTGCTACTGTAACTGGACTACAGTATCTAGAGATGTTAGGGAATTGGCTTTCCCTCAGCTCGAACAAGAAGCACAACAATTCATATTTCAGCAGGATGGAGCGCCACCACACTGGCATTTATCTGTCCGGAACTACCTGAACGACAACTACCCGAGGTGATGGATCGGCCGCCAGGCAGCCCGTGACAGAGCACTTCATCACTGGCCTCCAAGAAGCCCTGATCTTACCCCCTGCGATTTTTTCTTATGGGGGTATGTTAAAGATATGGTGTTTCGGCCACCTCTCCCAGCCACCATTGATGATTTGAAACGAGAAATAACAGCAGCTATCCAAACTGTTACGCCTGATATGCTACAGAGAGTGTGGAACGAGTTGGAGTATCGGGTTGATATTGCTCGAGTGTCTGGAGGGGGCCATATTGAACATCTCTGAACTTGTTTTTGAGTTAAAAAAAACCTTTTTTAAATAATCTTTGCAATGATGTATAACAGAAGGTTATATTATGTTTCTTTCATTAAATACACATTTTTAAAGTTGTGGTATTCTTTTTGAATCGCCGAATTTGTTGAAATGATGAAATGACAAAGTCCTATTTGTTGAAATGATAAAGACGAGACTGCCGTCTTCTAATATAAGAAATTTTAATGTTGGACGAACATATGTATCAAATATGATTTTTTGATATGTTGTATTACTATAGATCCAGTTAGGGAAAGATGAGAGATTGCATGAAAGGAGTTTAAATTAAATATAGACTACCGTTTGTCATAATTAGCTAGATAAATTATATCGTTTCTTTACGTTTTTCTTTGGCTGACGTGTTATTTTGCTCCTGAACATTGTAATAGTCGTGCTACAAACCAAAAATCAGTCAGACTATAAGGCACCGACGAACAAAGAAATAAATAATTACCATGTCAATAAAAATAAATTGAAGCTCGTAGCATCCCAGGAGTGAATGTTTGTTGAATGGATAAAGGCATATTTGCGTTTGTCTATCCGTCTGCTCTCGATAGATCTGATAAATTGACAGGGCATACAACAAATTTGTACTGCATGAGACGACATTATAAGAGTCATCTCATACTAGCACAAAATTGCTGGGAACGGGAAGGTGTTGCAAGGTGGCGTTATTTTACAACTTACACGCCGCCCTTACATCCAATACGACATAAGTAAGCCCCTTCAATGATAGAAAAGACAGGTTTGTGCTCGTTCATTAAAAACATGTATGTGACTGACATCGTCTAGTGAACTTAATTTATTGTAAAATGTTTGCGTGTTGGGTGACTGGGGAAAAAGCAGAGCTGTGAAACCCGTGGTAGAACGGAAGGATACAGGAAGCTCACACATTCCTTCGGACAATAGGACGGCACAGCCGCTTGTGGCACTAATCCCGGGACCCGCCTGTGATCTGGACCATCTACAAAACGGGAACAAATGGCTCAAGTGGCTCTGAGCACTATGGGACTTATCTGAGGTCATCAGTCCCCTAGAACTTAGATCTACTTAAACCTAACTAACCTAAGGACATCACACACATCCAAGCCCGAGGCAGGATTCAAACCTGCGACTGTAGCAGCAGAGCGGTTCCGGACTGAAGCGCCTAGAACTGCTCGGCCACAGCGGCCGGCAAATGTAAGGGGGAGCAAAGACTTTGAAAAGACAGCGAAAAGAGGAGAGAAGTAAAAAGGGAGTCGTTTTGAGGTCGTGGAGCAGGAGAGTCGTCTTGGAGGTCCAAGGCAGTCGACGGACGTCTTCGGCTGTAATTTTGGCGAAGTAAAAGTTTTCTATTATCTCGCCGAGGCTAGAAATTCTACGTTTACAGCTTCTGTTCATTATGGTGATCTTGCTTATGCACCCTGTGTAGGAAAGTGAATTTACATTGGCGAATCGCATGTTTCACTCCGTTCTGCACTGAGGTTTCGCACTGCTCATTGAGATAGTAGTTCCTTCTTGCTGTTTAGGACAACGGGGGATGCCAGTTACTCCGCGCCTAATCACAGATCGCGAATACATTACAGGGCAGAGTCATACAGTTTAAGGGCCAGTATTAATACAGGCAAAACCTGAGATTTGTAATCATTATTTAATTTCTTTACATTGTTTTTATGATTAATAAATGTGTTATAATCACGGCATTTATCCTTTAGTAGATAGTATTTTCCTGTACCAATTACTCTTGCCTCTTGTGCAGATTTTATAGCTTATTCGTTAAAAGGGGGACTGGATGTTGTCGGCTTATCCTGACTATCGTATGCACAGGATAAGATTAGGAAACGGATAGGTTATCACAATTTACATAATTAATGAGAATAACGTACTCCTACTGGAGGACGTATAAGTGTAAGGGCGACTTCAGTAGCGTTAAAATATCCATTGCTCAAATTATCACTTGTACGTCTTTATGGCAAGTCTCTGACATCAACAGCCAGTAGAAGAAGTGGAGGTAAGTTAGAATTTGTCTAAAGGCACTTTCTTCTAACATTTGCACTTACTGAGGTGGCGCAGAGGTTTGAGCACTGGACTCTGACTTTTTAGATTCTTAAGTTTTGTCTATGACAGACGCTCTTGTGCCCACTGTCTTATGGGTCAATGCTCAAGCACACACAATGCAATCTGTTACTGATTTGTTTGACTAATGGGGCTGATAAGTGCTATACGACCTACTGTACTCCCCTTACTTAGGTCCTCGTAAGTTCAACTCGATTTCTAAACTGAAGGTAACGATTCACGGCATTCGCTTCAGAACTGCTACAAATTCTTCGGGCAATAGACCGCGCCGCTCGAACTGTCAACACAACTGGCACTGCTAAGAGTATCCTACGACTTCCACATTGCTGGCAACGGGTATACACAATGCTGGTGACTACTTTGAAGGTCAGTAAAACTTTGAAACACGTATCGGTTTTTTACGAGCTGTAAATAAACAGTTGCCACTATTAAAGTTCCAACCTTCGTACACTGGGTTCAGTTTGCTTGCGGTCACACTGGCACGTACAGACACCGTCAGAAAGTACTAAGAGAAGGTCTTTTGCTGCCGAGTGCCGTTGTTGGAAAGTTGCGTGTTACGAGGCTGATCCTAACAACTTTTGGTCGAACATCGTCACAGGCGATGAAACATGAGTTCATCTCTTAGAGCTGGCCGGTGTGGCAGAGCGGTTCTAGGCGCTTCAGTCTGGAACCGCGAGACAGTTACTGTCACAGGTTCGAATCCTGCCTCGGGCATGGATGTGTGTGATGTCCTTAGGTTAGGTTTAAATAGTTCTAAGTTCTAGGTGACTGGTGACCTCAGATGTTAAGTCCCATAGTGCTCAGAGCCATTTGAACCATGTCTTCGAACTAGAAACAAAGCGACAGTCCATCACCTCCCAACATTTCAAAGCCGCACCCTCAGCCGATAAAGTCATGGGGACGACCTGAAGGGATTGTTCTGTTTGATATCGTTCCTCATAGTGCAACGATAAACTCTGAAGTTTATTTTGCTACCCTCAGGTAACTGAAGAAACGACTTCACTAAGTTCTTCCCCACAAAAATGCAAACGAACTTCTCCTCCTTGGAAACACAAGGCCTCGCAAAAGTCTGCGCACCCGAGAGGAGATCACAAAACTTCGTTGGACTCTTCGTCCTCACCTACCCTACAGCCAGTATCTCGAACATTCCGACTTCCATTTGTTTGGGTCTGTCATGGATCCATCCCACGGAAGCAGTATGTGGTGATGGAGAGGTCATTTTTGCAGCAAGCTTTTCGCTCGACCAGCAGAGTGGTAGCATGCGGGGATAGAGGTACTTCCAGTAAGGTGGCTTAAGGTCGTCGCGTAGAACGGCGATTATATTGAAAGTTAGGGTTTTGTAGCCAAAAGAGTGGGAAATAATATGGTGCTGAGGACTCCTGAATCAAACCAATCTGCCTCCAGAAAAAAATAAGAAATGTGTTACATTACTTATTGACAGCACGTAGTTGTACATTATCATGGAATAATAAAATGAAATCATCAACATAATGGTGACGGTATATTATTTTATCACGTAACTCTGCTTTTTCATCAAAAAATTTCTGCACTATATGTTCATGATTATTTCAGCGATGATACCGGCCAGGGCGGTACCCATTGCAAATGCTGGTTGGTGTAAAATTTTACTTTTGAAAGCTAAATAATTATAAGCCGGCATTACTTCTTTGTTAAGTCTATCGTTTCTACTACAAATATTCTTTCATGTGAATAGGTACTACTTTTCTTTCATTTTATCTCTTCGAACAAACCAAAAACAAAAACTGTGGCCCCTACTTCAAACTTCTGAAAGTCTGTTATCAATGAGCCAGTAAAAATGCGATTGCTTGAGGCGCTTGTGAATCGGGACGGCAGTTTCTGGTTAGATAATTCATGGATGCCCGTTATAGAAAAGCTTCGTTTTATATCTAATCGGCGTCGTTCAGCATTGTAGCAACGCATGCGGCATTGGGTTTCAAAAGGGGGACCTCAGAGTGCTTTCGTCAGTGTACACCTAAAGACGGAGAGAAATCTCTGACCCCACATATCGTGGCAGTAAATTACTAACATCCGGCAGTTCATCCGAAATTTAATTTTTTTCCATTAAAAATTTTTATTTCACGAGGATACAAATTAAAACCAGGTATAGACCTAATGTTTTATTCGATGTTTTCTGGTTTATATAGCTCGAACAGACCTTCAGACTCTATGTTATAGTGGATTAGGAAAAATATAATCTCTAAGGAAAAAAACAGAACAACACGACGCGCCGAGGAAGAATTATCTGAACCGGACGGAAATCGATGGGGTGATGTACATGGACAGACAAACAAGTACTTACAATTTTGGAAAGAATTGGATGATTTATTCAAGAGAAAGACCTTCACAAATTAAGCGAGTAAGTAATGCATTGGTCCACCTCTGTCCTTTAACGCAACCGTTTGTTCGCCTTGGCATTGATTGACAGAGCTACTGGATATACTCCTGTGGGCTATGGTGCCAAATTTTTTCCAGATGGCGCCCATAATGCTCCAAATCTCAATCTGTGAGAGATTCGGCGACCTTGCTGGACGAGTTAGAGTTTGGCAAGCAGCGTGAGCTCTCGCTGTGTGCCGGCGGGCATTATCTGGCTGAAATAGCCGAGGGTGGCTTGCCATGAATGGCAATGAAACGGGGCATGGAATATTGTCGACGTACCACTATGTTCTAAGGGTGCCACGGATGACAAAAAAGGGGCCCAGCTATCTTATTAAATAGCCATCTTCTAGGCCGTCTTTTTTTTTTTTTTTTTTTTTTCGTTGCGGACGTCGCAAGACATCCTGTTCAAGTTCGATGGTTGATACTTCCACTCATTTATTACAGAGGCCAACCGGCTCTCTGACCGAACACGTTGAGCTACCGTGCCGGCTATGGCTGTCGGACCATATGGAGACGGGCAGTTAGACCGGTATCCAGCTGGTGTCTGAGACCTCTCCAGACACGTCTTGATGGTCATAGGGACTCAGTTCGAAGCAGAACTCATCACTGAAGAAAATTCTGCTTTAGTCAATGAGATCGCAGACCGAAGACGCCCCAGACATTAGTGGGATACCAAATTGAGTGTCGCTCGCCATACGGCTCGACAACCAGGAGTTCTAACATTCTGCGTGGTGTCTGTTTGTTCTAAGTCGTGTCTCCCTACCACTTTCGCGCAACGACGCTCTGAGCGTTTTTTTTAGGGAATTGACTTGTTTGAAC
Organism: Schistocerca americana; assembly: GCF_021461395.2. Lineage (NCBI taxonomy): Eukaryota > Metazoa > Arthropoda > Insecta > Orthoptera > Acrididae > Schistocerca > Schistocerca americana. Next base: position 589,725,804 of record NC_060125.1, on the reverse strand, counting down.
CTGGGACCTGTTGCTGGTAAGCAGACGCCAGGCCACACATGACATGGAGAGTTCAGAAGAGTTCAGTGAGACTAGCGATGATATAATGAAATACTTAATGATTTCAGCGTCAGCTCCACTGCACTCCCTGTAAAAGAATCTTAATACTAACTAAATTTAGTGGAAGTGGTTCAAGAATTTCCTATTTTTAGTTAGCTGGTAAAATAAAGTTGAAAAAGCAGTTAAGTTTACCATTTGAATTTTTATTCTACTCACAAAACATTGTTTATAAATTGCACTATTGATAAAAGGAAATATTTTAATACAGGATGATTAAAAGTAACTGCGTTCAGCAAAAATGTGAACGAATATTCCCTGAATGGGTTTCCAAGTTCTGTAATGGATAGAAGGATGACCTATGCCATATCACATCTATAAACTAGGTTTAAGTTAAGTTTCATAAAAGGCAAAACTATCAAAATGGTCTACAGTGACCCTCAATTATCTTTAATTACTTATTTAACTTGTCATAAATTACAGTGGCTAATGTGACTTCTCAATAATTATATAACAGAAAAATCATCACATTTCAGATTTTAGCTTCACGTAGCAAATGTGAATACCACGAAGTTTAATTGACGATCGACACTAGTATTACGTAAAAAGGGGATGTAACAGATGAGACTTTGCAGTTCTGAGTGAAGCCTTATGCGCTCTTATGCGGCATCACGTGCGTTCATTACCTTGTCGGTGGTTAGTCAGCGTCAGGCGGCGGCGGGCGGCGCAGCTCCACAAACCTCGCTGTCTCGGTAGCAACTCTCATGAAGTTCTCCGTACTACAATTTACCGAGGTTGGTTTAAGAAAAGGTATCTGGCGGTGTTTTCAACTGACCAATCAGGGTCTCAATGTTAACCTTAAGCTCCGCCTACAAAAATTCTGTCTATCCAATGAGAAACGTTATACTTTTCGTGGTGGGGCAATGTTTTTAATGTTTGCTACGTAACAGAGACGCGTATAGTCTTCTCACGCTAAAACTTGCAGCTGGTGTGGCCCTTTTAGTGTTATCGTAAGATCTATACTGTTCTTATGGAGGGCTCTATCTTTTAACATGGGCTGGGGGTGAACCTCCCGGCGATCGGCTGGCGATGTGGGTGTCCCTTATCGTAGGGCCTTCTAGCTTAACACGGTTCTGCTGTCAGCTTCTGTTCTCATTTCTCCCCTCGGAACTGCGTCTGTTTCACGGTGGGAAGGTATGAAATGCATTTCGGCGTTCTTGTGTTAGCCTGTGGTATTCCATTTGCTCTCTCTTTTATCGTATTACTTTGGTTAATTTAATGTCAGGATTTATTCGGAGCTATGTGACATACTGCCAGATTTGCTATCATGTCAGGAAGGTGTTGGATTTGCTTGACACCTTGCAGAGTGATGGTTTGGGATGCCATTTCTTTTCATAGCACGTCCCCTGCCTTCGCCAGCAAGGTCGCCGAATCTCTCCCTAATTGAGAACGTTTGTAGCATTATGCCAGGGCCCACTGACCAGCTGCAGAATTTGACGATCTAATGGGCCAATTGGACAGAATCTGGCGCGACATTACTCAGAAGTACATCCAGTAACACTGCAATCAAAACCAATAAGTATTTACTATCAAAAACAGTCTTGATCACAATTTATTTATTACAGTGTCCGGTTTCGAGAGGGCAACCCACGTACTGTCAAAACGAAGTTCATTTATCCTACATGCTTAAATATTTTTAGCGCTTCTTAATTGACAATAGCTGTTAAACAAGCCAAGTTTAGTGTGTGTTTATTTTCCTTTCCTGACAATGTTCTTTTAACCAAGAAATTTTACATTGTTTTTCGACCTATAACCCATTGATTAGTAATGACATCATTCCGTCAGAAGTGGGCGGAGCCTCCATTATATACAGTAAGACAAGACGTGCACTGGTCTCTCCAGTAGTGATTTACCATCAGAAGGAGGATCTTACTCATTGGTAATTCATCGTTTTATAGCTTTATAGCTTCATGTATTTTCTTTAATGTATGTAACGCTCTAATTAAAGCTTTGTATACGACTTGTAGGTCCGAAGATGACCACAGTAGTGTTCGAAACCGGTCACCGTAATAAATAAATTGTGATCAAGGCTGTTTTTGACAGTAAATATTTTCTCGTATAACACATTGATCACTGTTCACTCCCACAATGTATTCAAAAGTAATACCTATAAGTGTTTGGATAGGGACCAGAGGTGGACCAATACATTACTGACTTGCTCAAATTTGTGTAGCTCTTTCTCTTAAATAAATCATCAAATTTCTCTGACATTGTGATCACTCTTTTGCCTGTACACGTACATCGAATACACTGATTACCGTTCCATTTGCGTAATTTCTTCGTGTTGCGTCTTTTTTGTTTTGTTTTGGAGTGTAAGTATAAAAACTGTGTAAAACTTTCTGAATTTCTGTGTGAACTTGTGGTTCAGTTCCTGAGATGTTATCATGACGATAATTATGATTACTAATACAAGAGTAACAATAATATTAGATTAGATTAGCACAATGAAGTCGTCTTTAATATCATCAGAAACAGAAGGGAAGATGTCGAAGAATATTAAAGTACCACTGAGAGTAACAGTGAAGACGGAGTAGACTGCTTCAGTAGAGAAACCGGCAGACAAGGGTGAGAGAAAGATGGGGAAGGGGGCTGCTGAACAGAGTGAGCTGCACACTGACATATCAAACAGATACGTATTCTGACAGGTTTTTTTTTTTTTTTTTTTTTTTTTTTTTTGACAGCGAGTGTTAGAAATCTACGCTGCGCGACAAGAAAAGTGTCAGTGATTACAAAAGCGATTAAATTAAAATTTACGAAGAACTTGGTAGTATGAGTCCACTTACCAGTATGATGTTGCACCCCTTCTGTCCTGTATGCGAGCACTGATTCGGTAAGGAAAGCTGTGATATGGCCGTTGTGTCCACTACCGAGGGAAACTGGCACACAACTGTTCAAAATACTTTTTGATTTGCTAGGTGCTGGCACTGGGACGGAGCTGATGTCCGGGCTGGTCCCACGCGTGCTGCATCGGGGATAGATATGGAGATCTTGCTGGTCACAGGAGTAGGCCTACCTCAACATCACGCACGCAGATCAAACAGATAAGTGCCACGTGTAGACGAGCGTGGTACTGTTGAAAAATCGCAACAATATACCGTCATATGAGATCATATGAGAGGTAACACATGAAGACAAAGGATGTCCGTGACGATTCTTTGTGTCATCAGAGTTCTCTGAGTCACCACTATCTTGGACCTCAAGGTTTCGCGTACCATGACGCTGACACTAACACTACTGTGCCTCTCCAAAACACTGGAAGAATGTGACCTTCCCCAAAGTTGTTCCCATACTCGCCGACGGTGGTCATCCGGGGTCGGTGGAAGAAAACCGCGATTCATCTCACTGATCACAACGGGGCACCATTTGTCGGCAGTCCACGCTTCCCGACCTTTACAAATATCTGCTTGTGTCTGTGTATGTGCGGATGTATATGTGTGTGTGAGGGGAAATGCTGACGTAATCGGCGCTCAGCGCTTCCAACAGAAGTTGCTGCTAGGTCGCTGGCGTTGGCAGAAATGAAAAAACCGGGAAGTCGGCGTGAAGTGCTCCGGACAAATCCGGTATGTGACAAAACCATCGGACGCCTTTTATTGTGGCACTAGCATGTAGTCAACATTTTTAGTAAGATGGTTATCACGAAGTGTGAGCATGCATCGTTTTCCTTTCAATTCTTGCTCTGGGAGGATAGGCAGGCTGCTAGCTTGTTGATGTACAGGATATCAATACTTAAATATACAGCTGTAAACCCAGTAGTGCATTTACAATGTGCAGCCGATATTTTTATAGGCCAGTACGTCGGTATTTTCTCCGTCGATATATCGATACCTTTTCTGGATATATCGAGAGCTGATAATATTTTTTAAACATCGTTATATCGGATTCCCGATATTTTTAAGAATATCAGTAGTCTTACACTGAGTCGATTTGGCCCCGCGCCACGGGAGACGGCTGGACGCGGGTCGGATCGCCTACGTTCCCCTTCGGCACTCGTTTCGCCCCTGCAGGCTGCAGCCGCCTTACGATCGCATTTTTACGGTCCGTCTCACAGTAAAGAGAGAGAGAGAGAGAGAGAGAGAGAGAGTGGCGCCGCTCCATGTCGTCTGCAAATTCCATCGCGCGTGCTCAAGAGTGTTCCGGAAAAGCGGTATTTGTTTTGCTGTACCTCGAGAAACGGAGGCAATGAAATAAGCGCAGTCTGTCACCGACTTCCACAGAAATAAAGGAACTTTCCAGTCGGAGGAATGGAGAAGCGTCTTTCCAGAACTATACTTGCAGCAGTAAGAAGACACTGGCTTTCTGCGTGTTATCTGGCGACCGAAGTAAAGAAGGCAGTTTCCTGGAGACACCAAATTTATTGCTGTTCTCCCATGTCACACTCAAGACTCATAACGCAAACTGCTATTGATGTACGTCTTCATATTTCGGTTCTCATCCTGTGCTAGTACTGACATGTCGTCCTTAATTAGGCAACGAGCTAACAAGGATTTTTAGAGAAAATTTGTTACTGTATTTTTCCAGCCTTGGGCAACACAGATCGCATCATAACAACGGAAAAAAGGAAAGAGTGTGATAAAAAAATATAAGTTGCAAACTGAGAGAAACTTTTATACAAGATGTTCCAGGAGGAATTGTCAGTATTCAGGGTATAACAGGAACGCTCATTTGAAGCAAAAACCTTCCCATGGACATATAACCTTCTCCGAATATTTCTGACAACATTTAAAGCACATTTGTTTTTGGGCTAGTGGCGCGACAATATGTGTCTTGCCCACACAACCTCTTTGGCATTTCATTCTAGCCCAGCCTATCTCGTTACTTTCAACCTCTTTGCTCGGGATGTCTGTCTGCTATAGGAATACGAGTCTATCCAAAATTGAAGTCTATTGGATTCTTTTTGCGATTTGTCCGTAGTCACTAAAACTTCTACATTTTAGACACTGTTTGAACTGTTCAGCACAATTTTGCGTTCTGTTTTTTAAGAATGACTCAAACCAGTTGTGTATAAAGCGATAAGTTCCATAAATAACAATGTACATATATTGAATGTGTTTATCTCAGGAAACCACTCGGAACAGGACAAATGTCTGTATGAAGTTTGTTGGTTCAAATTAGGATTCCTGTCATATCCCTGAATATTGATCATTCTTCCTAGGACACCCTGTATAAAGCTACACGCACCTCACTACATTACGTACTATCTCCTCTCTAAGTACAAACGAAGAGGCCAAGAGAGTCCCTTACCTTATAACATCTGCGATCTGATTGGTGGAATGGAAGCTACAATTACGAGGGTGGTCCCATAAGTACCCGGCCTGACCGAGAGATGGCAGTCGTTGTTGAAAAATCTCTGGATTAGAAAGTGTACGATCTATGAAGCATATGTTTCAAGTTTGAAGACGCCACATTGTTTGGTATTTGTTTGGCAGCCATCAATAGTGAATGTTGTGAGTGAACTTGTGAAAATGAAGAAAACTGGTCATCCTTATGCGATACAACATTTTTTTTTTGAAAGGTCTCAGCGAGACCAATATTAAAGCTCAGCTACATTCTATTTGGCAAGAGTCTACTCGTTCGTTGACAACAGTAAAATATTGGGTAGCTGAGTTTAAGCGACGCCTGAAGAGATGTCAAGATGAGCATCGCAGTGGTCGACCAAAAGAGGTGTCGGCTCCAGAAATGGTGATAAAAATCCACAAAGCGCTACTGCATGATTGTCGACCGAAAGTGCGCGAGCTAGCAGACATAGTAAGCATTTAAAAACTGCGGTACATCGCACATTATCTGAAAATTTGGACATGAGAAAACTGTGTGCAAGGTTTGGTCACACTCAAACAAAGTGAAGTGTTTCAGTTGAGTGATTAGAGAAGTTTAGCAGCAACAAAGCTGATTTTTTGCCCCATTTCATAACCATGGATGAAACATGGGTCCACCACTTCACTCCCGAGACAAAAGAACAATCAAAACAATGGACAAAAATTGGAGAACCGACTCCAAAGAAGGCGAAGACAGTTTCATCTGCTGGCAATATCATGGCGTCGGTTTTTTGGAATGCGCGTGGGATAATTTTCATTTACTACCTCGAAAAAGGAAAAGCTATCAACGGCGAGTATTATTCGAACTTATTGCAACGTTTGAGCGAAGGAATCAATCAAAAACCGCCGCATTTCGCCAAGAAGAAAGTGTTGTTTCTTCAGGACAATGCACCAGCTCACAAGTCCGTTATTGCAAAGGCCAAAATTAATGAATTAAAGTTTGAATTGCTACTTCGTGCACCCTATTCTCCAGATTTAGCCCCATCGGATTATTTTCTGTTCCCAGACTTGAAAAAATGGCTCGGTGGTCAAAGATTTTCAACAAATGAAGACGTGATGACGGCAATTAATGACTGTTTTGAGGAGTTAGACAGTTCTCATTATAAAAAAGGGTATCGAACTTATTGAGCATCGTTGGGAATATAGAGCTGAAAGGAGATTATGTTGAAAAATAAATACACCTTTTTCCAAAACTTTTGTGTTTTATTTGTTGGGTCGGGTGCTTATGGGACCACCACCCTCGTAAATGCATAACAGTATAAAGTTTGTAACGCTTAAATCACAAATGTAAGATTAAAAGTATCTTAGAATGCGAGAACTGCTACGTGGAAAAAGGGCTGAGACGAACACTGTTTAGCAATCTTTCGAATGAAAGAAACTACACCCCATGAACTCAAGAAAAATCATGATCCGTAACATAAAGAGACATACTACCAGACCCCATCTTGTCTATCTGCAATAAATGGGCAAGGAGCAGTTAGACAGATATTGATGTGGAGGGCCTGTTTTGAGATGGTGAAAAGATTGCTCATAAGAAGTTTAAAATGCTGTTGTTGTATTGAGCTCGCGCGCCCGGATTGCGTAATCTGCGGAAACCAGCAGACCTAGGTCTGCTTTTCTCTGCTCAATCACAGCGGTCCCCTATCTACACCTTCACCTTTGTGCCCTGCTGCCCAGCAGACGTTCCCAACACTCTGTGTGCAGAATGTGCAACAACGTCAGCAGGAGCTGATAAAAACGATAAAGCCGCCAACGGGGTCACAACTAGGAGTAAACAAAGCTAATCGGGATAAGACTTCTTTTTAATTGCAACTGTCACGCACCACCAACCATACGTTTTTGATTTGTTATTCAGAATCACTATTTGCATCTTACGCTAATTATGTGTACTTTAACAGCTAGGCTAGAATTTGTTTCTGGAGAGGAATTACCAACGTCGATGGAGCAAGGTAACTAATACACAACATCTCACTAATGTTCTGTAACACTACAATCACACCTATCCGCCCACTTGCGAGTGTTGAGGAAGAAGACTTGCACTTCTGCAGCTCATACATCCCCAGAAAAAAATGCTTTATCGTTCGGTGTCGTCTTCTGACCAGCTGCTATGCCATTCAATCAGGGGCTGACCTCGATATAGATACTGTGTCTTAAAAAAAAGTAATGAATTTTCCATATGTCCTTGTTGGAGACCGATTCTCTTGCCTAAGTGTCTTGAATTTAGGAAGCAGTTTTTGTAGCAAACAGTGCGTACGCAGTGTATGTAATTGCAGGGTTGTGATTCATTGGCTAAGTTTCTAGCGCTCTCTGGTACTATTTAGGCCCCAACTGTGATCAACAGTCGGGCTGCATTCCACCTGCCCAATCACAAAGAGCTATTGTATCTTTCGAAAACCTCGACCAGCATGTCTTGCAAGTAACATCTTGGATACTCGGGAATCCAGCCGGATGTTCTCGTCGTTCTCGCACGATATTTCAACAGCGTGCCTCGCTGTCTTCTTGAGGTGCTACCTGAGATTGGTCCTTGGGTCGATCGAGTGCGGTATTTATGCCTGGAAGGAGCTGGCCGTTCCTTAATCTCCGCGCCGAGTCGAGTGTTCCGTCTGTGGTCCGCACCCGCCAGACTCAGGTTCAATGGACCCCTCCAGTCGCGGATGTTCAGACTGCCGTCCGCGCCAGTTTTGGCCGTCCTCAACGGTTGTGGTCGTCATCTGAGGTGTGTCCGACCCGATCTGAGATGGTGGGTACTCTGTCTCATGACTGTTACTATGATTTACACTTCCGTTTCGTGCTGGGCGCTCCATAATCGGTCCGCGCCGCGTCGTGTGTTCCGTCTGCGGTCCGCGCCGGCCAGACGCGGCTATATTGTCCCTCTCTGGTCGCCGGTGTTCCCACAGCCGTCCGCGCCCGGCCTGGCCGTCTTCTGAAGTCGAGTTCATGATCTGGGGTGTGTCAGATCTGGTCTCTAATGTCCGACACCTTGTCTCACGGCTGTTCTCTCGGTCTCCACTTCTATTTCTTGTACAATCCCAGAGTGTCCTGCTTTGAGTTTTTACAAGCTCAAGCGCTGGATTCCAGGCAGTGCTGATTCGGTATCCCGAGTCACGGTTGATTAGATAATCTGTGACCTTAGTCTCAATGGCTTCTTTAATGACACTGTCCCAAAATATTGAGGTCTGTGTCACAATCTTGGTGTCATTGTAATCAATTGAATGACCAGGTTCCAGACAATGCTCTGCTATGGCTGATTTAGTTGCCTGTCTGAGTCTGGTATGTCTCTGGTGTTCTTTACACCTGATGTCCACAGTTCTGGTGGTCTGGCCAATGTATGACATCCCATACTGGCATGGTATGTTGTAAATACCTGGCTTGCGTAGCCCCAGGTCATCTTTTACAGTGCCCCACATAGCCCCAATTTTGGTGGGTGAGCAAAATATGCTCTTGATGTCATATTTCTAGAGAATCCTGCTGATTTTGGCAGAGATAGGTCCGGCACATGGCAGGTATGCCATCTTCTTTGCCTCTTCTGGTTCTTCTTCTGGATCCTTTGGCTGATTGGCAGGTTGAAGCACCTTCTGGATATCTCTAGAGGAGTACCCATTCCTGCTGAACACTAATCGTGTTTTATTTCTGTGGCCAAACTATCAGGATCTGACAGAGTTTGTGCTCTGTGGACCAGTGTTTTGAGCACTCCATTCTTCTGTGTCGGATGGTGGCAACTTATGGCTTATAGGTATAAGTCAGTGTGCGTAGGTTTGTGGTACATACTGTGTCCAAATGTGCCATCTGCCTTTCTCTTCACTAGAACATCTAAGAACGGAACTAGTCCATCCTTCTCCATTTTCATTGTGAACTGAATATTCGGATGGCAAGAGTTCAGATGTAGCAGAAATTCATCTAACTTCTCCCTACCATGGGGCCAGATGACAAAGGTATCATCCACATACCTAAAAAAGCACTTGGGTTGATATGTGGCTGAAGAGAGTGTCTCTTCTTCAAACCTTTCCATAAATAGGTTGGTCACCACCGGTGATAGAGGGCTGCCCATCGCCACCCCTTCTGTTTGTTCGTAAAATTGACCTCCATATAGGAAGTACGTCGAGGTCAGTACATACCCGAATAGGTTAAGGAGAGCTCTATCAAACTTCTCTTCAATAAGCTCAAGTGACTCCTTCAGTGGTACTCTGGTCTAGAGACAGTTCTGTAATGCTGGACTTTTGTACTCACGGATAATTTCGTGTTATGCACTTTTTGTTAACTGAAAAGTTACATTCCGTTTCCTTGCCCTTGCTAAGTTAGCTTCTGCGTCCAAGGCATTTGGTTGTGTTATTTCACTTACATATTCAAAATTTTGTAGTCTATTTTATTCTTCCATAACTAGTTTCCATGTATTTCGGTGTTTTCTTCGCATATGTTATTCCAAAATTTATACGTAAGCCTGATATTGAAGCTGTCTCTTGTAGGAGATTTATCTGTGTTGTTGGGTCTTCTGTAGATTCAGCTAAGATGGCAAGATCGTCTGTAAAATCCAGATAATCAATTCTCAGATTGTACCCTTTGCTATTATGATTTTTTAAATTCCATTTCTTCTGTTCTTTTGCTCCAAAACCTGATTACCTTTTCTGGCACACAACTGAACAGCAATTGGGACAATCATTCTCTTGTCTGACACCAGATCTGATCACAAAAGCTTTCGAGTCTTCACCTAAAAATTTAATTTTTCGTTTCGTATTTGTTACTGTGTCTTTTTTGATTGTCACTGATTGTTGTCAGATCCAAACTCTTAAGGTTTGAATAACGTTCCCCTAACCAGTAATATGGTTTTTGAAGTCCAAAATGTGATATCAGTCATTGTGGCTGTCATTTTTCTAAACCTGATGGAAAATATCAGATTTAAAATTTCTTCTACACAGGATTGTCCTTTTCTAAGCTCTCCTTTTTATTCTCCCAACTGCTGCTCCAGTTGGCTTTTCATTCTGTTTTGTAACGCTTTTGAAAACATTTTGTAAGTCACTGGAAGGAGGGAAATTTCTCTATAGTTGTTGGGGTCAGTGTTATCTCCTTTTTGTGGCTTGGGTAAATTAATACTCTTTTCCAATCTCTGGTATAGCTTCTCTTTCCTAGACTTTTTGAAAGACTCCATGTATCTTCTTGGCTGTTCCAGAACTTGAAGTTTTTCACATTTAAGCAATTACTGAATCTTCCCCGTGATTTCAGCCATTCAGAGAGGTTCTGAGTTTGTGTGAGGGCATCCCGGATTTTGTTCTAGAAATTTTACTCCTGAATCCTCACGCTTTAACAGCTTCTTGAAATAGCTTGCTGATACCTCGCAATTTTCTTGGTTGTTTAGCGATAATTTTCCATCTTCATTTTTGAAGGACAAGTTAGGTGGTTGGTTAGTTCGGAGGGTTTGTTTGAAGCCTTATAGAAGTTCTTGGTATGTTCTTGTTGACGGTCTATACCGTTTTTGATGTTTGAAGTCTTTGTTGTTTAAAGCTGACAAAGTCTTCACTCCTTTTGGTGGAGTATCATTTCTGCTACGCCTGTTTTCTAAGCGATAAGGCTTTTTCACATTGTTCAGTCCATCAGTTGTGTTTTTTGTGTCTTCGAGTGGTGCTATTTCAAGGGGTGTTTTGACTAATATTGTTTTAATCTTGTCCAGGTCATCTGAGTCTATATTTAGCCATTCCTGATGTTCTTCTTTCTTCACTTTCAGAGTTTCAGTGTCATGATTCCAGTGCGCCTATCTTGGAATGCTTACTTGTGGAATAAATTTCATTTTTATTGTGATTAGGTAGTGATCAGGTTCTACGAGTATATTTGCATCCTTTCTTACTTTCATGGTCATGAATTTTCTTGTTAAAAGATATAGCTATGTGGTCAATACGATGCTCTACGTTTGCATTAGGCTATTTCCAAGTTTTTTGTTTCCTCGGCAGTTTATTAATATTTGTCGACATTAATTTGAGGTTGAAGCCTTTGCATAGTTCTGAGTGTCTTTCCCCATTTTTATTTGTTCTTCATGTGCTGAATACTCCCCAACAGTTTTCCTGAGATTCCTTTCTTTTACAGTCTGCTCAGTTCCTTCAAATTTTTTAACACTCTTCTATGGAACCTTCGGTAGTTCGTATTCCAGTTATTCCTCCTAACACTTTCATAAGGTGTAAGACTTATTTGCGAATCACAGAGCAAGTACGGAGAGCTTTCACTTCATGAATAAAAATCGGTGACTCTATTTACTATTGTTACTATTTACTGTTGTTCAGTTAACCCTATTCCTAAATGTGGAATGCCTTTCCCCTTTAGGTTCTTGCCTGTCTCCTGTTTTTGGCATTTGTCTAATACTTAAAAATTAATTCTTCCAGTTTTCCTGTTTGCAGAAGTGAATTTACATATAAATTGCCACAGAAGTATTTCCTTTTTATTCTTACACTGAAAGGCCAAAGAAAGTGGTATAGGCATGCGTATTCAAATACAGGGATATGTAAACGGGCAGAATACGGCGATGCGGACGGCAGTACCTTTTTAAGACAGCAAGTGTCTGGTACAGTTACTAGATCTGTTACTGCTGCTACAATGGCAGGTAATCAAGATTTAAGTGAGTTTGAACGTGGTGTTACAGTCGGCGCACGAGCGATGGGACACAGAATCTCGAAGATAGCGGTGAAGTGGGGATTTTTTCGTACGACCATTTCACGAGTGTAACGTTGTAACCTCACCTTCACTTATCGACCTTAATGACAGTGAAAAATTAAACCGCGTGTACCAAATGCAAATTTGGGGAAAGCAATCGTCACCGAAGTTAATCTGTCGGTAAAGAGGGAGGAAGAGTTACCTCTAAATGAAAGGAAAAATGCAAATGAATTGGTGGAAATTAATTTTGCAAAAGGGTAAAGTTAATAAAGAAAGTAAATGTGCGGTCCTTACGTTAACAATTAACTGGTGTTAATTAGATATTTGAGATTTGGGGAAAATTACGGTCGCCAGTCCTATGGACAACTACTATAATAACTGAAAAAGAAAGGTTAATGCACGTATAATTAGCACTAAAAGCGTGGCATCTGAAGGGTGACACATGTTGTGTGAAAACTGAATGTTTGTCAGAAGTAATAAATTTCGCTACACTCTGACTTAATTTAGCAAAAGAATTAATAAGACCAGAAAATTGAAAGTTAATTTAGTGACTGAATTTAATAGTGAACTTTGTTTCTGAAGCACTACGGAATAAAATAAAATAAGGCTAGTCTTGGGCTACCTCAACAATCATCTCAAAAGCTACTTGAATCTACGCAATTTAGAAATAAGAGATTTAACTTTGAACTTGAATTGATTGATGTTGAACAATTAACAATAGTAAAATTTAGTACATACCAAGCTGAGCTGCAGTCACAGGTAAGCTAAAATATGTTAACAAAACTCGCACTCTTAATTTGTGCTTGTGTAATCTAAATATTGTAGCCAGCTATGAATACTTTAACTGAACTTTGAAATTAAAGCAGTGAAATGGAATGATATCACTTTAATGCTGGCGCTTGAATATCAACGACACACGGGTTCATTTCGGAAAAGGAAGGGAGCCTGCTTGGTAATGAAATTGGGACAATGAGCAACAAAAGTTCATGCTAATTTGCTGTATTTTTATGATGCAAATGGAACAGTTTGAAAAGCTGAGGTCTGCTATACAGTTCTAAAACTTTACGTGCTTTCAGTCTTCCTTGTTGGTTGATTGAAGGTTTGAAGTCGTCGATCGAGGAGGTGGCGACAATCACTTATTGTCGCCCGTCGCTGTTGCAGAAGCTGGATGTTGGCGCGCCTTCTTCTCGACACGGTCATCAGGCAAAACGGGCTCTTGATGTGTGCCAGCTAATGTTTCCCGTCCGCGACACCGTGCCAGAAACTATCATAGCAAGTCGAGAGCAATTACATGCTGCCAAACCCCGAAAGCTCGGCAACTCCCGGGAGAGTCACTCAACACTCCAGCTCCACCGCCCTACTCCAGCCAGACTCTGCTCTGCCGGCAATCCATGCGGCAGAGTTAACACTACCAAAGATACTTAACACTTTGGCTCTCCAAACGACCTATCGATGTAATGGTTCGATAGCATAGTTTTCCCTAGGCAAGACACAGCGTAAAAATGCAAATAATATTTACAAAACAAACCAATTATACATCGACATATATATATATATATATATATATATATATATATATATATATATATATATATATTAGTGTACAGCCCTGGTCACGTGACTTGCGCGCCGCGCAGCAGGCTAAGTCACACAGCCATGAACGAAACCCACCCACCTCCCCAGAGGTCATAACCCCTGCAACCCACAGAAGAGACAGTAATGTCACAAGGTGACATTACTGTATACTATCATGCCTAATAAAGAGAACCATCCTTATCTATCCCGTGAGATTTTTTTTTTAAAAAAAATAAAAACACTAATTCAGCTACTGAAGCATCTGTCTCTTCTGTGGGTTGCAGGGGTTACGACCTGTGGGGAGGTGGGTGGGTTTCGTTCATGGCTGTGTGACTTAGCCTGCTGCGCGGCGCGCGAGTCACGTGACCAGGGCTGTACACTGAGCGCTACGCCAGGGTTATCCATTGCGCCAAGCGAGGCACAGGGAACATGGGCCCTAGTTTTACTAGGCCCGTGTTGCTGGAAAATCAAACTTATCACTGCCACGTACTATGGCAAGTGTTAACCAAGAATTTCCAGGAACAACTTCTGTAGTAGTACATGAAAAGTTAATCTTGCATCCGACAAAGGTGATAGGTCCAGTAAGTAGTTCCACTTGAGAAACATTATTAGGGACAAAGCTGAAGCTGTCCACTTTTCATGTACTACTACAGAAGTTGTTCCTAGTAAAACTAGGGCCCGTGTTCCCTGTGCCTCGCTTGGCGCAATGGATAACCCTGGCGTAGCGCTCAGTGTACAGCCCTGGTCACGTGACTTGCGCGCCGTGCAGCAGGCTAAGTCACACAGCCTTCTACGGTAAGGCATGGCTGTGTGCTCGGTGCGGCTGCCTCGAGTCGAATGAGCCTGCAGCTGCCTCGGGAGCGGAAGCGCTGATAAGACGTCACGGGATAGATAAGGATGGTTCTCTTTATTAGGCATGATAGTATACAGTAATGTCACCTTGTACAGTAATATAATTTGCTAAAGTAACAACAAGCTTGGCCCATATATTGATTCTTTCATTAGCATTAACACGTCTTCTGTTCCTAGTATACAATGAGAATGGCTTATCACTATGTACAACAGCAGTGCCATAATTCCTATCACCTTGGACACCAATTGAAAAAGTGCCTGGTCACGTGACCAGGTCTGTACACTGAGTGCTACGCCAGGGTTATCCATTGCGCCAAGCGCGGCACAGGGAACACGGGCCCTTACTACGGTAAGGCATAGCTGTGTGCTCGGTGCGGCTGCCTCGAGTCGAATGAGCCTGCAGCTGCCTCGGGAGCGGAAGCGCTGATAAGACGTCACGCGCCACTTATCGTGACGTCACTTCCGGTGATAAGTTTGATTTTCCAGCAACACGGGCCTAGTAAAACTAGGGCCCGTGTTCCCTGTGCCTCGCTTGGCGCAATGGATAACCCTGGCGTAGCGCTCAGTGTACAGCCTATGTGTACAGCTTGTGTGACTTAGCCTGCTGCGCGGCGCGCAAGTCACGTGACCAGGGCTGTACACTGAGCGCTACGCCAGGGTTATCCATTGCGCCAAGCGAGGCACAGGGAACACGGGCCCTAGTTTTACTATATATATATATATATATTTATGTCGATGTATAATTGGTTTGTTTTGTAAATATTATTTGCATTTTTACGCTGTGTCTTGCCTAGGGAAAACTATGCTATCGAACCATTACAGGTACAAATTGTAAAACAATTACAATATATAGACACAGAAATGTCATATCGTCAGGTAATAAAATAAGGAAAAAAATCTATAGCACAATAGCACAATATGCATTTCCGGCGTTACACCGTGAATAGCAGGAATCCGGTAAAACCTCAAAACTCCGACATTGCTGCGGCCGGAAGAAAGATGCTGCAAGGACGGGACCAACGACGACGGAAAAAATCGTTCAACGTGACAGAAGTGCAACACTTCCGCAAATTGCTGCGGATTTCAATGCTAGGCCACTAACGAGTGTCAGCTTACAAACCATTCAACTATGGACTTTCGGAGACGAAGGCCCGCTCATGAACCCTTGATAACTGCGCGACACAAAGCTTTGCACCTTGCCTGGGCCCATCAACACCGACGTTAGTCTGTTAATGATTGGAAACATGTTGCCTGGTCGGACAAGTCAGTAGGGGCTGTTCAAGCTGGTAGAGGCTCTGTAGTGGTGTGAGGCGTGTGCAGTTGGAGTGATATGGGACCCCTGATACGTCTAGATACGACTCTGACAGATGACACGTACATAAGCATCCTGCCTGATCACCTGCCTCCATTCATGTCCACTGTGCATTCCTACGGACTTTGAGAATTCCAGCACAACAATGCGACACGTTCAGAATTGCTTTTGAGTTGAAACACTTTCGCTGGCCACCAGACTCCCCAGACACGAACAGTATTGAGTATATATGAGATGCCTTGCAACGTGCTGTTCAGAAGACATCTCCACCCCCTCGTACTCTTAAGGATATCTGGACAGCCCTGCAGGAATCATGGCGTCAGTTCCCTCCAGCACTACTCCAGACATTAGTCGAGTCAATGCCATGTCGTGCTGCGGCACTTATGCGTGCTCGCGCGAGCCCTACACGTTATTAGGTATGTGTACCAGTTTCTTTTGTTCTTCAGTGTAGTTTACCTGTAGGGCTTCCAGAATACTGAGAGTCCTTCACTTTGCATTTTGTTTCAGTCTTCTCAGAATTCGATGACCTGGTTGTGCTGCCTTCTGCGACGGAGTATTACGTCTTTAGGTAACTGCTGTATACCAAGCAAGAGCTACGCAACAAATACCGGGAGAAGCTGACATCATACAGGCTCAACCACTCACATGGCGTCCTTCAAGTCCAAAGAAGCTTGCAAGTGGCGCTCGCAAACACGGGCAACTTGTTTCTTCCGTACCATCTTTCTCCGGCGCGTCGAGCACGTCCGTCGAGAGAGTGGAAGCAGCCAATAGGGAACGCTATCAACCGTTACTTTGCTGCCGTCTCGTACTGGCAGACTCTGATATTCTCCCGGCGACAGGTTCAAACCACAACGCACCGCGAACACTCAGACAGTTTCGTGCCGTCAACTAGATAGTTAATTTCAGTGCCTACAGTTAGCTCAGATAGTACTCTTAAGACTTCCTTCCGACGTAGAAGTCGTGCTATTCACAGAGAACTAAGACTTTTAATAGAGTATCTGCAAACATTACTATCGATGATACTTAAAACATCATAGACTGCCAAGAGACAGCAAAGTTAGTTAGATGTCCTTGTATTAGGTTTAGAACATCAAGTGACACGCGTCCAGTTGTACCAAAGTTAAGTATCATATTCTTATTTCTCACTGTGTTGCTACATCTTTGGCACAGCGCACCCTGTCACTTCAAGTTTTTACTTAAGAATCTTAGCATGGAACGACCACCGTTAAAGAATTGTAACAGAGAAATTTTTTTTGCTAACGTGGGTGTTTGGACTGAATTAAGAATAGCATTCATTCGCTACATTCACGGTAGTTACCTCCCGGGGTAGTTCAGTGTGGAGAAATTTACATTGCGCATTAGCTATTTGACATACTTGTTGAAGTATTTGTGCGCCAGTTCACATTTAAAGCTGAGATTGTAAGCCCTAGTGTGTAATTTCAGCCGCCCTTTTCACGGAGTTTAGTCACAAAGGCCGCTTAATAATTGAACACAAACATTTGGATTTAAATTTGTAGCTTTTATATCATCCGTAAAAGCAGGGTTGCCTCTTCCGCCAGTTCTGCCATACCACTGGTCTACATATCTGCCACTAAGGTCTTCGCCTTTACCCTGGCAAGGGGCACTCACAAGGTACCATCAACCCAGGCCAGGTGAATCAACGTACACTCCTGGAAATGGAAAAAAGAACACATTGACACCGGTGTGTCAGACCCACCATACTTGCTCCGGACACTGCGAGAGGGCTGTACAAGCAATGATCACACGCACGGCACAGCGGAGACACCAGGAACCGCGGTGTTGGCCGTCGAATGGCGCTAGCTGCGCAGCATTTGTGCACCGCCGCCGTCAGTGTCAGCCAGTTTGCCGTGGCATACGGAGCTCCATCGCAGTCTTCAACATGGTAGCATGCCGCGACAGCGTGGACGTGAACCGTATGTGCAGTTGACGGACTTTGAGCGAGGGCGTATAGTGGGTATGCGGGAGGCCGGGTGGACGTACCGCCGAATTGCTCAACACGTGGGGCGTGAGGTCTCCACAGTACATCGATGTTGTCGCCAGTGGTCGGCGTAAGGTGCACGTGCCCGTCGACCTGGGACCGGACCGCAGCGACGCACGGATGCACGCCAAGACCGTAGGATCCTACGCAGTGCCGTAGGGGACCGCACCGCCACTTCCCAGCAAATTAGGGACACTGTTGCTCCTGGGGTATCGGCGAGGACCATTCGCAACCGTCTCCATGAAGCTGGGCTACGGTCCCGCACACCGTTAGGCCGTCTTCCGCTCACGCCCCAACATCGTGCAGCCCGCCTCCAGTGGTGTCGCGACAGGCGTGAATGGAGGGACGAATGGAGACGTGTCGTCTTCAGCGATGAGAGTCGCTTCTGCCTTGGTGCCAATGATGGTCGTATGCGTGTTTGGCGCCGTGCAGGTGAGCGCCACAATCAGGACTGCATACGACCGAGGCACACAGGGCCAACACCCGGCATCATGGTGTGGGGAGCGATCTCCTACACTGGCCGTACACCACTGGTGATCGTCGAGGGGACACTGAATAGTGCACGGTACATCCAAACCGTCATCGAACCCATCGTTCTACCATTCCTAGACCGGCAAGGGAACTTGCTGTTCCAACAGGACAATGCACGTCCGCATGTATCCCGTGCCACCCAACGTGCTCTAGAAGGTGTAAGTCAACTACTCTGGCCAGCAAGATCTCCGGATCTGTCCCCCATTGAGCATGTTTGGGACTGGATGAAGCGTCGTCTCACGCGGTCTGCACGTCCAGCACGAACGCTGGTCCAACTGAGGCGCCGGGTGGAAATGGCATGGCAAGCCGTTCCACAGGACTACATCCAGCATTTCTACGATCGTCTCCATGGGAGAATAACAGCCTGCATTGCTGCGAAAGGTGGATATACACTGTACTAGTGCCGACATTGTGCATGCTCTGTTGCCTGTGTCTATGTGCCTGCGGTTCTGTCAGTGTGATCATGTGATGTATCTGACCCCAGGAATGTGTCAATAAAGTTTCCCCTTCCTGGGACAATGAATTCACGGTGTTCTTATTTCAATTTCCAGGAGTGTATTTAAGGAGGTGTTTCTCCTCCCCCCTCTTCCTTCCTTAACCAACTCTGATCAAATATGGCTTCGGATCTGCTATGATGGAATTGTTATTGTATTTTATTTTTATTTATAATAAACTTTCATCCTTATATTCTGTCTTTGCTATGCTACGATCCTGTTTATTTATTGTAATTATTTCATTAAACTGCAAATCATCATAAATTTTTAAAGGTGCTGCTATTGTCATGTAATGCTAGAAAAGTCGTTTATTTAAATGAAGATTTCTGACACTAATTTCTCTGTTATTGTTTCAGTTCTTTTGTGTAGAAGACCAGCTTTTTCCCTTTGCTTATGGGTTTCGTGACTGTCTCGAGAAACTCACGTGTCCAAAACCATCAGTGGGATCGTAAAATTTATGACCTTAATTATTTTTGCGCCACATCGCTAACAACTAAAGACCAACAACTTATTTGACATTGGCAAAATACCTTATGTTCCCTTCGCTTCGTGACTCAAATCCTACTGGACTGAGAAAAACGAATATCATAAAGAAAAATCGTTAGCTCTAGTTGTGTGATATAGAGTAGATGGAAGCATTTTGTTTTAACGTATTAGGAGAAAAGATTCATTTTTATTCCGTACACCAGCAACATTGAATGGTCACATGAAAGTTTTTAATGACAGTTGCATTCTATAAAACGATTTAGGAGACCAGCCGTCTTAGGTTGTTTTTGCAGATGATGCTGTCGTTTATCGTCTAGTAAAGTCATCAGAAGATCAAAACAAACTGCAAAACGATTTAGGTAAGATGTCTGTATGGTGTGAAAATTGGCAGTTGACACTAAATAATGAAAAGTGTGAGGTCATCCACATGAGTGCTAAAAGAATCCGTTAAACTTCGGTTATACGATCAATTAATCAAATCTAAAGGCTGTAAATTCAACTAAATTCCAAGTAATTACAGTTACGAACAACTTAAAATGGAAAGAACGCTTAGAAAATGTCGTGGGGAGGCGAATCAAAGACTGCGTTTTATTGGCCGAACACTTAGAAGATGCAGTAGGTGTACTGAAGACCTACACTACGCTTGTCCGTCCCCCTCTGGAGTACTTGCCGCGTAGTTAGGTGGATCCTTACAAGATAGGATTAACGGGGTACATCGAGAAAGTTCAAAGAACGGCGCACGTTTCGTATTACCGACAAATAGGTAAGAGAGTGTTACGGACATGATGCAGGATTTGGGGTGGACATAATTAAAACAAAGGCGTCTCTCGGTGCGATGGAATCTTCTCACGAAATTTCAATCACCAACTTTCTCCTCCAAATGCAAGAATATTTTATTGACGTCGACCTACTTAGGGAGGAACGATCTTCATAATAAATAACGGGAATCAGAGCTCACACTGAAAGATATAGGCGTTCTTTTTTTCTGCGCACTCTTCGAGAACGGAATAACAAAGAATTACTGTGAAGGTGGTTCGATGAACTCTCTGCCAGGCACTTAAGTGTGATTTACAGAGTAGCAATGTGGATGTAGACGTAAGAGTTCTAAAGTGATGAAAGAACACTTGGAAGTACGTCGGGTCTGAAGAGAATCCATATTTAACAATTAAATACAACCACTCGCTCACAGAAAGATCCGAACCTAAAGACTGGAAAATTGCTCGAGTCACACCAATACCCAAAAAGGGAAGTAGGAGTAATCCGTTGAATTACAGGCCCATATCACTAACTTCGATTTGCAGTAGGGTTTTGGAACATATACTGTATCCGAACATTATGAAGTACCTCGAAGAAAACGATTTATCGACACGGGGCCAGCACGGATTCAGAAAATATCGTTCTTGCGAAACACACCTAGCTCTTTATACCCATGAAGTAAGGAGTGCTATCGACAGGGGATGTCAAATTGATTCCATATTTTTAGATTTCCAGAAGGCTTTCGACACCGTTCATCACAAACGTCTTCTAAGCAAACTGCGTGCCTGTGGAATATCGCCTCAGTTGTGCGACTAGATTCGTGATTTCCAGTCAGAAAGATCACAGTTCGTAAAAATAGACGGAAAGTCATCGAGTAAAACAGAAATAATATCCGGTGTTCTCCAAGGAATTGTTATAGTCCCTCTATTGTTCCTGATCTATATTAATGACATTGGAGACAATCTCAGTAGCCGTCTTAGATTGTTTGCAGATTATGCTGTCATTTATCGTCTTGTAAAGTAAAAAATGGTTCAAATGGCTCTAAGCACTATGGGACTTAACACCTGAGGTCATCAGTCCCCTGGACTTAGAACTACTTAAACTAACCTAAGGACATCACACACATCCATGCCCGAGGCAGGATTCGAACGTGTGACAGTAGTAGCAGCGCGGTTCCGGGTTGAAATGCCTATAACCGCTCGGCCACAACGTTGAAAAGTCATCAGATGACCAAAACGAATTGAAAAATGATTTAGAGAAGATATCTGTATGGCAATTGAGCATGAATAAAGAAAAGTGTGAAGTTATTCACATGAGTATTAAAAAAAATCCGCTATATTTCGATTACACGATAAGTCACATAGATCTGAAGGCTGTAAATTCAACTAAATACTTAGGGATTATAATTACAAATACCCTAAATTGGAACGATCACATAGATAATGTTGTGGGTAGAGCTTACCAAAGACTGCGATTCATTGGCAGAACACTTAGAAGGTGCAACAGGTCTACTAAAGAGACTGCTTACACCACGCTTGTCCGCTCTATTCTGTAGTATTGCTGTGCGGTTTTGGGATCCGCATCAGGTGGGACTGACGGATGACATCGGGAAAGTGCAAAGAAGGACAGCTCGTTTTGTACTATCGTGAAGTGGGGGAGATAGTGCCACAGACATGATACGTGAATTCGAGTGGCAATCATTAAAACAAAGGCGTTTTTCGTTGCGACGGGATCTTCTCATGAAATTTCAATCACCTGTTTTCTCCTCCGATTGTGAAAGCATACTGTTGGCACTCACCCACATAGGGAGAAATGATCATCACGATAAAATAAGAGAAATCAGTGCTCGCTCAGAAAAATTTAAGTGCTAGTTTTTCCGCGCGCCGTTCGAGATTGGAACGGTAGAGAGACAGCTTGAAGGCGCTTTATTGTGAATAGCAGAGTAATCACGCAGATGTAGAATCATATGGTGGCTTTGTAAGGTACATGTCTTTTGGCTTACGTGTTCTAAGTGATTTCCGGTGCATCCCTACACACATTTCCGCAGCAATCCGCGAACACTGCTTCATTCCAAAGGCCCTGCTTGTTCCGTTACAAAAACATCCTGATGAAATCTTTCTCCGCGTTTATCACCGACACCTTTACAACTGGAAGGGAAAGAGTCTAGGTATGAGTGAAGAAAATGGATTGTAAGGATTATGTTGCACCATGGTTGATGGTATTTTTGCAGATGTACTGTCATCAGCTGATACCAAAGTTTCCTGTTATTTCCCCTTCAGAATTCGGTTAAACGAAATATCCCGCTGAATTTGTGACCCAATAAAAAAACTTTCCTTAATTTTTGCATCATTTAACGTAGGAAATTTGTCTCTAAAGTATTTAAAAGCCTGTCCTTCTCGGTTCACGCTTTTGAGAAAATTCTCATCGAACCCAGTTTTATACGACGTGGCGGAAGATAAACTTTTTTTTTTGGGTTCACGATCCACGAGAGACTCGGCAACGTCATTTTTCTCGCTAGAGTTAAGACTCCTTGCTAGCTAGAGTGTAATGTTATTTCCTATCCTCACTGTTTCACATACGTAAAATACAGCAGTATTTAGTGTACCCTAATTGAATTCCTGAAAGAACAGTGATTACTTTTACATCGCCACAGATTTTCCACTTGGGTTCAGCATATTTGATTGAGTCGTGGAGGACCGTCATTTTGACATAAGTCTCCTTACTTGAACTGCATGACTAAGAGCAATAGTGGTAGTGTGGGTTAGTAGGGGGGGGGGGGGAGTTGAGTCGGTTGCCGTTGTGAAGTAATACAGCTTTCAGACAACGTTGTTTGGAGCTGCCTGTGAACAGCAATCAACCAGCCTGATCATGATTCAAGTTCAAGTATTTCGTTAAACCATTACTGTTGCATTTTGGAATAAAGTCTCTGTGATGATACTGCACTGTGAAGACTTCACTTCCCATTGGGGGTTATTCTGTTGCTGCAGTATTGACCCAAGAAGTTGTGCCTGCGCCTTCGACAAATCAAGATCTCGAATGACATGATTTAGTTCGGCCTAGCTCAGTCTGCGTGGTTTCTCATCTTTTTCCTCAAAATCAGACTCAAGCCTTGGGCTCCTCTTCTTCACATTTTCTTCATTTTCTACTTGAAGGCGGCGTCAAGAAGAAATGGCAGTTTCTGAATGGTTTGGAGGCTTCTGCCAAACCGCAAGTACAGCAAAAGCTCTAGATCGTTTTTTATTTTACAGCCATTCTCGTAGTATAATTGAACAAGAATTGCAACGTGTGTGTGGGGTCTTTGACTTGTCTTAACTTCGTATCAAAATAATACTGATAGACCGTCTCCAAAAGAGGTGTCAGATTGCATTTCTGTGGCGAAAATGTTATTTCACCACATACGTACCAAAAATTAGTCTCTGAATATACGTACACATTTTTATGACTTTTTGATTTAACACATTTTACACTTAAAAAGCACTGTAAAACTATGAGGTCTCCACCAATAACAGCACCCAAAACAGTACGAAACGCACAGTCACTGCAACAGTAAGAACGTTAATAACCTACAAACAGTTGGAGAACTGTGTGTTTTGTCAGTTTACAGATATGACAACTCAAAAAAAATTACCCTCAAATTAAAGATGTAGATCGGGAAACAATGACATACCATTGTATCTGCGAAGCAATAAACATTTGTAGGTAGATTTTTGAACGCAGCAAGTGGGAGATGTAGTGTATTTTTGAGCATCACTTAATAAACATAGACACATAAAATGGTTCCATAGACGTTGCCAGCTACCACTTATTTCAGGGTGAAAACAACATCCATGAAAATGATGACGTGACTTCTTAAACCAGCTCAGGAATGTAACTGCGCTTTGACTTATGAATTTCCTCAGCTGTTAAACGTACATAAATTCGTATTGTGACGAGAGCCAGTGTGAAACTAAGCTCTTCAGCATAGATGTTTCCACTGGTAATTAGAACACGCTTTAGTCCGCTCGCTCCACTTAATACTCTCATTTGCATTCAACTAGAATGACAATAATAGCTCTAGCATGAATTTTGTTTGTCTATGCTCATTGCTGCAACTTTTGGGAAACCCACATTAAGCAAAATCATGGTAGTAACCGCATTATCGGAGTGCTTGTTCTTTTTTAAACACACACACACACACACACACACACACACACACACACACACACACACACACACAAGTGCGACAGTAAGATGCTGGTTTTTGAAAACCTTCCTGCTATAAAATACCTATAGCGTGCATCGCTAACCGAAATTCTTCATCATCTTGTTGAGATCTACCGTGCTGATACTACCTCGTCACGTGAACAGGTACCTATTTTTTTGCTCTAATTTGGTACTGAAGAGCAAATTTATAAGATGTACACTAATATGATAATCGAAATATTTCTGCAGTAGATGTCAATGAGGATCTTACTGAGGATCTGACTCTGAAGGATCACCGCATTCGGTTTGGCGATCTTCTCAATTATCACACCATCGTTGTCAGCGCACACATTATCGTCCACACGTTTCAGTAACGGCAGCTGAAGTAATGCGTAAACATGACGTCATGTTACATCACGACACCTTGCTCTTCTGTCAACCAACAACGTATATTTCCAGTAACACGCCAGGATTCCTTGAGAGATTAATGTGAAAAATTCTCTCCACAAAACTAACCTGTGCACAGAGATTTCGATTCTGTATTGTTGCAGAAACACTTGCTTGGTATACGTTTTACAACCAATCGACATTCTAAATTCTGAAATAACTACTGCAACCTACATTAATCTAAATCCGCTTACTGTATTCATCTCTTGGTCTCCCTCTACGATTTTTGTCTCACACGGTTCAATCCAATACTAAACTGGCGATCTCTTCATGCCTCAGAATGTGTCCTACCAACCGGTCCCTTCCTCTAGTCAAGTTGTGCCACAAATTCATCTTCTCCTCATTTCTATTCATTAACTCTTCATTGGTTACGTGATCTACCCATCTAATCTTCAGCATCTTTTCGTAGCACCTCACTTCGAAAGCTTCTATTCTCTTCTTGTCTACACTGTTTATCGTCCATGTTTCACTTCCATACATGGCTACACTCCGTACTAATACTTTCAGAAAAGACTTCCTGGCACTTAAATCTATCATCAGGTTACATACCATTCGGAAAGTGGATGCAGTCAACGAAGGTACGTGACTTACAAGTTATAGAGTGCAGCAACAGTCGTCCTTTTTAGATTTTATTATGCAAATCCAGATTTCGGCTAGTAGTTAGCCATTCTCAATGCGCTATTTCTTATTCTCAATGCATGTAAGATGGAGGAGCAGCTCTAGGCGCTTCAGTCTGGAACCGCGCGACCGCTACGGTCGCAGGTTCGAATTCTGCCTCGGGCATGGATGTGTGCGATGTCCTTAGGTTAGGTAGGTTTAAATAGTTCTTAGTTCTAGGGGACTGATGACCTCAGATGTTAAGTCCCATAGTGCTCAGAGCCATTTGAACCATTTGAATGCATGTAAGTTCCTGTTGTTCGGGCGTCAGTCACAGTTCTTTGAATGGCTAGCTACCAGCCGAAATCTGGATTTGCATAATAAAACCTAAAAAGGACGACTGAGTGCTGCACTCTATAATTTATAACATAAATCTGTACTCGATGTTAACAAATTTCTCTTCTTCAGGAATGCTTTCCTTGCCATAGTCAGTCTACATTTTATATCCTCTCTACTTCGACCATCATCAGTTATTTTGCTCCCCAAATAGCAAAACTCATTTACTACTTTAAGTGTCTCATTTCCTAATATAATAACCTCAGTATCACCCGATTTAATTCGACTACACTCTATTATCCTCGTTTTGCTTTTGTTGATGTTCATCGTATATCCCCCTTTCAAGACACTGTCCATTCCGTTCAGCTGGTCTTCCAAATCCTGTGCTGTCTCTGAGGGAATAACTGTGTCGACGGCAAACCTCAAAGTTTTTGTTTCTTCTCCATGGATTTTAATTACTACTCCGAATTTTTCTTTTGTTTCCTTTACTGCTTGCTCAAGATACAAACTGAATAACATCGAGGATAGGCTACAACTCTGTCTCACTCCCTTCTCAACCACTGCTTCCCTTTCGTGCCCTGGACTCTTACAACTGCTATGTAATTTCTATACAATTTGTAAATAGCCTTTCGCTCTCTGTATTTTCCCCTGCCAGTTTCAGAATTTGGAAGACAATATTCCAGTCATCATTGTCATAAGCTTTCTCTAAGTCTACAAATGCTAGAAACGTAGGTTGACTTTTTCCTTAACCTATCTTCTAAGATAAGTCGTTGTGTCAGTATTGCCTCGCGTATTCCAACCTTTCTATGGAATCCAAACTGATCTTCCCCGAGGTCGGCTTCTATCAGTTATTCCATTCTTTTGTAAAGAATCTGTGTCAGTATTTTGCAACCGTGACTTATTAAACTGATAGTTCTGTAATTTTCACATCTGTCAACACTTGCTTTCTTTGGGATTGGAATTATTATATTCTTGTTGAAGTCTGAGGTTATTTCACCTCTCTCATACATCTTGCTCACCAGATAGAAGAGTTTTGTCATGGCTCGCTCTCCTGAGGCTATCAGTAGTTCTAATGGAATGTTGTCTACTCCCGAGGTCTTTTTTCGATCTGGGTCTTTCAGTGCTGTGTCAAATTCTTCACGTAGTATCATATCTTCCATTTCATCTTCTTCTACGTCCTCTTCCATTTCCATAATATTTCCCTAAAGTACATCACCCTTGTATAGACCCTCTATATACTGCTTTCACCTTTCTACTTTCTCTCCTTTGCTTAGGATGGGTTTTCCATCTGAGCTCTTGATATTCATATAGGCGGTTCGCTTTTCTCCATAGGTCTCTTTAATTTTCCTGTAGACAGTATCTATCTTACCCCTAGTGATACATGCTTCTACATCCGTACATTAGCTATCCTTGCTTAGCCATTTTGTACTTCCTGACGATCTCATTTTTAAGAAGTTTGTATTTCTTTTTACCTGCTTCATTTACTGCATTTTTATATTTTCTCGTTTCATCAATTAAATTCAATATTTCTTCTGTT
Organism: Schistocerca americana; assembly: GCF_021461395.2. Taxonomy (NCBI): domain Eukaryota; kingdom Metazoa; phylum Arthropoda; class Insecta; order Orthoptera; family Acrididae; genus Schistocerca; species Schistocerca americana. The sequence continues at coordinate 589,698,659 of NC_060125.1, read as the reverse complement.
GCCCAAGGGTTTCTACTAGCTATCTTCTTTTTATCTTCTTGATCCTCTGCTGCCTTAACTGTTTCATCTCTCAAAGCTACCCAGTCTTCTTCTAACATATTTATTTCTCCTGTTCTTGTCAATCGTTCCCTAATGCTCTCTCTGAATCTCTTACAACTGGTTCTTTCAGTTTATCTAGGTCCCATCTCCTTAAATTCCCAACTTTTTGCAGTTTCTTCAGTTTTAATCTACAGTTCATAATCAATATACTGTGGTCAAAATCCACATCTGCCCCTGGAAATGTCTCACAATTTGAAACGTGGTTCCTAAATCTGCGTCTTACCATTATATAATTTATCTGAAACCTTCCAGTGTCTCCAGGCCTCTTCCACAACCTTCTTTCATGAATCTTTAATCAATTATTGGCTATGATTAAGTTATGCTCTGTGAAAAATTTGTCCAGGCGGCTTAATCTTTCATTCCTTATTTCTAGTCCGTATTCACCTACTACTTTTCCTTCTCATTCTTTTCCTAACTATCTGAAAAATTTCTTTTATCGCATGATACATTTCTTCAACCTCTTCATCATCTGCGGAGTTAGGTGGCTTGTAAACTTGTACTACCGTGGTAGGCGTGGGTTTCTTGTCTATCTTGGCTACAATAATGCGGTCACTATGCTGTTCGTAATAGATTACCCGAGTTCCTATTTTTTTGTTCATTATAAAACCTACTCCTGCCTTGTTTTTTTAATGATGGTAATGTCTCTTTATGTAGTTGGGTGCCAACATAATATTTTCAAACACTGCAGATTGATTGAAATTTCATGAGAAGGTCCTTTCGCAGTGAGAGACGCCTTTGTTTTAATGACGCCAAACCGTTTCGTGTACCATATCCCTGACACTCTCTCCCCTATTTCGCGATAATACAAAACGAACTGTCCTTCTTTGAACTTTTTCGACGTCCTCCGTCAATCCTCTTTCTTGCGGAACCCACACCGCACAGCAGTACTCTAGAAGAGGACGGACAGGCGTAATGTAAGCAGTCTCTTTAGTTGACCTATTACATTTTCTAAGCGTTCTGTCCGTAAATCGCAGCCGGCCGCCGTGGCCGAGCGGTTCTAGGCGCTTCAGTCCGGCACCGCGCGACTGATACGGTCGCAGGTTCGAATCCTTCCTCGGGCATGGATGTGTGTGATGTCCTTAGGTTAGTGAGGTTTAAGTAGTTCTAAGTTCTACGGGACTGATGAGCTCAGATATTAAGTCCCATAGTGCTCAGAGCCATTTGAACCATTTTGAGTGAATCGCAGACTTTGGTCTGCTCTCCCCACAACATTCTCTAAGTGGTCGTTCCAATTTAACTTATTCGTAACTGTAATCCGTAAGTACTCAGTTGAGTTTACAGCCTTTAGATTTGGTGTTTTACTGTGTAGCTGAAATTTAGTGCTCAGTGGGTGACTTCACCCTTTTCATGATTTAGAGTCAATTGTCACTTTTTGCACCATGCAAGTATCTTGTCTAAATCATTTTGAAATTCGTTGTGATTACCTGATGACATTACATGACGGAAAATGAGAACATCATCTGCAAACAATCTAAGAGGACTGCTCAGGTTGTCTCCCAAATCGCTTAGCTAGATCAGGAACAACAGAGGCCAGTCACACAACTGAGACAATACCTCCATAGACACTCAAGTTAGTTAGAAGTCGCTTGTCAGGATCGGTTTCAAAACCCTTCTGGAAATCTAGAAATATGGAATCAATTTGTTGTCCCCTGTCGATAGCACTCATTACTACGTGAGAATAAAGAGCTAGTTGTGTTTCACAAGAACGATATTTTCTGAATCCGTGTTGGGTATTTGTCAATAAATTTCATTTCGAGGTGATTCATACTGCTTGAGTACAGTGTATGCCCCAAAATCCTACTGCAAGTGGGCGTTAGTGGTATGGGTCTGTAATTTCTTGGGTATTGGTGTAACATGTGCAACTTTCCAGCGTTTGGGCACGGATCTTTCTTCGAGCGAGCCGTTGTGTATGATTACTAAATACGGAGCAATTTCGTCAGCGTACTCTGAAAAGAAACTGCCTGGTATGCAACCTGGACCGGAAAGCCTCGCCTTTCTACAATGTTTTAAGCATGCTTCGCTGTGCCAAGGATACCTACTTCAAAGTTACTCATGTTCGCAGTTGTTCTTGGTTCGAATTCTTCCGTGAAGCAATTTCAGAAATTTGTGTTTAGTAACTCTGTTTTAATGGCCTTGTCGTCAGTAACATCACCGTTGTTATCGCCCAGTGAAGGTGTTGATTGCGTCCTTCCACTGGTGACTTTATACACGACCAGAATCTCTTTGGGTATTTTGCCAGATTTCGAGACCAAGTTTCGTTCTGGAAACTATTAAAAGCATCTCGCATTGAAGTTCGCGCTAAATGTCAACAATCTTGGGGATTTTGCTTTCTTTTTAATTTGGCATGCTTTTTTCGTTGCTTCTGCAACAGTGTTCTAACAGATTTTGTGTACCATGAGGGATCAGTACCATCTCTTACCAATTTATTTGGTATGTATCTGTCAATTGCCGTCGATAATATTTATTTGAATTCAGACCATATCTGGTCTGAGCTTACATGGACTGGAAGGAGTGGAGGCTATCCCTTAGAAAGGCGTCAAGCGAATTTTTATATTCTTTTTTAAATAGATATACTTTGCGTCTATTTTTAGTAGGTTTGGGTGTTATGGGATTCAGTCTCGCTGCGACAGCCTTGTGGTTACTTAGCCCTGTATCCGTCATGATGTTTCCTATTTACTCAGGATTTATTGGTTGCTAATAGGACACTTCGAGTTGGCTCCTGCCATAGTTGTTCAAAATAGCTTTCTGAGAAGGCATTCAGTACGATTTCTAAAGACGTTTTATGCTTACCACCGACGTGAAACATTATTTACGCCAACACATCGAGGGTAGATTGAAGTCATCACCAACAATATTGCATGAATGGGAGTATCTATTTCAAATCACACTCAAATTCTTTTTTTGAATCGCTCATCAAATGTATCATCTGAGACGAGGGTCGGTAAAAGGAACCAGTTATTAATTTATTCCGATTGTCAACTATAACCACTATCCATACTAACTCAAAGGAACTATCTACTTCAGTTTCCCTTCTGACAGCAATTAAAACATCACCACAAGATGCATTTAATCGATCCTTTCTGGATACTGTTAAATCCATTGTAAAAATTTCGGTCGAACTCATTTCCGGCTTTAGTCACCTTTCTCCTCATATGGCGATTTCAGATTCAGTGCTTTCTGTTATCACTTGGAACTCAAGTTCTTTTCCAACAATGCGCAATATGTTACCTTTATTTAAGCCCAGGGTCAACTGCCAGAGGCTGCACCATTCATCAATCCTGTGAGTTATTCGGCAAATCGATGATTTCTTCTGGCGTTGCATTTCGTTATAGGCAACAGCATCATATGTGAACAGTCTTAAAGAGCAACCGACGTTTTAACTAGATCATCTATATACATTGCACACAATAACGGTCCTACCACATTCCCTTGGAGAGCTCCGGAAATTACCTTTACATCTGCGGATTTTGTTCCGTTAAGAGTTCTGTCTGTAACCATGTCTTGAATCCAGTCGCAAATATAGTCCGATACTCGAAAAGCTCGTATTTTTTTCACTAAATGAGAGTGCGGGACGGTGTCAAATGCCTTACTGAAGACAAGGAACACGGCATAGACCTGAGCGCCGTTGTCCACTACAGTATGGATCTCATGAAGGGACAGATCGAGCCGAGATTTGAAAGAACTCTGTTTTCGGAATCCATCTTGATTTTTACAGAGTTGATTTTCGTTCTTCAAAAAGTCAGAGTTCTTGAACCTAAGACTTGTTCCACAACTCGATAACAGGCTGACATCAACGACATAGGTCTATAATTGTATATATCTGTCCCATGGGCTTCTCGGAAACGGAAATGACCTACGCTTTTTTCCAGTCTCTAGGCACTCTTCCTGCGTCAGCGATGTAGCAGACTGTCTCTGTCAACAGTGCCATGGTTGCAATTCTCAACATCGTGTATCACAAACTAAACAAAATTTTCATGATTAATTAATTATTTCCGATTCCGTGAAGACTTAATGAAATTGATATCTGGTACAAAATGTCGGCACACTGGCAGGCGCAGGCAGTTATACAGATTGTGATCACTCAGGCTGCCAATGTAATCGTCACTTGTTCAATTTCAATATCGAAAAAAAAACTTTCACACATCCAATATAAACTGATCCAAACATGGATGTAACTTTTGCAGTCCTATTATAGAGACGTGGAAACTCTTGTGGAGGAAAACCTTCAGGAAAGTTTTAACGCAGTAGAATCTATCTTTTAATCGGGAATTACACTGCAGATTGGTCAGTTCTGTCTGCAGGCGAACAGAGGCAGTTTCAACTGATACGACAAACGGCCTTTAAAACGTCTCAGAAACAGATGCGAAGTTAGCAGTGACCTGAATACGATTTGAAAACTATTCTGTATTCCTTCCAACACCGAAATGAACAGTTCAAAATTCGCATTTTGTTTAATATTGGGGAGCGTAACGCATTTTCTTTAATATGGGGGAGCGTAGGGAAATAATCGGCATCATTTTCAGAAGTTGTCCTTTCTACAATGTGCTTTCCATTTTAAATGCATCCACGTTTCGTTGAAATCAGATGTTAATTGCTTCTCGTCTTGCAACATCTTAATGAGGGTGTTCAAGTATGCGGTCAAGTCAACTGCAAATGTGAAGTCTGCAATCCGTTCCGGATATTCTGCTGTTGGTTCCTGCTTCTATTTCTCCTTCATGAATTGAACAATAGCAAGTCTTAACTAGAAAATTCGTTCTAGGCATGGCCCTCAACTAAGGTATTTCTCAGTAGTAAATCACGTCTCCTCCATCAAAAACTATTGAAATTGCCCATGTAATAATCCATGTGACTTCGGTTAATTTACTAATCGGACCACCAATTTCATGACGGACTCCACCCCTTCAAATTTAGCACAAAGTGCCTTTTGATGTACGAAACAATCAATTACGTACAAATGGTCTGTTGATCGTGGCACATTGTTTTCTGCGCATCAATGCTAAGACCCCGTTTTGTGTCCATCTCATCGCTGGCGCTCCATCGGTGGCAACAGAGACCAACATGTTCCAATTCAGGTTATTCAATTGCCTCTTCAACGGTTTTCAGAAAGTTGATTACTCTCGTTCTGTCTTTCTTTGGCACCAAGTCTAACAATTTTTCTGTCACATGCAAGTTACTGTCGACTCCACGAACATAAATCGCAGTTTGTGCCATGTCCGGAATATCGATCGAGACCGCAATGAACCAGCTGGGATTGTAAATTAACGTCTGTAGACAGTCGCTGCCGTGACAGGTATGCGGCGATTTATTGTTTGTCGTGGAAGATTGATTTCACAAAACTTCCGTACCTCTAATGGCATGGTGAGTTTCACTGCCTTAACATTGCCATCTTTAATGAACTGGCCATCGCTGAAAGGTTCATTATACCTGACAATTTTGAGAGATATTTTGTAACTTACGTTTAATGACGGTCCGCTACAGTTCGTTGCCCGCTAAAAATAAGAAACGGAAGACCGGACTGGAAACACAGGGTGTTCCTACAAACCAACACATATCAATAAAAGTAGGACAAAACAATGACTTTTAACGCTTACTCACGTTGAGATCAGCTCGCTGTGCAGCATTAACTCTTTAGATACGCCAACATGGGTTCCCTTCCATCGACCTCTAAATACTTAAATACCTTTCGTATGGCAGCACCAAGGAAAGATTGTTTCCTCCAACTGTCGGCTCGCAGGCGCCCAACAACAGCTGCCAGTATTATTGGAAATGACTTCACCCAGACAACAGGATTCGTAGTTCAGACCAAACAGTGCATCAGAGTGGTTTTCATTACGGAAGATCAATGAGACGTTTTGCACAGAACCAACGGAACCAACACAATCGAAGGACCAGATCTCTTGTACATCAACATTGGATCATTGCAGATTGGAGTAATGTCACGTTTGCTATCGAGACCAGGATTGGTTTGCGATCGGGCACCAGACGTTTGCAGGCGGAAGTGAAATTTTCTGGGCGGCAAAGATGATGCGATGGGGGAACATTCTAATTCCCATCTACGTTAATTTGACGGGTCCCCGATACCCCCGAGAGGTCCTACAAACGATTTTAAGGCCCTACATACGTGATGTCGATGACTACTTTGTCCTAGTCGATGACAGTGCAAGACCATATGTGCTCTCGCAGTTACTAAATCTGTGCACTGAGCAAGCAGTACATGAACTAAAAGAAAAATTTGGAGTAGGAATTAAATTACGGGGAGAAGAAATTAAAACTTTGAGGTTTGCCGACGACATTATACGAGCAATTCTATCAGAGACAGAAAAGGTCTTGGAAGAGCAGTGAACGGAAAGACAGTGTCTTGAAAGAGTATATAAGATGAACGTCAACACAAGCAAAACAAGGATAATGGATTGTAGTCGAATTAAATCAGATGAGGCTGAATGAATTACATAAGGAAACGAGAAACTAAAAGTAGTTGATGAGTTTTGATATTTGAACAGCAAAATAACTGGTGATGGCCGACGTAGAGAGGATATAAAATATAGAGTAGCAATAACAAGAAAAGCGTTTCTGAAAAAGAGAACTTTGTTACGATCGAATACAGATTTAATTGTTAGGAAGTCTTTTCTGTAGGTATTTGTATCAAGTGTAGCCCTATATGGAAGTGAAACATGGAAGGTAAACAGTTTAGACCAAAGGAGAGTAGGAGCTTTTGAAATGTGGTGCTAGAGAAGAATGCTGAAGACTAGATACATACATCGCCCACCTGACGAGGAGTTATTGAACAGCCGCACAAGTTGACTAAAAGATGGTATTGGTTGGTAGGACATTCAGAGTCGTCAACGAATCACCAGTTTAGTATTGGAAGGAAGTGTGGACGAACGGGGTGGGAGGTGGGATAAAACTCCTGGAGGGATACCAAGGAATGAATACAGTAAGCAGGTTCGTAGATAAGAGGCAGTACAGTACAGTAAGCAAGTTCGGAGATGAAGAGGCTTGCACAGGGTACAGCAGCATGGAGAGTTGCATTAGACCAGTCTTCGGACTGAAGACAGCAGCAACAACAACAACAAATGTAGCTGTACGTCGAGAACGGCACTCAATTCTGGGAGACAACTTTAGCGGAACAAAGCAATCTGCCCGAACTGAAACACTATGAGGCGCTTGTGAAAGGTTTCGGTGCATCAACGACAGGATTCTTTTGATCATTAGCGTGCCTAATTCGGATATGAGATGCTTCTATCAGGAGATACCTTTGAATAGAAGGTTGTTATTAGCTGTAGAGGAGGCTGCGCCAATGAGAATACTCGTCGGCGTGAAATAAAACAATCATTCTGCAGTGTAAGAGCTGGCTAGGCGAAACACTTAAAGAATTTCAGGAATTACACGGAATCGGGGAGTCGGTCGCAGACCCTCTTGGAGGAGAGCAGACTTGTTCAGTGAGTCCTGGACGCGGAATGTTATCGGCAGTCCGGGTTTCGAAAACGGACTTAACGATTTTAGTCTTGGAGCGTTCATTTTACAGCCTCAGATGATTGGCAGTTCCCGAAGTTTGAAAGTCAGATGTAACGTGAGATAGCGCGAACGAAGATTATTGTTAGGCGGCAGTTTACGTCCGGGGAAAAAAGAGTTAGCTGGAGAAGACTCTGGTCAGTGTTGTGGTGATAGTGAGGTTTTAAACTGGTAAAATAGCTGCGTTGTCCTCTGTGGGAATTGTCATTGATTGATTTTTGTGTGACTCTCTGACCTTAATATTACTGAACTTTTACCTCGAGACCTTTCAATTCGCTGGCATCGCAGAGAGCGTAGCAAACAACCAGTTGGAAAATAAATGAGCTTGTTAGCGTTGTAGGTTTATCTACCCAATAATTGTATCTAGAATTTTCTTTGAGTCTAATCTAATTCATACATCGCAGTGTTCAGCAGATTCGCAATTTTAACTTTTTAAACGTGTCCCGAAGGTGAAAACGGGCATTGTGAAGATTAAAAAATCTGCGTCACTGTTACAGCAGTGCAGACAGTTGATCCGGGTCCGCCGATGAACCGTTCATTTGCCGACGGACAATGCAGTAGTACTACCGTATTGCAGGTTAGTGTTTACAACTGAGATTTGTACAAAAATTGTCACAGTTACGGGAAAAAGTGTGACTATTCTGGGTTTCCAGTGAGAAAAGAGCATCCTCACGCTTTCGTGAAATCTGAACATTGTAAAGTTTTATCGAGGGAAAACTATTCTTCCGTTAACCCACCCCACGGGTAATCTTCGTGGAGCACTGTTATGTTTCTTCAGTGTGGATTCTGTCAACAAAGACAGCTCACTGATTTCGCATAGGCCTGCAATATTCTGACGACAGTGTTGTTTATTTCGTAATTACTTTTGTTCCATTCAGGAGTACTTCGATCGCTTGACAAACGAAGTACGATTGTATACGATAAACTTGTAAGGTTACGAAATAGTAACAAACACCTCCAGACTCATCTAATGGCGCGATACGGTGCTCTGGCAACGTGAACCAGTTTACACAGGGTATCTCAAGACGATTAGTCAATATTCAGCTGTATTACAGGGACAATCATTCCAAGCAAAACAGTCTAGTTAAAATGGAATCCAAAACGCATGCTTTAGGAGCTATGAGCACTTCTTCATCTTAGATAATGTGAAACAAACCTCTTCTACAGCAACCTCTTTGCTTTGCATATTTTGAGAGATGGTAGAATGGAACAGAACAAGGAAAAGTCGATTGAACATGGGCTCCGAAGTGCACCCCTTAAGAGCTGGGAGCACTTGTTCATATTCACTACTGGCAAGCACATCTTTTATCCTGAAAAAGTTCTCATAGCGCTTGAGCTATGCATTTTAGGGCCCATGTTTACTAAACAATTTCTTATTCTGGTTCATAAAACATCCTACCAGAATGTGTAAAGCTAAGAGATTGCAATAGAAAGGGTTTGTTTCTCAGTGCCAAAAGATGTAATGCTCATATCCCTTAAGGTGTGCATTTCACATCACTTGCTATTACACTTTTTTGCTTTGAATAATCATTCCTGTCATATCTCTTTCTTTCTGAGACACCCAGTATGATAATTTATGTCGTCCAGATCGCTAAGTATTTACATTGTTCACATTATCGGTTTCGGCAACCGATTACCGTCTTCAGATGTGATTAACCGACTAACAGCTTCATGTGGCATAAATATATGCTACAATTCTAGTTATGCACTTTGAACGTCACGAACTGGTCTAAAAGATGTCAGTGTCGCCTTTACTATTTGATGACGTCATGGATACTTCACTGATATACCAGGTGATCAAAAAGTCAGTATAAATTTGAAAACTGAATAAATCACGGAATAATGTAGATAGTGAGGTACAAATTGACATACATACTTGGAATGACCAAGATAGATACGAAGATAGATACCAAGATAGATACGAAGCCCACACCTACTACAGTAGTACAAGTTTATATGCCAACTAGCTCTGCAGATGACGAAGAAATTGAAGAAATGTATGATGAAATAAAAGAAATTATTCAGATTGTGAAGGGAGACGAAAATTTAATAGTCATGGGTGACTGGAATTCGAGTATAGGAAAAGGGAGAGAAGGAAACATAGTAGGTGAATATGGATTGGGGGACAGAAATGAAAGAGGAAGCCGCCTGGTAGAATTTTGCACAGAGCACAACATAATCATAACTAACACTTGGTTTAAGAATCATGAAAGAAGGTTGTATACATGGAAGAACCCTGGAGATACTAAAAGGTATTAGATAGATTATATAATGGTAAGACAGAGATTTAGGAACCAGGTTTTAAATTGTAAGACATTTCCAGGGGCAGATGTGGACTCTGACCACAATCTATTGGTTATGACCTGTAGATTAAAACTGAAGAAACTGCTAAAAGGTGGGAATTTAAGGAGATGGGACCTGGATAAACTAAAAGAACCAGAGGTTGTACAGAGATTCAGGGAGAGCATAAGGGAGCAATTGACAGGAATGGGAGAAATAAATAGAGTAGAAGAAGAATGGGTAGCTTTGAGGGATGAAGTAGTGAAGGCAGCAGTGGATCAAGTAGGTAAAAAGACGAGGGCTAGTAGAAATCCTTGGGTAACAGAAGAAATATTGAATTTAATTGATGAAAGGAGAAAATATAAAAATGCAGTAAGTGAAACAGGCAAAAAGGAATACAAACGTCTCAAAAATGAGATCGACAGGAAGTGCAAAATGGCTAAGCAGGGATGGCTAGAGGACAATTGTAAGGATGTAGAGGCCTATCTCACTAGGGGTAAGATAGATACCGCCTACAGGAAAATTAAAGAGACCTTTGGAGATAAGAGAACGACTTGTATGAATATCAAGAGCTCAGATGGAAATCCAGTTCTAAGCAAAGAAGGGAAAGCAGAAAGGTGGAAGGAGTATATAGAGAGTCTATACAAGGGCGATGTACTTGAGGACAATATTATGGAAATGGAAGAGGATGTAGATGAATATGAAATGGGAGATACGATACTGCGTGAAGAGTTTGACAGAGCACTGAAAGACCTGAGTCGAAACAAGGCCCCCGGAGTAGACAATATTCCATTGGAACTACTGACGGCCGTGGGAGAGCCAGTCCTGACAAAACTCTACCATCTGGTGAGCAAGATGTATGAAACAGGCGAAATACCCACAGACTTCAAGAAGAATATAATAATTCCAATTCAAAAGAAAGCAGGTGTTGACAGATGTGAAAATTACCGAACTATCAGTTTAATAAGTCACAGCTGCAAAATACTAACACGAATTCTTTACAGACGAATGGAAAAACTAGTAGAAGCCAACCTCGGGGAAGATCAGTTTGGATTCCGTAGAAACACTGGAACACGTGAGGCAATACTGACCTTACGACTTATCTTAGAAGAAAGATTAAGGAAAGGCAAACGTACGTTTCTAGCATTTGTAGACTTAGAGAAAGCTTTTGACAATGTTGACTGGAATACTCTCTTTCAAATTCTAAAGGTGGCAGGGGTAAAATACAGGGAGCGAAAGGCTATTTACAATTTGTACAGAAAGCAGATGGCAGTCATAAGAGTCGAGGGACATGAAAGGGAAGCAGTGGTTGGGAAGGGAGTAAGACAGGGTTGTAGCCTCTCCCCGATGTTGTTCAATCTGTATATTGAGCAAGCAGTAAAGGAAACAAAAGAAAAATTCGGATTAGGTATTAAAATTCATGGAGTAGAAATAAAAACTTTGAGGTTCGCCGATGACATTGTAATTCTGTCAGAGACAGCAAAGGACTTGGAAGAGCAGTTGAATGGAATGGACAGTGTCTTGAAAGGAGGATATAAGATGAACATCAACAAAAGCAAAACAAGGATAATGGAATGTAGTCTAATTAAGTCGGGTGATGCTGAGGGAATTAGATTAGGAAATGAGGCACTTAAAGTAGTAAAGGAGTTTTGCTATTTGGGGAGCAAAATAACTGATGATGGTCGAAGTAGAGAGGATATAAAATGTAGGCTGGCAATGGCAAGGAAAGCGTTTCTGAAGAAGAGAAATTTGTTAACATCCAGTATTGATTTAAGTGTCAGGAAGTCATTTCTGAAAGTATTTGTATGGAGTGTAGCCATGTATGGAAGTGAAACATGGACGATAAATAGTTTGGACAAGAAGAGAATAGAAGCTTTCGAAATGTGGTGCTACAGAAGAATGCTGAAGATTAGATGGGTAGATCACATAACTAATGAGGAAGTATTGAATAGGATTGGGGAGAAGAGAAGTTTGTGGCACAACTTGACCAGAAGAAGGGATCGGTTGGTAGGACATGTTCTGAGGCATCAAGGGATCACCAATTTAGTATTGGAGGGGAGCGTGGAGGGTAAAAATCGTAGAGGGAGACCAAGAGATGAATACACTAAGCAGATTCAGAAGGATGTAGGTTGCAGTAGGTACTGGGAGATGAAAAAGCTTGCACAGGATAGAGTAGCATGGAGAGCTGCATCAAACCAGTCTCAGGACTGAAGACCACAACAACAACTTGGAATGACATGGGGTTTTATTAGAACAAAAAAAAAAAAATACAAAAGTTCAAAAAATGACCGACAGATGGCGCTTCATCTGATCAGAATAGCAATAATTAGCAGAACAAAGTAAGACAAAGCAAAGATGATGTTCTTTACAGGAAATGCTCAATATGTCCACCATCATTTCTCAACAATAGCTATAGTCGAGGAATAATGTTGTGAACAGCACTGTAAAGCATGTCCGGAGTTATGGTGAGGCACTGGCGTCGGATGTTGTCTTTCAGCATCCCTAGAGGTGTCGGTCGATCACGATACACTTGAGACTTCAGGTAACCCCAAAGCCAATAATAGACCGGACTGAGGTCTGGGGACCTGAGAGGCCAAGCATGACGAAAGTGGCGGCTGAGCACACGATCATGACCAAACGACGCGCGCAAGAGAACTTTCACGCGTCTAGCAATATGGAGTGGAGCGCCATCCTGCATAAACACCGTACGTTGCAGCAGGTGTTTGTCAGGCTGGGGATGATGCGATTCTGTAACATATCGGCGTACCTCTCACTCGTCACGGTAGCAGTTACAAAACCAGAACCACGCAATTCCTCGAAGAAAAAAGGTCCGATAACGGTATATGTCGTAAATCCAACCCATACCGTGACTTTCTCGTAGTGCAATGGAGATTCCACGACAGTTCTAGGATTTTCGGTAGCCCAAATTCTGCAGTTGTGGGCGTTGACAGACCCTCGGAGCGTAAAATGAGCTTTTTCGGTCCACAACACGTTACTCAACCAATCGTCATCTTCCGCCATCTTTTGAAACGCCCACACCGAAAATGCCCTCCGCTTCACTAAATCGCCATGTAACAGTTCATGATGCCGATGGATTTGTACGGATAGCATCGGAGGGTACGCCTAAGTGCCAACCACACACTAGTATATGGAATGCCGGTGCGACGTGCGACTGCACGAGCGCTGGTTTCTCCGTGCATAGACGAACCCGCTACAGTCTCCATTTCTTCCTGAACTGTCTCAGCAGCATTACACCTTGTGCTCGGTCGGTCACTACGGGGTCCATCGTCTAAACAACACGTGGCTTCGAACTTCGAAATCATTCTCGCCACAGCTGCATTTGTCAACGGACCTTTACCCGTTCGAATCCCCTTCCTGTGGCGATAGGATCGTAACGCTGAACTAGCACATTACCCCTTCTGATAATACAGCTTCACTAAAAGCGTCTTTTCAGGTAACGTCAACATGCTGCGACTGCTGGCGCATCTGATTCTCTCTCTCATTACAGCTCCTTTTATACACGATTGTCATGCGCAGTCACTGACGTTTTGCTGTCCTGCGCCATCTGTTTTTTTGAACTTTTTTTTGTTCTAATAAAACCCCATGTCATTCCAAGCATGTGTGTCAATTTTTACCTCTCTATCTACATTATTCCGTGGTTTATTAAGTTTTCTAATTTATACTGACTTTATGATAACCCGGTATTTTAGGCGACTTCGTGATGTTTAAAGCGCACAGCCGGTTTGTTATACACGGTGTTAGGGGTATAAGTGCAGGCAAATATTTTTCTATTGATGACCGAAGACGGTGTAATGAACAACATTACATCAGAATTTACTTCACTTGCAGACTAATAATTACGAGGAGTATGTTTTTAGGTTGGTTAGTACCTCCCAGTACACGTGGTACCAGCAAACCAGTAACGTGGACAGCAGGTCGGGTACTAAAGTGTGTGCCAAGTGGATAATTTTTACTGACAGACATAGTCTACATCACGACGCAGTTATGACCGTGCAGAAAATATGGGGTTCTAAATTATGTGATGTTTTTGTAGGAAGACAGTTAGGCACAGAGAAAAAAGCAGCTACCACACTGAAGTAGGTATATGTTAAGATAACAATTATCACAGTATCTGTACCTGTACTCCTATCGCCGGCCGGAGTGACCGTGCGGTTCTAGGCGCTACATTCTGGAACCGCGTGACCGCTACGGTCGCAGGTTCGAATCCTGCCTCGGGCATGGATGTGTGTGATGTCCTTAGGTTAGTTATGTTTAAGTAGTTCTAAGTTCTAGGGGACTGATGACCACAGCAGTTAAGTCCCATAGTGCTCAGAGCCATTTGAACCATTTTTTGTACCCCTATCACTCTGTACGAGCATATCATAACGAAGATGTTAGTGGATTACTCATATCCGAACATAGCAGTCAGTTGCCGAATCTGATAACGTGAACATTGTAATTATTAAAGTGATGTGGACACAATAAATTAAAGTACCAGCTGATTCAGAAACAAAGAACAAATTTCAGCTGTTTATTACAGATAAACTATAAAAGAAAGAAAAACGTTGCGCATGTAAGTGGACAGAGGAAGGTTCAGAGTCTCGACACAACTGTCTTGTTGTTTGTTCGTAGCAACATGGCAACTACATCAGAAAAGGAATCATTTTGTGTGTAGGAATTTGAGCAAAGTGAATCCATTGTTCAAGTGCAACGTCCGTTCCGCCGACGTTTCAGCAAGAAGCGGCTTCTGCACAAGCAGATTTATTATTGCCATACAAATTTCTTGGAAGTTATTTGCATATGCATAGGACACTGGTCGGCCACGCACATCTGATGAAAATGTCGAGCGTATCCTGGACGAGTTCACACAGAGCCCTCGGAAGTCCACACGAAGGGCAGGCCAGCAACTCCAACTTCCTCAAACAACGGTATTGCGTGTTCTGAAACAACACCTGCATATGAAGCCGTATAATTTACAGTTACTGCAGCAGCTGCGTCCCTGCAACCATAGCAGATTGTCCGAATGTTGTATTTCAGTTCCGAAGGTATGGCAGAGAGCCCTTTTTGCGAACGACTCACCTTTTCGGACGAGTCGACGTTTCATCGATCGGATAAAGTAATCCGCCATAATGTAAGAATTTGAGTGTCACAAAATCCTGGCGTCGTCATCTGATATGAAAGAGACTCACCAGAATGTTCTGATCCTTTTCTGTTTACAAAGTTTATGCACCTTTCTTTTTTGCGGAGTAAACTGTGACTGGAATGTCGTACCTGGACATCTTGAAAAATTGATTGTTTCCTCAACTTCACAAAGATTCCAATGATTTAATTTTTGTGCATTACGCTGCCCCACCTCAGTTTCACCTTGAGGTGAGGTTTTATCTCAACAACACAATCCCACAATTTTGGATTGAGAGAGGTGAAGGTCTTGTTCACTACTTTTGACCTCACAGGTCACCAGACCTCAAAAAATAGTTCACATGGCTCTGAGCACTATGGGACTTAACATCTGAGGTCATCAGTCGCCTAGAACTTAAACCTAACTAACCTAAGGACATCACACACATCCATACCCTAGGCAGGATTCGAACCTGCGACCGTAGCGGTCGCACGGTTCCAGACTGAAGCGCCTAGAACCGCTCGGCCACTCGGGCCGGCACCAGACCTCACACCTTGCGGTTTTTTTTCCGTGTGTAGGGATTCATAACGATTAATATCTTTGTCGCTGTTGAAGCTGTCGATTCAATAAACAGGGACCTGGTGATACGTGCGTGGAATGACATGGACTACCGCTTCGATGTTCCTCGAGCAACGAAAGCCGCTCATGTTGAATGTGTGGCATAGTGTCTGGGCGAACACAAGAGTTTGAACTTCTTCTCTCCACTGATATGTGCACTGCGTTCGTATCTTTCATAGTTTCTCTGTAATAAACAATTGAAATCTGTTCTTTCTTTTTGAATCATGCTGTACAAACATTAAGGTCGAATATTTCTGTTTGGTGAAAAAAAGTATCCAATGACTGAAGACATGTGCACGCACACAAATAAATAATAATAATGTGTTATCTCTGAAAATGAAATGAAATGAAATGATCGTATGGCATTGTTCGCCGTGAGGCTCCACGCGGGGAAGTTCGGCCGCCGTATTGCAAGTTATTTTTAGTTGACGCCACTTTGGCGACTTGCGTGCGTCAATGATAATAAAAAACACACAACACCCAGTCCTCACGATGCAGAGAAAATCCCTGACCCCGCCGGGAATCGAACCCTGGACCCCGCGCACTGAAAGCGAGAACGCTATCGCAAGACCACGAGCTGCTATCTCTAATATGATATGATAGAGACTCACCGGAATTGAACATGTTTTGTACCGTTTCTGTTTACAAAGTTTATTGTCCTATTTTTATGCATGGCGGCTCCTCGCCTCACTTTCACGCGCAGAAGTGAAATTAAGTTTATGACACCCCTTGCACGCTGAGCCATGTGTAGAGCAGGTAGCTACCTGCAGAAAGAAGACATAAAGATGTAAAAATTTGAGGAGAGAAGAGAAGAGAATGTATACGAATAAAGCATATAATCGATTTAGTTGAGTGTAGTAAAGGCGCAGTAATTAAATTAAATAGTGCAAAGTAGGAAGAGATGGTAAACGGAACCTAACAATTAGGAATAAAGACGTAATAATAATAATAAAGTTCTCGATCTCTCATGTGTGTCGAAGAGGAAAGACATTCCAGCTTGAGTCCGCAGGCGCTTTGCTTTTCGGCTGCATTACTTCCAGGAATGCAGGATATATGAGCCACGTGTGTGTGTGTGTGTGTGTGTGTGTGTGGCGGGCCGCGCAACAGATCACGTCTCCCTCATCCGATACAGCGAAGTCGCAGACCTGCTTCTGGGCGGGCAGTAAAACGTTATAAGACCAATAAAACGGGCCCGCCACGTGTAGCTCAGGTGAGCGGCAGCAGACATAAACAGTGCGTGGGCTCCGCTGCATTATTTCTCAAGGGGCGGCGATTCCTTCTCTGAGCAGCGGACTGCCTCCCCACGTGCAGGACTCTTGTAACTGGCCGAGGGAGTTCCGGGCCGGGTAAACAGGTTTTCTCCTGTTCTCAAACCTGAGCGCCGTCTCAGTGCAATGCGAGGGCGGTTAAAGAAGTACCTCCGTCCAAAAACGGATGTCGTTGTTATCGCAGGTTCATGTTATGCAGGGTGGTGCAGATAAAAATATCCCTTGTAAGTACAAGGAAAATGCAGTGAAATTACATAAACGAAGACCTGAAATGGACTTAGCATTTATTTACAAGGAAAAATGCAACGAAAAACACATTTATAGAAGATGCTGAAAGTAACCCCCTGCGACATCAGTGACTATGCACGTCTAAGCATATTCAAATACATCCAGCGTAAAGCTCTGCCATCGGTGGCGACAGCTTCACGGTTGATGTTGTCTTTTCTTCTCTAAGGCCCATCTATTACAACACTCATGCTCATAAATTGAGGATAATTGCAGAATGAGGTGCCACACAACGTGGCACTACGCAAAACTGGCGCTAATAGCATAGGCACATAGGGAACACACACGAAACAGGTCTGTAAGTCTACGGTATTGGTGATAAGTTGAGAAAACCGTCCCGAAACACCTGTGCTACAAAACGCCACTGCTTCCTGCGCATGTAACCCGACATCAATACGGGATATGATCACCATGCACACGTACACAGGCCGCACAACGGGTTGGCATTCTCTGGATCAGGTGGTCGAGCAGCTGCTGGGGTAAAACCTCCCATTCTTGACCCGGTGTCTGTCGGAGCTCCTAAAGTGTCTGAGGGTCTGAAGACGTGCAGCGATACGTCGACCGAGAGCATCCCAGACGTGCTCGACGGGGTTTGGATCTGGAGAACAGGCAGGCCACTCCATTCGCCTGATATATTCTGTTTTAGGGTAGTGTTACACAATGGCAGCTCACTGGGGCCGTGCATTATTATCCATCAGGAGGAACGTGGGACCCACTGCACCCCTGAAAAGGCGGACATACTGGTACAAAAAGACGTCCCAGTACACCTGACCTGTTACGGTTCCTCTGTGAAAGACATGCAGGGGTGTACGTGCACCAATCATAATCCCACCCCACACCATCAAACCACGACCTCCATACAGTTCCCTTTCAAGATATTAAGGTGTTGGTATATGGTTCCTGGTTCACGCCAAATGAAAACCCGGCGAGAACCACTGGACTCGTCCGTGAACATAACCTGGGATCACTGTTCCAGTTGTAAGTAGGCTGTTTAGGTTTTTATGTTGGTAACGCCACGTAGCGCTGTGTATGAAAATCACTGGCTGTGCTGTGTGCAGTCTGTGGCTGGGTGGCATTGTTGGAATAGTCTCTATTGTAGTGTAGGGCAGTTGGATGTGAACAGCGTGTAGCGTTGCGCAGTTGGAGGTGAGCCGCCAGCAGTGGTGGATGTGGGCAGAGAGATGGCAGAGTTTTGAGAGCGGATGATCTGGACGTGTGTCCATCAACAAGAGTAAATTTGTAAGACTGGATGTCATGAATTTATATATATATATATATATATATATATATATATATATATATATATATATATATATATATATATATAATGACTTTTGAACACTATTAAGGTAAATACATTGTTTGTTCTCTATCAAAATCTTTCATTTGCTAACTATGCCTATCAGTAGTTAGTGCCTTCAGTAGTTAGAATCCTTTTAGCTGGCAGTATTGGCGCTCGCTGTATTGCAGTAGTTCGAGTAACGCAGATTTTTGTGAGGTAAGTGATTCATGAAAGGTATATTGTTAGTCAGGGCCATTCTTTTGTAGGGATTATTTAAAGTCAGATTGCGTTGCGCTAAAAATATTGTGTGCCAGTTTAGTAATGATCAGAATAAGTAAAGAGAGAAATGTCTGAGTACGTTCAGTTTTGCTCAGCTGTTTGAAAATCAAATAACGTAAGGGGTTTACCAGCAGAGTAATTCATAAATTTTTCTAGGGGGACGTTTCATACAGTGACTATGCACTGTGTTATTGACACCAGGCTTTACGGGCTCTCCTGTGAGCAGGGGTCGGTGGAATGCACCTTACAGGTTCCCCGGCGAATAAACCATGTCTGTTAAGTCGTCTGTAGACTGTGTGTCTGGAGACAACTGTTCCAGTGGCTGCGGTAAGGTCCCGAGCAAGGCTACCTGCAGTACCCCGTGACCGTCTGCGGGCACTCATGGTGAGATATCGGTCTTCTGGTGGTGCTGTACTCTGTGGACGTCCCGTACTGTAGCACCTGGACACATTTCCTGTCTGCTGGAATCGTTGCCATAATCTTGAGATCACACTTGGAAGGCCCATGCCACGACCTGCTGTGTTTGACCAGCCTCCAGTCACCCTAGTATTCTACCCCTCATAACGTCATCAGTATGTATTATTTGAGGCATTTTCAACACACAGTTACCATTAGCACGTCTGAAAACGCCTGCACACTTACTCGCTCCACCGTACTCTGACATGTACCAACACACTTCTGCGTATGTGGACTGCTGCCAGTGCCTTCGTGCGACGACCGCAGGTCAAATGCACCGTATGGTCATACCCCGAGGTGATTTAAACCCGCAAACCGCCCACCAGAACGTTGTTTCACCATTATCCTTAATTTATGAGCATGAGTGTATTA
This sequence comes from Schistocerca americana, assembly GCF_021461395.2. Lineage (NCBI taxonomy): Eukaryota > Metazoa > Arthropoda > Insecta > Orthoptera > Acrididae > Schistocerca > Schistocerca americana. The sequence goes on along the minus strand of NC_060125.1, from coordinate 589,679,089 downwards.
TCTCATTCAGAATGGAGCCTACATGTATCACTGTAAAAACATGGTAGAGCCTTCTCCTTCTCAAGGCCAAGCTTCTCACTGCAAAAATACGTACTCTACAGTAACAGTTAACTCCTTATTGCAAAAGCCCATCCACATTCCCTCGCTGGAAAGCTAACCACCTATAGCAACACTATCCTAAACTTCAGTCCCATCCTTCTCTAACACCTGCAGTCCGAACTGACCATCCCAGTCTGCCCTAGCAACACACCAATTCACTCATACACTCTCTTTATCATTCTCTTATCACTGAAGACCTCACCTGTTCCCTTACCACTGTCCTTCAAAATATCAACCCATTCTTGTGTCGCCATATCCTCCATCAATTCACTTGTTCTGTATTTTGTTTAAATGCCACCGTCATATATTTTCAAAACCACTACCAATTTCTATTTGTTCGACCAAGCAGTGTCGTCTAGTACTTTCCCCACTCATTTTTGTGCAGAACATCCAACCCAACATCCAGTCCTCATCTAGCGCAGCTAAATGCCTCCCCATAGCCACAGCCCTCACAAATATCACCTAACAACTCTTTATCCATGCCTGTAACTCAAATGCCAGCTCTCCTTTCTCATTCTCAGTCTACTCTCCACCATAATGTCAACCAGTTCAACCATTACCTGGAACTGATCATCAAGCAGAATCAACACCATCGTCACCTTCAGAAAATCGTCACCAGCAAGCAGCTCACCCAAAAGAAGGTCAACTCCACCGAATCAGCGTCATCGTACATTTAATAATATCCACCTTTATCAATATTCATTGTTTTCTATTTATATTAGTTTTATGCTTGAAAACATTAGACAGAGGAATGGCCTATCTCGCTGCTATCAGCCAGCCCCCACATGAGGGAATGAAATTTATGACGCGGTAGTCACATGTCGCTGTGTGATATTTGGTTATTTTTCTGCTTAATTCTTGGCTATTTTTGAGGGTAGTGCATACGTTGCTTATTCAGAAAGAAGACTTCACATTACCTTATTTGAAATGAGCGTGTTCAGGTGCTTGTCCCACGGTCTTGTTTGACCGCTGCAGGTTAATCACAGAGGCTTGAAAGGAGGAATGTGGTTCCACAGGGCACTGTAGTTTGCGGATGTCGGGTGCAGAAGACGCCTATTCGACCCTTTGTCAGCAAATGCCAGGGTTTTCCCTTTTGAAGATAGTCTGCTGCTAAAGGACTGCAAGTCCCTAGTAACTGAAGAGCCAAAGAAACTGATATACCGGCCTAATATCGTGTAGTCCTCCGCGAGCACGCAGAAGTGCCACAGCACAATGTGGCATGCGCTCGACTTATTCTGAAGTAGTGGTGGATGGAAATTGTTAACACGCCCGGGGGTACAAATGGGGGTGGGCTGGTACCTTAAACTGGTTGTCGTTTCGTGACCGTGCGCCCTGTCCACACCACGTACCTGATAATCCCGCGGCGGTCGTACTATTCTGCTCCACAGCTGGCTTGTCTGAAATTATCTATCGAAATACACAAGCGTGTTAGGGGAGCCACTCAACGTTAAAACACAACACTGTTCTACATCTGGTATGAACAACTACACTCCTGGAAATGGAAAAAAGAACACATTGACACCGGAGTGTCAGACCCACCATACTTGATCCGGACACTGCGGGAGGGCTGTACAAGCAATGATCACACGCACGGCACAGCGGACACACCAGGAACCGCGGTGTTGGCCGTCGAATGGCGCTAGCTGCGCAGCATTTGTGCACCGCCGCCGTCAGTGTCAGCCAGTTTGCCGTGGCATACGGAGCTCCATCGCAGTCTTTAACACTGGTAGCATGCCGCGACAGCGTGGACGTGAACCGTATGTGCAGTTGACGGACTTTGAGCGAGGGCGTATAGTGGGCATGCGGGAGGCTGGGTGGACGTACCGCCGAATTGCTCAACACGTGGGGCGTGAGGTCTCCACAGTACATCGATGTTGTCGCCAGTGGTCGGCGGAAGGTGCACGTGCCCGTCGACCTGGGACCGGACCGCAGCGACGCACGGATGCACGCCAAGACCGTAGGATCCTACGCAGTGCCGTCGGGGACCGCACCGCCACTTCCCAGCAAATTAGGGACACTGTTGCTCCTGGGGTATCGGCGAGGACCATTCGCAACCGTCTCCATGAAGCTGGGCTACGGTCCCGGACACCGTTAGGCCGTCTTCCGCTCACGCCCCAACATCGTGCAGCCCGCCTCCAGTGGTGTCGCGACAGGCGTGAATGGACGGACGAATGGAGACGTGTCGTCTTCAGCGATGAGAGTCGCTTCTGCCTTGGTGCCAATGATGGTCGTATGCGTGTTTGGCGCCGTGCAGGTGAGCGCCACAATCAGGACTGCATACGACCGAGGCACACAGGGCCAACATCCGGCATCATGGTGTGGGGAGCGATCTCCTACACTGGCCGTACACCACTGGTGATCGTCGAGGGGACACTGAATAGTGCACGGTACATCCAAACCGTCATCGAACCCATCGTTCTACCATTCCTAGACCGGCAAGGGAACTTGCTGTTCCAACAGGACAATGCACGTCCGCATGTATCCCGTGCCACCCAACGTGCTCTAGAAGGTGTACGTCAACTACCCTGGCCAGCAAGATCTCCGGATCTGTCCCCCATTGAGCATGTTTGGGACTGGATGAAGCGTCGTCTCACGCGGTCTGCACGTCCAGCACGAACGCTGGTCCAACTGAGGCGCCAGGAGGAAATGGCATGGCAAGCCGTTCCACAGGACTACATCCAGCATCTCTACGATCGTCTCCATGGGAGAATAGCAGCCTGCATTGCTGCGAAAGGTGGATATACACTGTACTAGTGCCGAAATTGTGCATGCTCTGTTGCCTGTGTCTATGTGCCTGTGGTTCTGTCAGTGTGATCATGTGATGTATCTGACCCCAGGAATGTGTCAATAAAGTTTCCCCTTCCTGGGACAATGAATTCACGGTGTTCTTATTTCAATTTCCAGGAGTGTATATTCTGAGACGATAAAAGGAAGTCGCAGGTTGCACTGTTTACATTCTAATTCAGAAGTGTTATCCCAATTAATGGATGATTAACAGTCCACAATATCATTCGGACGAGAGTACGCGTAACCGACACGACGCGGGTGATTGTTGATGATGCGGAAGGCGAATGATCGCACGAAATTTCTTACGCTCGTCACGCATACACAAATATTTGGTACCAGTCCTCCTTGACACTAGTAATGATATTTTAACACTGTTCACAAAGTTGAATTTACAGTTCACAGTTCTCAGTTGTACGAGCGTGCGCGTAACCGTCGCGGCGCGGTTGATTGTTGATAATGCGGAAACGCGATGATCGAACGCACGTCCTCACGCTCGCTACAAGACACCGGCTCTTAAATGCTCTCTTTTGTGGTAAATAGTATTACTGATTCACATTAGTTCATTCCTGGAGACCGAACACGGCGCGGGTGATTGATACTGGACGGTACGACACGCAACGAGAGGATACACAAATACGTTATCAGCAGCACTGCACATTTTTAAATTACTTCTTGACGCACTTTCCTCTGAATCATTTCCATATTTCATCACTTTACTGTAATAACTCTTGTAGGAACACTTCAACTTCCATACTAACAATGCCTCTCACATGCAGAGCTACACACAACACAACACAACAGTTCCGTGTCCCGCGCTCGACTCTACTGACGCGGCTGCCCGCAAAGATACTCCGCAACCAAGCCAGCGATATGACAGTACGCTTACAAACTGACACCATGAATCCTCCAGGGCTGTCCATAAATTCGTAAGAGTACCAGGGGCTGGAGATCTCTTCTGATCAGCAAGTTGCAAGGCATCCCAGAGATGCTCAATAACGTTCATGTCTGTTGAGTTTGGTGGCCAGTGGCAGTGCTTAAACTCAGAAGAATGTTCCTGGAGCCACTCTGTAGCAATTTTGGACGTATGGCGTGTCGCATTGCCCTGTTGGAACTGCCCAAGAGGAATTGCTGGAACTGCGATATCGAAAACAGGATAAAAAATTCGGAGGCATTACTTTCAGGACCCCTTCGTATTAAATTGTACTGTAAGAACGGAATAAATTGCAGCAAGGTTTTATGAATGGTAAATGTAGCTTCCGGTGAGACTGTTGTAAGTAAAACAAGCATGTAGGAGGGGTATGTTGGTTTCGAAGAAGACCGTAAAGTAGTTGAATATAACTTTCGCCCTGGTTGCCTTAAAACTGCATTAACCGATGAAATCGTGGAAAAAGTGGAAGAAATGATTATGAACGATCGCCGAACCACAATCACGTATGTCGTTGACGATGCTGGCGTGTCAGGTGGTTCATGCTGAGAAATGGTTTCAAATTTTTTGGGTACGAAAAACGTGATAGGAAAATTTGTTCCAAAAATTGTCGGTTTCGAACAAAAACAGCGACGAATGCAAGTGGCCCAGCTGTCGCTGGATGAAGTAAACAACGATACAGGACTGCTGAAACGTGTCGTAAGAAGTTGTTTTGCGGATATGCCGTCGAAATTAAGGTTCAGTCGTCCCAATGAAAGCATTCTGGATCGCCATTACCGAAAAAAGGTCGACACGTACGGTCAGATATGAATGTAAGGCCCACTATGCGCTTTCATTTTAACGGTATAGTTTATCATGAGTTGTTGCCACAACGCCGAGCGGTTAGTCAGAAGTACTAATAAGGAGTACCACTTACAGATTCAGCGACCATTGGGTGAAGCAATCGGAAAATAACTCCAAGATTTGCAGCGAAACAATTCTTGGCTTTTGCTTCTTGATAATAAATGCGCCCGCTCACACTTTGCTGTCTGTTCAAGAATGTTTGATCGAAAACAATACTACACATTCGCCAGACATGGCCCCATATGACTTTCTTTCAGTTTATAAAAATAAAGAAAACATTAAAGAGGCGTCGATTCACAACAACGGTTGAGAATAAAAACGGGTCGCTGAGAGACGTAAAAGCTGCCCGAGTAATCGAGTTCCAGAATGGTTTCGGGGTTTGGAGAAAGGACTGGCGTAAGTGTATAGTATCATATAAGGACTATTTTTGAGGGCATGAGTTTGGTATATATGAACGCGTAAAATACTTTTATAAAATAAAAATTATCGTTACTTTTGGAACACGCCTCGTACAGCTGGAAGACGCACAAAACCAACGCATCTTCAGAACAGCTAAAGTGATGTTTGCGAGTCTCCGAGATGAGAAACGAGCCTTTTTTTTTTCATCAGTCTTCTGACTGGTTTGATGCGGCCCGTCACGAATTCCTCTCCTGTCCTAACCTCTTTATCTCAGAGTAGCACTTGCAACCTACGTCCTCAATTATTTGGTGGATGTATCCAATCTCCCTCTACAGTTTTTGCCCTCTATAGCTCCCTCTAGTACCATGGAAGTCATTCCCTCGTGTCTTGACAGATGTCCTATCATCCTGTACCTTCCCATTACCAGTGTCTTCCACATATTTCTTTCCTCTCCGATTCTGCGCAGAACCTCCTCATTCCTTACCTTATCAGTCCACCTAATTTTCAACACTCGTATGTAGCACCATCTCCAATGCTTCGATTCTCTTCTGTTCCGGTTTTCCCACAGTCCATGTTTCGCTACCATAAAATGCTGTACATTCTCAAATTAACGCAGATATTTGATATTAGTAGACTTCTCTTGGCCGGGAATTCCCTTTTTGTCATTGCTAGTCTGCTTTTGATGTCCTCTTTGCTCTGTCCGCCATTGGTTATTTTATTGCCTAGGTATCAGAATTCCTTAACTTCATCTACTTCGTGACCATCAATCCTGATGTTAAGTTTCTCGCCTCCTCATTTCTACTACCTTCGTCTTTCTTCGATTTACTCTCAATCCATACTCTGTACTCATTAGACTGTTCATTCCGTTCAGCGGATCATGTAATACGTCTTCACTTTCACTCAAGATAACAATGTCATCAGCGGATCGAATCATTGACATTCTTTCACCTTAAATTTTAATTCCACTCCCGAACCTTTATTTTATTTTTATTGCTTCCTCGATGTACAGATTGAACAGTAGGGTCGAAAGGCTACATCCCTGTCTTAAACCCTTCTTAATACAAGCTCTTCATTCTTGGTCGTCCACTTAGTATTCCCTCTTGGCTGTTGTACATATTATATATGACCCGTCTCTCCCTACTTTTTTCGGAATTTACATTACGGAACGCTTTTTCCAGGTCGACAAATCCTATGAACATGTCTTGATTTTTCTTTAGTCATGCTTCCATTATTAACCGTAACGTCAGAATTGCCTCTCTTGCGCCTTTATCGTTCCTAAAGCCAAACTGATCGTCATATAGGGCAACAACAATTTTTTTTCCATTCTTCTGCATATTATGGATGCATGAGCTGTTAAGCTGATTGTGGTAACTCTCGCACTTGTCAGCTCTTTCCGTCTTCGGAATTGTGTGGATGATACTTTTCCGAAAGTTAGATGGTATGTCGCCAGACTCATACATTCGACGCACCAACGTGAATATCGTTTTGTTGCCACTTCCCCGATTTTAGAAATTCTGATGGAATGTTATCTATTCCTCTGTCTTATTTGATCTTAAGTCCTCCAAAGCTCTTTTAAATTCTAATACTGGATCCCTTCTAAATCGACTCCTATTTCTTCTTCTATCACATCAGACAAATCTTCCCACTCGTAGAGGCTTTTAATGTATTCTTTCCACCTATCCGCTCTCTCCTCTGCGTTTAACAGTGGAATTCCCGTTGCATTCTTATCGTTATCACCCTTTCTTTTAATGTCAGCGAAGGTTGTTTTGACTTTACTGTACGCTGAGTCTGTTCTTCCGACAATCATTTCTTTTCCGATGTCTTCACATTTTTCCTGCAGCCATTTCGTCTTAGCTTCCCTGCACTTGCTATTTATTTCAGTCCTCAGCGACTTGTATTTCTGTATTACTGAGTTTCCCGGAACATTTTTGTACTTCCTCCTTTCATTGATCAGTTGAAGTATTTCTTCTATTACCCATGCTTTCTTCGCTGTTATCTTCTTTGTATCTATGTTTTTCTTCACAACTTCTGTGATGGCCCTTTTTAGAGATGTCCATTCCTCTTCAGCTGTACTGCCTACTGAGATATTCATTATTGATGTATCTACAGCCGTATTTCTTAGTACTTCCTTATCCCACTTCTTTGCATACTGATTCTTCCTGACTAATGTCTTAAACTTCAGTCTACTCTTCATCACTACTACATTGTGATCTGTCTCTATATCTGCTCCTGTGTACGCCTTACAATCCAGCATCTGACTTCGGAATCTCTGTCTGACCATGATGTAATCTAACTGACATCTTCCCGTATCACCCGGCCTTTACCAAGTATACCTCCTCCTCTTGTGACTCTTGAACAGAGTATTCGCTATTACTAGCTGAAACTTGTTACAGAACTAAATTAGCCTTTCTCCTCTCTCATTCCTTGTCCGAAGTCCATGTTCTCCTGTAACCTTTTCTTCTACTCCTTCCCCGACATCTGCATTCCAGTCCCCCATGACTATTAAATATTTATCTCCCTTTATATACTGTATTACCCTTTCAGTATCCTCATACACGTTCTCTATCTCTTCAGCTTGTGACGCCAGCATGTACGAGGGTTGACTGAAAAGTAATGCCTCCATCTTCCTAGCCCTTCAACAGTTGGCAGCATTGGTATGCGGCAGGTACTGGCTTGTTCCGTAGCCTCTTCTCTACAGCTCCAGTTGGCGGGAAGCCTTAGCACTGAACGGTAGTGTTGTTACAGTGTGAGGTATGGAACCCTGTGCAGACGGTCGGCCAATGCGATTTAAGCATCGTGCAGTCAGTGAATTCTTGACAGAAGAAGGTGTCACCCCGAAGGAGATACATCAGAGAATGAAAGCAGTTTATGGTGATTGTGTTGTGTGAGTACTGTGCGTCGTTGATCGAGTAAGTTTAAAGATGTTGAAGTGGGAACATCTGACCTGCGTGACAAACAAAGAGTTGGACGTCCTGTGACAGCAACCACCGAGTTTCACAAGCAAAATGTTGACAGATTGATTCAGGACGATTGTCGTATCACTCAGATAGAAATTGCAAGCACAATCGGCATTTCACAAGAACGTGTGGATCACATTATTGTTTTCCTGCATCATGACAATGCCAAACCACACACCTCACGAGCCACCACAGCAGAACTTCAGAGACTGAATCTCACCACCATATGGCATCCTCCATACAACCTAGATTTAGCACCGTCCGTCTTCCATCTGTTCCCGATAATGAAAGACGATCTGCGGGGACATCATTATGCTTCTGATGGAGACGTTTGAGAGAACTGTGAGACAGTGGTTGCGGAAAAAAGTGTCGACTTCTTCCGTGACGGATTCAGAAAACTTGTTTATCGTTGGCAGAAATGTATTCAGTTGGCTGGTGATTAGGTGGAAAAGTGAATATTGGTAACTAAAGGCTGGTGATTAGGTGGAAAAGTGAATATTGGTGACTAAAGATCACATTCTAAGGTTTATTTCTGCGTTTGATTTATTAAAATATTCCCACCCAAACCCTATTAACGAAGGTGGAGGCATTACTTTTCATTCAACCCTCGTATACCTGAACTATTGTTGTTGGTGTTGGTTTACTGTCTACTCTGATAAGAACAACCCCGTCACTGAACTGTTTGCAGTAACACACTCTCTGCCCTACCTTCCTATTCATAACGAATACTACTCCCATTACACCATTCTCTACTGCTGTTGATATTACCCGATACTCATCTGACCAGAAATCCTTGTCTTCTTTCCACTTTGTAACACCATAGCTCTAATGCTGTATTCATTTATTTTGCCTTTTGTTTTGGTTTAATGTTATATCGTTGAGCTTCTGTAAATGTGTTTGCTTTAATAGATAACATAAAATTGTATACTCTTTTCTTTGTAAAAACTTTGATGTCATGATTTGATTCTATGCAATGTAGTGTATCTGTCATTAAAATTCTTTGTCCCAATTGGAGGGAGACAAAACTTAGTGTATATATTTGGGACTTGTTTGAATAATTTTGTGTAGAACTACCAATATATGCAAATGTTCTGTTTTATTGAAAATGTTTGTTCTCTGTTATGTAAACTGCTGACCTTCACTTAGGATTCTTAGTTATTTTATATGTAAAAGGTAGTGTGGTTCCCCTCGGGAACGGAACTTAGTAGCGCGCGCAAATTGTGGTTGGCCTAGGTAGAAAAGGTGGAACAAGAGTCAGTCGGGGACGAGCTACCAAACTGTCAATTGCTCATGTAAAAGCTACATATTGTGCTGGTGCCGAGAGAGGCTTTCCGTGCCACTTTCCAATGCCTCGGATGGGTGGATAAAGAACTGGAGCTATTCTGGAATTGATGTCTATCATCGCCACCAACAAATGACAGATTCCGGTAAGACTACCTGCAAATCCACCTACCAACATTCAATTGCCACCACACTGCGCAATCACTATTAATGGAACACTATAGTAATGTACAGTGAAGGATCAGCTCATTGGATGTTTAGTGTACTCAAATACAAGGTAAATATTAACTGAACTTTTGTATCTACCGTGATTTATCCTCAGTCACATATCCACTTAGGTTTCCTCCCACACTATAGTGCTTACGGAGTGTCCTTTATTGAAAGAAAGTTAAAGTTAATGTGGCAAGAGAGTGAGCTAAAGTACATGATGCTTGCTGAAAATAATTTTTCTATTAAAATTGCTTATTAATATGTTGTTGCCAATTTCAAAGTGGCTGAGCGGTTCTAGGCGCTACAGTCTGGGACCACGAGGCCACTACGGTCACAGGTTCGAATCCTGCCTCGGGCATGGATGTGTGTGATGTCCTTAGGTTAGTTAGGTTTAAGTAGTTCTAAGTTCTAGCGGACTGATGACCTCAGAAGTTAAGTCCCATAGTTCTCAGAGCCATTTGAACCAATTGAACCAATTTCAAAATTAAAAGTTCTTAAGACTGAGGCTTATAAAGTTTTGCTTAGTACATGATCACATTGCTGCCTGTTGTAAATCGCAGAAGGTGAGTCAGTATCTTACAAATATGTTAATTTTGTGTCTCACTGTAGTAAAAGTGCAGTTGTGGAAAGTTATATACTCATGGTTGCTGAGCACTGGTTTCTTTTGTATATTGAAAGTGCATATTAACAGTGTAATAGGATCCACAGTTTATCCTTTATGCTCATGATAAATAACAATTAATAGAAATAAAATTATAAACAGCCGACCAGTTGCAATGGATAAAGAATTCTCTACCTAGGTTTCAACAAATTTAAATTTGTCTTCTTCAGAAGGTGGCCTAAGGACAATGAACATCATAGCTTACATTAGAAAGGAATGAAACTTAAGTCAAGAATAGATTTTAACACAAATTAGAGAGCTCTTGCATAACAAAAATATGAGAACGACGACTGGTACTTACAATTTTACATTAGTAAGGACTAATGTACCATCGCCGTTTTTACAAATGTCGGCATAGATCCATTTGTCAAAATGAAAATATAGCCCTAGAAATAGGGTTTGTCACGTAAATATAAATTAGTACATGGATGTTGCAGAGCTCACAACCGACTGAGTGTAATCGGCCAGCGTAGTTACTCTGCGGCCAGGGCAGGTGGCGCTCATGGCGCGAACCATGAGCCAATTGGCGTACAAAAGCAACGTGTAAATTATCAGTATTACTAACGTCCTTAGATAAAGTAACAATAAAAAGAAGGAAATCTTTTAAAACTCCCGTTATAACAGTATGGGAGCTTTGGTACAATTAATGTAGTTATACATCAAAAAGACAGGTGGCGCTTACGCCGCGAGAGTTACGCACAGTGGCATATACAGCCAAAATATAAAAATTACATTACTATATTAGTGAAGCCCACAAACGGTATATATGTCAGAACTTTAAAATTGACAATAATGGCTCTTAAGACAGAATTACGAACCCTGGTCCACAATCGAGTTAATACACATTCGCAGGGAACCAACATTTTAAAGCCAGACAAAATCACGTAAGGGCCGATGTAGTGGCAGCCATACATTGTGAGAAAACCACATTACATAAAGGGTAGTGAGCTTAAAGATTTGAAAGTGCATCATAGCTTCCTGAGAAAATAGACCACTGAGGTTACCAGCATTAATGTTATACCATAAACAGTACATGTTTAAAGCCTTTGAAAAATTGTCTACAAGCAAGGTTCAATTGGTCGTTCAGTATATTACCGTCTTTGAGCTCTAGATGTTTAAAAATTTGTAACTCTGCCCACAGATCTAGTCTACGACCTTTGACTTGTCTGTGTAGGATAACCGTGTCTTCTAACTGTTTAGGCGTATGGCCGGCTATCAAGAGGTGTTCAGCAAAAGTAGAGCTGTGTACATTCGCTCCTTTTTTTACCAAATAGGTGTTCTTTATATCTTGTTTTCACAGCTCTGCCTGTTTGACCAATATAATATGAAGGACAGTTATCACAGATTAGTTTGTAAACACCTGAATTGGAAAACCAATCGCTGGCAATCTCTACTGAATGTACAAGATTTCATTTTAAACTGTTAACTGTAGAGAAGGAGACGTTACAGTTATATTTTTTCTTTAGAAGACGTTTAATCCTATACGATATATTACCCAAGAAAGGAATGGAAATAAATTTTTTAGCTTCTTTGCTATCAGTGGGGAGGTTGTTGCTCAAAGTCGAACAGTTTTGGGAAATTTTCTTACTGAACAAGTAATCGATAATATTGTGATTGTACCCATTATTAGCCGCAACCGCTTTGATGACATTCAATTCCTTTTGTTGATCGGCAGGTGATAAAGGAGTAGTTACCATTCCGTGAATGGCAGAATGAAAAAACGCCAATTTATGAACTTTTGGATGAGTTGAGTCAGCAGGGATGACATTATCTGAATACATTTCCTTACGGAAGATATTGAAATTGAAGGAACTATCCTGTACAGAAATTGTTAAATCGAGGAAGTTACGGCGATGGTACATTAGTGTATACTAATGTAAAATTGTAAGTGCCAGCCGTCGTTCTCATATTTCTGTAATGCAAGAGCTCTCTAATTTGTGTTAAAATCTATTCTTGACTTAAGTTTCATACCTTTCTAATGTAAGCTATGATGTTCATTGTCCTTAGGCCACCTTGTGAAGAAGACAAATTTAAATTTGTTGAAACCTAGGTAAAGAATTCTTTATCCATTGCAACTGGTCGGCTGCTTATAATTTTATTACGTGGAACCGTTGCTGTTGTGCAGCTATGTTTAAAATACTAATTAATAGAAAGACCAGTATTTATGAAAACAATAATTTCTTTATTCAAAAGACAGTGAGAATCAACCTGTTAGTGAATTCCATTTAACTTTCATTCTAAATAGAATGGTATTTAGTTGAGAGAGACTTAACCTGTGATCAGTTCATAATTTTGCAGTAAACTACTTTACAATCTTATGTCAGCTAGGAAAATGTGTGAAAAGTAATACTGAACCTATGTCCAATTTATGATTATACAGTGAATATTAACAGTAATGTTATAAAGACCATTCAGTCTGAATAATCCCTGAAAGTATTATTGTGTATTGTTATCTGTTATGTTTATGCAAATAGTTTGTTCTGATCTGTCAGCTCCAATCTAACCGTAAACATATGTAGGTGTCAGAGTTCATTGCACTCTCGCGTGGCAAAGTATAGATTGTGTTTGTCCATGAAAGTTACTCACACTTATATTCTTGAACAAGAATGTCAATCATTCTCGTGCCTAATTAGGCTGGCGACCGTTTTCCATATTCTTTGAACAGTGTAGATTGGTAAAATATTGTTTGTTACTGTTTAAATATTTACGTAATTCTGACTTTCACCTCCGATGAGCCACCTCCGTTAGGTACAACACGGTCAACACAACAAAATTCCTCTGAGAGGGTAACACTGCTCTGCTTCTTCATACTGCAATTACTTGAATAAAAATAATTTAATTATGCGAACTGCCTTCAGCTTTGAGGTTATGGTATAGTAGTAGCGGACAGGAGTGTTATACGTGGCTTTTCCGTGACATGACTATTTGTTCTGTTGGGGTATACTACGTAATAATCCAAACTTGGTATTTGATTGCACAAGCTACGTAAATGCAGTTGCAGTGTTATAACTTCACTTCACTGACCCCTACCATATCTAGATTGAGCCTTGGCATTTCCATTTTCAGATTTTCTAGTTTCCCTACCACGTTCATGCTTCTGACATTCCATTTCCAGACTCGTAGAACGAGCTACTGGTACCCAACAGCCAGATGAACGTCGTGCTAGGTGCAGTGTTAGAAAACATGTGGCTCAAACTGAAAAAAAAAGCCGACAACAAATAGATTGGTAGTCAGGGGCTCATATTGTTAGCAAATCAACAGATTGTACGAGTAATAATACTTAGAAAGTGCATTTCGTGTGCAAAAATACGCTTTTTTTAAAATGGAACAACGCCTATTGACTTCAACAGACCACAAGTAGGATAAATTAAAATGTAAGTGATGTTCGCAGCAAGATTCTAGTGCGAGTCGTTTACGAGATATCGTACACTACTGGCCATTAAAATTGCAACACCAAGAAGAAATGCAGATGATGAACGGGTATTCATTGGACAAATATATTATACTAGAACTGACATGTGATTACATTTTCACGCAATTTGGGTGCATAGATCCTGAGAAATGAGTACCTAGAACAACCACCTCTGGCCGTAATAACGACCTTGATACGCCTGGGCATTGCGTCGAACAGAGTCTGGATGGTGCGTACAGGTCCAGCTGCCCATGCAGCTTCAACACGATACCACAGTGTATCAAGAGTAGTGACTGGCGTATTATGACGAGCCAGCTGCTCGACCACCATTGAGCAGACGTTTTCAGTTGGTGAGAGATCTGCAGAATGTGCTGGCCAAGGCAGCAGTCGAACATTTTCTGTATCCAGAAAGGCCCGTACAGGACCTGAAACATGCGGTCGTGCATTATCCTGCTGAAATGTAAAGTCTAGCGGGGATAGAATGAAGGGTAGAGCCACGGGTCGCAACACAATTGAAATGTAACGTCCACTGTTCAAAGTGCCGCCAATGAGAACAAGAGGTGACCGAGACGTGTAACCAATGGCACCCCATACCATCACGCCGGGTGATACGCCAGTATGGCGATGACGAATACACGCGTCCAATGTGCGTTCACCGATGATGATGCTGTAAACATAACCTGGATTCATCCGAAGAAATGACGTTTTGCCATTCGTGCACCCAGGTTACTCGTTGAGTACACCATCGCTGGCGCTCCTGTCTGTGATGTAGCGTTAAGGGCAAACGCAGCCATGGTCTCCGAGCTGACAGTCCACGCTGTCGCAAACGTCGAACTGTTCGTGCAGATGGTTGTTGTCTTGCAAACGTCTCCATCTGTTGACTCAGGGATCGAGACGTGGCTGCACGATCCGTTACAACCATGCGGATAAGGTGCCTGTCATCTCCACTGGTAGTGATACGAGGCTGTTGGCATCCAGCACGGCGTTCCGTATTACACTCCTGAACCCACCGATTTCATGTTCTGCTAATAGTCATTGGATCTCGACCAACGCGAGCAGCAACGTCGCGATACGATAAACCGCAATCGCGATAGGCTACAATCCGACCTGTATAAAAGTCGGAAACGTGATGGTACGTATTTCTCCTCCTTACAGGAGGCATCACAACAATGTTTCACCAGACAATGCCGGTCAACTGCTGTTTGTTTATGAGAAATCGGTTGGAAACTTTCCTCATGTCAGTACGTTGTAGATGTCGCCACCGGTGCCAACCTTGTGTAAATGCTCTGAAAAGCCAATCATTTTCATATCACAGCATCTTCTTTGTGTCGTTTAAATTTCGTTCGTGTCTGTAGCACGTCATCTTCGTCGTGTAGCAATTTTAATGGCCTCTAGTGTACAACAGCGACTGCACCTTTTTCCGTGACCCCCCCCCCTCCGCCCCCAAGAAACGCTTTATACAACCTCCCCTGCTACTGCACCTGTTATTTGTGTGTGTACATTGCACGTTGACGTCGAACATAGTCGGTGAACACTCTGTCTCTGTCTCTGTCTCTCTCTCTCTCTCTCTCTCTCTCTCACACACACACACTACTACAATATGTTTGAGCCCCTGAGTACCAATCGATTCTGCGGTGCAAGTTCCAGGTGATTCACGACCTGGAACTTGCACCGCAGATGTCGCGGAAATGGATTCACAGAATGGGTAGATAGCCAGGAGCTCGTATTTTTTGGCGAATAGGCATACTGTAATAATATTGTATTTTTTGTGCAAAAATTCACATTTTAAATGGAACAATCCCTGCTAACATTAACATACTAAAATTAGAGTAAATTAGAATATCAGTGGTGTTTTGCTGCAGGATTCTAGTACGAGTCGTTTATGAAACACCGAATTTAAAAGTTTCCACACAGACACTTGCTTGTGCAATTCAACCAGCGTTGTTGTAGGTACGGTGTCGTTATGTTTGCTTACAGTGTACTTGTGTGTTCCTCGAGTGCACTGCTACTTGGTGGTCAGTTAGTGAATGACAGTCCAAGCAGTAGGTCGTGAGTGGACGAAGGGATTTACAAAAGCAGGAAAAGCAGACATGCCCATGGTGTATGGAGAGTGTAGGAAGAATGCATTTCATCCTTGTATGGTGTATGCAGCAAGATATCCTAATAGACGTCAACCACCACCGAATTCACTTATCAACATCTTCAACTGGTTATGTGAAAGTAGTTACGTAACACCTAGGAAACGTAGCAGAAAGAACAAGTGCCGACAGAAGAGTGGGAAATTAATGGTAATTAATACAGGATACTCCAGATGTATCATGTATCTTGTTTAGTGATGAAGCCACATTTACAAACTATGGCCAGGTAAACCGCCGAAGTATATACTATTGGTCTGTTGACAATCCATGTTGGCTACCTCAGGTGGAACGTCGGCATCCATGGAGTGTAAACGGATGGCATGGGATTGTAAACCATCAGCTCATAGGCCGGTTTTTCGTGGACGAAACACTGAACGAGGGCAAGTATTGCAGCAACCTAATAGACTATCTTCCACGAAAGCTTGAAGACGTTTATCTGCAGACTACAAGGAGCTTATAGTATCAACATGGTGATTGTCAGTTTATAGCGCTCGAAGTACTACAGCATGTCTCCACCAATTGTTTCCAAATCGTTGGAACCTTGGCCCGCACGTTTCCCGGATATGATGGCTGCAGACGTTTTTTGTTGCGGAAGCTGAAAGACGATGTCTACAAGGAAATTCCGACTCCACCCGGTGATACGCAGAGACGTATTACCGCAGCCTGCTCGGGCATCTTCGCTGAAATGTTGGCAGTCGGTGCGTACTAAACTGCAAGTGTGTAGCGCCGCTACCGGAGGTCATTTTAAACACAGCCTGTGATTATCAGTTACTGGTCAAAATCCGCATAACTAGTGTGTGTACTTCTGTTGTTTCTTAATATCACAGGTATTGTACAAATGTCGGTGTTGGAACTTTTCAAAATGGTTCAAATCGCTCTAAGCACTTTGGGACTTACCATCTGAGGTCATCAGCCCCTAGACTTCGAAGTACTTTAACCTAACTAACCTAAGGACAGCACACACATCCATGCCCGAGGCAGGATTCGAACCTGCGACCATAGCAGCAGTGCGGTTCCAGACTGAAGCGCTTAGAACCGGCCGCTGTGGCCGAGCGGTTCTAGGCACTTCAGTCTGGAACCGCGCGACCGCTACGGTCGCAGGTTCGAATCCTGCCTCGGGCATGGATGTGTGTGATGTCCTTAGGTTAGTTAGGTTTAAGTAGTTCTAAGTTCTAGGGAACTGATGACCTCAGATGTTAAGTCCCATAGTGCTCAGAGCCATTTGAACCATTTGATATGCAAATGATTAGCTTTAAGGAGCATTCACACAAGGTTGGCGCCTACATCGTGCTGACATGAGGAAAGTTTCCAACCGATTTCTCATACACAAACAGCAGTTGACCGGCGTTGCCTAGTGAAACGTTGTTGTGATGCCTCGTGTAAGGAGGAGAAATGCGTACCATCACGTTTCCGACTTTGATAAAGGTCGGATTGTAGCCTATCGCGATTGCGGTTTATCGTATCGCGACGTTGCTGCTCGCGTTGGTCGAGATCCAATGACTGTTAGCAGAACATGGAATCGGTGGGTTCAGGAGGGTAATACGGAACGCCGTGCTGGATCCCAACGGCCTCGTATCACTAGCAGTCGAGATGACTGGCATCTTATCCGCATGGTTGTAACGGATCGTGCAGCCACGTCTCGATCCCTGAGTCAACAGATGGGGACGTTTACAAGACAACAACCATCTGCACGAACAGTTCGACGACGTTTGCAGCAGCATGGACTATCAGCTCGGAGACCATGGCTGCGGTTACCCTTGACGCTGCATCGCTGACATGAGCGCCTGTGATGGTGTACTCAACGACGAACCTGGGTGCACGAATGGCAAAACGTCATTTTTTCGGATGAATCCAGGTTATGTTTACAGCATTATGATGGTAGCATCCGTGTTTGCGACATCGCGGTGACCGCACGTTGGAAGCGTGTATTCGTCATTGCCATACTGGCGTATCACCGGGCGTGATGGTATGGGGTGCTGTTGGTTACACGTCTCGGTCACCTCTTGTTCACATTGGCGGCACTTTGAACAGTGGACGTTACATTTCAATTGTGTTACGACCCGTGGCTCTACCCTTCATTCGATCCCCTCGAAAGCCTACATTTCAGCAGGATAGTGCACAACCACATGTTGCACCTCCTGTACGGGCCTTTCTGGATACAGCAAATATTCGACTGCTGCCTTGGCCAGCACATTCTCCAGATCTCTCACCAATTGAAAACGTCTGGTCAATGGTGGCCGAGCAACTGGCTCGTCACAATACGGCAGTCACTACTCTTGATACGCTGTGGTATCGTGTTGAAGCTTGTAACCTCCCCACAGAAATAAAAGAAAATATTTAAATGAAAATGGAGCCAAGTGTGACCTCTTAGCAAAAATAAAAGAAAAGTCTATGATAATGAAAACGAGCCAAATGTTTGCTCCCCACCAAAATTATAGAATAATAATGACCCAAATGTAAACTCGACACAAAAATTAAGAAATGAAGATTAATCATTACATCTATCTACATCTATACTCCGCGAGCCACCTTACGGTGTGTGGCGGAGGGTACTTATTGTACCACTATCTGATCCCCCCTTCCCTGTTCCATTCACGAATTGTGCGTGGAAAGAACGACTGCTTGTAAGTCTCCGTATTTGCTCTAATTTCTCGGATCTTTTCGTTGTGATCATTACGCGAGATATATGTGGGCGGTAGTAATATGTTGCCCATCTCTTCCCGGAATGTGCTCTCTCGTAATTTCGATAATAAACCTCTCCGTATTGCGTAACGCCTTTCTTGAAGTGTCCGCCACTGGAGCTTGTTCAGCATCTCCGTAACGCTCTCGCGCTGACTAAATGTCCCCATGACGAATCGCGCTGCTTTTCGCTGGATCATGTCTATCTCTTCTATTAATCCAACCTGGTAAGGGTCCCATACTGATGAGCAATACTCAAGAATCGGACGAACAAGCGTTTTGTAAGCTACTTCTTTCGTCGATGAGTCACATTTTCTTAGAATTCTTCCTATGAATCTCAACCTGGCGCCTGCTTTTCCCACTATTTGTTTTATGTGATCATTCCACTTCAGATCGCTCCGGATAGTAACTCCTAAGTATTTTACGGTCGTTACCGCTTCCAATGATTTACCACCTATGGCATAATCGTACTGGAATGGATTTCTGCCCCTATGTATGCGCATTATATTACATTTATCTACGTTTAGGGAAAGCTGCCAGCTGTCGCACCATGCATTAATCCTCTGCAGGTCCTCCTGGAGTACGTACGAGTCTTCTGATGTTGCTACTTTCTTGTAGACAACCGTGTCATCTGCAAATAGCCTCACGGAGCTACCGATGTTGTCAACTAAGTCATTTATGTATATTGTAAACAATAAAGGTCCTATCACGCTTCCCTGCGGTACTCCCGAAATTACCTCTACATCTGCAGATTTTGAACCGTTAAGAATGACATGTTGTGTTCTTTCTTCTAGGAAATCCTGAATCCAATCACAAACCTGGTCCGATATTCCGTAAGCTCGTATTTTTTTCACTAAACGTAAGTGCGGAACCGTATCAAATGCCTTCCTGAAGTCCAGGAATACGGCATCAATCTGCTCGCCAGTGTCTACGGCACTGTGAATTTCTTGGGCAAATAGGGCGAGCTGAGTTTCACATGATCTCTGTTTGCGGAATCCATGTTGGTTATGATGAAGGAGATTTGTATTATCTAAGAACGTCATAATACGAGAACACAAAACATGTTCCATTATTCTACAACAGATTGACGTAAGCGAAATAGGCCTATAATTATTCGCATCTGATTTATGACCCTTCTTGAAAATGGGAACGACCTGCGCTTTCTTCCAGTGCTAGGTACTTTACGTTCTTCCAGCGATCTACGATAAATTGCTGATAGAACCCACAATAATAGGGCAGCAGCACTGACCTTAGGCCCTGTGCAATAATTAATCTGATAAATTGATTCTGGGAGGAAAAGCATAGGAAATATTGGTTCAATTGAAATGAATATTTTTCTTTAAAACGATTACTTTGAAAACCAAATTATTATTGGGGCATTTCTTGAACAAATTAATTACAATTAACATACATTATCTGATGTGCGCAATGCTGCTTCATAACCTTTTTAACAATATACCTCGTCCTGAACCTTGACCAGAGATGTAAAGTGTACCAGACTACTACTGCCGACTGAGTGCCACTCGCAACTGAACTCTCGCGCGGTCAAGCGCAGACTAGCAACGATAAATAACTCTCTGGTCAGAGATTCTGTCATGCCTCACCATCGCTGGTACTGATTAAATACGCGTTTCAAGCTGCATGGGCAGCTGGACCTGTACGCGCCATCCAAGCTCTGACACAATGCCCAGGCGTATCAAGGTCGTTATTACGGCCAGAGGTGGTTGTTCTGGGTACTGATTTCCCAGGATCTATGCACCCAAATGGCGTGAAAATGTATTCACATATCAGTTCTAGTATAATATATATGTCCAATGAATACCCGTTTATCATCTGCATCTCTTCTTGGTGCAGCAATTTTACTGGCCAGTAGTGTAGTTCTTAAGGATACCGTGGTATGATAAAATAGCTCTATTTAAAACTGGCTGAGCCGTGGTAAAATTTGCTGTTTTGAAGAGCGCGCCGCAGCGCGTATTGTAAAGCAGTTGCCTTCCGTTTCTGGCAGTGGCACCACTGTGGCAGTCGCAGCTTTGGTGCCTCCCTCTGCTGGGAAAGGGGAAAAGTTGCCTGTTCACGTGCATTTAAGGGGCGCTATGAGCTCGGCAGTCGGTCAGTCTCGGCGAGTCTGGTCAGTTGGTCAGCCGGGTCAGTGTGGGGCAGTCAGTGTCTGTTTGTCGTCGGAGTGCTAGTATGTGTTAGGCCGCCAGTCTGCTCGAGTTTGTTCAGGCAATTGTCATTGGCCGTTAGATCGATCGGTTGGTCGGTCCCACGCTGGGACACAAGAAGACTTGTCCGCCTTGAGCGTCGGCGTATGTGAGGTTGTCAACTCACTGGCTTCGCGGCCGACACGAGAGCAACAGGAGCCAATCCTCGACATCGGTCTGGCCGTTGCGAGCTGCGACGTCGTGAGACGGGAGATCGGCGCGCCTTCCTGCGTCCGTTGAAGCGGCTGGCAGCGGACGGTTCGGGAGAGCGTTTTGGGGATGCTGCCTCAGGTCTTCGCCAGACATCGCAGTTTATTAGAAGTTAAGTGATCGAGATATGTTGTTTCATTTACTTGTCAAATTCTACTTGTTTTCTTGGTCAGTCTGTCGTCTCCAGCTTTCTCGTCTGTCTCTCGTCCGCATTTGTTAGACAGTTAGTGTCTGTCTGTCCGTCTGCCGTACGTTAATAGCTGCCTCTGTCATATTTGTCGGATTCGGTGTTATCGAATTTATTGCTTAAGGTGTAAAGGCCGAATCCCAGAAATATGTTTCATCTTGCCTATCATCTTGAGAGGCGGTATATGTGTAATGTTGAGCATGTTTGTACATTTTATGTAAGACTGCATTTCATAGGTTTTATTTAAATGGTGATTTTAGTATGTAAAGTTGTCACCCTTCTACCGTAAGAGTTCTTTTAAAAACAAGTTGCACTTTCGGTGGCAAATAATTTTTAAGGTGAGTGTTTTGTACCATTTCCATCCCTCTTACGGGGTGCATAGTTTATGTGTTTGTGTGAGTTGATTAAATTTTTTAGTTTCAAGTAATCTGGTGTGTTGCAGATTTGCACCAGTGTAGTCTTTCTGAGGTTGTTGTGAGCGGTCGTGACTACGGCGGTGTTAAAAGGGAGCGGCAAGGCTCTCAGCCCCAAGCTCATAGTATAAAAAAAAATGTTATTTTTGCCTCTGAATAAATTTTAACTTGATATTTACAGGGTGCTTTCTGATTATAATTTTAAATCTGTTTAAAAAAAGGGCTTTTAGGAATAAAATTACCATTTATTAAAAAATATTTAATTTGTGTCATCAGTTAACCATTTACAGCTACTTCTACGCTCACGTAGTGCGATTAAATGTGTTACGTTTTTGATGAATCGCTAGTAAATAAAGTAAATTTTTGAGGAAAGGTTTTGGATGTAAAAATCCACGGGTCACTGGTACTGAGGCAACTCTTGTGCACCATGGGCCATAGGTAACAAGAGTAAACGACGGCTATGGAGATGTGTGCTGCTGACCAGCTGACCACCCAAATGAACAAAGAAGCTACCGACTGTCTCCTCAACAACTGTTCAGCGAACTCTGCTGCGTATGGGCCTCTGCAGCTGGCGGCTGGCTCATGCAACCGTGCTGACTGCCGTTCATCGGCGACAAAGGCTGGCTTTTGCATGTCGGTATCGCAACTGGACGTCACTGAGTGGCGACAATAGGCATTTTCAGATGAATAGTGTTTTATGCTTCATTGGACAGATGGCCGTTGTAGTGTACGGCTTGAAACGTCTGAAACAAAATACCTGTAACAATGGTCAGAAGGTGCCAGGCCAGAGGGGGGGGGGGGGGGGGGGGAGGACATTATCGTCTGGGTAAAGCTTTCGTGGAATTCCCTGGGTGATGACGTCATTGTGGAAGGGACAATGGATGAATACAAGTATGCATGTACCCTTGGGGATCGTGTTTACCTCTACACGCAGTTTGCTTTTTCCTTGGCTCGATGGCATTTACCAGCAGGACAGTGCAAGCTGTCATACAGCTCACA
This sequence comes from Schistocerca americana, assembly GCF_021461395.2. Taxonomy (NCBI): domain Eukaryota; kingdom Metazoa; phylum Arthropoda; class Insecta; order Orthoptera; family Acrididae; genus Schistocerca; species Schistocerca americana. Next base: position 589,656,685 of record NC_060125.1, on the reverse strand, counting down.
GTGTATGTGCGCGGATGGAAGAACACCACGAGGAGTTAATTAAACTCCTCTGGGCACAAAACTCCCCGGATTCAAACCCAGTCGAGAATCTGTGGACCACGTTAATCTGGCTGTTGGACCACGCATCCCCTTCGGAGAATCCTAGCGCAGCTGACCACAGTACTGGAGTTGGTCTGGCTCCACATCCCTGACTGTATCTTTCAGAACCTCACAGACTCTCTTCCTGTACGTCCGCACTGAAAAAGAGGACTAATCAGGCTTTTGAGAAATAGTCACATTAATAAATAGTCACATTAATGTGACTGGATTGTGTATGGGTCTGTAGAACCACTGAGTCTCTGGCGCGAAGCTCTGAGCGTGGCTGCTTGAAAAGTTGCAGCGGCCAGTCAGAGTCGCTGACAGTAGGGGTCACGTGAATTTCGTGGGCGTGGCGACCCCTATAGCAGACAGCGAAAGATAGGAAAAAGAGTTCCCCGGTGCACTTTGGCAGGAGGCTTGGAAGCGCCGTCTCCCGCGCGGCTTCTGGCGCAGGTTGTTGTTGACAAAAACGCCATCATTACCAAAGTGTCCAGTTCCTCGTGAAAGTCTGAAGTTTCGTATTTCGTAGTGGAGAAGTCACCGTGAAATGAAACTCTGCATTCACAACAATGAAATGTTGCCTGGCATTGTTGTTGGACAACAGTCGTCATACACTGTCACTTTCCAACATTTATTCCGACTGCAGTGTGTATGAGAAATGAATAACGACTCATTTATTCAGGAAGATTATAAATCAAGTTTGATAGATGGAACAGTTTTTTCTTAGAGTTTCTTCAGTAGCCTGGAAGTCCATTTTTGTGCCACAAAAGATGTTGAGTTTTGAAGAGGTGGTTTTCTTTGTATTGTTCATAATATCGCGGAAATTTATGTCTAACAATACCTTTGCCTGTATCAGTAGTTCGTAGACTTTTTGAGATCATTACGGTTGAACGAGGTCAGATGTAATTCGGAACGAAAATTAGGATCTAATTAAATACTAGATTGTAAAAAATTAGTTTTGGTAGTTTTGGAATGACAATTTATGGTTCAAATAACTACTCATACATCTTCCATGTTTTTCACTAAAATAAGAAATAAATCAATGGAGTGTCTGGTTCTACCTATTTCTAAAAATACTTTCTTATATTTGATTTAGTGTCCACTCAAAGTTCTTTCAGTTCTTCACTTTTGTTCTCATTGTATCTTTAAGATTTCTTCCAGTAATAGTAGCGACTAGCCACAGACATTTAACTAAAATAAAGCCAGATTAAATTCATACATCTATTTTCCAAATCAGGGAAAGAGTTACTACAAGAATGATTACCAATGAGGAGTGATAACTGCTCATACTGGATGAACAACAAAACAAAATTAACAAAAAGACGAATAAAAATGTAAAAGTGAAGTTTCCAGTGTGTATGAAATTGAATATATATGAACAGTTCGCATGATCATGGCAAGGAGATGTGATCCTTTAAGATGAACATCATTCAGAATTTGAGGATGGTTTAGCGGCCCTTGGAGAGATGAACGTTGCAGGTAGCTAGCAGGAAAACAAATCAAGTAATTATGGGACAGAATAGAATGGAAGACGTAACCATGTTAGTGATGAAAAATAGGTGACCATGGGTTGGACAGCAGCCAGAAAGTGGAGGGTTGATGGCCAAAGGAATTTATTTTCTAGATTGGAATAAATAAGAGAAGGCTGAGAAGACAAACTAACGGAATGTAGGCAGATGATATCAGATAATATTGTTACGCCACAGAGTAGAAAAGAAAATGAAATTAAAATTTTTCTTATGTTCATGTTAGCATAGCCACGGGCGACACCAGGGAGAGATGGTGAACCCGCTATTCAGCAGATTGAAACAAGTAAGTTGGTCGCTAACATAAGCGGAAGTTGCAACATTGGCACCAATCTTCAGGCACAAGTTAAGCATTCAGTAAAACGTCTACTGAGAAAGAGAAGCAAATATGAATAGTGTCTCGCGTCATTGCCTCCCGGCTGTCTCCATAAAGACCACAGTTTTCCAGCTCTCAGTTCAGTTGGTAATTAGGATTTATGGCATTCATACCAAAGCATCAATGATTATTATGGTGTAGTCACATCCATGTATCTGAAGTTCCAGTATTTCTTATGAACACTCTGTCATTGCCGAGATGACACCATCCAAGTAGCCATGACGTGCCACTCAACTTCGCATCGACTACCTACCATATCATTGAGCGTCTTCCATTTCCAGTACTGAAAGGTATATACACAGGGTAATTCAAGTTCAATAAGAAAATGATGTATTCAACCAGAGATGGTCAAATGTAGTGTCGATTGAGTAGTAGCGTCCCTGCTCAGTAGCGATCGCTGATTCAAGGTATTATGAGTAATGTGGTAAAGTAACTTTAGATAGACAGACGTATGGAGATTTCAAAGTGTAAAGACGTGTTGTATCTAATGCGTGCTAGATATATACTTACTCGCTACGGGCAGTAATGATTTTTTTATTTTCAAGGATACTATGAAGTATGCTGACAGTTAAAGGAATCTCAACAGAAGTTAGAACTAATTAAGGCAAAGAAAATTGTTTTCTTGCTAATGCAATGCGCGGATTCATATGCGATGATTGCGGCGACGTATAGCACTCACATCCAATGTTTTTGTAGAGCTAATTGTCAATGTATAATCAGTTTATTGAGAGTGTTAATTGGGAGCATTATTAATTTTCAAAGAGTCAGAATACGAGTTTGAAAGTCAGTGCCATATTGTTACATACCACAAGCCAATATTAGTTCCAAGATCCATATCATTTTCGATTAACTATTTTTCTCAAGAAGTTATTGTCTCAGTCATTCGATTTCATTAGAATGTATGCTAAGCAGCAGCCTTGCACAATAGCTGTTTGCTAACTATACAATTTAAAGTACTAACAAAGAGCAGTGCGAAGAGCGTTACCATTGCGCAGATAAAGGTAAGAAATGTTATTATTTCAGGGATAGCATTGATTAACCATAAGGATCATTATTTTCAAATTGATGAAGTTTTGTATTTCCAGGGCTAATTTTAAATCAATAGCGTTGCATCAGATTCAGTTTTTGGGTTACGTGAATTCATGCGGTTTGGTTTGGTTGAAAGATAATGACAGTTTACATTCTCGCAGGTAAGTTAAATTTACATTCTCGCAGTCAAAAAGTTCAGTACAGGGCAAAGCGCATAAGCGACGAGATAAAATACGAGGTCACTCCAAAAGAAATGCACACTATTTTTGTAAAAATACAGTTTTCATTCTGCAAGTGTGAAAGTTTTACAATGTGTAGATAGATCCTTCCCGCTTGTTTTGAAACTTAGTTCAACCTGTTCCCGTGAGTGGCGCCGTCACAGCATGTCTTCAAGATGGCTGCTACACTTGACGTTCGTCAGAAGCAACGTGCTGTCATAGAATTCCTGTGCTGTGAAAACGAGACAGTGGGAAACATCCACAAGAGGTTGAAAAAGGTCTATGGAGATGCTGCTGTCGATCGCAGTACAGTTAGTAGGCGGGAAAGCAGGTTACGTGATGAAAGCGGGCACGGCAATATTGAGGATTGTCCTCGCAGCGGCAGGCCTCGTACTGCACACACTCCAGACAATGTGCAGAGAGTTAACGAATTGGTGACTGCTGACAGACGCATCGCAGTGAACGAATTGTCACGCTACGTTGGGATACGTAGCAAAATAACTGAGGATGGTCGAAGTAGAGAGGATATAAAATGTAGGCTGGCAATGGCAAGGAAAGCGTTTCTGAAGAAGAGAAATTTGTTAACATCCAGTATTGATTTAAGTGTCAGGAAGTCATTTCTGAAAGTATTTGTATGGAGTGTAGCCATGTATGGAAGTGAAACATGGACGATAAATAGTTTGGACAAGAAGAGAATAGAAGCTTTCGAAATGTGGTGCTACAGAAGAATGCTGAAGATTAGATGGGTAGATCACATAACTAATGAGGAAGTATTGAATAGGATTGGGGAGAAGAGAAGTTTGTGGCACAACTTGACCAGAAGAAGGGATCGGTTGGTAGGACATGTTCTGAGGCATCAAGGGATCACCAATTTAGTATTGGAGGGGAGCGTGGAGGGTAAAAATCGTAGAGGGAGACCAAGAGATGAATACACTAAGCAGATTCAGAAGGATGTAGGTTGCAGTAGGTACTGGGAGATGAAAAAGCTTGCACAGGATAGAGTAGCATGGAGAGCTGCATCAAACCAGTCTCAGGACTGAAGACCACAACAACAACAACAACGTTGGGATAGGGGAGGGAAGTGTTTGCAGAATACTAAAAGTGTTGGCATTAAAAAAGGTTCCCAGGATGTTGACAGTGGCTCACAAAGAAACGAGAAAAACGGTATGCAGCTAACTTTTGGAACAGTACCTGAATGATGGAGATAAATTTCTTGGAAGAATTGTGACAGGTGATGAAACATGGCTTCATAATTTTTCACCAGAGACGAAGAGGCAATCAATCGAGTGGCATCATACAAATTCACCCAAGAAAAAAAATTCAAAACCGCACCTTCTGCTGGAAAAGTTATGGCTACGGTGTTTTTCGATTCCGAAGGACTCTTGCTTGTGGACATCATGCCAAGTGGAACCACCATAAATTCTGATGCATGTGTGACGACACTGAAGAAAATTCAAGCTCGACTGAGTCGAGTTCGACCACGTCGGCAAAAGCAGAATGTTTTGCTGTTGCACGACAATGCACGGCCACATGTCAGTCAAAAACCCATGGAAGCGATCACATAACTCGGATGGACAACACTGAAACATCCGCCTTACAGTCCTGACCTGGCTCCGTGTGACTATCATCTCTTTGGGAAACTGAAAGACTCTCTTCGTGGAACGAGGTTTGAAGATGATGACTCCCTTGTGCACGCTGCCAAACAGTGGCTCCAACAGGTTGGTCCAGAATTTTACCATGCGGGTATACAGTGGCTGGTTCCAAGATGTTGTAAGCAGTTGAGACGGATGGAAATTATATAGAGAAATAAAAATATTGTTCCTAAAGGATGTATCTACACACTGAAACACTTTCAAAGATGTAGAATAAAAGATGGATTTAAAAAAAAATAGTGTGCATTTCTTTTGGAGTGACCTTCGTACACGTTCATATGCCATTCCCATTTTAACGGTAGTGTTCCAGACTACTGTCAGTTACGTGATTTCACTCATATTTCAAACGTACATGTTTCAGTGCGTCTCACGGTTCCTATTGCACTGATATCATCGCCGCTGCCGGATGAGAGAGCCATCCGGTGTCTCTGTTCCTGATCGTCACTGCAGGTACTTAGCACCAGGGCCTACCATCCAGTAGGGCCAGGATCAGGCAACTTCGTTACTTCCCACTGTGAGGTGCATTCCGGTGGGTCACTGCGGGTCATCGTCACATTCCAGGGTGGGGTTGAAGTTGCTCTAATGCAGTGTATGGGTATAATGTTACGCTGTAGCTTCGCCTACCAGACGGCAGCCCGCAAGACTTCAGCTGAATTGCTGAGGCAGGGGCGCCGGCTACCAACACAACTGGGCTGACAATAGGAGTCAGTAGAATCCCTCCGTGTCTCTGTTGAGGAGAAACTTATGGGTAACTCGGAATGAATAAATATTTAACTTGCTAATCATGTTTTATTAGCACCGTAAGACGCTCCACACGTCTACATTATTCTGGCAACGTAGAGGTGTCTCTGCTCGGCACCGCAGTAAGATGCAAGAACAACAGGTATTCGTACTGCTGAAGATCGTATTGCATGAAAATAACCAGAGGAGGCTTTTACACATCAGTGGATGTCAAATGGCTGATGATGATAATCATGCTGACGATGTTTGAACCACGCGTCGAAACCATTAACAAAGTTTGGTATTTGTGCCTCTCTGGTTGTGTTGCATCCCTTTGCCAGAGAGGGTTGTGGTGAGAATGTGGACCTGCGTGGCTCGGGCAGCTGAGCAGTCTTGAGTTAGCACCGGCGTGAGGAAGGTGGGATCAGTCTGTGTGTGTGCTGGGAAGCGACTTGGGCCAACACCGACTCAAAGGAAGGCCTCGGCGCTTGACGGTGACGTCACGTCAGCTAGGCACGGCGAACGCCAGGTCTGACGCAAGCAGAAACGTCTGGGCGTGCTTACCACTATAAATTTCTTATTTTTGGACAAAATGTTTGGTATTGTTTTGGATTCTGCAGTTTTATTTACATGAAAGATTTTCTTACTATCGTAAAGCAACAAATGAAGATCATAGTTCTGCATTACTGAATCCTGTCGAAACAAACTTAGATCAATATGAGAAGATGCTTTGCCCCATTGCAAGCTTCGGAAATTTTACATTCAAGTAACTATATTTACTTGATCCATTTTGCTATCGAAACTTACCCCAACCCCCTTACAATTAACTCGTTTCTTTTATTTATTTTCGCTTGACGACGTCACTGGAAATGTGAACCAATTTACATGTGTAAATGTCCAACTGTTGCTAGTCATTAGATTACAGTCGTTTTCAACGAAAGGAATTCTAAACAGGAAACAAAATAGCTTCATACATCGAAAATACTGCTGAGCTTAAACTTTTTTAAACATGCACATTAGAAAAGATAAATATTCCCCTCTTGCAACTGTAAGGAGAAACTTTGTAAGATAAAAAAATTTTATTTGATAAAACAAGTATCTCTCTTTTGCCTCTTCTTCTGTCCCCCACCCCCTCCCACAACGTGTACAAACGCAAGATATTTCATTAACATTCAGTGCTCCTCACCGTATAGTCAACCAAGATACCTAAAGAAGAGCACCAATATGTTCACAGTTTCTTGTAAAAGCAACCCAGTACAAACGTAACTTCCTCAGATTTACAAATAAGGTAAAGAAGCACGAATTCTGCTGCTGTTTTGTATGTCAATCCTTAAAACAGGTGGAAATATAAGTTCAGGAGTACACTATTTGTTAAGAAGTGCAATGAATTGCACAATTAATTGATTGCAGAAATCTCTCAGAACAATGTGTGTTGGTTAACTACCGCCAATAGTTTCACATTTTACTGTGTCAGAGAGGGAGACACCACCATTATGAGTATGCCTGCGACAGACCTGGCGTTCGCCGTGCCTAGCTGACGTGACGTCACGAACAAGCGCCGAGGCCTTCCTTTGAGTCGGTGTTGCTTGGGCGCACCTGGAGCGATAGCGCGGCCTAGTTGTGGTCGAGAGCCGTTGTGTGGGAAGCTATAATTTGGAAAGGAGCTCCCCTTTTGCATGCACAATGCTGGTGTTGCCTGAAGGAGACTGGCGGTTAAAGTAACGGTTGGAGATCTGTAGAGCCGTCACAATATTGTCGCTGCGCCCTGGCTGCGCTGACGCACGAGTACTGATAACTCCACGTGAAACTGAGTAATGTTGTTATTGAGGTTCGATGAACCCTCTGCCAGGCACTTAAATGTGATTTGCAGAGTATCCATGTAGATGTAGATGCAGAGTACTTGCCCATTCGTGTGTTTTAGTCGTTCATCTTGTAAAATTGTAATTGGGTCTGCTCTTATGGGGCGCCGTTAGTTCCACTATTTCGTGACTGGTCATTTGTTTGTTTTAAAGGTTCATGTTATAAGGGTGTCACTGAGTTTGCCCTGCTGGGACCCATTATTGGTACGCATGTGTGGGACCAGTGGTAACGGATTTATTTTTCAGGCCCTATCGCGCCAATTTAATGACGTGTGTAATGTATTGCCAGGAAGTGTGCGCAACACTGACGTGTGAAATAAAATAAGATGGCAAGATAAAGGCTCTGTAAACCCACTGAGGTAGCAGCGGATGAATATTAATGCTGCAGATTTACTTGAGTTATGTAATTACCTTTGTAATTGAATAATTCACGTTGGCGTTCATCTGAAGAAGTTTGGACCTAAACTTGCTGGAAATTGTTCGGTTCTCCTGCGCAGTAAATGTGCACATTTTAAACTGTGACACAAAAACTCTGTACAAAACTTATAATAAGGAGGTCCCACTGTATTTTGTTTTGTATTTCAAGTGGTTTGATTAAACTGGATTTATCTGAATATTGTTTTTAGGTTCAAATTGATCTCAGTTTGTTATTGCAAATTTGTTTAAAGGTTACTACATGCATTTTGAAGTAACCTTGGACATTTAAGCCTTCTATCACAAATAGTAATCGAGCTTGAGTTGAAACTTTTAATTGATGTCATAATTGCTTTGGACTCAAAGACAATGTTTTTAATAACTTGAGTAAGAATTGTTGTTAATAAATTTGTTTGAAAGTATGTCTGAATTCATGTTAGCCCGGCACCTTACCACTCCTTCACAGCTCCAACCATATCAATGTTGATTTCACATCTGTGAAATTCTAACGTAGCAGTGATAATACCGATTATTTTTAACAAAATAACTTAGAGTGGTCACAAAATGTTCATTGAACTCATTTCGTTTTCCCCCTAACAAGGTTTCATTTTACAAGTCTGCCCACAGGTTAGGAAACACTGTTCTACGTCGTCAGTGAATTATTTACTGCGTGCATTTCAGTCATTCTGCTTTGGCGTGGAAACTCGAATACTGCTGGAACCGCCATCGTGCCCCTCCGTCCGTAATTTGCACTCCGCTGAGTTCCATAACTTTTGTTTGTCAACACTTGTTTCCACTATCTGTCGCCTTCTCATTCAGCACTATCACACCTTTCTAGTTCCCATTGTCAGTAAAACTGATGACGTTAACAGCAAGTAATCGTGGCTTCCCGCGAAAGTATTTCCGCAATCGCTTTTCGCAACCACTTTTCGTACCTCGCACTGTTAGGTAACAATGTGCGGCAACGTGACTCTACCTAGTCACGGCCGGATTGCCTGTTCGCCTTACGGAATAGTACTAATTTTTATTTCGATCACATCCTGATCATCCTTTGGCCATATAAGATGCATCTAACTGGGTATTCCACAATTAAAATGACTAATCATTCTTAAAATGTTACAGTACGTGTTAAATAAGTCGTTTGCGACCCTAGGATGGTCAAAATGTGACCGAAATCGCTAGTCAAAATAAAAATGAGTACATAAGTGTATTGCATGATATCGTTTCTAAAGAAAGTACCTTACACTTGACTCCCTCCTAAAGCGTATCCCTTGGTCTCTTGATTCTGCATTCTGCCGAACTCTAGTGAGACAAAATGTAAATTGTTCTTCAGGTTTCTACCATTTTGCCACAGAGTGCACCATATCACCCATTTCACTAGTTACTTGTCAGTTTTTCATTACATGTTTCGAGAACTGAAAAAGTTTTTACAGTGTGTTAACTGTAAGACGGCAGAGTTGTGTGGGGAGTGCGGGGAGAGGAGGAAGCAAGCGAGGTGAGAGGAGCCGTTGGGAGGGGGGGGGGGGGGGGGACAAGGCACGCCTACCAGTTGCAGTGCTGGCACTACAAATTGCGCGCCATGCTTACACGAAAGCAGACGAAAGGCTTGGAAGTAAAACTCGTTTTAAATGTTGTTCGTAAACGAAACTGAAATCGTCATGTAGATTAAAATCTATATATATATATATATATATATATATATATATATATATATATATATATATATATGAATGTATGTTTGTCTACTATGCGTTCACAAACCATTTGGAAATGTACTGTAATATGAATGTGTTTCGACATAATACAGTAACCAGTGGTGTTTCCATACAAAGCAATACGGTTGCAAGGAAAAATGAAATATAAGGTAATTCGGACGAAATAGGGGGCTCCTTCAAAGTGATCGTGAACAAAATATCTGAAATGGAAACTCACCTTTTCTTGCCAGGCGTTTGTGGTGATACGCCAGGATTATTCTTGGAAAACTGTTTAAATCTTCCAGTGCTATGCATGCTTTGTCCTGTGTATGTAGCAGCTCTCACTGAAGATTTGTAAATGGGATGAAGCAATTTTTTCTGCTCCCTTCCCCTTTCGCAGCATTCAATCACACGCAACATAATTTTGCGAGCATCGCTACGTAATACTGGTTTCCTTCTAACCGTAGGCCTACCGGTAGGGGTTGTTGGCGACTCCCGAGATGGGCCAGCAACTGCCTCTTCACTCGTTTTGATAATGTTTAGCACAACTGCACAATAAAAACACGCAGAACAGTACAGCGCAAAACAATAACGAAGCAGACGACAATGGCTACCTTGTACAACACAGTCAGCTACGTAATGTTGGCAGCAGTCGAAACTGCGTGCCTTCCGAAGCCTCCCGACGTTTACCGACTTCTACCGATTCAGGACTAGGGAGAGGTCTGCCATCTAAAAGTTTACACTCTGTACACTGTGCCGCATTTTTTCCTTGTTTTTGCTACATATTGGCAGGTAAGCATTTAAACCCATATGTATTCTTCAACAGTAAGGCTCAAAGTTAATATTTGTGATTAAACTGTGGATTACCATTGAAGCAGAGATAGATGTTGCATTGCCCTTCCTTGACGTCCTCGTTCCCCGGAAAACCAATGGGCACCTCAGCCACACGGATGGGTACCTGCACGCTCTTAGTCACCATCATCCAGCACAAAAACGTGGCGTTCTGAACACCCTAGTCCGCTGTGCTAAAATCGTCTCAGACAATGAAAATCTGCCACTGGAACTAAACTACCTCTAAAAAGGCTTCCGGGAAAATGTCCACAATCACCGCCAGGCTGTTTCTGGTGAGAAGCACAAGAAAAACTTCACTGTAGAAGAGAGCAAAAAACTTTTTTTTCTTTGTGTGGCACAGTGTCGGGAAAGTCAGACAACATTTCATCAGTGTTCAGGCCCCAGCATAAATACGACTGCTCATGACGCGTGTGAAGGTAGATCTAGGAGTGTACAAAATACTGTGTCAGTGTGACAGCCAAATAGCACACACTGTGGAGCAGCACCAGACAGAACACTGCCTGCGCTATCCCGGAAAACCAGCCGTGGCAGAACACACCTTCTATTCGACGGAACACCTGTCATTATGACCACGATGGAATTTTGGGATAGCGTCATAAAAGAAGAGGTAGAAATAAAAATGTGTGAAAACACCGGAGAAAGGACAATGGTTTGCAGCTCAGCACAACTGTGACCTGGCCTTCGCAGAGGTTGAAGCGGACGTGGGAAGAAAAAAAAAAATTACCATATTTGGCGAGGAATAGAGCACCAGTGACACCGCAGCCAGCAGCACGACTATATAACGGTCACACGGCAGTCATGTAGCACTTGACAATGGCCGAGGAGCGCTTGCAAGCTTCCGACTCTTTCAGTTGCAACCTTGACTTTAAAAAAATGGCAAAGGTAATGTCAATCAGAACACTGGGAGGAGTTGTGGTACATATAACAACTAATTTATTCTTAACATTACGTGACAAAAGATGACTAAAGGAACGCCACACAAACATTTTTATCTAAGAAACGCTTTCAATAATATGAGGTCTATGGTCAACAAAGTGATCAGCTGGGGATCAACACACCACAGTAACCAGAACTAATCGCTTTATCTGACTTCATAAATGTGAATGCGTGGTATGGCCCAAAAACTACGCTACTGTCAAGCATCTATACTCCACTGGTCCATAAAGAAAAATATGGTTCCAAGAGCAGGGTGTTGAGAAGTACATATTGGAGCCCCACGTCGTAACACCGAATACTTTGCCCTTCTGCAGGTCAGGGCAGCACAGAACTACGCACTCGCCGAGTGCAGTCATGGGCAGCGACAATCTGTTATTAAAATCGCGTGTCCGGAAATATGCAAGTATGCGATCTCGCAGTCGGATGATTCAGAATGCAGACACTTCCCTATGAGTCTCTGGAATCCCGGCGGATTCCAGTGTATAGTTGGACCCATTTGCTGGTCTGCCAAATCAATCTGACTCCGTGACACGACTATGCCTGACAGAATATGTGAAACGTTTAGATGGCTGACTCAAAACAAATAAGTACACCCACGCGTAACTCGCTGTGTGCATGATGCAAGAAGCAGTACCTCTGATGGTTCAGGTGGTGACTGACAGGCTCTAAATGGCACACTAGCAAAGGACACAAATCTCACCATTTAGGTAGAGGCTTGCCGTTCTTTACTAGCGAAGCGCCAGTACTAGAGTGAACTGTCTTTCTCTACAGCTTTCCTCTGCAGCTCGGTAGCACAGCACATTTGCGTGCTTAAACTTCACCCACTTTGACGCAAGCCAATCACGAGCTGCAGCTCGGCATTCGAAGCTGGGTGACCGTCCCCCCCCCCCCCCCCCCCCCCCCCCCACTCCTGCTCCGCATACACAGATTTGACCGGCCAGCGACTTTAAAATCTAAATGGGAGAAAAGGAAAAAAATGTTCAACTTTGCTCCCTCTTTCCCATGCATTTACGCCATGTCTTTGCTAAAAGCATGACTTGGATGGAACAGCCCCCATAAAAAGATCGTTATCTACCCAATTGCATCCATTCCTAACTTTCCAAAGAATGGTCATAAACTCGCTAAAAGCCTCGTGCCTTCACAAATATGTTTTGTAGCAGAGTCTGGACACCTGGGCGCCACTGCCCTGTCCCACGGAATTCACAGAAACTCTCAGCCGTCTCATCCACTTTCTACCTAACAAGGGCCCATACTCTGCCTTACTGCTGGCCATCGACCATAGTCAACCTACGCGGCCGCCACCCAATGTGTCTGTGCAGTGAGATCGGGGGACTTGGCTGTCGGCAAACGTATTCACCTAATGCAGTCAATTAACTCGCCACCCTCTTCCTTCGAATGCAAGTAAAGTCTACCACTATGCCTTCACTAGAGCACACAAGCAAGAGTGTTAACTACTGTCAACCATTTCATCATATGAATGTAGTCAGATCGAATCGGATACAGCAACCAAGTAATAAAGATCACCTTCCCTACGGACATTAAGCAGCGCGACACCCTATCAAACGTGAGAGTGCCCTGCAATCTCTCAAGCTCGGTCGCAAGCTCATGAAATTTTAATCACCTGGCGCAGTTGGAAGCCCGAAAAGATTTAATTAAACTACGTCATTTAGATGTTTCATTAAAAATTTATTCTATTATCAAAACGTAGGCTCCGCTCGTGTATACTGGACCCCTTTCATTTATTTCAACGGACCCCTTACGTTTTCATGCTCAGAGTGTGCCTGTATTCTCTTGCAGATTGCAAGAGGATAATGGGGGAGGTTGATCAAAGGAAGTGGAGTCGGTCGAATATGGCTAAAGTCACTGATGCAGTTCACAAAAAGAAAATGGTTGGGAAGAATGCTTTTCTGTTCCAAAAACAACACTTATCAGATGGCCCAACAGGAGGAGGCAGCAAAAACAAAAAGGCATGGACCAACAATTTTGGGTAAAGTTGTTGAAGAAGAGCTGGTTTACTGTTGTCTTGCTAAGAAAGCTTCTTATTGCGGGCTTGCTCGTAATAAAGTGTGAAGAATGGCTGTGAAATTGACAGAGAGAAATAACATGGAGGCGACTGATGACCTCAGAAGTTAAGTCGCATAGTGCTCAGAGCCAAATAAAGTGGAATACCCTTCCAAAGTCGAAATTTCTCGAGAAAAGTAGTTGAACTTTTTTCTTAACCGTGAAAAAAGCGAACTGTCAGAAGTAAAGCCTACAGGAATGTCCTACAGCAGAGCTCTTAGGTTCAGCAAAGAAAACAGAGGAGTTCTATAGCTTTCTGGAAGATGCTGTATTGTAACTGTTTCGAAACTAAATTACGTTTTCACTCATTTAATAGCTTCATCTAATTTTGTTTGGTCTATTTGATTATTTTTATAAGGGTCCGATTCTGGCAGCTATTTTGCAAATTCTATGATTGTAAAGTTTTTGAAAATATGAGATCTGAAGTTTTCCCGGCGTATTTCCAATTTGAACAGTTCTCGGGTATCCGACAGGGTAGCGTTGTAGACGTACACGCTGCCATCTTCAGGTGGTTTCCTCAGGAACCACCTGAAGATGGCAACGTGTACGTCTGCCGAAATATTGTGGAGAAATTCCTGACGAAACCACCTGAAGATCTGAACAGTTCTCGGATATTCGACCGCATAGCGTCGTAGACGTACCGTCAGGAATTTCTCCACAATATTTCGGCAGACGTACACGCTGCCATCTTCTCCACAATATTTCGGCAGACGTACGCGCTGCCATCTTCAGGTGGTTCCTGACGAAACCATCTGAAGATGGCAGCGTGTACGTCTGCCGAAACATTGTGGAGAAATTACGACGCTACCCGGTCGGATACTCGAGAACTGTTCAAATTTTTGAAAATAATTTTTCCCACAATGGATTTTCATTTTAGTATTCCAATATTAAGTGTAAGTGGTGCATAACACTGCAAAGTAAGTAGTACGTGCTTTTAAAATATAATTTTTTGGAATTTCCTTTCTTCTGGAAATTAAAAAGCAAAAAGAGGGTCAGATTTTGGCCACTTTTTCTATTGTTTAGGTGTAGTACCGGTGGAACAAACTCGCATCAAATCCGTACTCAAAGGAGTCCTTGAGAAATTTAGTAGTACTGTGGTAGTTTACAGCTTTGGCAGCCGTAACGTTTGTTAGCCTCAAAATAAGACGCAAAAAAATTTGCAGCGGTAAAAAACGCAAGTGGATGCAGAGCGGTGTGGAAGCGCCGGCGGTAGCGCGGGCCGGCTGTTAGCGAGAGATCGAAACTCAGCGATGCTTTTAGCGGCTGTCAGAAGGAGAGCGCGCGCGGTCGATTGACAGCGTAATGGAGAGTGACGCGTTTTATCCGTTTATTACGGCGTCTCTCGCAGCCGAAATGCGCTCGCTTTGCCTCCATTCCACTAACTACGCAGTTGTACTGCGGACCGCCAGATGGCTCTCTCTGCGTGCTTACTAAATCGCACTAGAGATGCAGAACAGAAATGCAGCGGATTGGGCATCAACGCAGTACACAGCTCTTTAGTTCCGTCTAACGTTTTCTTTAGAAATAACGGCTACATCGCACGTAGGTTATAATCCAGACGCCTGGTGGCAACACTAACTACCGTCTATTAATAAATGAGTCGTCTGTTGTCAGTAGAAAGGACTATGTTATGAGCAAAGAGCAATAAGATACTGTATATGCCCACATCTCAGATTTTATGTATGTAAAATAACACTTAGTTTTCTCTGTCTACGGAAACAAAAATGATAAACTTTTCTGTTGTAATATTTTTGCATCCGTACACTGAAGAACCTTCAACACGAAACAGAGATTGCTGAAACATTCTACTGTGATAAAGTTATTTAACTGTATTTTCCATCTCGTCAAGTTTTATTGCAGAACAGGAATTCGATTTCCGGCTAAATTTACCTCTGCACGTACATACCATACGTTTAAAGTCTACATGCAATATGTTACTGGTTTTTGGAAAAAAATCTGTCATTGCTTATCCAAATTGAGAATATTCTGTGAACATAACGGCCGTAATTCAAGCTTTTTTTTTTTGTTCGCTTTGTGTTAAGCTTTTTCCACTGAGAAATAACGGTAGTTTTTCAGATCTAAATGTTGCATACTACACTACTGGCCATTAAAATTGCTACACCAAGAAGAAATGCAGATGATAAACGGGTATTAATTGGACAAATATATTATACTAGAACTGACATGTGATTACATTTTCAGGTAATTTAGGTGCATAGATCCTGAGGAATCAGTACCCAGAACAACCACCTCTGGCCGTAATAACGGCCTTGATACGCCTCCGCATTGAGTTAAACACAGCTTGAATGGTGTGTACATGTACAGCTGTCCATGCAGCTTCAACACGATACCACAGTTCATCAAGAGTAATGACTGGCGTATTGTGACGAGCCAGTTGCTCGGCCACCATTGGCCAGACGTTTTCAATGGTGAGAGATCTGGAGCAGCAGTCGAACATTTTCTGTAACCAGAAAGGCCCGTACATTACCTGCAACATGCGGTCGTGCATTATCCTGCTGAAATGTAGGGTTTGGCAGGGATCGAATGAAGGGTAGAGCCACGTGTCGTAACACATCTGAAATGTAACGTCCACTGTTCAAAGTGCCGTCAGTGCGAACAAGAGGTGATCGAGACGTGTAACCAATAGCACCCCATACCATCACGCGAGGTGATACGCCAGTATGGCGATGACGAATACACGCTTCCAATGTGCGTTTACCGCGATATCGCCAAACACGGATGCGACCATCATGTTGCTATAAACAGAATCTGGATTCGTCCGAAAAAATGACGTTTTGCCATTCGTGCACCCAGGTTCGTCGTTGAGTACACCATCGCAGGCGCTCCTGTCTGTGATGCAGCGCCAAGGGTAACAGCAGCCATGGTCTCCGAGCTGATAGTCCCTGCTGCTGCAAACGTCGTCGAACTGTTCGTGCAGTTGGTTGTTGTCTTGTAAACGTCCCCATCTGTTGACTCAGGGATCGAGACGTGGCTGCACGATCCGTTACAGCCATGCGGATAAGATGCCTGTCATCTCGACTGCTAGTGATACGAGGCCGTTGGGTTCCAACCCGGCGTTCCGTATTACCCTCCTCAACCCACCGATTCAATATTCTGCTAGCAGTCATTGGATCTCGACCAAAGCGAGCAGCAATGTCGCGATACGATAAACCGCAATCGCGATAGGCTACAATCCGACCTTTAACAAAGTCTGAAATGTAATGGTACGCATTTTTCCTCCTTACGCGAGGCATCACAACAACGTTTCACCAGGCAACGCCGGTCAACTGCTGTTTGTATATGAGAAATCGGTAGGAAACTTTCCTGATGTCAGCACGTTGTAGGTGTCGTCACCGGCTCCATCCTTGTGTGAATGCTCTGAAAAGCTAATCATTTGCATATTACAGCATCTTCTTCCTGTCGGTTAAATTTCGCGTCTGTAGCGCGTCATCTTCGTGGTGTAGCAATTTTAATGGCCAGTAGTGTAGTAATACAGTAATTCGTTCCTTAGAGACTAGACTGAACATGATTGTCATTTGCAAAGATGAAAATTTTTTGGATAGTCAGTGGTGAAGTAAGCCTTTATTGTCAGCGATGAAGATTTCTCTTGCGTCATATTCTTGAAGTATTGAAGACAATGCGTATTTATATTCGGTCATCTTCTACCCCAACATACCCTATCCATGAAACTTGTCCTTCTAGTCCAACATATCCTATTCATGAAACGTTCCAATCATCCTGGATTTGGAAAAAAAAAATTCAGGACTTGTTTGTTTTACAAAGTTATCAATTCTTACCAGCAAGTAGTGTTCCGATACGGGGTCGTTATCCGACCTAGCTTACTTATGTTGGGCGAGGAATGCAGCTGTTTGCAGAGATTTCCTCTTGGCTGGAACATAAATCCGATATTGCAGTACCTGTGTTGCATGTCCAAAGGAACTTTGCATCGTAATAATACAGGCACTGTAAAATCGTATTTATCTGCCGATACCGGGCAAGTGACTTTCTAGTACAACGTCTGACCAGTACGGGAACAGACATAACGGATGTACGAATACAGGTCATACACGCATGGCTGACGGCATCTGGAAGATGGGTGTGACTGTGAGTCGTGCACGGTTAGCCAAACGGGAAGGTGACCGGTCGGGATATGCGAGAGATCCGCGTTCGAGTCTCGGTCCGGCACAAATTTTCACTGTCGTCATTTCATTCTACAGCTGATGGGTGTACTTACTCGCAATAGCGAATACATTTCATGGAACATAAGTCCCATCTTTTGAATTACTACTGACAGTGTAGAATTAGTAATGCCAAGCTCTTTACAGGTTGTCGATTTCGACGCCTGTTTTTCATAATCTTCCGAAAACAGTTCATTTGAGGTGAAATATTGATTTGTTTATCTCTCTGTTTTCCTGCCACTGATCTTAAAAAATAAATAAATTTATAAGCTGTCCAGGCACATTAATCTGCCCATCTGTCAAAAGCCTGAATAACCACGGACCGCTGCGGCACGTGGAGGAAAAGAGTCAATAGGGTTCTGGAAAGTACCGACAGGGATGTAGAGCCATGCCGACTACATTGACGTGACCAACTTCCTGGCAGATTAAAAGTGTGTGCCGGACCGAGACTCGAACTCGGGACAATTTTAGAAGTGGAGTGGAAAGTGCTAGGGGTAAATTTATTTACCAGGAATATTGTACAAGATTTTAGTAACTGTTTAACACATAGCTACAAAAATTTTAATCAAAATATCAACAGATAACCTTTTTAAAATTACCGAAGAAAATTCAAAAACAGGATAACAGAATTCACAGAATATGATAAGATGATTAGGAACCAGAAAGCAGTGTAATTGAGGTATATCAACTATTTGGCAACGTTGCGCAGGAGGCGACTTATTGCGTTTATAGAATAATACACTTATAAAATATTCAGTCAAAGTGCATCCATAATAGGAAATAATTCAACAAACACGCAAGGACATAAAGGAATACACAAGGACTGCTCGGCTGAAGTCTCGTAACTATGTAGAAGGCACTATTATTCCTTTGCAGTTGTCTCTTTTAAAAGAAATATACATGGAAGGTAACTTTGCTGAAATGCGAGATTACTCGAACTGAACATAATCCAACTCACAGCGTGAAAAATTTTTATTATGGACCTAGTGAACAGAACAGAAATACTAAAACTGGCGAATTGACAAGTTTCAGAGAACTGAATGTTGAATGCCTTGCATAAACACGGACAAATAGCAAAATTAACTTTATTTAAACAGCAAGGACGTTCAAAATCCGGTCACCATAGATTGCATTCGCTTACTGGTTACAATTCATAATTTACGGATAACTACCTGTCTCCCAGCCAAGAGTTTATCCGCTCTATTAACATTAGATTAGCTGCGGTTGAATGGTCGACCTGCGAAATCCTCAAAATATAGTAATTACAGGCCAGACAACAATGATCAGTACTGTAACAGACAAAACTCAAAATTAAAGACAGGCTTAGGATATAAACCATTAAACTTTTCAGAATTAAGACGGCAAATTCGGGGAAGAACATATATAAGGTCATAGATTATAGAGCGCAGCAATCAGTCGTCCTTTTTTTGTAGGCTTTATTACGCAAATCGGTAAGTGCCTAGCCATTGTCAATGCAACATTTTCTGATCTCGGTGGATGTTAGTTCCCTGTTGTTCGGGCGTCAGTCACAGTTCTTTGAATTAGTATTCATAGAACTGTGACTGAAGCCCGAGCAGCAGGGAACTAGCATGCATTTAGATTAGAATGTTGCATTGATAATGGCTAGGCACTAGCCGAAATCTGGATCTGCATAATAAAACCTACAACAAACGACGACTGTTTGCTGCTCTCTATAATTTATAAATCACATAACAGTCCCTGAGTGCACCCACTTTCCTAATGGAAGCTAACCTGATATATAAAGTTAGTATATGGAAGTCTATCGATTAGACCAAGTAGAAAACTGCGCTATCAGGATAGCCTAACCGCAGTATTATTTTTTGCTTCAGCAAGTTATCTACTCGATATTGAAATGAATAAACTGTTATTTCACGGCGACAATCACAAATGTCCGACATGCCTCGTTAACCATCTTCGACATCACAGGGAGTATAAGGTTCACAAATTGCTCACCATGCAATTCTTTCTCGGCGACAACTAGTCCAAATTCGTTACAGCAGCTGACCACCATTCATAACTCCAGGCTACCTTCCTCTATGAGAGACGATTCCACATAACGAGTCCTGCTTGAAAACCCACACCAATGTAAATCCAAGAACGCCCGGGCAGCCTCACACACAATGACCGAACGGGCCGATTCACGATGCTGAGACCAGCCAGCAGCTTCGAGGCAAACTGTCCATAGTCCCTGCAGTCGGCAACTTCCCTCTTTTTATACACACTGAAGAGCCAAAAAAACTGGTACATCTGCCTAATGTGAAGTAACGCTTCGAGCACGCTGAAGTGCCGCAACACGACCTTGCATGGACTTGGACTCGACTACTGCCTGAAGTATTGACGGAGGGAATTGACACAATGACTCCTGCAGGGTTGTCCATAAATACATAACAGTACGAGGGGTTGGAGATCTCTTCTGAACAGCACGTTGTAAGGCATCCCAGATATGCTCAATAATGTTCATGTCTGGGAAGGTTGGTGGCCAGCGGAAGTGTTTAAACTCAGAAGAGTGTTCGTGGAGCTACTCTGTAGTAATTCTGGACGTGTGAGGTGACGCATTGTCCTGCTGGAATTGCCAAAGTCCGTCGGAATGCACAATGGACATGAATGGAAGCAGGTCATCTGAGAGATGCTTACATACGTTTCTCCTGTCAGAGTCGTATCTAGAAGTATCAGGGATCCCATATCACACCAACTGCACACGCCCCAGACCATTAGAGAGCCTCCACCAGTTTGAACAGTCACCTGCTGACATGCAGGGCTCATGGATTCATGAGGTTGTCTCCATACCCGGACACATCCATCTGCCCGAGACAATTTGAAACGAGACTCATCTGACCACGCAACATGTTTCCAGTCATCAACAGTCGGATGTCAGTTTTGATGGACCCAGGCGAGGCGTAAAGCTTTATGTCATGCAGTCATCAAGGGTACACGAGTGGTCCTTCGGCTCCGAAAGCCCATACCGATGATGTCTCGTTGAGTGGTTCGCACGCTGACTCTTATTGATGGCCCAGCATTGAAATCTGCAGCAATTTGTGGAAGGGTTGCACTTCTGTCACTTTGAGTGATTCTCCTCAGTCGCCGTTGGTCCCGTTCTTTCCGCAGGGATGTCGGAGACTTGATGTTTCACCGGATTCCAGATATTCACGGTACACTCGGGAAATGGCCGTACGGGAAATTCTCCACTTCATCGCTACCTCGGAGATGCTGTGTCCCTTGGCTTGTGTGCCGTCTATAACACCACGTTCAAACTCACTTAAATCTTGATAACCTCACACTGTAGCAGCAGTAACCGATCTAATAGCTGCGCCAGACAATAGTTGTCGTATATAGGCGTTGCCGACCACAGCGCAGTATTCTGCCTGTTTACATATCTCTCTATTTGAATACGGGTGCCTCTACCAGTTCCTTTGACGCTTCAGTATACACGTGTTGTCTGCTCTTTCGGACATATCCAAAAGAACAGAAACAATTTTGATCCAGCAGCCACTATGAATTAAGCTACAAAAAGAATTACAGACATTGACTGCGTGCGGGCATTGATTTAAATCAACGAAGAAAGTAGGAAATTCGTGACCTACCGGGATTCGACCCCTGATCTTCCGCTTGCTAGACAGATGCTCTGACCACTGTTTCTTTTTTAAAAAATCTTGTTTTGTTCGTGGGGGTCGTTCCATGGCAGCCATTCAACTCCTTCGTTGATCCATTTACTCAATTTTTTTTGTTATAGAGGACGACTAACCGTCTGCCTGAACACGCTGAGCTACAGTGCCGGCTATCACTAAGCCATCCCCACACGGTGGTCATCACAACCACACGGATTATCCAAGTACGTCTCCAGTCAGACCCAAATTCTCAACTTACCCACAATCTACTCATGTAGTGCCCTTTATGGCTCGCAGCGTTTCTCCGAATCCCGCGCGAGTTCTCTTTCCCATTGATTTAAATCAGTTCCCAATGGTGGTCAATGCCTATAATCCCTTTGTATCTTAATTCCCTCTCTTTGCCAGCGACGAGATCGCCCAAGGAATACCACGAATATATTTCCCAGACCATGACCCTCCCTCCTCCGGCATGGGCAGTTCTGACAACTGTTGCAGGCTGTTTACTTTCAGAGGCATCGTACACGCCAATGGAGCATGAAACGAGACTCATCTGACATTGGCACCGGTAGCAGTTCGGTGGATGTCCATTTACGGTACAGGGGTCCAAATTCCAGCCTCCGTGGTCGATGAACAGGAGTCAGCGTGGTTGCATAAACGAGGCGCTTGCTGCGGATGTCCATAAGCACCATAATTCGCTGAACGGTTGTTGAGGAGATACTGTGATAGCCTCTCGGTTCGTATAGGCGGTCATTTGCTTAACAGTTGCTCGTTTAAGCACCCGTACACGTCTCGGAAGCTGTCATTCACCCATGTCATCTATGGCCATTGGTGCGCCACAGTTGCGTCGGTGCCGGTTTCGGATTCTTTAACCACGGCGGCAAACGAACAGTTTACAGACTTTGCCGTTTCGGAAGTGCTTCCACCCATGGCCCCAAAGCCAATCATCACGCCCTTTTGGACGCCAGATAAATCGCTCCGTTTCCACATTACGACAACGACTGCACTGTTTGCCACGTGCCCCCCCCCCCCCCCCCCCCCCAAGCTTTATGTATCCTCCACTGCTGGTGCTGCCATCTGCAGTCTGTGAGTGGATACTGCCCGCTGACGCCGAACATAGGAAGTTCTGGTCTTATGTTAAATCAGTAAGTGGATCGAAACAGCATATCCAGACACTCTGGGATGATAATGGCATTGAAACAGAGGATGACATGCGTAAAGCTGAAATACTAAACTCCTTTTTCCAAGCTGTTTCACAGAGGAAGACCGCACTGCAGTTCCTTCTCTAAATCCTCGCACAAATGAAAAAATGGCTGACATCGAAATAAGTGTCCAAGGAATAGAAAAACAACTGAAATCACTCAACAGAGGAACGTCCACTGGACCTGACGGAATACCAATTCGATTCTACACAGAGTACGCGAAAGAACTTGCCCCCCTTCTAACAGCCGTGCTCCGCAAGTATCTAGAGGAACGGAAGGTTCCAAATGATTGGAAAAGAGCACAGGTAGTTCCAGTTTTCAAGAAGGGTCGTCGAGCAGATGCGCAAAACTATAGGCCTATATCTCTGACATCGATCTGTTGTAGAATTGTAGGACATGTTTTTTGCTCGTGTATCATGTCATTCTGGAAACCCAGAATTTACTCTGTAGGAATCAACATGGATTCCGGAAACAACGATCGTGTGAGACCCAACTAACTTTATTTGTTCATGAGACCCAGAAAATATTAGATACAGGCTCCCAGGTAGATGCCATTTTCCTTGACTTCCGGAAGGCGTTCGATACAGTTACGCACTGTCGCCTGATAAACGAAGTAAGAGCCTACGGTACATCAGACCAGCTGCGTGGCTGGATAGAAGATTTTTTAGCAAACAGAACGTAGCGTGTTGTTCTCAATGGAGAGACGTCTACAGACGTTAAAGTAACCTCTGGCGTGCCACAGGGGAGTGTTATGTGACCATTGCTTTTCACAATATATATAAATGATCTAGAAGATAGCGTCAGAAGTTCCATGTGGCTTTTCGCGGATGATGCTGTAGTATACAGAGAAGTTGCAGTATTAGAAAATTGCAGCGAAATGCAGGAAGATCTGCAGCGGATAGGCACTTGTTGCAGGGAGTGGGATCTGACCCTTAACATAGACAAATGTAATGTATTGCGAATACATAGAAAGAAGGATCCACTATTGTATGATTATATGATAGCGGAACAAACACTGGTAGCAGTTCCTTCTGTAAAATATCTGGGAGTGTGCGTACGGAACGATTTGAAGTAGAATGATCATATAAAATTAATTGTTGGTAAGGCGGGTGCCAGGTTGAGATTCTTGGGAGGGTCCTTAGAAAATGTAGTGCATCAACAAAGGAGGTGGCTTACAATACACTCGTTCGGCCTATACTTGAGTATTGCTCATCAGTGTGGGATCCGCACCAGGTCGGGCTGACAGAGGAGATAGAGAAGATCCAAAGAAGAACGGAGCGTTTCGTCACAGGGTTATTTGATAAGCGTGATATCGTTACGGAGATGTTTAGCAAACTCAAGTGGCAGACTCTGCAAGAGAGGCGCTCTGCATCTCGGTGTAGCTTGCTGTCGAGGTTTCGAGAGGGTACGTTTCTGGATGAGGTATCGAATATATTGCTTCCCCCTACTTATACTTTCCGAGGAGATCACGAATGTAAAGTTAGAGAGATTCGAGCGCACACGGAGGCTTTCCGCCAGTCGTTCTTCCCGCGAACCATACGCGACTGGAACAGGAAAGGGAGGTAATGCAGTGGCTCGTAAAGTGCCCTGCGCCACACACCGTTGGGTGGCTTGCGGAGTATAAATGTAGATGTAGATGTTCACATTAATGTGAATGGAGAGTGTAATAACCACTTGTGTTTACAAACAAAATTGCAAAACTATTTTGATACAAAATTTACCGATAATGACAAACAATTTGCCAGCTGCGACTCATCCATAACCTACTCCCAAAGCTTGTTAAAATCACAAGTCGACACACACAGAGAACCCAGAAGCGGTCGGCGACCTAATACATGTTGTCTGATGAGGCGACCAACCAACAGTCGTCCCTGCTGAAGCCTCCTTCCGTCGGACAGCGCACATGTGTCGCCAGCGGTCGGGCGAGTTCTGGCTGTCCAGACCTCACTTGAGCTCCATCGCGACTCACGACGACCCGGAAATACTAGCGGTCGCTCCAGAGATAGTAAAACAGTACACTTATCGATAAGCGCTGCTGGTGCGACTCACGGGGAAGCAAACCACCAAACTAGCGACGCCAGTAAATCGAATTAAAAGAAAACGAGGCGACAGAACCATAAAAACAAGAAGACGAGCAATAAACGGCATGGCCGTGAGCCGCGCACGGCTCACCTTTGACCCAAATTTCAAAGTAAGTTACACGTCGAAACTGGATAAAATTGCGGGGTTCCGAAAAAGTGCCTCTTTAATTTTGTTGCGCTGTGTGTTTTAACAAGCTTGCAGAAGAAGAAGCAATCATCAAGACTTCAAGAACAATTATCCCAGCTACTCGTTCTTCGCTGTGTTCATGCGTAGATACTTTAGAATAAATGACAAGTTGCTTTAATTTGGTTAAGTCCAAAAGTGTCATAATCACCACTGAACGAAGTGGGTTTAGACCACGGAACCGTTACTGCACCTCCTCGTCCGAGGCAAATCGACAACCACGAATGTCTTTCTTCGAGACTCCAAATCTACGGAAATCGCGTGGGGAGGCATCGGGACTGTACGGAGGATGTGTAAGGGCTTCCGAGCGAAACTTCTTCACCGTGGTCGAAAAAACATTGGAAACATCTGCACCAGATGTTGTACCCTGTATGACGATTATTAGCTCAAAAAAAGAAGGAAAAAAAAACCAAACATAACGCAGCGTTTCTAGGATATCTTCGTTGCGTCATGTTCTCTTCCGCTCCCTCTGGCGTAAACGCTTGTTCAGACACAAGCAAGTGGTACCGAACGCTGGCAAATTTATCTGCGAGTACTCGTTCGTCTGTATTCGTTTCAAATCACTCTGGTGTAAACCAGGCTTAACACGAAAATATTTCGCTTCTTGCCACTTATCTTTTCCGTTGGGCCGAACATCGTATCTGTGGCAACAATTGTTCAATATGTCACCCCTTGTCTTTGGATACTGCCGTTTGTCTGGTGCCTTAAAAGGAATTATTTAAGGATATTTTAATATTACTTAAGTAAGGCCTTCAGCTGTTTCCCTAAATCCTTGTGTTTTAAAAGGAATTATTTAAACTTCGTTACTGAGAAGTTACTTGGGCCCTCAGCCGTGAATTGATCCTTGTTGTTTTAAAGAGAAGACTGTGAATTAGTATTGGAGGAATAAAGTTGTGTGTTCTTGTGTACGTAACAGTAACTGATCTTGGCCCCTTTCCACAACCTGATCCTCTGCGTCCTGCGAAACCAGATTTCAAAAGGTATTTAAACCTTCCCCTGCAACGGTGAAAAAGAGTGGAGCCCAGCGACATCATCCCCCTGCTTGGCGACGCTTCAAACGGCCATGTGTCGACACATGCGAATAAAAACACGCAGCTCAGACGTTGATGTGAGCTGTAAGGCGGGTTAATGATGTCGCACTGACACAAAATTTTACCACAGTTCTTCCGTGGACGTGTCACACGATGAGAGGGTCGTCATATCTCCTGTCACCCACACTTCACCCCTTCGTTTGAAGACTCTGTATCCTAAGCCTTCAGATGTGATATAAATTTAAAAATGATAATTTTTCTTATAACTTAACATAACTGATGAATTCGTAACTTCCGCCACGGAATTATAACGCCTATTTATGTTGTTAATGCTCAGAGATTTCGATATCTGTAATATGTCCTTTGCTTTTTCATAATTTATATACTACTTGCCATTAAAATTGCTACACCACGCAGATGACGTACTACAGAAGCGAAATTTAACCGACAGGAAGAAGATGCTGCGATATGCAAATGATTAGCTTTTCAGAGCATTCACACAAGGTTGGCACCGTTGGCGACACCTACATCGTGCTGACATGAGGACAGCTTCCAACCGATTTCTCATACACAAACAGCAGTTGACCGGCGTTGCCTGGTGAAACGCTTTTGTGATGCCTCCTGTAAGGACGAGAAATGCGTACCATCACGTTCCCGACTTTGATAAAGGTCGGATTGTAGCCTATCGCGATTGCGGTTTATCGTATCGCGACATTGCTGCTCGCGTTGGTCGAGATCCAATGACTGCTAGCAAAATATGGACTCGGTGGGTTCAGGAGGGTAATATGGAACGCCGTGCTGGATCCCAACGGCCTCGTATCACTAGCAGTCGAGATGACAGGCATCTTATCCGCATGGCTGTAATGGATCGTGCAGCCACGTCTCGATCCCTGAGTCAACAGATGGGGACGTTAGCAAGACAACAACCAACTGCACGAACAGTTCGACGACGTTTGCAGCAGTATGGACTATCAGATCGGAGACCATGGCTGCAGTTATCCTTGACGCTGCATCACAGACAGGAGCGCCTGCGAAGGTGCACTCAACGACGAACCTGGCTGCACGAATGGCAAAACATCATTTTTTCGGATGAATCCAGGTTCTGTTTACAGCATCATTATGGTTTGGTGACATCGCGGTGAAAGCACATTGGAAGCGTGTATTCGTCATCGCCATACTGGCGTATCACCCGGCGTGATGGTATGGGGTGCCATTGGTTACACATCTCGGTCAACTCTTGTTCGCATTGTCGGCACTTTGAACAGTGGACATTACATTTCAGATTTGTTACGACTCGTGGGTCTACCCTTCATTCGATCCCTGCCAAACCCAACATTTCAGCAGGATAATGCACGACCGCATGTTGCAGGTCCTGTACGGGCCCTTCTGGACACAGAAAATGTTCGACTGCTGCCCTGGTCAGCTCATTCTCCAGATCTCTCACCAACTGAAAACGTCAGGTCAATGGTGGCCGAGCAACTGGCTCGTCGCAATACGCCAGCCACTACTCTTGATGAACTGTGGTATCGTGTTGAAGCTGGATGGGGAGCTGTACCTGTACACGCCATCCAAGCTCTGTTTGACTCGATGCCCAGGCGTATCAAGGCCGTTATTACGGGCAGAGGTGTTTGTTCTGGTTACTGATTTCTCAGGATCTATGCAGCCAACTGCGTGAAACTGTAATCACATGTCAGTTCTAGTATAATATATTTGTCCAATGAAACCCGTTTATCATCTGCATGTCTACTTGGTGTAGCAATTGTAATGGCCAGTAGTGTATATTTGGATTACTGCATGTGCAGATTTGGTTGTAAGCCTACAACGATGAAAATTATTAATATTCGGTAAAATATTATGTAACTGATATATTTATTCAATTAGTCCTTATGGTGAGCCTACCAATGTTATCTACCGAAGTATTGTACGAATAGATTAAGGTTCAACGTCTATATGCAACTCGAGTTTGTAAAGCTGGACTAGAAAACTTCCATGAGTCTGTCGTTTTTAAGATGTCTATAATGTTACAGTAGGCAGCCGCAAACATTTTTCCATAAAGGCATTGACCGCTTTATCTCACAGTGGCATAAATGTATTAACAGTCATGCCAACAACTTTTGAAATAATAAACAGTATGGTTACGTTTTTTTTCCATTTGCCTCGTTTTTATGTGACTGCCACTCATACACACATCAAAAGAAGTATTGCATCTCCCCGGTTCCGAGTGTTCCGGAACATGTACAGAAAATTGCAATAGAAATCGACATAAACATCATTTCCGCCCTTTTTATTGCTCATGAAAATCACACATTGCATGCTGTACCACCATACAGCGAGATCTTCGGAGGTGTTGGTCCAGGTTGCTGTACACACCGGTACCTCTAATACCCAGTAGCACGTCCACTTGCATTGATGCATGCCTGTATTCGTCGTGGCATACTACCCACAAGTTCATGAAGGCGCTGTTGGTCCAGACTGTCTCATTCCACATAGGCCATTCGGAGTAGATCAGAGTGGTTGTTGGGTCACGTCGTCCATAAACAGCCCTTTTCAGTCCATACCAGGCATATTCGATAGGGTTCATGTCTGGAGAACATGCTGGCCACTCTAATCATGCGACGTCGTTATTCTGAAAGAAGTCATTTACAGGATGTACACGATAGGGCCGCGAATTGTCGTCCATGAAGACAAAGCCTCGCCAATATGCTGCCGATATGGTTTTACTATCGGTCGGAGGATGGCATTCACGTATCGTACAGCCATTATGACGCCTTCCATGACCACCAGCGGCATACGTCGGCCCCACAAAACGTCACCGCAAAAGGGCAAGGAACCTCCAACTTACAGTACTCGCTGGACGGTGTGTCTAAGGCGTTCAACCTCACCGGGTTGCCTTCAAACACGTCTCTGACGATTGTCTGGTTGAAGGCATATGCGTCACTCATCGGTGAGGAAAACGTGACGCCAATCCTGAGCGGTCCTTTCGGCATGTTGTTGGGCCCATTTGTACTGCGCTGCATGGTGACGTTGTTGCAAAGATGGACCTCGCCGTGGAAGTCGGGAGTGAAGTTGAGCATCAAGCAGCCTAATGCGCACACTGAGTCGTAACATGATGTCCTGTGGCTGCACGAAAAGGATTATTCAACATGGTGGCGTTGCTGTCAGGGTTCCTCCTAGCCATAATCCGTAGGTAGCGGTCATCCACTGCAGTAGAAGCCCTTGGGCGGCCTGAGCGAGGCATGTCATCGACAGTTTCTGTCGCTCTGTATCTCCTCCATAGCAGAACAACATCGCTTTGTTTCACTCTGAGACACCTGGAGACTTCCCTTGTTGAGAGCTCTTCCCGGCACAAAGTAACAATGCGGACGCGATCGAACCGTGGTATTGGCCGTCTAGGCATGGTTGAACTACAGACAGTCGGCCGGGGTGGCCAAGCGGTTCTAGGCGCTTCAGTCTGGAACCGCGTGACCGCTACGGTCGCAGGTTCGAATCTTGCCTCGGGCATGGATGTGTGTTTGATGTCCTTAGGTTAGTTAGGTTTCAGTAGTTCTACTTTCAAGGGGACTGATGACCTCAGAAGTTAAGTCCCATTGTGCTCAGAGCCATTTATTTGAACTACAGACAACACGAGCCGCGTACCTCCTTCCTGGTGGAATGACTGGAACTGATCGGCTGTCGGACCCCCTCCGTCTAATAGGTGCTGCTCATGCATGGTTGTTTACATCTTTGGGTGGGCTTAGTGACACCTCTGAACAGTGAAAGGGACTGTTTCTGTAGTACAGTATCCACAGTCAACGTCTATCTTCAGGAGTTCTAGGAACCGGGGTGATGCAAAACACTTTTTGATGCGTGTAATTTGTTTTCCAATCTAACAATTATAAAAAGCCATAAATCGGTTATCTGAAATAAAATATGTAAGCTTTTTAAGTTTGTGGTTTTCACACCACCTTTTGCAGTCAGATGTCTTTTGTTCAGTAGAGGTTGTGAAATTGATTTTGTGAGCGTCTGTCGAAAGTGAGAGTAGGGTTTAAGAACTGCGACGAACTCGTCTAGTCTGAATCGAGCTGTGACACTCATAAGAACAAATATGTTGTATTTGTTGAGAATTCAGTCAGAAACTGTACTCATTTAAATCTGAAGTACGAGGACTGTTCGGAAAGTAAGGTCGCATCGGTCGCGACATGAAAACCACAGTGAAAATAAATAATTTTTAAAAGTCGCAACAGTTATCCACACCTTCCAGGTATCTCTCTAAATGGTCGTCTCTCCGACTTAGACATTCATTATGGCGCTGTACAAACTTTACAGCACCCGCTTCACAAAAAGCATCCGCCTGCACTTTCCGCCAAATCTCTACACTTGTCTACCTCTTGTCGTTTGTGCCAGAATGTTGTCATCGTAGCCAGCGGTGCGCGTGAGCAGGGATGAACAACGAAGGTAGCCAATTAAGAGCTGTATTGTGGGTGATCAAACGCTTCCCATCGAAAATGCTAAAGGAGCAGCTGAAAATTGTATTGAAGAGAGAAACGCATGACATTTATGTTATGTGGGCTGCGTAGCTTCAGGCGAAATCTCTCACCAGGTCCACATACTTGGCGGGAGACACAGATGTTTCACGCATTTCTATGTCACTACTTTGCGCTATGAACTTAAAAGAGCGACGAGAAGCGATCGGCAGGCACACTAAAGACACTGCTGAGCACATCTGTGCACAGTACCATCGGATTTTCACAGTAGTTTATAAACTGGCATTCTGCTCCTCCTAGTGTATCTTCTACGGCGGTACGGCATGGCTGTGTGCTGCGTGCTGCTGCCTGCAGTCGACTGACGCAGAAACAGGAAGCGCGCTGAGCGCTCCATTCACTAGCGTCTTATCGCAACGTCACTTCGGCTGATAAAGTTTGATTTTTGCCCGACGCGGCCCTAGTAATACTAGGGGCCGCGTCTCCTGGCTGCCTCGGAAAACGGCTAAGTCCCGCTCAAGGCCAACCGCCTATAAGGCGGCGCACACAGCCACCAAAGCAAGTGTCATCCATGAATTACCTGGAACAACTTCATTTGTGGTACAAGAAAACGTAATTTTACATCCAACAAATGTTATTGGACCAGAAAGTATCTCCTGTTGAGACACAGGGCTTGGTGTCTCATCAAAACTGAAAACAGTTTTATAAACTGGCATTCTGCTCCTCCTAGTGTATCTCCTACGACGGTACGGCATGGCTGTGTGCTGCGTGCTGCTGCCTGCAGTCGACTGACGCAGAAACAGGAAGCGCGCCGAGCGCTCCATTCAGCGCTGCTTATCGCTACGTCACTTCCGCTGATAAAGTTTGATTTTTGCCCGACGTGGCCCTAGTAATACTAGGGGCCGCGTCTCCTGGCTGCCTCGGAAAACGGCTAAGTCCCGCTCAAGGCCAACCGCTGTGTGCGCCGCCTTATAGGCGGTTGGCCTTGAGCGGGACTTAGCCGTTTTCCGAGGCAGCCAGGAGACGCGGCCCCTAGTATTACTAGGGCCGCGTCGGGCAAAAATCAAACTTTATCAGCGGAAGTGACGTTGCGATAAGACGCTAGTGAATGGAGCGCTCAGCGCGCTTCCTGTTTCTGCGTCAGTCGACTGCAGGCAGCAGCACGCAGCACACAGCCATGCCGTACCGCCGTAGAAGATACACTAGGAGGAGCAGAATGCCAGTTTATAAAACTGTTTTCAGTTTTGATGAGACACCAAGCCCTGTCTCTCAACAGGAGATACTGTCTGGTCCAATAACTTTTGTTGGCTGTAAAATTACGTTTTCTTGTACCACAAATGAAGTTGTTCCAGGTAATTCATGGATGACACTTGCTTTGGTGACCTTACTTTCCGAATAGGCCTCGTATTTACTCAATATAACGTCTGTTAATATAGTGTCAATAGCAAATGGTGTTGCGGTTTACAGGGCCTCCGATTCGATTGCAGGCTGTATCGGTTATTCTATCTGCTTGGTACTGGATGTGTGTTCGTGTGTGTGTGTGTGTGTGTGTGTGTGTGTGTGTGCGTGTGTGTATCGTCTTCATAATCATTTCATCATCGTCATCGACGTGCAAGTCGCCGAAGTGGTGTCAAGACTTCCCAAATGAAATTTCCCAATCAAAAATATCATACACACATTTGATGTTTGTAAATTTAGCAAAGAACCTTAGATACTGGAGGAAGCTGCTCAACAAGTGGCACTAATTAATTATCGTCAACAACGAGATAAATCAGATAAACAGTAACTGACCAGTTACACATGATCATTTATTTTCCGCTAAAATATTGATTTCAAATATAAAGCTAAGAACATTGAACCGTGTATCGACTCGTGCTACACCTTGTGTTTAGATTGCATTGGTTTTCCTTTTCTTCCCCTGACATGTTTGTTTGATATGTTGTCTGTCATTAAGTGGCTGCTTGATTGTCTTTTCCCTCTGCTATCGATATCTGCGTTTTTACTTCCGAGAAACTGCTATGGAGGAAGTGAGACCTTTGATCGGTTATAACCTCTTGTGGTGGCGCGGAAGGTGGGGCGTTGCGCGAGCAAGTGTGGTGGACACGGGAGGGCAGTGTGGCTCTCCAGCGTGAAGCAGGCGTGGTCGGTTGTACCGAGGTACCGAGTCGCCACGTGATGTATGTCAGTTGTGTGTAACGAGCGGGTCGAGTTGACGGAAGAGCTCCCCGCGTGTTGGTTGTATACAGGATCGCCCCACGAGTAGTTGCTGTTCGTTTCGCCTTGGTGGGACGTTAACAAGCTTCTTTAGATCCTCCGTTTCAACACTGGACTTTAAAAGGAGACACCTAACATGAAGGAGCGGTCACTACCCGTCAACGTTGCAGAGAAGACGTGAACTCCGGTGACAGAGCGTGTTGTCGCGTGACCGTGGCTTGTTGGGTACGCTGGCGACGCGTGCGCGGTCGGATGTGTGGATCCTTGCCATCGGAGGTCGTGTACTGCCTGTTCGAGCATAATTGCAAGTTAAGTTCGTGGAAGGTTTAATCATTAAGTAGTAATATTGTGTAACCAGCGTCTCTTCTGCCTTGTGGCCTCCGGCGACCGGGTTTCCTGTCCCTGGCACCGGTGTAGTTGAAGGCAGTGATCTTTCCTCCTCCGCTCGTTGCTGTCCAATGGGAGGGGTAGTTTTGGCAGTTTGTTTCGCTTTTCTGTCGTGGGTTATGAGTAAATTCATGCTTCTTGTTGGTTGATCATGTGGTCGCTCATTCAGGACTGTGTGGTGTAATGTTTCCTTGCATGAGGTTAGCTCTTAATTCTGTCAGCAAGTTAAGCCATCTTATAATAAGTTTTCGCTGGCTAAAAGTCGGTGCAGTGACCAGCCTCAGAATGGCAATTGTGTTTACAGGCGTATTTAAATTGGTCAGTATACTGTCTAGCCTGAGCATCACTGAGTGGTTGATTTATGCCCACCTTACACGGATCTGGCATATCTGTTATGTTCTAATGATATTCCAGGACACTTTTGTTTAATTTTTTTTTTAAATTCCTCCAAGTTTATAAATTCCTTTTATTGCCATTAATCGTGTGTTTGCTGAGACCTGTTTAATTTTTTTTAATGGTTGTGTTGGTAGCTTCACTACCTCACCGTACTTTATTAACAAAGTGCTGTATTTACTTTAGTAGCCTGTTAACTAATGTTCTTTAAAGTTTTTAAAATTGTTGTATTGCTATAAATTACTTTGATTGCCGTTAGCGGCGTGTTTTAAAAGGTAGTTTATTGCCGTACTGCTAGCTTCTGTGTTTAATTTTTTTTTTAAATTGTTGAATTGCTATAAATTACTTAATTACCGTTAGCGGCGTGTTTAAAAGGCTATTTATTGCTGTACTGCTAGTTTCTGTAAGATACGAATAAAACATTTGGGAAAATCTCTACTCGACAGTAAACTACTAGAAATTTGGCCCCGTTTCCGAACTTGTGGTGTGGCTTGTAGTAACCGTAACCACTGTGTGTGTCAAACATAATTAATTTCAAACGGTTTCGAAGTGATGAGAGAAGAGCGATAAGTCGGGAGAAGTCCTTTCGTCAATAATTGTGGAAAAAAAATTATTTTATGATCACGTCTATGAACAATCCGGCACGTACCCAGCTTCGGGTCCTGGGAAAAGTGATGTGACACCGGTGGAGGTGCTGAACAGCGGTCTAAGGGACACAGAATCCAGAATTTCCGTTGTTTCAAAACACTGTGTTACTCAGTCCCTGCACTGTATTCGTTCTAGACTGCCCCAGGCTTTGGGTACGCCATTTAACATTTATGCTATTCAAAAACTGTTAGGAAGGAGGCACAGTGTCTGGAACGTTATTAAGAAAATATTTTCCGCTTTTTTTGTTTCCCTTACAAAATGAACTGACAAGAAAGAGTTGTTACCGGTATTTTAGTTTCAATCAGTCTGCCCCCACATAACTAATGAGGAAGTATTGAATAGGACTGGGGAGAAGAGAAGTTTGTGGCACAACTTGACCAGAAGAAGGGATCGGTTGGTAGGACATGTTCTGAGGCATCAAGGGATCACCAACTTAGTATTGGAGGGCAGCGTGGAGGGTAAAAATCGTAGAGGGAGACCAAGAGATGAATACACTAAGCAGATTCAGAAGGATGTAGGTTGCAGTAGGTACTGGGAGATGAAGAAGCTTGCACAGGATAGAGCAGTATGGAGAGCTGCATCAAACCAGTCTCAGGACTGAAGACCACAACAACAACAACAGTCTGCCCCAGCATGCAGTAACTTAAATTGCTGCGTGAAACTGAGACAGTTATTTACTCTATGTTTTGTGATGTAGCGTTCTTCGATTTTGGTCAGCGGACCAGAAACAGCGAACGTTCTTGTGTGGAGAGAGCTGTATGTTCTATCGCTCCAGTGAAGGTTCTTATTGTGGCAACTTAAATTTTTCAGAGAGGGAGGGGGGCGTTTGTGGCCCCTCATAGCGGCGGTTCACCCGAGTAAAATTATTTCCGAACTTTAGCGCTCGGTATCTGCGGACACTGATTAATTTTTAATTAAATTCGAGCCTCATTTCAGTTTTAAAAGATGGAGTCGCTACTGAGTGAAAATTTAGCTGCACTGTTTGCTCTAAGATGTTCTTTGGAACGTGATAAATATTCGTTATTTTGGATTTAAATGCACATGTAATTGATAATTATTCATTGTCAGATGAGGAGGATTTATGTCACATACAGAAAATTATTCGCAATTTAGTGCATACGGAATGCCCCTTCCCCCTTCTCTAGCCCACCTTTAAACTCGTATATATCTGCTCACCACATATCAAGAGATATATCGTAGTCATGAAGAGTGCTTCAGAATAATCAGGGGAATGGGACAAAAAAATACAAAAAATATCGAAGTGCGTCAAAACACTCCACGATGATGATGTTGACGAGGAATGTGAGGGAATCCATACAAGGAAAACCAACAGAAAGTGTCCCCTCTGGTATAACACTCCGTCACCTAATCATGCTCAGAGTTGGGGAGCTAAAGTGACTACTTTTTACAGCCAGTAAACTACCGATTCTGTAAAGAATCGAACTCCGATGTATTAGACGGCTTTAAGCGTCTGATTACTTTAGAAATTGTTAAACGTGTTAAATATTTGACATATAAATATTTGACATTAAGCATGCAACCTAGAAAAAATTTAGGGTGGGTTTGAAATTATGATGGAAATTTTTGCAAAGTCGCTAAGTGCTGTTTTTATGAAACAATGGATGAATAAAGTCTAGGTAATCTGCGTTGCATTTTAGGCAAAATCTAGTGTTTCACGTTATGGTTCAAATGGACCTGAGCACTATGGGACTTAACTTCTGAGATCAGCAGTCCCCTAGAACTTAGAACTACTTAAACCTAACTAACCTAAGGACATCACACACATCCATGCCCGAGGCAGAATTCGAACCTGCGACCGTAGCGGTCGCACGGTTCCAGACTGTAGCGTCTAGAACCGATCGGCCACCTAGGCCGGCGTTTCACGTTATCTCAGTGTTTATAAAGTCATATCTGCCATACTATGTGCCGTGAAATGACGTTGCAGGTGTATTCAATGGTATATGTGGACACCGTCTGCAAAGTGCCTTGCAAGTGGAGTTAGTAGTAAAGAAGTAACCGTAATACTTGCCTTATTACGTTAAATTTTTAACGGAACATTATGCCTCTTAATGAGTAGTTTATGAGTGAACATTAAATTTTTAAATTCTGCCAATAATTACACTAAATACAGAAAATCAAATTTTCGTTACTCCTGAAAGCCTTTAAGTAGGCAACTTGCAACGGGTACATGGTTGTGGGATAATGTTTTATTCATATAAATGATCCACATTTGCTATGATATGACGCTCTGTTCATGTCCACGCTCGTGTACTTGTAATTCCGGTAATATATTTTTCTTTATTACGGTACTCTGATCTCGTATTCTGTGGTATAATACACTCCTGGAAATGGAAAAAAGAACGCATTGACACCGGTGTGTCAGACCCACCATACTTGCTCCGGACACTGCGAGAGGGCTGTACAAGCAATGATCACACGCACGGCACAGCGGACACACCAGGAACAGCGGTGTTGGCCGTCGAATGGCGCTAGCTGCGCAGCATTTGTGCACCGCCGCCGTCGGTGTCAGCCAGTTTGCCGTGGCATACGGAGCTCCATCGCAGTCTTTAACACTGGTAGCATGCCGCGACAGCGAGGACGTGAACCGTATGTGCAGTTGACGGACTTTGAGCGAGGGCGTATAGTGGGCATGCGGGAGGCCGGGTGGACGTACCGCCGAATTGCTCAACACGTGGGGCGTGAGGTCTCCACAGTACATCGATGTTGTCGCCAGTGGTCGGCGGAAGGTGCACGTGCCCGTCGACCTGGGACCGGACCGCAGCGACGCACAGATGCACGCCAAGACCGTAGGATCCTACGCAGTGCCGTAGGGGACCGCACCGCCGCTTCCCAGCAAATTAGGGACACTGTTGCTCCTGGGGTATCGGCGAGGACCATTCGCAACCGTCTCCATGAAGCTGGGCTACGGTCCCGCACACCGTTAGGCCGTCTTCCGCTCACGCCCCAACATCGTGCAGCCCGCCTCCAGTGGTGTCGCGACAGGCGTGAATGGAGGGACGAATGGAGACGTGTCGTCTTCAGCGATGAGAGTCGCTTCTGCCTTGGTGCCAATGATGGTCGTATGCGTGTTTGGCGCCGTGCAGGTGAGCGCCACAATCAGGACTGCATACGACCGAGGCACACAGGGCCAACACCCGGCATCATGGTGTGGGGAGCGATCTTCTACACTGGCCGTACACCACTGGTGATCGTCGAGGGGACACTGAATAGTGCACGGTACATCCAAACCGTCATCGAACCCATCGTTCTACCATTCCTAGACCGGCAAGGGAACTTGCTGTTCCAACAGGACAATGCACGTCCGCATGTATCCCATGCCACCCAACGTGCTCTAGAAGGTGTAAGTCAACTACCCCGGCCAGCAAGATCTCCGGATCTGTCCCCCATTGAGCATGTTTGGGACTGGATGAAGCGTCGTCTCACGCGGTCTGCACGTCCAGCACGAACGCTGGTCCAACTGAGGCGCCAGGTGGAAATGGCATGGCAAGCCGTTCCACAGGACTACATCCAGCATCTCTACGATCGTCTCCATGGGAGAATAGCAGCCTGCATTGCTGCGAAAGGTGGATATACACTGTACTAGTGCCGACATTGTGCATGCTCTGTTGCCTGTGTCTATGTGCCTGTGGTTCTGTCAGTGTGATCATGTGATGTATCTGACCCCAGGAATGTGTCAATAAAGTTTCCCCTTCCTGGGACAATGAATTCACGGTGTTCTTATTTCAATTTACAGGAGTGTATGATGCCAACTTAAAGGAACTTAAGAAGATTTGTCGTAATGATTTCGGACAGATAGCACTTCGAAACAGATTCGCATTCTGCGACTGTACGTTGATGTCTGCCGGCTCGGTTTCCCGCTTATAGCGAGCGGTCTACATAACCACTTTGCTTTTGTTTTCATTATTTTTTTCCGGTCGTCTAACCACTTTTTTGGCCTTATAACGTAGCTTGAACATCAGTCTTTGCCATTATACATTGGAACCACTGAGAAAATACAATGAAGAGGCAAAGAAACTGGTACACCTGTCTAATATCGTGTAGGACCCCCGCAACATGACGTGGCATGGACTCGACTACAGTCTGGAGTAGTGCTGGAGGGAACTGAGGCATGAATCCTGCAGGACTGTCCATAAATCCGTAAGAGTACGAAGCAGTGGAGATCTCTTCTGAAGAACACGTTGAAAGGCATCCAAGAAATGCCCAATAAGGTTCATTTCCGTGGAGTTTGGTGGCCAGTGGAAGTGTTTAAACTCAGAAGAGTGTTCCTGGAGCCACTCTGTAGCAGTTCTGGACGTGTGTGGTGTCTCATTGTCCTGCTGGAATTGCCCAAGTCCGTCGGAATGCACAATAGACAGGAATGGATGTAGGTGATCAGACAGGATGCTTACGTCCCATTCACCTATCAGAGTCGTGTCTAGAAGTATGAGGGGTCCCATATCACTCCAACTGCACATGTCCCACACTATTACAGAGCCTCCACCTGCTTGAACAGCCCCCCACTGATATGCAGGGTTCATGGATTCATGAGGTTGTTTCCATACCCCTACATGTCCATTCGCTGGATACAACTTGAATCAAGACTCGTCCGACCAGTCATCAACAGTCCAATGTCGGTGTTGACGGGCTCAGGCGAGGTGTAAAGCTGTGTGTCGTGCAGTCAGTAACGGCACACGAGACACGGCTTCGAAGGCCGTTATCGATGGCGTTTCGTTGAACGATTGGCACTCTGACACTTGTTGATGGCCCGGAATTGAAATCTACAGCAATCTGTGGAAGGACTGTACTTCTGTCACGTCGAACGATTCTCTTCAGTCGTCCTTGGAACCGTTCCTGCAGGATCTTTATCCGGCCGCAGCGATGTCGGAATTTGATGTTTTACCGGATTCCTGATATTCTAACAACTGCGCCAGACACTTGTTGCCCTATATAGGGATATATGTTCGCATATCTCTGTATCTGATTAAGCATGCCTATACCAGTTTCTTTGGCGCTATGTACCGGGTGGTTACAATTAAAGTGCAGGTACTCACAGAGGTCCAGTGTAGGCTGTTATTATCATACGGCAGCGAAATCTGGTGGATATTCTTATGCATTAATGTGGAACCGATTTACGCTGGGAAAAGTTGATTCCAATTTTGACCAACAGGTGCAAATATGGCGCTATGAATGCAAGAAAGTCATATAGAAATGTTTCCATATGTAATGGATTAGGAAAGGGACGTGGACAGATGATATAATAGCTGAACGCTTCAAAGAAATCTTGAATCTCATTACAAATAAGTACCCCACTCATACAGTTATAATTGGTAGAGACTTGAATCTACCCTCGATTTGTTGGGGAAAATACGTGTTCAAAGACGGTGGTAGACAGAAAACATCTTCCCAAATTGTACTGAGAATTACGTTGAACAATTAATTCATGAGCCCACACGAATTGTAAATGGTTGCGAAAACACACCTGACCTCTTAGCCAGAAATGGTCCTGATGTAATAGAGAGCGTCATGACGGATACAGGGATTAATGAACACAAGATCATTGTAGCGAGGCTCAAAACCATATCAACCAAAACCGCTAAAAATAAACGCAAAATATATCTATTTAAAACAGGAGATAAATATTCGCTTGAAGCCTTCCTAAGAGGGAGTCTCCATTCCTTCCAAGGTAATTATGTAAGTGTAGACCAGATATGGCTCAAATTCAGAGATACAGTACCGACAGCAATAGATAGATTCATACCGCATAAGTTAATCAGAGACGGGTCTGATCCACCATGGTACACAAAACACGTCAGAACACTGTTGCAGAAGCAACGAAAAAAGCATGCCAAATTCAGAAGAACGCAAAGACTGGCTAAGTTTCACGGAAGCTCGAAATTTAGTGCGGACGTCAATGCGAGATGCTTTTAATAGTTTCCACAATGAAATATTGTCTCAAAATATGGTAGAAAACCCGATTCTGGTCATATGTAAAGTACACCAGTGGCAAAAATCAGTCAATACCGTCACTGCGCTATAGCGATGGAAGTGTTACCGATGATGCTGCCACTACAGCGGAGTTACTGAATACAGTTTTCTGTAATTACTTCAAGAAAGAAGACGAAGCAAATATTCCAGAATTCGAAACCAGAACTGCACTTAGCATGAGTGACTTAAAAGTAGATATCTTAGTTATTGCGAAACAACTCAAATCACGTAAGAAAGGCAAGACTGGAAAGTAGCACAGGTGACACCAATATTCAAGAAAGGAAATAGGAGTAACCCATTGAATTACAGTCGCATCTCACTGACCCCAATTTGCAGTAGGATTTAAGAGCATATACTGTACTCGAACATTATGAATCACCTTGAAGAAATTGACTTACTGATACATAACCAACATGGATTCAGAAAATATCGTTCTTGTGCAACACAGCTAACTCTTTATTCCCATGAAGTAATGAGTGCTGTCGACAAGGGATCTCAGATCGATTCCGTACTCCTAGGTTACCAGAAGGCTTTTGATACCGTTCCTCACAAGCGATTATTAATCAAATTGCGTGCATATGCAGTATCGTCTCAGTTGTGTAACTGGATTCGTTATTTCCTCTCAGAGAGGTCACAGTTCGTAGTGATAGACGGTAAATGGTTCAAATGGCTCTGAGCACTATGGGACCTAACATCTGTGGTCATCAGTCCCATAGATCTTAGGACTACTTAGACCTAACTAACCTGAGGACATCACACACATCCATGGCCGAGGCAGCATTCGAACCTGCGACCGTAGCGATCACGCGGTTCCAGACTGAACCGCCTAGAACCGCACGGCTACACCTGCCGGCAATAGACGGTAAATCATCGAGTAGAACAGAAGTGATATCTGTCGTTCCGCAAGGTAGTGTCATAGACCCTCTGCTGTTCCTGATTTATATAAATGATCTAGGTGATAATCTGAGCAGCTCCGTTAGATTGTTTGCAGATGACGCTGTAATTTACCGTCTAGTAAAATCATTAGACGATCAATTCCAATACAAAATGATCTAGAGAGAATTTATGTATGGAGCGAAAAGTGGCAATTAGCACTAAACAAAGAAAAGTGCGAGGTCATCCACATGGGTACTAACAGAAATCCGATAAATTTTGGGTATACGATAAATCGCACAAATCTAAGGGCTGTCGATTCTACTAAATACCTAGGAATTACAATTACGAGCAAGTTAAACTGGGAAGACCACACAGATAATACTGTGGGGAAGGCGAAACACAGACTGCGCTTTGTTGCCAGAACTCTTAGAAGATGCGACAAAACCACTAAAGAGACAGCCTACATTACACTTGTCCGTCGTCTGCTGGAATATTGCTGCGCGGTATGGGATCCTTACCAGGTAGTATTGACGGAGGACATCGAAAATGTGCAAAGAAGGGCAGCTCGTTTCGTGTTATAGCGCAATAGGCGTGAGAGTGTCACTGATCTGATACGAGAGTTGGGGTGGCAGCCAGGCCGATTTCTTTGCGACGAGATTTATTTACGAAATTTCAATCAGCAACTTTCTCTTCCGAATGGGAAAATATTTTTTTGACACCCACCTACGTAGGGAGAAATGATCGTCATAATAAAATAAGAGGAATCAGGGCTCGATCGGAAAGATTTAGGTGTTCCTTTTTCCAGCGCGCCATTCGAGAGTGGAATGGTAGAGAAGTAGTATGAAAATGGTTCGATGAACCCTCTGCCAGGCACTTAAGTGTGAAATGCAGAGTAGCCATGTAGATGTAAATGGAGATGTAGACAGAAGGTATCTAACAAGTTACTAAGGCATAATTTTAGTTTCATTATCAACCGCTATTTACGCAATTTGTTCAATATTAGCACTGGAGACATTGGTGGGATGCAG
Source organism: Schistocerca americana (assembly GCF_021461395.2). Taxonomy (NCBI): domain Eukaryota; kingdom Metazoa; phylum Arthropoda; class Insecta; order Orthoptera; family Acrididae; genus Schistocerca; species Schistocerca americana. The sequence continues at coordinate 589,614,980 of NC_060125.1, read as the reverse complement.
TATCTTTAAAACAGCGTGATCAATATACGCTCGCAGCTGTTATGGTGGAATCTGGGCAACCTGTTCTTGTATACTGTACTTTACATCAGGTAGGGACCGAAGGTGTCCCTGGTAAACATATTCCTTTAGGTATCCCCAGTGCCAAAAGTCACATGGATTCAGATCACATGATATTGGAGGCTATGCATCTGGAAAACCTCTGGAAATAACACGTTCTGTGTAAGACTGTATTAAGCAGATATTTCACTGGACGAGTGACATGAGGTGATGCCACATCATGCATGAAGATAGTGGTTTCCACAAAGTTATACTCTTCAAAAACAGGCATCGCTTGCTGTAATAGGAAATCTCGATAATGTGCAGACATCACTCAACGCTTGAAAGACCTTTTGGGTGTATTCTCTTCAAAGAAGAACGGACCAAGGACATGTGAATCCACACCAAACAGTCACGTACCTGAGTGCATTGGCTCTTCGCGCGCAACATGCGGTTTAACAGCACCTCATATTCGACATTTCTGTGTATTCACTGCACCCTGTTCTGTAAAATGTGTCTCATCACTTCACACAATATTGCCCAGCCAGATGTCAACAACTTTGACATGCGTCAGAAACTGAAGGGCAAATTCAGAACGTTGCTGCGGAGATTTCAGTTTCTGAAGTGTCTGACTCTTGTACGGGTAGCAGTGTAGTGTAGACCGCAAAAGATTCCATGCTGTTGGCCGTGGGATGGTCGATTCTTGTGACATTGCACGAGCAGTAGCACTGCCCGGGAATGTGCTGCAGGGTCAGTTACAGCAACACCAACCACATCAATGGCTTCCACAGGTATAGGACGCCTTCCAGGTGCTACACCAAGAACACCTGCGTTTCCGAATTTCATTATCATTTTCTTTCATTCATTTAATGACGTCGGGCCGCTCCCCGGACCAACCAGTCGGCAGTCTCTCACAATGCAGCTCTGTAATTGCTTCTGTTCACATAAAACAGTTTCACTAACAGCGCACAGTCTCTGTTCTCGATACCCATACTGCACACTCAACTTATGGCTTGTCACATGAAATATTGGATGTCATACTGCCATAAAGTTTACACCTCCAGATTTGCACTTAGTGGCCCAAATTGGAACTATTTTTTTTCCATTGTTAATCGGTTCCTTATCAACACATTAGCATATTTACCACGTTTCGCTATCATACGATACTTACACTCCAGACTGGAGCTCCATAAGTAGGTGGCCTTTAATTATAAGTATCCGGTATTTATTACTCCTCCATAATAATCAACTATACGTTATACTAGCTGTAAGTAACAGGAAGAAACTCTAATTTAAATTGTCAGGACACTGATAAGTTGTATCATAACAGTTCTTTTAGGTGTTTACAAAAAGAGAATGAAAAGAGCTCCTCAGTCAAAAGCAAAACATTTTCTTCGATCGCAGTGTAATGAAAAGAATAAACGAGTAGTAGATGCCCGGTGCACGGCTGGTGCATGGACGGGCACGTCTTCTCCGGGATTATATTCGTAGTTCCGTGTTCCATAGCAGGGTCCGCAACAAGAGAAGCATCACATTACCTGCTGCCCTTTGTGCTCTCGGAGAAAACTTTCTACCTCCAGAGATTTTTGTCCAGCAAATTCACCTCTGAAACTAAATTTCAGCGCCAATTTTCTATAAGAGTTAGCTATTCTAATGGATGAAAACATTAGGATTCACGAAACGGCTGAAGCTAGTAGAAAAACACCGAGCGCTACGCTCAGCGAAAGGGTCGTACAGAGCACGTCCACGCCGCACTTGGGGTTGGGTTGGGTTGTTTGGGGGAGGAGACCAGACAGCGAGGTCATCAGTCTCATCGGATTAGGGAAGGAAGTCGGCCGTGCCCTGTCAAAGGAACCATCCCGGCATTTTCCTGGAGCGATTTAGGGAAATCACGGAAACCCTAAATCAGGATGGCCGGACGCGGGATTGAACCGTCGTCCTCCCGAATGCGAGTCCAGTGTGCTAGCCACTGCGCCACCTCGCTCGTTCGCCGCACTTGACTCCTTTGGCTATCCGCGAACATCTTCGGGATTGAACCAAACGTCCGTATGTCACGTAGGCACCACCCTTACGCTCACAAAGTAAAGTGTCCGTATTTTGACAACACAACGTATAAACACAGACATCGTAGCCTCTAATTATTGCGAATAGCGCATTCGCTGTACTTGTGAGTTCACTATCATTTATGAACAATAATTACTCTAATGTAAGCAATGCGAGTATTAACGTTGTGTGTGTGTGTGAAATCTTATGGGACTTAGCTGCTAAAGTCATCAGTCCCCAGGCTTACACACTACTTAACCTAAATTATCCAAAGGACAAACACACATACCCATGCCCGAGGGAGGACTGCAGCGCCTTAGACCGTATTAACGTTGTCTGCAACGATATATTGTTCATATTATGTGCCAAAGTAAATGAAAGTTTTGATTTCAGTGTTTACGAGTTTTTCTGAAACAATGTGATTGTTGGTGTGCCTTTAAGTAAAAAATAATTTGTTCTAAACTCAGTTTTTCGCCGTCGTCGAAAATTTGATATCCACTGCAAAGTAGAAGACTGTTACACATTTTTCCATCAATAACTGCCTACTGATGTTTGCATCCGCACTTCTTCTGCATGTTTTCTAATGGAACTCTTTCATCTTCCGTCCGTTCGTTGTTCCAGTATTTATTATCTCTTGGATGTAGCAAAGAACTTCTTTGGTCACTCTACTATTCATTCGCCTCCCAGGATGTCCTGCCCAGATGCTTTTAGATTCGTCAATGGCTATGATTGCGTCTCCCACTCAGTCTGTTCTCTGAGATATACGTACAGTTTTCCTGTCTCTCCTGATAGCTTTCGAAATATACCGCAGATATTGTAACAGTTGTTCCATCAAGGACTCCATGCTATAAGTCCAGACTGATAAATGAACTGATTGCAAATTTCCCTTTTCAGATCCATTGGGAACTGCTTGTTTCTTAAACAGCCCTAAATAATAATAAAGAAAGTAAACTAATTCCAGGTCTCAACCACCGATTTCAATAACTTTCATTCTGATGTGTTCGTTATACATTGTTTCATTGTTGAAGTTTATCAGCATTATAGTCAAACTCGTACTTGTCAAATAACTCCTGACTGTCGTTAGCAATTTTTTACCATTATACTTGGTCTGTAGGGGGAAATACTGTGCACTTCGAAACTCTGTGAGGCGCAGTATTTTCAGATCATTCTTGTCTCTCATACTTCTTCATTCTTGTTTCGGTGACGTGAGCAATCAGACTGCGAATGTACGAGGGTTGGAACTTTAATAGCCGCAGCTATTTATTGACAGCTCGTACGAAATAGATACGTGTTTCAAAGATTTACTGACCTTCATAGTAGTCACCAGCATTGTGTATAACCCTTTGCCAGCGATGTGGAAGTCGTTAGATACTCTTAGCAGTGCCAGTTGTATTCACAGTTCGAGCGGAGCGGTCTATTGCCCGACGAATTTGTAGCAGTTCTGAAGCGAATGCCGTGAAGTGTTTCCTTCAGTTTAGAGAACGAGTTGAACTCACGAGGGCCTAAGTCAGGGAAGTGCCGTCGGTGGTGTAGCACTTAGCAGCCCCATCAGTCAAACAGATCGGTAACATACGTGCTTGAGCATTGCCCTGCAAAATGATGGCCAGGTCCTGCAGAAAGTGTCATCACTTCTGTCTCTATACTGTTTATTTTTGGAACACAACCTACGACCAGCCTAGAGGCGCGCAGTTGAAATGGTGCGTCAACTGGAAAGTATTCCAAAGTTGAAGTACGCGCGGCAGTACAATTCTGGTGGCTAAACCGTCAAAATTGCACACTTATTTGAATTGTGACAGTATATGGACCAATTACATAGTTGTCTTTAGCCGTAGTGAAACGATGCGAACACTTTGACCGGGGCTACACAGACGTCAATAATGTTGATCGGGAAGTCCAGGACTTGCACCACATGACTTCCATCTTCTCGGCAAATGAACATTTGCGTGGAAATGCATTTTCTAGCGATTAAAACGTAGACAGCCATTCTCGAATGGTTCCCTGACCAAGGAGCGAATTTTTATCATCGAGGAATTGAGGAGTTGATAGAAAATTCCGACTGTTGTTTGCAGAGACTTGGCGACTGTGTTGAAAAATAGTATCATGTATCTGAGGCACTTTGAAGTGTAGTGCAGCATTCAATAAAAGTTACTTGGCTTGACGTAATAATATCTAGCGTTCCTTTTCAAATCCCTCTGGGCGTTCAAAGGCTTGACAATCCTCACTGTCGTATCACCACTATGATGTGGATACTGTTTGCCAAAAACATACTACACTTTCGAGAGGTCAGTTTTCTTGGTCATTTCATGAGTTTTATATCTTAGGACTTAGATGAATACTAACTGTAAGCTTGACGTGTAGGTATGACATTAAAGTCGATTACCATTCTGAACACGATCATACAAGAGAAAGATAGATGCGTACGATTCAAAATTAATAAATTTACTTGGCAGCAATGACATAAGCAGTAGCGACGTTCTTCGAACTTTTCGCGGAACTTCGTCAAATTTCGTCGAGTGCCGAACACCAGCTCTTGAGTTGAAGAGCATTGATCACACTTATACAGTGTGTTGGGACTTGAATATTTGTTGGTTAGTAAATCGTGTTCTCTGAATGTTATTATGAGTTATTCCAGCTACAGGAGCTATGGTGCAGTAAACTGTCTCACTCTCTCTTTTCTCTGGATGATACAGACTAGAATGGAGGCAACTACTGACCACGCAATGTTCCAACACCTATTCACTTGTAATATTAGGAAGAAGTCCGCTTACAGGTGGTAAAATTGTTGTTTATTAAAAGACGACACGTTTCGCGGCTTTAAGATGCATTATCAGATGAAAAATGTTGAAAGATCATAGGCATACCATCGCTCCTAGTCAAAAGTTACTATAACGTCACATTGTCCGCAATGATAGCTTCTGTTTGGCCAGCCCGCTAGTCTCTATTTGTCGTTCTCGTGCGCCGCTTTTTCCTTGCCCTGCTGTCAAGCTGATGCAGGCAAATTGTAAAGAATGGGGCGCATCTTCTTTACCTTTCGCTCGCCATGATATTGACGATATTCTCTGAATAGTAACTTTTGACTGGGAGCGATGTGTATGTCTATGATCTTTTAACATTCTTCACCTGATGATGCGGCTTAAAGACGCGAAACCGGTCGTGTTTTAATACACAACAATTTCACCGGTTATGAGTGGAATTCTTCCTAAGATTATGCCTTTCAACAGCTGCGGTTGCCGGCAACATAAAATACTTTGTGATCTGTTCACTTCACAAGTAGAAGAAAGGTGGCAGCACTTTCGGATGGCGTTGAGCTCAAAATATGGTGGTAATATTTTGAATGAAATTGGTAGGGTTCGAATAAATTATTGACTTTTGTTTCCTTTAACAACTCATAAGTGAGTGAAAGGATATCAATGATACGATTCGCTGATGACATTGCTATCCTGAGTGAAAGTGAAGAAGAATTAAATGATCTGCTGAACGGAATGAACAGTCTAATGAGTACACAGTACGGTTTGAGAGTAAATCGGAGAAAGACGAAGGTAATTAGAAGTAGTAGAAATGAGAACAGCGAGAAACTTAACATCAGGATTGATGGTCACGAAGTCAATGAAGTTAAGGAATTCTGCTACCTAGGCAGTAAAATAACCAATGACGGACGGAGCGAGGAGGACATCAAAAGCAGACTCGCTACGGCAAAAAAGGCATTTCTGGCCAAGAGAAGTGTACTAATATCAAATACCGGCCTTAATTTCAGGAATAAATTTCTGAGTATGTACGTCTGGAGTACAGCATTGTATGGTAGTGAAACATGGACTGTGGGAAAACCGGAGCAGAAGAGAATCGAAGCATTTGAGATGTGGTGCTATAGACGAATGTTGAAAATTAGGTGGACTGATAAGGTAAGGAATGAGGAGGTTCTACGCAGAATCGGAGAGGAAAGGAATATCTGGAAAACACTGATAAGGAGACGGGGCAGGATGATAGGACATCTGCTAAGACATGAGGGAATGACTTCCATGGTACTAGAGGGAGCTGTAGAAGGCAAAAACTGTAGAGGAAGACAGAGATTGGAATACGTCAAGCAAATAATTGAGGACGTAGGTTGCAAGTGCTACTCTGAGATGAAGAGGTTAGCACAGGAAAGGAATTCGTGGAGGGCCGCATCAAACCAGTCAGTAGACTGATGACAAAAAAAAAAAAAAAAAAAAAAAGTGATGTTACTCTACAATAAGCCATTACGTTTTACCCATTACACCATTGACAAGATATACTGAAGAGACAAGTCATTGTGACTATTTCGTACAGCGAGATTGAGTGTCATCTGGTACCATTGTAGGCACGTGACGAGGCAATAAAAGTGTATAAAAGGAGCAGAGACGAATTTGAAATCACTATAACGACGACATGTGCCGCAAACGAGGAAATCCGCTGATATACGTGACTTTGCAACAAGCCTGAATCCTGGAAAGAATATCTCGAAAACGGCGAAGCTGTTCGTGTGCTACTGTTGTCAGCATGTATGGAAAATAGTTGTAGCAGGGTGGAGTTACGAGCAGACAACAAGGAGTTGGACGTCCACCCATTGTCACAGAATGTGTAGGTCGGAGGTTTACCCGCTCTGTAGAGCTGGGCAGGCGGCAATCTTGTGACAGATTGTAATGGTTCTTTATTTACGTGACCATTACGGCACTCCTACCTCAGTTCTCGATACCAGTAATATCGTACTAATTTTCTCCGAAGTAACAGACATATTTTTGTGACAATATTCACATTTGGTTTTATTAATGTATAGGTACTCCGATGTATCGATATATTACAGTGATATGGTTCTTGTGCGTATTCATTTCTGTGAGACTGTCATCGTCTTTGACTTACTTGTAACCGTTTTGGCGCGAATGCGCACAGAGCAGTCTTTGTTTCACTTTGCAGAAGTTAAGTTGTTATTTCGCTTCGTAAAAGAACAGTCAAGTCTTGTGTTTGGTTAAAGTGAAAATTAAATATATGAAGATTGATGCAAAACTGTTTTCTTGATGATGTGACAATTAAGAAGAAGTATATGTGAATTTACGAGAAGTTTAATAAAAATGTGGATCGTGAACACCAAGTCAAAAATTATTTCTACCATACCATTGTTCTGATCTGGGATTGTTTGATCATTAAGAATTTCCTGAAAAACGCATTTGTTAGGTCTTCAAATATTGCTAAAATACGGATCTGGACCTTCTAGCAGACAAAGTGGAATCACCCTAGAATCAACAAAATGAACCATAACAACTTCGACGAAATCTACGAGGGAATCTATTCAAGATAAGTGCCAAAATTAATGACTTTTTAACAGTGACTTCATTATTTCCATTCTGACTATACCATCCGCAGTCAATAACTTTGTTGTTGCCCGATAAAGCGAACATGTGCTGATTTCTAACCCACTTTGCAAGTGGTCGTATTGTTAGAAGATGTGACGAAACGTGACAATGCTGGTGCAGACACAAGTGTTTCGGAGCACATCAATCAGGGCGACTTTTGATAAAAATCGCGTACACTGCTTGACAACTGCTAAGGAACGAATGGCACTTATCAAGGAACAACTGCTAGTTGATACGGAGCAACGGACAATAGCTGTGGAACTCCTGAACACTGATTATGAAAGGAAATGTAGAGGGCAGAACGTTTAACTGGAGTGAAGCGTCTGCACGGATACTCTGTATGCATTCGACAGTTCATGTAGTTCGGTCTCTGACGAAGTCTGTTACGGAGCTGATTAATGCGACATTCCGTGTGGTACGGCGACAGGTCTGCAAGACACCATGCGAGTGCCTAGGACAGTGGACGAGCAGTTGGATGGCCTGAAGCCGGGCAAAACGTCACTACCATAGCCACAGTAACGGCTGTGTCCAAAAGCGTCATATTGCGATTAGAAAATGCCGGAAAATGTGAAAATTGTATGCGAAAGTATGCCGCTGCTCGTGGACCAGTGGTTCTCAACTTGGTGGTTATTACCCCCGAGGGGTAAAATGAAATTTTCTGAGGGGTAGAAACAAATGGATTCAACTCTATTTCTGTCACGAAACCAAATTATTTGTAACATATGACAAATTGTTGTCGACGCTACTACTTGTGCGACGTATGTATGAACATCATCTTCCTCACATAAAGCACCCACTACACACACTTTTAACCGTGAATCTATGACTGTAAAATAGAGACATATACGTCACATATGCTTAAATATCTCATGAAAATTGCCTTCTCTGAGTTGTAGGTAGTTCCTGCAATAGATCAGATATTGCCTCGTTGTTCACTTCGTGACAATAAGCGAAGTAATTGACAGCACAAGAGCAACTGTGGAATGACTATTGAATTACTGGAGGACCTACATGTTATTATTATTATTATTATTGTTATTAGTGGTCCTGGCGTAGGTTCGAGTCCTCCCTCGGGCATGGGTGTGTGTGTTTGCCCTTAGGATAATTTAGGTTAAGTAGTGTGTAAGCTTAGGGACTGATGACCTTAGCGGTTAAGTCCCATAAGATTTCAGACACATTTGAACATTTTGATATTATTGGCAATAGCCAGACACAAAGCATCGGCAGCCAATTTAGGAGCAAAGAGTCCAGCATTCAAGTGATCTAAAAACCTTAGGCCTAAGTAAAGTGTACACATTTTGATTCCGTAGATTTTAAATGGAAGTGCAGCAGAAGGGGGTGAAGCAAGTGTTGCTAGGGAGAGGACTGGTGTAGAGGAAGCATGTTATCTGACAAGTATTTACCTCAATGTCGTCAGATAGTTTTCTTGTCTGAGAAGTAGTTTTGGATAACACTCTCAATACACTGAAAATTGCTCTATGATTCTACAAAAATGGTTGTTTGTAATAAGCCATACTGTAATGTTGGCAGAAGAGCCAACACTGTTGTTAGAGGAAGCCGAAATCCACGCGTTTAAATACACGCAGACTGGCGTGTGGTCTGGAACAGGACAATGTCTTTAGAATTGCAATAAAGTACGAAATTCTTGTAATACTTAACTTTAATCCATAATCGGTGTACATCGCTCTTGATTGTACATGCTTCATAAAATAATATCAAATGCTATGGCGCCTTGCTAGGTCGTAGCCAAGGACGTAGCTGAGGGCTATGCTAACTATCGTCTCGGCAAATGAGAGCGTAGTTGTCAGTGATCCATCTCTGGCAAAGTCGGCTGTACAACTGGGGCGAGTGCCAGGACGTCTGTCTACACCTGCCGTGTGGTGGCGCTCGGTCTGCAATTACTGACAGTGGCGACACGCGGGTCCGACGTATACTAACGGACCGCGGCCGATTTAAAGGTTACCACCTAGCAAGTGTGGTGTCTGGCGGTGACACCACACATACCTATAGTCTCACTGACTCATTAGTTCGTGGTTTGAGAAACACCTACAAAAATTAAGCATTATTTCTTATCCGTCATTTTAAAAGTGAAAGTGTTCAAAGAAATTCTTTTTCAATCTAAAGTGTAGTTAGGTAGCAGTCGTGATGATGATGGGGGGGGGATACTACCTCATATCTGATTGCACTCAGGGGTAATGGTCTCAGAAAGACTGACAACCATTGTCGTAGACGAACCACCACACAGCAGGAAGATCGGTACGTAACCTTGGTGAAGAAACGTCACTTCTAGGAACATCGCTGCAGACCTTGCAACCACTACCGGTAAACGTGTCTCTGCTACAACATTTCGCGGTGATTGAATCAGTCTGCTTTGTATGATCGGGAGTCTGTTAAATGCGTCCCACTTCGAAAACGCCATCGTCGCGAAAGAGTTCGCTGGTGTAGGGAGCGTGTTGGTTGAGGTCCGCAACAGTGGTCCAGAGTGACGTTCTCTGATGATTTCTGCTTCACTGTGTCAAGAGATTCTGGCCACCAGTTAGTGTGGTGAGAGAGGGGAGCAAATTACACACAAGAGGAAGTTCAGAAACGTCATCGGTATGATCTAGACGTTTTGGTGTGGGCAGGCTTACGCACAGTGGCCGAACACCGTTGCGTGTCGTTGGGCGAGGAACCAATACAGCACAGTGGTACTGCAGGGAGATTATTTTGGAGCACGTCCGAGTGATTAGTGATGCGGTGGTTCCGACTTCCTGTTTGTGGATGACAATACTGGACAACAGAGGACAGCCGAGTTCTCAGACACGCAGGATTAAAGATATTGATCGTATGGAGTGGCCTGCATGCTCCCCAGACCTAAACCCTATAGCGAGTAACTCGGATACTATGGCAGCCGTCTTTCTCAACGACCACTCCCTCTCCGAACAGCGCAGGAACTGAAAACCACTTAGAGGAAGAAGTGGGAGAATATTTCCCAAGGACTCCCAAACGGTTTGGTAGCCAGCATGAATAACAGGTGCAAAATGTGCATTGGTCAACGAGAAGGCACGGAGAATCCGATATCGACCTTCATGTTAGGAGTCTGACTGTGTCAAATGTGCAGGTTATTTATGTCTGTTATTCTGTTTTCCCATGTAGTGAAAGCTATAAAATGTTTCGTTATAATTCTACCACTCCACCTCTGTTGGTATATATTGTGTTTCAAGCCGTCCAACATTGCCTGTGATTATTGCCGTCCAACAATGTCTCTGTCCCTTAGAATTTGTCAAGCACCGTGTTATCGGATGACCCATTGCCTGTGATTACGCTTCTCTCACAAAAGTATTGAGCACATGACACAGCTATCTGAGACTGATGTCACAGCACATGGTCACCCTGTGGTTGAGTACATGCTATGCACGTGTTCGTCACATTATCAGTAACACTGTAGACATCACATTATCAGTAACACTGTAGACAGTAAAAGGTCTACACTCTACAGGTCTAAAGAATTGTTATAATAAGATGCTTTTGTTTTGATAGTTCTCAAAGTGCTTTCGTTGGAATTTGCTTCGTGATATAAGTTCTGCTGGTAATCTAACAGACACTTGTGTACAAAAATGTGTTAATAATGAATATAACTTCTGATGTGGTTACGGTGAAGTGATATTAGCTTTATGGGAGTGTTAAAAGCTGACTTCTGTAGAAGAGATAAGTTTTCTGCATTTTGCCTAGAATAAAAATTGGGCACCACAATTATCCTGTGTGATGCATTTGTCCAGTCTCAGCATGTGGGTGAATGGAAAATGAATGATGAATGGAAAGTGCCAATTTCGACTAACAGTGATTTCGTGACAGCCCATCAACCACCCTAAATGTCCTGTTTCTCTCTGCTTCACCTTATAAACAGAGGTGCCTCCATGAAAAAAATGTGGTAAACTCATGTACACTCTGCAAATTCCCGCCTGCATCGTGGCAAAGAACTTTCCGTTCATGAAAATCTAGGAACGTTTTCTGTGAGGTCTAATGAATTCTCAACTAAAAATGAAAAATCTTCCAGTTAGAGAGAAACAGTGGAAGTGTTTCCGATATACCGTGCTCTGTATCCTGTGACTTATGTTCTCCCGCACTACAACCCAGTATGCCAGGTTGCCTAGTCGACAGACGTCAGTACGTTAATATCAACATGTTTACCGTCAGGTTTGTGGAAGGCAGTACTCGGGTAATGGTGCCAACGTTGTCATAGGCGGCGCCATATTTGCTGCACTACTTCCTCACACCGGCCATGCGTATGGAAATAGAGCACAACAAGTAAACCTCTGCTTAGCTGGTACTTACGGGGCCACACGGCTCCTCGCCACCCAACCAAGTGGCCTCCAGTTGACTCGGAGTTCTTGGAGCGGTTGTTCACAAGTATATAACAATGATCACTGAGTAACCTCTGAGCGAACTTCCAGATTTCTACTCTGATTTATAAATAATTACCAACCGGGGCTACTGCCTGCAAGTCAGCTAGATTCTATCGTGACCTACCAGTAACATATAGCTTATCCAGTTTTGATTTTGCTTCTAAGTGATCATTAATGAACTTACCCACCCAGATAGCCGTTCATGTTGAAGCATCGCTTCGTGGACAGGGAGATGCCCAGCTCCACATCGAATCTGTCAGTCGTATTAACGGCGACGTTAAGTATGCCTGGTAGGCTGGGTGTGGTTCTTAGGTGGTTTTCCACATCCCAATACGTGAATACCAGGCCTCGGTTACACGATTTTCAAACATTTAGACAAATTCTGCTCTCATTCACATGAATAAAACTATATGTAGACAATTGAGGTACGCATATTCCGTCCTAGGAAGTAACGGGATGGTGACAGGAAGGGCATCTGACCAACCCTTAGCTTAACCACGCCAAGTCCGTTAATAACCATGCTGACCCTGCGCCAATTCAGGACAAAGGCACAAGAAAAAGATCTTTAATGAACGTATGCATTTTATTCATAGTCTCCTATACGATATGAACGGTATTATTTATATAAATGATATGACTTCTAGTATTACAGATGATTCAAAAATATTTATGTTTGCTGATGACACCAGCTTGGTAGTGAAGAATCTTGTGTGTAAAATTGAAACAGTATCAAATAATGTAGTTTATGAAATAAGTTCGTGGCTTGTGGAAAATAATTTGATGCTAAATCACAGTAAGACACAGTTTTTACAGTTTCTATCTCACAATTCAACAAGAACCGTTATTTTGATCAGACAGAATGGGCATATTATAAGCGAGACGGAATAGTTCAAGTTCCAGGCCGTTGGATAGATAGTAAGCTGTTGTGGAAAGCCCATGTTCAGGATCTTGTTCAGAAACTAAATGCTGCTTTATTTACTATTAGAACAGTATCTGAAATAAGTGACAGTTCAACACGAAAAGTAGTGTACTTCGCATATTTTCATACACTTATGTCGTATGGTCTTATTTTTTGGGGTAATTCTTCTGATTAAAAAAGGGTATTTTTGGCTCAAAAACGGGCTGTTCGAGCTATGTGTGGTGTAAGTTCGAGAACCTCTTGTCGACCCCTATTCAATAGTCTGGGAATTCTGTCATTGCCCTCACAGTATATATTTTCTTTAATGTCGTTTGTTGTTAGCAATATTGGCTTATTCCCAAGAGTTGGCAGCTTTCACTCAATTAATACTAGGCAGAAATCAAATCTGCATGTGGAATACACTTCCTTGACTCTTCTGCAGAAAGGAGTGCAGTATTCTACTGCATCCATTTTCAATAAGCTACCACAAGAACTCAAAAATCGTAACAGTAGCCCAAACACTTTTAAGTCTAAACTGAAGAGTTTCCTCGTGGCTCACTCCTATTCTGTCGAGGAGCTCCCGGAAGAGCTGAAAAATTAAGCAAATTCCAGTGTTACATTGTTGATTTTCTTTATTTAAACTTACGACTTGTCGCCTGAATATGTTTCTTATATTTCATTTTACCTGTTTCTACTATCGTGTTATAATTTCATGTATTGACTCGTTCCAAGACCATGGAGACTTCTCCTTAATTTGGTCCCAAGGAACAATAAATAAATAAATAAATAAATAATTATATATATATATATATATATATATATATATATATATTTTGTGCCTCGAATAAATTTGATGATTTTTACTAATAATGTCACTTGTAGTTATATTGCCACTTTGGAGAAACTGTCACTTACTTGAATGCAATACAGCACTCTGTGACAACACCGTAAAAATGTCTACATTTCGCTACAAAACTTTTTAAAGACGCACAACTCGAAGTTCTACAAGCCAAGAAAACACAGCTTGGTACTCTTTAAAAATGTTTTGGCTAATTTTCTGAGAACCTTCAAAGCATAAAATTTCAAACACCTTGTTTGAGGATGTGATGTGCTTATATGAACAGCTGCAATATAATACATAAGTAAAGAAGCACTTTTTGCAATCACACCCGAATTTATACTCGATGCACGCTGTGTCTCAGGTTCTCACCATTCCTCATAAGAAGCTCGTCTATAAAGAGTAACTGTTGTTTCTTTTCTACCTCCATTGTAAAATTAATGTTGGAATGAAAGCCGTTCAGATCTCTTAAGAAATCACCGAACTGTTCCTCACCATTGATCCAAACGACAAAGGTGCCGTCGGCATACCTACATCGCACCTTAGGCTTACAAGATGCCAAGTCCAGCACGTGTCTTTCGAAATGATCTTTGAAGAAAGTGGCAACCACTGTTCTAAGTGGACTACGTATGGCGATGGTTTCCAATTGTACGTGGAAATCGCCATTCCACATATAGTGCCTCGTGGTAAGACGTGAATGGAAGAGCTTGGTGATGTCCTGCGTGAAAATGGAACCGACATGTCTACAGGATCATGTGCTTATATGAACAAAGGAATAATATAAAAGCTGACCAGGACGTCGTTTGAACCAACTTCGGATTCTTCATCTTCTCAGTGGACTGTCCGAAGTCCCTTATGTATTGCATGTCTTTTCCACTTTCAGCTGAAGAAAAGAGGCCAAGCGTTTCGCCAGCTTGTGCATCCATGAGCTAGGAGTGTTCACGGTCAGTCTTAATGGTAAATTAATTATTATGGGTTTTTGTTAACATGTACAGTCGAAGTGGTTAAGCTTCTGTGTGGCATAGGTTACTCTGTACGTCCACCGAGAACTAAGAAAAGCTGGTTAACCGCTTCGCATTTCCTGTGACCCTCTGCGTTGATTCTGCACTCAGTTTTCGGTTTGTCGTGAGATCTAATAGCTGATGTACCTTCGGTTTTGATTACAGAGACTGTATTTCCTTGCCGACAGGCAGCACGAAAATGGTCTTATCGGCGTTCAGCCTTTGATAGCACAATTCCCTAACACCACTTCCCAAACGTATTGATTCTCTTCCTTCCAGGTTTTACAAAATTCTATTGCACAAACGAAGGCTTATGTTTCTTAGTAGTAGATTTCTTTCAGCAAAGAATACTCTCTTTCGCTGGGCTTATCTGCTTCTTATATACTGCTTGCTCCGGCCATCACACATTATTTTGTTACATGATAGTACAAGTTCTTCATCTATTGCGTGATCCCCCAAGTTAAGTTCATAATAATTAAGGGAGCGATGACCTCGCAGTTTGGTGCCTTTCCCCCTCTTTTAAACCAGCCAACCATAATATTTATGGCTAAGGTTTTCCGGAAAATATAATGTGGTGCAACATGGCTTGAACGCAATTCGGCAACACATTTTACCTCTTGATCACATGCTGGTAAGTAATGATTAAGTCTCAAAAGACTCACAGCTCTTTTGTGAGTACGTAACTGGCAATCTGGCGGTTACAGGGCCCCAAGCCACAGTAGCGCTATTTCATTTTCTCTTTAGATTTCTGTACTAGTGTCTACTCTCCTATTTTCTACACATCTTTTAACACTATCGATCTATGGCGAGTAAAGGGGAATTTTTATGCACAGTACTCAATTTTGGAGTGAAAGACGCTGCAGAGTAAAAAAAAAAAAAAAAAGGAGACAGATTTGGGCCCAAAAGCAATCACAGATTGTGACCCAGTAGTATAACCTCATAATTTAAACAAACACACATCAATAGCGCCAAGGAAATGCAATAATACATTAGGTCTCGTGGATATGCTGACTGAATAAACAAAATAACTTTGTGACACGCTGAAAACATCCGCTGAACATATTGCTTCAAAGAAAGAAAGCTGGCTTTTACTTGTTGGTAGTAGATATACAAAATTTAGAATTATTTTAAATAGACCTTATCAATGAAAAGTATCATGGTCAACTGAAATTTAAAGAGTGTGTAAGGGTTATTTGGAGACGATTTTTGTAATTTCAGCGGTCGTCAATACAAGATTAACAAGCGTACCATTAATGATGAATGGAACAATGTTTTGCGAAACAAATAACCGTCCATTGATTATCATGGTCAGAAAATGTGGAAGTACATGATGCTGCAGATTTTTTAAATATATTTTTCAGTAGAAGTGGATAAAAAAGATTATTAAGAAAGATAAATCCAAGAACGCTACAAAGAAAGATGTTGTTTATAGCAATTATGGAAAGCACAGGGCGCTATCCGAAGTCTAACAACTAAGACTTCGCAAGGGATATACTTTGATTTTGATCGGTTTTGAATAAGTTGTAGTGCAGAGCAAAATGAGTGACATACATTTTTTATAGGTGCCCATACAGCCTTTAAGGGGGATAAATATTCCCTTGAATAAGTATTCCCTTGAAGAAACTGAATCTAAAATTTCTGAATGGATATCGTTGAAATTGTAACAGATATAAAAAAAACATCCAATAAAAGTACTATTACTTTTAATGTACGTTACACTGGTCCTCCCAGATTTGTCGAAACAGTCATTTATTTCGAAATACCCTCCCGCCCCACTATTTTGTTTTTCATTACGACATTCAACTAATTGCAAAACGTGTAGCATCATTAATTCCAAATTCAGTCAGATATGATAAAATAGTATTCGAAAGCCGGATTTGTCAGAAATAAGGTACAAATATTTCTGTATCGCATATATGCATCGGATGTTTCCGTTTAAATTCCAATTGTCATGCTGGTTTGTTTAGTACATATTTCCCAGATAAACGGATTCTAAATGTATGTTTTTCATTTAATTTTGTGAAATATAAAATATCTTGTATTGTATTTACGTTTTCTTTTAACATTTGGATTATTTTTTTGTTTTCTATGTTGGAATAATAATGTACAAAGAATTTCAAACACACTATAATTAAACCTGAAAAAATTAAAATTTGAAAACAAAACAAAGCTAATTGTAAATAGGAAACTCATGTACAACAGAAACTATTTTATATTTCGTGTAATTGAAAGAAAATATATACAGAACAACATATTTAGAATATAAATTTAGATATATTTATCTGAGAAAAACTTATTTTCCAGTGTTAGAACAATTATTTGAGAAGAGTCTCAAACTTAACATAAATAAATCTGAAAAGATCAAACTTGATAAAACAATACACTAGCTTTAAAAAGAAAACTGACGTACAACATGAGATATTTATATTTCATCAAATGAAAAGAAAAAATGTGTAGAACAATGTGTGTAGAACATACATTAAAACTGTATTTATCTGGAAACGACTTATTAATCAACCCACCATGATGATTGACACTGAATCAGACACATATTGCGGATGCGCACAGTGATATAGCGATATTTCTATCTTATTTCTGACAAATGCGTCTTTGGAATACCGCTTTATCATAACTGATTGAATAAGGTATGATCAGTGCTATTAGTCAACTGTCGAAAAGAGAAAAATATAGTGTGGGGCGGAGATTTCGATGAAAAGACTTTTTCGCCAAATCTGTGTGTACCATTGTAACATACTTTAAAAACAACAGAACTTTTATTCTAACCTTTTTTATATCTGTCAGTGTTTCAACGATATTAACACAGAAATATTAAACTCGTGGTTGAAAAGGGTGTTTCACCCCCGTAACGGCAGTATGGGCATGTCTAAAAAAAGTGTCACTTATTTTGCTCTGCACTACAACATATTCAAAGCCAATCAAGATCGAAGTGTGTCCCTTGTGTAGGTTAACTTGTAAGTTGCTCAGTTCGGGGGAAGGGAACAAACAGGAAGGTCATCGGCCCCATGGGATTAGGGAAGGATGGGGAAGGAAGTCGACCGTGTCTTTAATTGTAAGTATCATCGAGAACTGTGGTAGCCAGAACGAATGCAACGTAGTAATGACGTGTCAGGGATATCGTAAGCAACTACTGTATCATTTTCGAGTCTATGAGCAAAAGTCCATCGATAATCCTATCTGTGATAGAAGCAAATAAAGGAAACCAACTCTGCTTGAAAGCTCATGGTAGGCATTGAACCCGTAAAGAAACTTTGTTAACAGTTAGAACCATATTGTATTACGCAGTAAGATACACAGCATAACAACCAAACACTTACTTGTACTTCCTTGTAGCTTTTGCTTCTGTGAAGCCGTTAAATGTTCTAATACACTACTGGTCATTAAAATTGCTACACCACGAAGATGACGTGCTACAGGCGCGAAATTTAATCGACAGGAAGAAGATGCTGGGAAATGCAAATGATTAGCATTTCAGAGCATTTACACAAGGCTGGCGCCGGTGGCGATAGCTACAACGTGCTGACATGAGGAAAGTTTCCAACCGATTTCTTATACAGGGTGTTACAAAAAGGTACGGCCAAACTTTCAGGAAACGTTCCTCACACACAAAGAAAGAAAATATGTTATGTGGACATGTGTCCGGAAACGCTTACTTTCCATGTTAGATCTGATTTTATTACTTCTCTTCAAATCACATTAATCATGGAATGGAAACACACAGCAATAGAACGTACCAGCGTGACTTCAAACACTTTGTTACAGGAAACGTTAAAAACGTCCTCCGTTAGCGAGGATACATGCATCCACCCTCCGTCGCATGGAATCCCTGACGCGCTGATGCAGCCCTGGAGAATGGCGTATTCTATCACAGCCGTCCACAATACGAGCACGAAGAGTCTCTACATTTGGTACTGGGGTTGCGTAGACAAGAGCTTTCAACTGCCCCCATAAATGAAAGTCAAGAGGGTTGAGGTCAGGAGAGCGTGGAGGCCATGGAATTGGTCCACCTCTACCATTCCATTGGTCACCGAATCTGTTGTTGAGAAGCGTACGAACACTTGGACTGAAATGTGCAGGAGCTCCATCGAGCATGAACCACATCTTGTGTCGCACTTGGAAAGGCACATGTTCAACATTACCTTCCTTCAATTGGGCCAACTGGCGGTGAATCGAGGAAGTACAGTACATACTGACGAAACTAAAATGAGCTGTAACATGGAAATTTAGCGTTTCCGGACACATGTCCACGTAACATCTTTTCTTTATTTGTGTGTGAGAAATGTTTACTGAAAGTTTCGCCGTACCTTTTTGTAACACCCTGTATACAAACAGCAGTTGACCGGCGTTGCCTGGTGAATCGTTGTTGTGATGCCTCGTTTAAGGAGGAGAAATGCGTACCATCACGTTTCCGACTTTGATGAAGATCGGATTGTAGCCTATCTGATTGCAGTTTATCGTATCGCGACATTGCTGTTCGCGTTGGTCGAGACCAAATGACTGTTAGCAGAATATGGACTCGGTGGGTTCAGGAGGGTAATACGGAACGCCGTGCTGGATCCCAACGGCCTCGTATCACTAGCAGTCGAGATGACAGGCATCTTATCCGCATGGCTGTAACGGATCGTGTAGCCACGTCTCGATCCCTGAGTCAACAGATGGGGACGTTTGCAAGACAACAACCATATGCACGAACAGTTCGACGACGTTTGCAGCAGCATGGACTATCAGCTCGGAGACCATGGCTGCGGTTACCCTTGACGCTGCATCACAGACAGGAGCGCCTGCGATGGTACACCCAACGACGAACCTGGGTGCACGAATGGCAAAACGTCATTTTTTCGGATGAATCCAGGTTCTGTTTAAAGGATCGTAGTGGTCGCATCCGTGTTTGGCGACATCGCAGTGAACGCACATTGGAAGCGTGTATCCGTCATCGCCATACTGGCATATCACCCGGCGTGATGGTATGGGGTGCCATTGGTTACACGTCTCGGTCACCTCTTGTTCGGATTGTCGGCACTTTGAACAGTGGACGTTATATTTCAAATGTGTTACGACCCATGGCTCTACCCTTCATTCGATCCCTGCGAAACCCTACATTTCAGCATGATAATGCACGACCGCATGTTGCAGGTCCTGTACGGGTCTTTCTGGATACTGAAAATGTTCGACTGCTGCCCTGGGCAGCACATTCTCCAGATCTCTTACTAACTGAAAACGTCTGGTCAATGGCGGCCGAACAACTGGCTCGTCACAATACGCCAGTCACTACTCTTGATGAACTGTGGTATCGTGTTGAAGCTGCATGGGCAGGTGTACCTGTACACGCCGTCCAAACTCTGTTTGACTCAATGCCCAGGCGTATCAAGGCCATTATTACGGCCTGAGGTGGTTGTTCTGGGTACTGATTTCTCAGGATCTATGCACCCAAACTGCGTGAAAATGTAATCACATGTCAGTTCCAGTGCAATATATTTGTCCAATGATTACCCGTTCGTCATCTGCATTTCTTCTTGGTGTAGCAAGTTTAATGGCCAGTTGTGTATATAAAGACAGAGTAATACCTTGTCAGTAATAAGATAATACCAGGACTCTCAAGGTTAAGTTACTACGCGACTGAGATTAGGATTCCCGACCCAGCCAGACTACTGATGAACTGCCCCTGCACATTAGTCTCACTATCCGCGGCATCTCACCGATTCGCATAAGGGGTCAGAGATACTCGGGCTTCATTCTACGGCCGCAGCTCTCTCCCGTGGAATGCGTCGAGGCATCCCACGTGGGCACATCCACCGATGCGACGGTGTCTATAGTTACCGCTGTCTCACACCTGTCCAGCTACTCTCTGAAGTCTTCAATACGTGCCATTGGTAACAAAGGTATTGATCTTACCTGCGTTTCAAGTTTTCGATTCCGAGCGTCCCCTTGACTGTTTGCGCGCGCTTATGACTGCTTTCGCAACTCGCTGGACTGTTTGTGGTTAGCTATTCTCGACTATAGGATTCACTTGTTTTTCCACCAGTCTCTGCGTTACTGCTAGTGGAAGTGTTCATTAACTGTATTCGACCGCACCATTTTGACCCTGCAGCCACTATGAACCAAGACATAAAGGAATTGAAGACATCTGTTGCCAGTATGCACTGATTTAGATCAATGGGGCAAGTTGAAAATTTGTACCAGACCGGGTTTCGAACCCGGGTCTCCTGCTTACTAGGCATATGCGCTGACCACCACAACATCAGGACCCAGAGGTCACCACAGCCTCACGGACTACCCTTGCACACCTCCTGTCAGACCCAAATTAACTTGTACCACACTCTACTGATGAATTGCCCCTGCACATTAATATTATTATCCACGGCATCTCACCGGATACCATAAAAGTTCGAGCTTGGTGTGCATTTGCACTGAAGGGACCATTGGCGTGTCTGTTCTTTCGGAGCCGCGCGGGGTAGCCGCGTGGTCTCAGGCGACTTGCCACGGTTCGTGCGCCTCCCCTCGACGGACGTTAGAGTCCTCCCTCAGGCATGAGTATGTGTGTTTGTCCTCTTAGTGTAAGTTAGTGTAAGTAGAATAAGTAGTGTGTGGTGTCACCGCCAGACACCACACTTGCTAGGTGGTAGCCTTTAAATCGGCCGCGGTCCGTTAGTATACGTCGGACCCGCGTGTCGCCACTATCAGTGATTGCAGACCGAGCGCCGCCACACGGTAAGTCTAGAGAGACTCCCTAGCACTCGCCCAGTTGTAGAGCCGACTTTGCTAGCGATGGTTCACTGGCTACATACGCTCTCATTTGCAGAGACGACAGTTTAGCATTGCCTTCAGCTACGTCATTTGCTACGACCTAGCAAGGCGCCATATTCAGTTACTATGTATCCTGAACGGATAATATTGCGAATCATGTACCGTCAAGAGCGACGTTCATCATTAATGGATTAAAGTTAAGTATCAAAATAATTACGTCTGCTTTCTGAATTCTAATTCCTTGTCATGTTCCAGACCTTCACGCCAGTATAGTTCTTCCCTCCGCACGCCAGCCTGCGTGAGCTAAAACGCGTGCATTTCGGCATCCAGTTGTAACACGGTGTTGACTCTTCTGCCAACACAACATAGTGTGTAAGCCTAGGGACCGATGAGCTCAGCAGTTTGATCCTACAGGAACTTACCACAAATTTTAATTTTTTTTGTCCTTTCGGACATGATCAGGTGGATATTTAAAAGGAAAACACCGACTTCCTATCATACGAGATGAAGAGCATTCGTATTCTGAAGAGAAGACAATAATGACATATTACATAGAATAATGTGACATGTCACACTTCGTAGGTAATTACGTAATATGCAATCTCCAGTCCCATTAATGTGACCACCTGTCAAAAGCTTGAATAACCACTTTTTGCAATGCGGACCGATGCGAGACCTGCAGGATATGAGTCCGTGTGGGTCTGGAAGGTACCGAGGAGGATGTGGAGCCACGACGACTCCAGTGCAGTGGCCAGCTAAGCAGGGTTTCTCGGTTGAGGGTCCAGCCCGATTGAGGTGGTCCCACAGCCTCTCGATTGGGATTAAATCGGGGGAGTTTGGTGGCCAGCGGTGTACAGTTCTCATCCTGGGGCTCTTCTAACCACTCACATACACTGCGAGCTGTGCAATACGTTGTATTGTCCTGCTGGTAGATGCCATCGTGCTGAGGAAAAACAAACTGCATGTGCGGGTGGACAGTCCCAAAGGATAGATGCATAGTGCCTACCAGAATGACGAGATAGTTGCAATGCCACGAAAACATTCCCCAGACCACAACTCTCCCTCGCCCTGCCTGGACCCTTCCGACGATCATTACAGGGCCATGTACGCCAATCGACATCTGCTGATCTACATCTACATCTATATCCATACTCTGCAAGCCACCTGACGGTGTGTGGTGGAGGGTACTTTGAGTACCTCTATCGGTTCTCCCTTCTGTTCCAGTCTCGTATTGTTCGTGGAAAGAAAGATTGTCGGTACGCCTCTGTGTGGGCTCTAATCTCTCTGATTTTATCCTCATGGTCTCTTCGCGAGATATACGTAGGAGGGAGCAATATAGTGCTTGACTCCGCGGTGAAGGTACGTTCTCGAAACATCAACAAAAGCCCGTACCGAGCTACTGAGCGTCTCTCTTGCAAAGTCTTCCACTCGAGTTTATCTATCATCTCCGTAACGCTTTCGCTATTACTAAATGATCCTGTAACGAAGCGCGCTGCTCTCTGTTGGATCTTCTCTATCTCTTCTATCAACCCTATCTGGTACGGATCCCACACTGGTGAGCAATATTCAAGCAGTGGGCGAACAAGTGTACTGTAACCTACTTCCTTGGCTTTCGGATTGCATTTTCTCAGGATTCTTCCAATGAATCTCAGTCTGGCATCTGCTTTACCGACGATCTACTTTATATGATCTTTCCATTTTAAATCACTCCTAATGCGTACTCCCAGATAATTTATGGAATTAACTGCTTCCAGTTGCTGACCTGCTATATAGTAGCTATATGATATGGGATCTTTCTATGTATTCGCAGCACATTATACTTGTCTACATTGAGATTCAATTGCCATTCCCTGCACCATGCGTCAATTCGTTGCAGATCCTCCTCCAATTCAGTACAATTTTCCATTGTTACAACCTCTCAATATACCAGAGCACCATCCGCATAAAGCCTCAGTGAAATTCCGATGTTATCCACAAGGTCATTTATGTGTATTGTGAATAGCAACGGTCCTACGACACTCCCCTGTGGCACACCTGAAATCACTGTTACTTCGGAAGACTTCTTTCCGTTGAGAATGACATGCTGCGTTCTGTTATTTAGGAACTCCTCAATCCAGTCACACAATTGGTTTGATAGTCCATATGCTCTTACATTGTTCATTAAACGACTGTGGGGAACTGTATCGAACGCCTTGCGGAAGACAAGAAACCCGTGTCTATGGCCCTCTGAGTCTCGTGGACGAATAGCGCGAGCTGTGTTTCACATATCGTCTTTTTCGAAACCCATGCTGATTCCTACAGAGTAGATTTCTAGTCTCCAGAAAAGTCATTATACTCGAATACAATACGTGTTCCAAAATGGAGCATAAGACGTGATTTATCTCAACAATTCACCTGTCGCCACTCAATGCCCGTCCAGTTGCGATACTGGCGTGCAAATTTCAGCCTTAGTCGTCGATGGACAGCAGTCAGCGTGGGTGCATGACCCATGTCTCTGCTGCAGGGGCCCATACCCCAAATCTCGTTGAGGAGACACTGTCCGCAGCCCCTTGGTTCATCCATGCGGTCAGTTGCTCAACAGTTGCACGTCTATTCGGTCGTACTCATCTCTACAGCCATCGCTCACTTATTTACGTCCCATACTGCACCACAGTTGCCTCGCAACTGTTTTAGATAGCGAGATTTTGCCATGCACGGAGTAGTATAACAACGACGACATGTGTTCAGTTTACAAACTTGATCCGAAAGCAATTGATCACGTTCTTTCGGACGTTAGATAAATCGCTGCGATTTCGCATTAAGACAACGACTGCACTGTTTTCCACACTCCCCTCTGCAAGTGCTGCCAACTGCCGTTGGGGTTGGGTTGGGTTATTTGGGGAAGGAGACCAGACAGCGAGGTCATCGGTCTCATCGGATTAGGGAAGGATGGGGAAGACCGTACGCTTTCAAAGGAACCATCCCGGCATTTGCCTGGAGCGATTTATGGAAATCACGGACAACCTAAATCAGGATGGCCGGACTCGGGATTGAACCGTCGTCCTCCCGAAAGCGAGTCCAGTGTCTAACCACTGCGCCACCTCGCTCGGTGCCATCTGCCGTCTGTGAGTGTTTATTGCACATTGACGTCGAACATTGGCGGCAGTGACACTATTGTTACTGGACTGTGTATATCTTGAAATTGTTTACAAGCACGATGTGACAAACATTTTCACCACTGAATTTACAAATACAGTAGAGGAAATCGTTATAAAAGTAGGGTTCCTACGAAAGTAATAGTACAATGTCTGTAGCACACTGTATCGAATTAATTATGAAAGTAATAGATATACATATAAGACTGAACAATCATGACGGAATCTTTCATAACACGAGTAACAAATAATGCGTATGCATTCCCTGGGTGGAGGCTGGTATAAAGGCACTCACTGTCTTATTGTGTTATTGCGTTGTTAGCATTCCTTTTTTTTTGGACATGGTTGTGGAGATGAAGCAGCGATTGGGATGATTAATCAATTATTCAAAAGCAGTCTTAATCGCATTTATTATTATTATACCGCCAACCGGTTTCAATCCGACGTAGGGGTTATCTTCTGGGCGTCTACACTGTGAAATTATAGATATCCGCCAGAAAGACTCCATTATACAACAGCTAAAATTACGCAAATTTAAAATATGTTACCCATTGGTCGACTGCTGGTGGTGTCACTCCTGTCTACATAACCGCAGGAAAATATGCGAGAGTAACCCTTCGTATGGGCTTAAATAGCGTGCTGAGATCATGTGAATAGACTGCAACACCCCCAGCGACGATCAACGGCATTTAATACAGTTTTTTAATACTTTAATTGCTTTAATGGGTACTACAGACGTGTCGTAAAACTTTTATCCTCATATATGCTTTATAATACATGGCAACGGCGTCCTCACCATAAGGAGTAGAGGGCTTTGTAGTCCTTCCATAGCCGTTTCAGTAAATTGACTCAAATGTTTTCTACGTAAATGTACGAATAGATATATTACAATATAAGACGACACCAGTTTTTGCGTGTCACAAATTGTTTTACTTTATATTATGCCAAATAATGTTATATACTTTTACGAATTGACATTTGTTATTATTTTAGAATCAGCACTATAATTGTAACTCTTTTTAAATGGAATGGTTCCATTTACTGTCACTTAAATTTATGTTGAACCAAGGGGAGTAGCAATTACATATAATAAACTGAATTAAATGCCGTTGATCACCGCTGGGGATGTTGCCGTCTATTCACGTGATCTCAGCACGCTATTTAAGCGCACACGAAGGGTTCGTCTCGCGTAGTTTCCCGCCGTTACGTAAGCACATGAGTGACACCACCAGCAGTCGACCAGTGAGTAACATATTTTAAATTTACGTAATTTTAGCTGTTGTATAATGGAGTCTTTCTGACGGATATCTATAATTTCACAGTGTAAACGCCCAGATGATGACCCCCACGTTGGGTTGAAACTGGTTGGCGGTATAATAATAATAAATTCTATTAAGACTGTTTTTGAATAATTGTTAGCATTCCGTCCAACCTCCGTTCTCACCTCAGAAATTCTCCACCCTTTAACCCCTGAATCGTTCACGTCTTGTTATACACTGTACTACAGACATCAAATGCGATACTATTTGACGGCATTTGTCAGTATGATGGATCTCATACTACTGGTTATACACTGTGCACAACTATTCCAACCGACAATATTAATTTTACTATAAGTATCCATGCCTTTACACTGATTTCTACCACTGTATAAGATGGCATTTACCACGAATATTGTGCATATCGTTTTCAAACCAAATTAATTCAATTGTACCTGCCTAAAATGTGAAATTTGATGTGCTATAGTTTTAAAATGGCATTAGTTGCAGATAATAACTATCTTTTGATTCATACACAGTTGATGAGAATGTTATGACAGAAAAATTTCATGAGTTGAAGACAGAGAAATCAGTAAAAATGGGATGGTTACTTGACAATCACGGAAAAGGAAGCCCACAAATTTCTTCCAGTGGATACCGGCTTCAAATGTGATTGCTTCTGTATGGAACCAGCCCATCTTCTAGTCGATAAAGTCGGAAGATCATAGATCGTTGTATTTTGTTCTGTGAAATATCTTATTAGATGATCACATGCCGATTATCTTGTTTCCTCTCTGTGATACGGTTGATGACAAAGTGCTGCAAAAGTTATCTAACCTCTGTGTTATTCTGTGATAAATAAAGTATGTGTACCAAGTGTGAAGTGCTCTTAGAATGGTGAAGAGCCAAAGAGTTTTCCGTTTACTTAATTTGAGCTCAGTGCACGAAAACAATAATTTCATTATCATGTCCTTGTAAATTATAACTGAACCAGAAATTTTTTTAATGTTCTTGTTAGACTACATTGATTCTTCCTAGATAACATAATTCATTTGTTTTTGATGGTCTCAAGTCAATATAGCATTAAGAAGAAGGGTCCACATTCTTCTTAGTTTAGAGTATAGCATTCTTCATTTAGAGTATATCATTCTTTATTTAGAGTGGGTCCCAAGACTTTCTTATTGTATATCTTATTAAGTAATTTAGTGACGGTAATGGCATACGTACATCTAGGCCGCATTCAACACAATTTCATAACATGATTAATTACGCAATTCATGTGATTTTGGAACGTATTTAGACAGTAATGGGGTTCTTTTTCTCTTTCATGTGTTCAAAATTTTTCAGTTGTCTTTAAGAACTTCTAATTTTGAGTGGATTCAACTGGGGTGTGTGTAACATTATGGCTAACTGGTCCTTTTGGACAATATAATGTGGTGCATTATGTCTCAAACCCAACTGGATAACACATGTGGTGTCGTGATCACACCTTTGGTGCGTGATCGATGACGTGAAGCCACAGAGAACTACGTTTCCTCGTCCCAAATTTGTTGCAACAGCATGCCCTTATCAGGAAGTGTTACGTTTCCTTGCCTCTGATTGGTTAGAATTCGAGGAGACTCCAGAACGACCTGACACAAAGAGGTGGTGTCAGTTCTGAGGATGAGCGTCGGTCTGAACAGGAATGTGCCCTGAGAAAGACACACATAGTGCGACAGTGTGTTGTAGTTCCGTATGGATGGTGTGTATTCATTTTGTTGTAATTTTGATGCAGTGTGATACATACTCTAACATGTCAATGAAATAGTATGGTATTTCTAATAAATACACTCCTGGAAATGGAAAAAAGAACACATTGACACCGGTGTGTCAGACCCACCATACTTGCTCCGGACACTGCGAGAGGGCTGTACAAGCAATGATCACACGCACGGCACAGCGGACACACCAGGAACCGCGGTGTTGGCCGTCGAATGGCGCTAGCTGCGCAGCATTTGTGCACCGCCGCCGTCAGTGTCAGCCAGTT
Source organism: Schistocerca americana (assembly GCF_021461395.2). Taxonomy (NCBI): domain Eukaryota; kingdom Metazoa; phylum Arthropoda; class Insecta; order Orthoptera; family Acrididae; genus Schistocerca; species Schistocerca americana. The sequence continues at coordinate 589,587,232 of NC_060125.1, read as the reverse complement.
TGCCGTGGCATACGGAGCTCCATCGCAGTCTTTAACACTGGTAGCATGCCGCGACAGCGTGGACGTGAACCGTATGTGCAGTTGACGGACTTTGAGCGAGGGCGTATAGTGGGCATGCGGGAGGCCGGGTGGACGTACCGCCGAATTGCTCAACATGTGGGGCGTGAGGTCTCCACAGTACATCGATGTTGTCGCCAGTGGTCGGCGGAAGGTGCACGTGCCCGTCGACCTGGGACCGGACCGCAGCGACGCACGGATTCACGCCAAGACCGTAGGATCCTACGCAGTGCCGTAGGGGACCGCACCGCCACTTCCCAGCAAATTAGGGACACTGTTGCTCCTGGGGTATCGGCGAGGACCATTCGCAACCGTCTCCATGAAGCTGGGCTACGGTCCCGCACACCGTTAGGCCGTCTTCCGCTCACGCCCCAACATCGTGCAGCCCGCCTCCAGTGGTGTCGCGACAGGCGTGAATGGAGGGACGAATGGAGACGTGTCGTCTTCAGCGATGAGAGTCGCTTCTGCCTTGGTGCCAATGATGGTCGTATGCGTGTTTGGCGCCGTGCAGGTGAGCGCCACAATCAGGACTGCATACGACCGAGGCACACAGGGCCAACACCCGGCATCATGGTGTGGGGAGCGATCTCCTACACTGGCCGTACACCACTGGTGATCGTCGAGGGGACACTGAATAGTGCACGGTACATCCAAACCGTCATCGAACCCATCGTTCTACCATTCCTAGACCGGCAAGGGAACTTGCTGTTCCAACAGGACAATGCACGTCCGCATGTATCCCGTGCCACCCAACGTGCTCTAGAAGGTGTAAGTCAACTACCCTGGCCAGCAAGATCTCCGGATCTGTCCCCCATTGAGAATGTTTGGGACTGGATGAAGCGTCGTCTCACGCGGTCTGCACGTCCAGCACGAACGCTGGTCCAACTGAGGCGCCAGGTGGAAATGGCATGGCAAGCCGTTCCACAGGACTACATCCAGCATCTCTACGATCGTCTCCATGGGAGAATAGCAGCCTGCATTGCTGCGAAAGGTGGATATACACTATACTAGTGCCGACATTGTGCATGCTCTGTTGCCTGTGTCTATGTGCCTGTGGTTCTGTCAGTGTGATCATGTGATGTATCTGACCCCAGGAATGTGTCAATAAAGTTTCCCGTTCCTGGGACAATGAATTCACGGTGTTCTTATTTCAATTTCCAGGAGTGTAGTTACTTGATGTCAATAGCTCAACAGATTAGCACGATCTTTGCGGTTACGGTTAGTGAAGTCAACAGATCTGGATCCGTGAGACATCTTATGCGAGAGGGACCGAACTATAGATGACGTAATGTCCGTGGACAGAACGTTTACGACATTTCCTGAAACCTGCATGTCCAACTCCAAAGCCCAAGTCAAAGTTCAGGATGTTACAACCACTCCACAGCTTGACGTTTTCGGCAGTAATGTCGAGTGGAGATGTTGCAAGTTTACTGCTGACTTCATTTCTGTTAATCCTCATTTCTTTTGTCTTTCTTTGGCTTCAGTCCACATCCTCTCCTCAGTAGACCGCTCCGTCCATTAAACAGACTCTGTAATGCATCGTCATCTTGAGTGAAGTTAGCAATGCCATCACCAAATTTTTTGGCTGATATTCTTTCATCCGAAATTTTAGTCCCACTCTAGAACCTTTGCTTTATTTCCGTCGTTGATTCTTCCATGTACAAGTTGAACAGTTGGGAAGACACAGTGCATCCCTTCGTTAAGACCTTTTTTATGCGAGCATTTTTCTCTCAGTCTTCCAATCAAATTGTTCCCTTTTGGCTGCTATACATATTGTGTGTTACCCGTCTTTCCCTAAAGCTTACATCTATTTTTCTGACGATGAAACATCTTGCATGATTCTACGTTGCCAAACGCCTTTTCTGGTTCGACAAGTTGTATTTTTCTCAAGTCTTGTCTCCATTACGAAGCTCAACGTCATAAGTGCCTACCTGGTACCTGTACCTTTCCTGAAACGAAACTAACCGTCATATCCTTTATTTTATTTTCCATTCTGCTGTTTATTGTTCTGATCAGTAACCTGACTGCATGAAGTGTTACGCTGATCTGCGTTAGTTCTCGTGTTTGTCTGAATGGATGGCATTCTTCCAGAAGTTCGGAAGTGTGTAGATAGATTCTAACTTGAGTACCTGTGTGGTTGCCACTCCACATCCGCCAATAATTTTAGAAATTCCAAAGGAATGGTATGTATCGCTTCCTTTTCGTTTGACCGCAAAGCTGTGAAAAACTCTGACTCTAATAATGGATCCCCTCTCTGTCTCAGATTGACCGTTATTTCTTTTTCTGTTACTTCTGCAAACATTTCCTCTCCTTTAGTGTGCTCTTTCCACCAATCAGCTTTCTCCTCTGCTTTCAACAGAGGAATTTCTTATGAACACCAAATATTGAAGCCCTTATTTCTAATTTTTAGCGAAACGTACTACCATTTTACTACATGCAGACTCTGTCCTTCTAACGACCATTATTTTTCGATTCTTGCACAGTTTTCATGCAGGTATTCTGCTTTACCTTTGCCGCATTTACTGTTGGTTTCGTTCGACAGTGACCTATGTAACTGTATTGCTTTCTTTTCCTCAACATTTTTCTATTTCCTTCTTTCTCCACTTTTATGATTGTTCTTTTTACTCATGTGCATCGCTCTTGTACTGAACTACCTATTGTGGTATTCATTTTTGCATTATCGACAGGTTTAGAGAACTTCAAAAGCACATCGCCGTTCGTCTGCACTACAGTATCCCATATTTTTACTCACTGATTCTTTCTGACGATTATCTGAAAATTCAGCCTACTGTCACTAAATTGTGATCTCACCCCCTATCTCCTTCTGCGTACGCTTCAGAATTCAATTCAATCTATGTCTCATCATGATGTAATTCAGATGGTACTTTCCCATGTCTATCTATGTCTTACAGATATAGGACACATGTTTTCTAGTAAGCCTGAGAAGCGCATTTTGTATTACTACTGAAATATATTGTAGAACTCAAGGTGTCTTCTTTTTCATTCCAACTACCGTGTTCGTATACCCCCACAACTCTGTTTCCTCTTACTATAGCGACCCGGCCACTCTTTCTCTACCTGCTAATTTCATTTTTACTTGAAACTCGAGCCTTTCTTATCCAATCGATTTTCTATCTTTTAACCAGCATTCATTTTCCAATGACTGACCTCATCTGACCGTCAGTAGATAGCACATCATGCATGTAGCTACATGATATCCGCTTAGCTCAAACAGGAAATACGTAACATGGAGGACAGAGGGTTCTTTTTATTATGATGTCTTTAATGCAGACACAAACATAATCTGGGAACTATATAGTTTTTTTTTGTTGGCTTCCTCAAGTCCCCTGCAGAAGTTTCCAGGGAAAACATCGCAGTAAATCTCTTCCCTTTGGATCTGATAATGAACGCCAGTCTCTAGAAAAGCCAGGGTACGTATTTGTGTAGCCCCTGGGGCACATCGCAGCGTCAGGGATTTCAATTACGAAGGAAACAGTTGGTATTCAACCATTGTCAAATGAAAACGAAACGCCTGGGGGCTCTCAATTAAATACAACGTTCATTTAACGATGCGGTTTGTCTAACCTCTTGGCTGTTATGAAGTTAGTATTGAGCCTAACACGACTAATAAAAATTTTCATTCGCAAAGCGGGGGATAATTGCCGCAGTTATAACAAAGTCTCCCGAAACGTTTTCGAATGGCCACAGAATTGTGTGCGACTGTATGAGGTCACTGCAGGTTCCACTGCAGTACAGGGGTGAATAGGGAGCCTCATACGTATCTGCTGAAACGCTCGTAATACAAACTTGGATCTCTAACTATATTTCACAACAATGAAAGGAACGTATAAGCATCTTTTCTTATAATTTACGTTTACAAACAGAAAGGTATAAAAGAGTTATTGTTTCAGTCTCATCCTCACGATTTATCAGATAAACAGCAAAAGCTTGTTTTTACTGATGAAGCAAGTATTATGCTGGCGTGGAAAGAGAAGAAAAAACTCTGCTATTATAACACAACGTGAGAAATTCTTACAGAATAAGTCTATCTGATATGCTCCATCTGTACATCACCGTATCCTAGATGTCTGACTTTTGTAGTATCGTGCAAACTGATAACAACACAATAGGAAATCAGAAATTTCATGTTTGTATTACTGATCAGAGTTGCATACGTTTTTTACATTAATTTAATTTTATTAATTATTTTACTTAAACACTTTTTTCATTTGAATATGCATTGGTCCACTATCTGGGGGCAATAATAGGTCGCATTTTGCATTTGCTAATGAAAAGCAACCATAAAAAAATAAAAAGTCACAAGTTCTGAAAAAAGAGATAATTCCAAACTGTTATCTAGCCCTAATGAAATACCACCATGAATATAACCTACCCTAAAACTAAGCTATGGCATCATTGGGTCAGACCACTGCCAGTGGTAACGAGAGGCCCTTCCAGGGGACCAGGGAGGATCCCTGAAGTGAAGTGACCACACCGGGCATCTGCTGTCACGTCTGACTAACAAGGAAACGGTCAGACTTGTGTCGAAACATGATCCCATTCTGTTTTTCACTGCTAATAAACTTCGCGAAAATCATGTCATTGTTTTCAGTGGTCTGTGGTTTGTAAAACGAGCGCTGACTCGCCGACTAGATGCGATCGAAACATAACATTCCTACAGACATACAAGTTATATTTTCCCCATAATGTTCTTTCCAAATTAGTAACATGTGTACTTAAATAAATACAATCTTCCCATTTTGTTTCTTGTAAACACTGCAAAAATTATGAAACAGTAATTCAATTCTCGAAACATGTATTATCTGCACATCATGAACATAAATTAAGGATCATATTTGGCAATCATGTGAGACGCAGAAAGACTTCCATCGTTCTTAAGCAAAACTCGACTGGGGTTAGCAAGGAATCCAGTAGACCGCGTTTCTAGAAACGGTTTACCCGGGATCTTGCTATCTGCCTTGTAACAACATACAGAATGTTTTATCAAGTAGCGTGTGTAAATAGGTCGTACACTACTGGCCATTAAAATTGCTACACCACGAAGAGACGTGATACAGATGCGAAATTTAACCAATAGGAAGAAGATGCTGTGATATGCAAATGATTAGCTTTTCAGAACATTCACACACGGTTGGCGCCGGTGGCGAAACCTACAACGTGCTGACATGGGGAAAGTTTCCAACTGATTTCTCATACACAAACAGCAGTTGAGCGGAGTTGCTGGTGAAACGTTGTTGTGATGCATCGTGTAAGGAGGAGAAATGCGTACCATCGCGTTTCCGACTTTGATAAAGGTCGGATTGTAGCCTATCGCGATTGCGGTTTATCGTATCGCGACATTGCAGCTCGCGTTGTCGATTTCCAATGACTGTTAGCAGAATATGGAATAGGTGGGTTCAGGACGGTAATACGGTCGTTCCACGCGAAACTATTCGACGGTAGCGAGTTCGACCCTTGTTACCGTTAAATGTCGTTCTCTTATTCCGTTTGAAGAAACGAAAGGAAAAACATGTCTGGCAACATCGTCTCTGGCATGCTGCTTAATTTTAAACTTGCAACGACCAGCGTGGCTACCTTCAACGCAAATTAAATCGTAAACTTGCTTATTCGAGACATGCTGCGACTGGCGCAAAGTATGGAATTCTTTTCTCAACAATTATTTCTCAGCACACCTTACCCTGCAACTGTTTCTGACCACCTTGTACGTCACTGCAAAAATTAGAAGCCATCTGATGTACAGCACTATTGAAAAGCGAACCATATGTCTCCACTTACCAATAACCAGAGTGGAAATATATGTCTGTGGTCAGATTATGTTGGTTGTCGGTAATTAGAGTTCTGCTTTTAAAGTCCCTCCTCATTTGTAATTAGAAACCAGCACGAAAGTCAATCACCATACGTGCAAAATTTTGGACTAATGTTACGGCAAGATGTAGGTTCATTTATGTGGTAATACACTACTGGTCATAACGCCTGGGCGTTGAGTCAAACAGAGCTTGGATGGCGTGTAGTACAGGTACAGCTGGCCATGCAGCTTCAACATGATACCACAGTTCATCAAGAGTAGTGACTGGCGTATTGTGACGAGCGAGTTGCTCGTCCACCATTGGCCAGACGTTTTCAGCTGGTGAGAGATCTGGAGAATGTGCTGGCTAGGGCAGCAGTCGAACATTTTCTGTATCCAGAATGCGGTCGTGCATTATCGTGTTGAAATGTAGAGTTTCGCAAGGATCGAATGAAGGGTAGAGCCACGGAGCGTAACACATCTGAAATGTAACGTCCACTGTTCAAATTGGCGTCAATGTGAACAAGAGGTGACCGAGACGTGTAACCAATGGCACCCCATACCTTCACGCCGGGTGATACGCCACCATGGCGATGACGAATACACGCTTCCAATGTGCGTTCACTGCGATGTCGCCAAGGATGCGACCACTACGATCCTTTAAACAGAACCTGGATTCATCCGAAAAAATGACGTTTAGCCATTCGTGCACCCAGGTTCGTCGTTGGGTGTACCATCGCAGGCGCTCCTGTCTGTGATGCAGCGTCAAGGGTAACCGCAGCCATGGTCTCCGAGCTGATAGTCCATGCTGCTGCAAACGTCGTCGAACTGTTCGTGCAGATGGTTGTTGTCTTGCAAACGTCCCCATCTGTTGACTCAGGGATCGAGACGTGGCTACACGATCCGTTACAGCCATGCGGATAAGATGCCTGTCATCTCGACTGCTAGTGATACGAGGCCGTTGGGATCCAGCACGGCGTTCCGTATTACCCTCCTGAACGATACGATAAACCGCAATCGCGATAGGCTACAATCCGTCCTTCATCAAAGTCGGAAACGTGATGGTAGCATTTCTCCTCCTTACACGAGGCATCACAAGAACGTTTCACCAGGCAACGCCGGTTCAAATGGCTCTGAGCACTATGGGACTTAGCTTCTGAGGTCATCAGTCCCCTAGAACGTAGAACTACTTAAACCTAACTAAATTAAGGACAGCGCACACACCCATGCGCGAGGCAGGATTCGAACCTGCGACCGTAGCGGTCGCGCGGTTCCAGTCTGTAGCGCCTAGAACGCAACGCCGGTCAACTGCTGTTTGTGTATGAGAAATCGGTTGGAAACTTTCCCCATCTCAGCACGATGTAGGTGTCGCCACCGGCGCGAACCTTGGTTGAATGCTCTGAAAAGCTAATCATTTGCATATCACAGCATCTTCGTCCTGTCGGTTAAATTTCGCGTCTGTAGCATGTCTTCTTCGCGGTGTGTCAGTTTTAATGGCCAGTAGTTTAGCACTACCTTACAGTTATTAAAAGCTTACGTGCAAGTTGAGGCACCTAAATCCTTTGTCTTACTTCGTCAAAAACAGGGCGTTTGCCACGCAAAATAGTCCCCTCTGAATACCCAAGTTTGGATTGCGGCTTTAACATACAGCCTCGTACCATGTGTACCGATTATTAGCGCCAGAAAACACTAACATGGAGTTCAGAAGCTATGTCCGTTATCTCGTGTTCTCTAGTGTAAACGCTTACTCACAATACAAGCGAATGGTACTCAACACTGGCGATTTGTCTGCGGAGGCGCATTCGCTTGTGTTCGCCCCCTCGAGCAGAATCTGTTTGAGTACGCAGAACAGCAGCATGCCGCGTCAAGCTGCTGGCGTGTACCTGTGAATGCGCTGGCGGGCAAGCACTTAGCTGCTTCTGACCGACAGCTTAACCGCCCAACTGCCTGTTTAATGCGACTGCTGCACTCACACTGACGTTCTTAAGCGCGGAGATGTGTGGCTCGTCCGAAATCGCGTGGCTAGGAGCTTCTGTGTGAGGGACCCTAGTGAGCACTACTCCGACAGTTAACATGGCCGCCATTCTCCGATCGCGCGTATTACGCTCGCTATAAATGTCAGTAATAGCGAATACTCTATTCAAGAATCACACGGGGAGGAGGTATATTTGGAAAAGGCCTGGAGATATGGGAGTATTCCAGATAGATTACATCATGGACAGACAGAGATTTCGGATTCAGATATTGGATTGTAAGGCGCATCCAGAGGTAGATATAGACTCTTTAGCAATGATGAAGAGTAGCCTGCAGTTTAAGAGGCTAGTCAAGAGGAATAAAAGCGCAAAGAATGTGGTATGGAACTACTACAGAGTGAAGTGACATGCTTGAAGTTCTCTTAGGCTATAGATACTGCGATATTGAATAGCTCAGTAGGCAGTTCAGTTGAAAAAGAATGGAGATCTCTAATAAGAACAATAACAGAAGTTGGAAAGGAAAACACAGGTACAAAGAAGATAACTGCGAAGAAACCAACGATAACAGAAGAAATACTCCAGCTGATCGATGAAAGTAGGAAGTTTAAAAATCCAGGGATATCATTACACAAGTCGATGAGGAATGAAATAAATAGGAAGTGCAGGAAAGCTGAGACGAAATGGATGCTTGAAAAATGCGAAGAAATCGAAAAAGAAAGAATTGGCGGAAGGACTGACGCAGCGTATAGAAAAGTCAAAACAACCTTCCGTGAAATTAAAAGCAAGGGAGGTTACATTAAGAGTGTACTGGAAATTCCACTGTTAAATGCAGAGGAGAGAGCGGATAGGTGGAAACAGGGGGGAGGAGTCATCCGATGATGTGATAGAGAAAGGAACAGGACTCGATATACAAGAGAAGGGGTATCCAGTATTAGAATCATAATTTAAAAGAGCTTTGGACGCCTTAAGATCAAATAAGGCTGAAGGGATAGATAATATTCCATCGGAACTTCTAAAACCCCTAAGGTAACTCGTAACAAAACAACTGTTCACGTTGGTGTGTAGAATGTATGAGACTGGATATATACTACCAGCCTTCCGGAAAAACATCATCCACACAATTTTGAAGATAGCAAGAGCCGACAAGTGCGAGAGTTGTTGCGCAACAAGACTTACAGCTCAAGCATTCAAGGTGCTGACAAGAATAATATACAGAAGAACGGAAAAGAAAATTGAGGATTTCTTAGGAGATGATCAGATTTGCTTTAGGAAAAGTAAAGGCACCAGAGAGGCATCATACAAGCCAGACTGAAGAAGACTCAGGATATCTTCACAGGATTTTTGGGGGAAGTGGGTTCGACAATATAAAATGGTGCAAGATTCTGTGAAATTCTGAGGAAAATAGCTTCAGATGTAGGGAAAGACGAGTAATAAACAGTACGTACAAAACCCAAGAGGGAACAATAAGACTGGAAAACCAAGGAGGAAGGGATATAACCTTTCGCCCCTGCTGTTAAACATGTTCATCGAAGAAGCAATGAGCGAAATAACAGAAAGGTTCAAAGTGGGATTAAAATCCAGGGTGAAAGGATATCAATGCTAAGCTACGCTGATGATGTTCCTATTCTCAGTGAAAGTGAAAAACAATTACAGGATGTATTGAAAGGAGCCGCGCGGGGTAGCCGCGATGTCTCAGGCGTCTTGTCACGGCCCGCACGGCTCCTCACGTCGCACGTCGGAGGTTAAGTCCTCCCTCGGGCATGGGAGTGTGTGTTGTCCGTCGCGTAAGTTGGTTTATGTTAGATTAAGTAGCGTGTAAGCTTAGGGACCGATGACCTTAGCAGTTTGGTCCCATAAGATCTTACCACAAATTTACAATTTTGTTGAATGAAAAGTCTGATGAGTGTAGAATATGGACTGAAAGAAAGACGAAAGTAATGAGAAGTAGCAGAAATGAGAACAAAAAGAAACTTAAATTCAGAACTAGGGATCACGAACTGGACGAAGGAAGTAGACGAAGTTACGGAATTTTGATACCTAGACAGCAAAATAACCCACGGTAGATGGAGCAAGGAGGACATCAAAAGCAGACTAGCATTGGCATTTCTGGCCAGAGAAGTCTACTAGTATCTAACATAGGCCTTCATTTGAGGAATAAATTTCTGATAATGTACGTTTGGAGCACGGCATTGTATGGTAGTGAAACATGGACTGTGGGAAAACCGGAGGAGAAAAGAATCGATGCATTTGAGATGTGGTGCTACAGACGAAAGTTGAAAATTACATGGACTGATAAGGAAAGGAACAAGGAGATACTGCGCCGGCTGGAGTGGCCGAGCGGTTTTAGGCGCTACAGTCTGGAACCGCGCACCGCTACGGTCGCAGGTTCGAATCCTGCCCCGGGCATGGTTGTGTGTGATGTCCTTAGGTTGGTTAGGTTTAAGTAGTTCTAAGTTCTAGGGGACTGATGACCTCAGAAGTTAAGTTCCATAGTGCTCAGAGCCATTTGAACCATTTTGAAGGAGATGTTGTTGTTGTTGTGGTCTTCAGTCCTGAGACTGGTTTGATGCAGCTCTCCATGCTACTCTATCCTGTGCAAGCTTCTTCATCTCCCAGTACCTACTGCAACCTACATCCTTCTGAATCTGATTGGTGTATTCATCCCTTGGTCTCCCTCTACGATTTTTACCCTCCACGCTGCCCTCCAATGCTAAATTTGTGATCCCTTGATGCCTCAGAACATGTCCTACCAACCGATCCCTTCCTCTAGTCAAGTTGTGCCACAAACTTCTCTTCTCCCCAATCCTCTTCAACACCTCCTCATTAGTTATATGATCTACCCATCTAATCTTCAGCATTCTTCTGTAGCACCACATTTCGAAAGCTTCTATTCTCTTCTTGTCTAAACTATTTATCGTCCATGTTTCGCTTCCATACATGGCTACACTCCATACAAATACTTTCAGAAACGTCTTCCTGACACTTAAAACTATACTCGATGTTAACAAATTTATGTTTTTCAGAAACGCTTACGTTGCCATTGCCAGTCTACATTTTATATCCTCTCTACTTCGACCATCATCAGTTATTTTGCCCCCCAAATAGCAAAACTCCTCTTTACTACTTTAAGTGTCTCATTTCCTAATCTAATACCCCCAGCATCATCCGACTTAATTCGACTACATTCCATTATCCTCGTTTTGCTTTTGTTGATGTTCATCTTATATCCTCCTTTCAAGACACTGTCCGTTCCGTTCAACTGCTCTTCCAAGTCTTTTCCTGTCTCTGACAGAATTACAATGTCATCGGCGAACCTCAATGTTTTTATTTCTTCTCCATGGATTTTAATACCTACTCCGAATTTTTCTTTTGTTTCCTTTACTGCTTGCTCAATATACAGATTGAATAACATCGGGGAGAGGCTACAACCCTGTCTCACTCCCTTCCCAACCACTGCTTCCCTTTCATGCCCCTCAACTCTTGTAAATGCCATTTGGTATTTTGTATTTATAACCCTGTAATCACCTGACCAAAAGTCTTGCTCCTCCTGCCACCGAACTTCACTAATTCCCACTATATCTAACTTTAACCTATCCATTTCCCTTTTTAAATTTTCTAACCTACCTGCCCGATTAAGGGATCTGACATTCCACGCTCCGATCCGTAGAACGTCAGTTTTCTTTCTCCTGATAACGACATCCTCTTGAGTAGTCCCCGCCCGGAGATCCGAATGGGGGACTATTTTACCTCCGGAATATTTTACCCAAGAGGACGCCATCATCATGTAATCATACAGTAAAGCTGCATGCCCTCGGGAAAAATTACGGCTGTAGTTTCCCCTTGCTTTCAGCCGTTCGCAGTACCAGCACAGCAAGGCCGTTTTGGTTAATGTTACAAGGCCAGATCAGTCAATCATCCAGACTGTTGCCCCTGCAACTACTGAAAAGGCTGCTGGCCCTCTTCAGGAACCACATGTTTGTCTGGCCTCTCAACAGATACCCCTCCGTTGTGGTTGCACCTACGGTACGGCCATCTGTATCGCTGAGGCACGCAAGCCTCCCCACCAACGGCAAGGTCCATGGTTCATGGGGGGTTACCCTCGATATGTTGGCGAAAATAGATGTTTAATTCCGGAGGTACGCATAAAATATCATCCGAAATTATGCTAAACGCATTCTCTGAAAATTACTTCGAGAAGTTAGTTCATGAGCCTACGCGAATAGTAAGCGGTTGTGAAAAAACACTTGACCTCTTAGCAACAAATAATCCTGAGTTAATAACGGGCATCAAAACCGATTCAGTGATTAGTGAACGCAGGGTTGTAGTAGCGAGATTGAATATTGTAATCCCCAAATCCTGGAAAAATAAGCGAAAAACATACCTATTCAAAAAAGCGGATAAAAATTCAATTGACGCCTTACTAAGAGAGAATCACCACTCATTCCAAATTAATAATACAAGTGTAGACCAGATGTGGCTTGAATTCAAAGAAATAGTATCGGAGCAATGGAGAGATTTGAAACGAATGTTTGTTTGTCCAACTTGTTTCCTAAAATATTAGGCAGGTGTTATTAACGTGTTAACAGGGTGAATGACTCACCGATGTTTTTTGAAAGTGTTCAGCTATTCACATTTACCTGTGTCTGTCTTTTAACTCTTCTGAGGTTTTACTTTTGTTTTAATCCCAAATATCGCACCTTTCACCCTTCTCCGTTCTCTTAAAGCGTGTGTGATAGAGTGATTGTGTGGTCCAACTCGTGTGAAGACGGAGTAAGTGAATGAGTGTCATTCTATAGATTTCCTCCTCTCTGTATGAAAAAAATTTCAGTCCTTTTATCCACATTCGTTTCTTCTGATATGTGTAAGGGTGCTGATAACGTCGCCGTTGAACTGCCGTAAGCCGCAAATACTCATACGCATTTCTACCTTGATATCGAGCTCTTGTCTCGTGAGCAGCTGCAATCCGCTGTCATCTCCCCTTCGATGCTAATATACTGCCCCGCCTTGGTATCTGTAAATCTGAAGGGTTCAGCCCAAGGAATACAGGAAGTGCTTCCACTGGAACGACCTTGTTTAGCCCCATGATACTGGGTAACATCAGTGGTGTGCAGCTGAATAGTTTCGAACGAGAGCTGTTCGAAGTAGGTTGTGTTTCACTACAACGCAGTTTTTCTCTCACTTCCACAAATTCCAGCCGAGATCATTCCGTATGCACGATGAAGACCTCTTACTCTCCTTCCATCCTCCTCGAGCAAACTATTTGCAATACTTTTGCAGTTAAGAACGTCATTATATACTTTTTTTGGTCATCAGTCTACTGACTGGTTTGATGCGGCCCGCCACAAATTCCTTTCCTGTGCTAACCTCTTCATCTCAGAGTAGCACTTGCAACCTACGTCCTCAATTATTTGCTTGACGTATTCCAATCTCTGTTTTCCTCTACAGTTTTTGCCTTCTACAGCTCCCTCTAGTACCATGGAAGTCATTCCCTCATGTCTTAGCAGTGTCCTATCATCCTGTCCCTTCTCCTTATCAGTATTTTCGACATATTCCTTTCCTCTACGATTCTGCGTAGAACCTCCTCATTCCTTACCTTATCAGTCCACCTAATTTTCAACATTCATCTATAGCACCACATCTCAAATGCTTCGATTATCTTCTGTTCCGGTTTTCCCACAGTCCATGTTTCACTACCATACAATGCTGTACTCCAGACGTACATCCTCAGAAATTTATTCCTGAAATTAAGGCCGGTATTTGATATTAGTAGACTTCTCTTGTCCAGAAATACCTTTTTTGCCATAGCGAGTCTGCTTTTGATGTCCTCCTTGCTCCGTCCGTCATTGGTTATTTTACTGCCTAGGTAGCAGAATTCGTTAACTTCACTGACTTCGTGACCATCACTCCTGATAAGTTTCTCGCTGTTCTCATTTCTACTACTTCTCATTACCTTCGTCTTTCTCCGATTTACTCTCAAACCATACTGTGTACTCATTAGACTGTTCATTCCGTTCAGCAGATCATTTAATTCTTCTTCACTTTCACTCAGAATAGCAATGTCATCAGCGAATCGTATCATTGATATCCTTTCACCTTGTATTTTAATTCCACTCCTGAACCTTTCTTTTATTTCCATCATTGCTTCCTCGATGTACAGATTGAAGAGTAGGGGCGAAAGTCTACAGCCTTGTCTTACACTCTTCTTAATACGAGCACTTCTTTCTTGATCGCCCACTCTTATTATTCCCTCTTGGTTGTTGTACATATTGTATATGACCCGTCTCTCCCTATAGTTTACCCCTCCTTTTTCAGAATCTCGAACAGCTTGCACCATTTTATATTGTCAAACGCTTTTTCCAGGTCGACAAATCCTATGAAAGTGTCTAGATTTTTCTTTAGCCTTGCTTCCATTATTAGCCGTAACGTCAGAATTGCCTCTCTCGTCCCTTTACTTTTCCTAAAGCCAAATTGATTGTCACCTAGCGCGTTCTCAATTTTCTTTTCCATTCTTCTGTATATTATTCTTGTAAGCAGCTTCTATGCATGAGCTGTTAAGCTGATTGTGCGATAATTCTCGCACTTGTCAGCTCTTGCCGTCTTCGGAATTGTGTGGATGATGCTTTTCCGAAAGTCAGATGGTATATCGCCAGACTCATATGTTCTACACACCAACGTGAATAGTCGTTTTGTTGCCACTTCCCCCAATGATTTTAGAAATTCTGATGGAACGTTATCTATCATTATATACTATACCAATCATATTAATTTCACTTCAAGTTAGACACACTGCATAACAACTGCAACTATTGCAACGAGACGGTGATTGGTTGAAGCCATACTGGGCGATGCAGACGTGACATGATGGAAAATGTTCAAATGTGTGTGAAATCTTATGGGACTTAACTGCTAAGGTCATCAGTCCCTAAGCTTACACACTATTTAGCCTAAATTATCCTAAGGACAAACACACACACCCATGCCCGAGGGAGGACTCGAACCTACGCCGGGACCAGCCGCACAGTCCATGAATGCAGCACTTTAGACCGCTTGGCTAATCCCGCGCGGCGGCATGGTGGAGAGATCTCCATTATACAGGGTGTCCAAACTATCTTGTCCACCCATAATATCTCTGGAACAATAACAGCTATTGGAAAACGACTTTCACGGTATCAATGTAGGGCTGGGGCCCATGAATGTGCATATTTGGAAACATTCTAAAATGAAAGCATATGTGTTTTTTAACACAAACTTATGTTTTTTTAAATGGACCTCCTATATTTTTTCTTCAGCAATCCATAACATGACAAAGCACATACACAATGGCGTTGATTGCATCGCAATATTCCCATTACATCCCGAGATATTAAGACGTGAAGTTGACGCTTGAAAGTCCCGACAAGCGCTGCTAGCGCACGTCCTGAGGCTCAGGCGTGAACCCCATGCTGCCCGTAATCGCGATGTGATTTACATGCGTAATCACGCTTCCATACTTATCAAGAGGTCCGAAACGAATAATACGGTCTGCTGCCATCCTGCATTAACGTCGTACATTCCAGCAGGTATTTATCCCATAGGCTAGGGGTGATGCGGTTCTGTAACATATCTGTGTACCGCAACGTTAGTCACAAAGTTAACTTCGCTTATCGTTAATCCGTTACTAAAAAGGTAATGCCGTTCAACGTTAAAACTTTACTTTACTGTAGATCTAGCGCAAGTGACAGTTAATCATTCACTCGTAATAGTAAAATTCATGTTGATGGTTTTAGTGAAACGAGCAAGTGGACTAAAAGTTTTACCGTTGTTTAGGTAAAAATGTTTTGATTTGGGAAGTTCAGGTAGGACATAGAAGATGAATGTAAACATGTTTAACCAATTAGTTTTGTTATCACATAATTATCAATGTTATGTTTATCTAATGCGTTAAATGACAAATAGTTGCAAACAAATGTTTCTTAACATCACTGGGTAAAATGGCCCTTTGTAGAAACTTCCACTGTGATACCAGCACTACATACTAAACATAGCGTTCACATCTCATGCTCAAAGTGATGCCCATTGGGTTGCATACATAGGGTCACTCTGCGGATGAAGGATGCCCTACTTCGTGCTACTGTTTCCTCTTTGATGGCTGTACAAGCATCAATAATGCGTTGCTTCATGTCCTCTGGTGTTGTTGGTTCATGTTGGTAAACAGCATCCTTCACTGCTCCCCAAAGAAAATAATCCAGCGGTGTAAGGTCCGGAGATCGGGCAGGCCACCTAACTGGGCCACCTCGTCCAATCCACCTACCAGGGAACTTACGGTTCAGACGTCGTCGTGCTCGTAAGGCGTTATGGGCAGGGCATCCGTCATGCTGATACCACATGACCATTCTCCGGTTCAGAGGTACGGTGTCCAAGAGAACAGGAAGATTGTGTGGTATAAATCTGGAGTATTGTCTGCCATTTTGGATGCCATTTATAGAGAAAGGTCCGATAATGGTATCTCCAACAATCCCACAACAAACATTAACTTTCCACGGACGTTGATGCTCTACCTGACGGAGCCATTTTGGATTGTCTGCGGACCAATAATGCATATTCCTCATATTGACAATTCATTTGTTGGAGAATGATGCCTCGTCGGTAAAGAGAACATCTGCAAAAAAATTTGGATTAGTCAGAAGTTTTTACTGAGCCCACCGACAAAATGTTACCCTATTGCGGATGTCACTTCCATGAAGATCCTGGTGTAAATGAATATGGTAAGGATGAAATTTATGACGTTTAAGAATACGCTGTGCACTTGATTTCGACACACCAACTTCACGTTCCATTTGACGTGTGCTGATTTGAGGGTTCACAGCACAGCAACTTCAGCACGTTCATCTGTGCGTGTTCTAGGACGATGTCGAGGTCTTGGATTTAAGCTTCCCGTTTCACGTAGACGAGATGTGATACGACCAAACATCCGGCGCGAAGGCGATGGCTTGTCAGGGAATCGTCTTCTGTACAGTCGTTCTGTCTGAACAGCATTTCGTCCACCTACAACAGGGTACAGTACAGGTATGTAGAGTAGGGTAGAAAACAGACATATTAACGTAATAATCATAATGTTCGCTAACAGTACTATCAACAAACAAGCAATCTCATAACGTATTTCCCGTCAACGTGCATTCTCCATAGATCAGCAGCATTTCTACCATATCTTCATGCGTGTACATTATACTGTACAGTATAAGTTCCACAACACAACGTTTATTCACAATGTGTACTACCTCCGTGCCGTCCCTAGATTACTCTGATGCACGACTACACTGGCAAGCCGTGTACTGCACGCCAAAACAACAACAAATGGGATGCTCGGAGGGTGGTGGAGTACAGGAGTTTGCATGGGTCGCAAATCATAAACAAGGTGAAGTGGTAACCGTGGCAGTAGTGGGAACTACGTTGGACACTTGACTAGGTAGAGCCAGGCCCTGCGCGACAGGCACAATGGGTCATATAACGCATTAGATAAACCTTATTTTGGGTGTGCAGGATAAATAAGACAACCTGACGGGCGTACACCGATCGGCACTGGTTCATATTGTGTACGTAGATACGTAAAACGTGCAAGACGGAAACCATTATGTGCTTATGAGAGTTGATGGCAGCAGACCGTATTATTCGTTTCGGACCTCTTGATAAGTATGGAAGTGTGATTACACATGTCAATCACATCGCGATTACGGGCAGCATGGGGTTAACGCCTGAGCCTCAGGATGTGCGCTAGCAGCGCATGTCGGGTGTTTCAAGCGTCAACTTCGCGTCTCAATATCTCGGGATGTAATCGGAATATTGCGATCCAATCAACGCCATTGTGTATGTGCTTCGTCATGATATGGATTGCTCAAGAAAAAATATAGGAGGTCCATTTAAAAAAACATAAGTTTGTGTTAAAAAACACATATGCTTTCGTTTTAGAATGTTTCCAAATATGTACATTCATGGGCCCCAGCCCTACATTGATACGGGTGAAAATCGTTTTCCAATAGCTGTTATTGTTCCAGAGATATTTTGGGTGGACAAGATAGCTGGGACACCCTGTATAAAAGCATTTTCAGACCTAAAATTGCGATCTCTCTCTCGTC
Organism: Schistocerca americana; assembly: GCF_021461395.2. Classification (NCBI taxonomy): domain Eukaryota; kingdom Metazoa; phylum Arthropoda; class Insecta; order Orthoptera; family Acrididae; genus Schistocerca; species Schistocerca americana. The sequence goes on along the minus strand of NC_060125.1, from coordinate 589,569,284 downwards.
TCGCGGCGGACCGCACAAGAGTGTGGAAAATAGTGAGCGCATTGAGAGCTTTGCTTTCTGCGAAGTGAGGACGATACACTTCACACAAATAGCAAAGAGGTAGTTAAGTAATCCTGCGGGAATTTTTGCGGGCAACCCTTAGCAAGTGTGCAATAGCCATTATTTCAACTAGGGAAAGATTAACATTCTACGGAATACAGGAAAGTTGAGACTGAGTGAATTCTGTCAAGGCCAGAGTAGGGAATTAGCGTTACAGATCCAGTACAGAGACAACGCCGTTGCAGATTTCAATTGGTAAAGTACCATCGCACATTAGGCCACAGTAAATGTTGAGTCTAGAATTGCTCACTCCAACTGGCGTACGCTATGACCATTGAATATCAAAAGCTAGGATACTAGCCTACCCTCACATTGCGTGCATGAGGGTTTTTCATTGGTACATAAAGAAAATCTATTCTCCACCAACTCAGTGCATTGACCAGCTGCTATAAGCAGATGTCAATGAGTTGATGAAGATTTTTAATTATTCTTTCCTGTGATAAAACATTTTTATGTGTAGAGATTGACAAATCAGTATGACTAAGAGTTAAATATTTTTTATTGAGTGTCAAAAGTAATTGAACATTGTTGTTGTGTATCATTTGACCCCTGAAAGCACAGTTGATAAATTATAGGTAGAATAAAAAAGGGAATAGCTGTTTTGTCTTTCTAAAATAGAACCCAAACTTTCACGTTTATTAATTCATGCATTCTAGTTACGTGACAGCAGCATTTCTAACGATTTTTGTTACGCTCTGCACCTGATATTAGCTGCCTTTCCGTGCTAAATTCATATTTATTTAGAATGTCTTTTTGACACTCTGGGCTTGAGAAGACAGTTCAGATGTTTTGTCCATTTGCGTGCTAAGTGGTAAGTTAAGTTTGCACACATTGGTACACTCACTGTGCGGAAATAAAGGTCAGACGCTGACGGTTGACATTACCACATCTGCATTCAAGGAATCACCATGCTTAACGGCTGCTTGGGGTACAACCATGCCATTATGTACTGATGATAAAGCAAGTCATACTCTGAGATCAGAACCACATAACCTGCCACTCATTTTTCACTATTGCTGTTGTGGGTAGATAACTTTACCTACATTGTGAGTGCAGATTCATGATATTTTTTAATAATTTAATAATAAGTAAGTAAGTCAATAATTATGTGATGGTACACTGTGAGGAGAGGACATATTGCTGTTTGAAGCAAACATAGAACATCCTGTATATGTTCTACTTGTTTATGTCTATCAAAATTATTTAAAATCCAAACTCAATGTAATTCAGAGTGAGTGTTTATTGGTACAGAAACTCAGAAGCTGCACAATATGATACTAAGTCCATAAGTATGCGTAATAAAATCATGTGATCATAGCTTTAATCACGTCAGTTTCAATTAATCTGAAAAATGCTTACAAATCTCGAACTCCAAGAACATAAAGCTTTCGCTCTGGAAATATTTATGTATCGTGAACAAAAAACCCATAATAAAAATGACAGGATGAAATTTCAACAGGAGGTTCACTGGCTTCTCTGCGGACGGTACGTTATGCACATATTACCTCATTTCCTGGCACATCACTCCAGCTGCTACTGCCTTAACAAGGCCTTCACAGACATGTGTACCAACCCGATGCTGAATAGACAGGGCCTTCATCCAGCCAACAGCTGCAATCATGTCTGGAGATGCTGCATCATATGTTTCTCAGGTTTGTGTGTGTGTGTGTGTGTGTGTGTGTGTGTGTGTGTGTGTGTGTGTGTGTGACAGAGAAAGAGAGAGAGAGAGTGTGTGTGAGTGAGTGAGAGAGATATATATATATGAATTTACTTGCGAGGCAGAGTTTTTGCCGGCAAAACTGTGTATCAGATTGCTGCTGACAAGGCATCTTACCCGCACCCTATCCTCCCCCTCCTTGAAGCATGATGATGTCACAGGAAGGGGGAATTGGATTGTGACGTCACGGGTAGTGTACTGACTTGCAGAAGGAACATCATATGTCGAAGGTCAGTGACTGCACGTGAAGTCGCCAGGGTTAAAGATCAGTCAAAGTGGCCCAGAATGCTTTGCTACTCTCTCACATTAACAGATCGAGGTTGTTTGTAGTTTACGTTTTTAACACTAGATAGTTTTCAGACAGTATTTTCACCACATATCATGCAAGTATGTTAGTGAGGGGTCTTCGAGAAGCCTGCGGTGTGTCCACCTGGGATGTCCGGCGTGTGGTTTATAATATGGTTTATATTATAAGATGGGTACACTGCGATTGCTACGTATCGATTTTATTTTCTCTTGATCGTATTTTACGGAATATAGCGAATGGTGATTATTAGTACTACAGAGTTTCCTTTGACGTCCTTAGAAATACTGATTATTTCCATTCATTTCAAAATATTATAGAGCCTGTTGCTACGTTGTTTCTGTCTCTTCGATTTTTAATATTTTTCATCGTATTAAGGATTGTTTTACGTTTTATGTTATTAATCTAGTGTTCACGTTGATATTTCACTTTGCCGGCCGGTGTGACCGAGAGGCTCTAGCAGCTACAGTCTGGAACCGCGCGACCGCTACGGTCGCAGGTTCGAATCCTGCCTCGGGCATGGATGTGTGTGATGTCCTTAGGTTAGATAGGTTTAAGTAGTTCAAAGTTCTAGGAGACTGATGACCTCAGAAGTTAAGTCCCATAATGCTCAGAGCCATTTGAACCATTTTTGAAGCTATTTCACTTTCTGTCAATGTACGTCACTACACGCTCTGGCTACTTTATGTGATTTCCGTATCTTTGTAATTTATTTATCAATTCACATTAGACATCAATTCTGTGCCTAACAGCTCCATTTGTTTCATTTTATTTGTAAATCTATGAGGTCCATCAGTCCTGTGAGAAGACTGGGTGACCCTAACCTTGTTTTTTGTACACTTGAGTACAAGAGCAGTGGATTAGAAAATGATTTTGAACTATATGAATAAATAATTTTTAGATGGAGGATATGAAATTTGACGAGGGTGTTCCTTTCTATGGAATATATCTCGCATGACAACTGTTACGCATGCATCGACTTCAGCAACATTTCAGTGTCTTGAGAGAAAACCTATTTCTAGGTGTATAAAGCGTATTCCACTTTTCGAGGTGAAGTTGTGTTTAATTGGGAGCGTGTCCGTTTTACTTTTGGTTTTCAGGAGGTATTGAATATTTTTTTTCACGTATGTGCGGAACCAATTTAATAACAACATCCGATTTGTGAGGTTTTCCCTTGAGGTACTTATTAGTGCACAAAGAACATTAATGTTTGTACTTTCTAGCTGATTACTGGAGATGTTTGTTTTCTTGAAACCATTGTCACTTTGGTAAACTGGACAGGCGAAATCCCATGTCCCAACCTTCTGATGTTTCAGTGTGTTTCTCCCGTACACACAAACCAAACCGTGACATAGCTAAAGGGGCAAATTTCGTAGTGAATGAGAATTTTCTTAAAATTTATAAATATTTAACAATATGCGCCACACTGTCCCTTTTTGACATCTTCTATTAGCGTCGAGTTTCCTGAGCGTAATCATAAACTGTTTGACGATAATTTTATTACCCTAGAATTTTTTCCTGAAGAAGCCTGCATGAAGCAGCTCTTCCCGGTGCAGATCTCGGAATATTTGCGAGAAGGTGGCGTTGCTCTTCCCCAAGTAGACCAGCGTCGGCGCTAATACGTCATTCGACACTTGCGCCATGTGCTGTGAATATTTCATACTGCGAAGAGTGCGCTTTGGAAGATTCGCTTGGCAGGTGGATTGGCATTGACGGCCGTGGGTCAGATAGATGAGAGAGGAATGAACTGTCGTTGTCCGGTCTGGTTCTCTAATGGCCAGTGTACGCAGGAGAAGGTAACTCGATATGGAACGTGGTTCGATGAATCTTCTTGCTTTGGACCTACCAGAATCAGATTTCTGGCACCGATTCAGCAGGATTCAGCTGATCAGGAACTGTAGGTAACGATTTGTGGAGGTCCTACTGTAAATAGAATTAAGTTGAATAACAGTGGACACCCGTGCACAGGTTAAACACAAATTTTGTACAGATAATTGTAGGTAGAAGAAGGTAACTGCGATGAAAGTTTTGATCACACAAAAAATGCTTCGATTGATCGATGAAAGAAAGAAATATAAAAAAAATTTTCAGGGAAAAACAAATATATCGGAGTAAGTCACTTGTGAATGGAATGGACAGGGAATATAAGGAAACTAAAGTGAAATGGCTCAAGAAAAATGTGACTGAATCGAAAAGCAAGTGGTCGTCGTATAAGGCAGATCGCCATACGCACACTGGTGTGCAAAACTTAAGGACGAAAGTAACTTTCAGATGATGTGTAACAGCCATGTAACATAGCTCGATGATACTTGTACCAAACATAAAAAGAGCTAATACAGTATAGTTGTAAGTGTACTGTCCTATCGCTGGTTCAGTTGTGGAGTATCGTTGAGGGCAGCCGCGTCTAGTGAGTCGAGCGCGGGTCACGGAACTGATATGTTGTGTAGTGTGTAGCTCTGCATGTGAGAGGCATTGTTAGTATGGAAGTTGAAGTGTTGCTACAAGTGCTATTAAAGTGATGATATATGGAAATGTTTCAGAGGAAAGTGCGTCAAGAAGTAATTGCAAACGAGCAGTGCCGTCAATAACGTATTTGTGTATCCTCTCGTTGCGTGTCGGACAACATCGATCATCCGCGCCGTGTTCGGTCTCCCGGAATGAACTGATGTGAATTTGTAGAAATTAGTTACAATAAAAGAGTGCAGTCAAGTTCCAGTGTCTTGTAGCAAGCGTGAGGACGTGCGTTCGATCATCGCGTTTCCGCATTATCAACAATCAGCCGCGCCGCGACGGTTACGCGCTCGCTCGTACTAGTGAGAACTGAGAACTGAAAAATTAATTTTACGAACAGTGTTATATAATTACTAGTGTCAAGGAGGACTATTACCAGATATCTGTATGTGTGACGAGTGTAAGAACTTTCGTTCGATCATTCGGCTTCCGCATCATCTATGAGGCGCATTCAAGTTCTAAGGCCTCCGATTTTTTTTCATCGATTTCGGGTGAGTAGTTATACTCACCCGCAATCGATGAAACTGGCGTTACTTCTCGACGTAATCGCCCTGCAGACGTACACATTTTTCACAACGCTGACGCATGATTCCATGGCAGCGGCGAAGGCTTCTTTAGGAGTCTGTTTTGTCCACTCGAAAATCGCTGAGGCAATAGCAGCAGGGCTGGTGAATGTGCGGCCACGGAGAGTGTCTTTCATTGTTGGAAAAAGCCAAAAGTCACTAGGAGCCAGGTCGGGTGAGTAGGCAGCATGAGACAACTTCAAAGTTGTTATCACGAAGAAACTGTTGCGTAACATTAGCTCGATATGCGGGTGCGTTGTCTTGGTGAAACAGCACACGCGCAGCCCTTCCCGGACGTTTTTGTTGCAGTGCAGGAAGGAATTTGTTCTTCAAAACATTTTCGTAGGATGCACCTGTTCCCGTAGTGCCCTTTGGAACGCAATAGGTAGGGATTACAACCTCGCTGTCCCAGAACATGGACACCATCATTTTTTGAGCACTGGCGGTTACCCGAAATTTTTTTGGTGGCGGTGAATCTGTGTGCTTCCATTGAGCTGACTGGCGCTTTGTTTCTGGATTGAAAAATGACATCCACGTCTCATCCATTGTCACAACCGACGGAAAGAAAGTCCCATCCGTGCTGTCATTGCGCGTCAACATTGCTTGGCAACATGCCACACGGGCAGCCACGTGGTCGTCCGTGAGCATCCGTGGCACCCTCCGGGATGGCACTTTTCGCATTTTCAGGTCGTCATGCAGGATTGTCTGCACAGAACCCACAGAAATGCCAACTCTGGAGGCGATCTGTTCAACAGTCATTCGGCGATCCCCCAAAACAATTCCCTCCACTTTCTCGATCATATCGTCAGACCGGCTTGTGCGAGCCCGAGGTTGTTTCGGTTTGTTGTCACACGATGTTCTGCCTTCATTAAACTGTCGCACCCACGAACGCACTTTCGACACATCCATAACTCGATCACCACATGTCTCCTTCAACTGTCGATGAATTTCAATTGGTTTCACACCACACAAATTCAGAATACGAATGATTGCACGCTGTTCAAGTAAGGAAAACGTCGCCATTTTAAGTATTTAAAACAGTTCTCATTCTCGCCGCTGGCGGTAAAATTCTATCTGCCGTACGGTGCTGCCATCTCTGGGACGTATTGACAATGAACGCGGCCTCATTTTAAAACAATGCACATGTTTCTATCTCTTTCCAGTCCGGAGAAAAGAAATCGGAGGCCTTAGAACTTGAATGCACGTCGGATAATCACCCGCGTCGTGTCGGTTACGAGTACGCTCGTCTGAGTGACACTGTAGACAGATAATCATCAAGATTGTTAACTGGGATAAACATGATGACTTAGAATGTAAACAGTGCAACCTGTGATTCCTTATCGTCTCAGAATATAGATGTTCATACCAGACGTAGGACAGTTTTGTGTTTAAACGTTGAGTGGCTCCCCTTATTCGCTTGCATATTTCGATAAATAATTTCAGGCAAGCCAGCAGCAGTGTGGAGCAGAACAGTACGACCGCCGCGGTATTACCATGTACGTGGTGTGGACAGGGCGCACGGTCCAGAAGCGAGAAACAGTTTAAGGGTCCCCAACCCCCATTTGTACTCCCAGGCGTGATACATAGTGCAGTACAGTACAGTATAGTACAGAAGGTAACTGAAAGAAATAAGCAATGAGACGAACAGAAATGAGACTTTTATTCAGAGAGAACTCTTACATGAAATCTCCTCGATTTGTGATGGTCTTCTTGACATTACAAAATGCGGTAAATATTTCATAATAGGCCATTCCATCTCTACGTTTGGCAGTCTATGCTTTTCTACGTGCTCTCATGCTGGGTACAAGATTGGCAAGGAGTTTCAATGGTAGGGCGTTCCATTCAGCCACCACAGTGGCCGGCAGTTGCCGCTGATCGCTGGGGCGTGTGGAAGGGCTGCAGTACGACTGCCAGACGCACCTCAGACGAAACCGGTGAGTTCTGGTGAGCGGAGCGTACAGGCGAGTCCATTAGCCGAATATCGTCTCTTTCTAGGAGCTCCTTACCTTCACTGCTCGAAGCTGTTGCACATTGGAATCGTTTAAAATGAAGTCGAGCGGAACGCACGTGGGGAAGAAACACAGTGTCAGAACAACGATGACGGATGAGTGTACCGTGTGAAAAGATTTGGAGATAAGCAGCTCCGCAACATCATGCCTCCCAAACGATAATACCCGTACCAACAAAACGATCATGTTCGACAATTCTGGATGTACACTCATACGGCGAGAGGTGGGAACCCGTAAACCACTCAGGAATTTTGTCCAACATGACCATTTTGATGGTCCACGTGGCATGGCGTGGGGAGGCATAATACTGCGGGGGCGTGCTGACCTCTAAATCTTTGAGCACGGTACACTCAGCGGTTAGCCTAATTGTGACACTGTTTTTCTCCCCGTGTGCGCGGTTTCACAACTGCCTTCGGCCCTGCCTTCATTTTTACCGACAACATTGTGCGACTTGAAACGTGACAGCCCATTAAGACCCACTTCAAACGAACATTTTCCAGTCTAATTCAGGATAGCACATGTAAACAAAGTAGGTAACTCGTCTAGAAAAAATTACAACTGAGAAAATAACTGTTTAATCTCTTTGACTTCAAAGTGTAGAAGCTCTGTTAACGAAGGGACAGTTCCCATGAAGGGAGCCTCTAGTAATTAATAAAAAATGTAAATGTATTATTATAATTTCTTATTTGAGAATTTATTCTCGAGTAAAATAACAGACATGTACTAATATTGTAGTGTACTAGCTGTTCTGGAGTAAATATACAATCATATATGTATTTTCAATTTTTTATGTCAATTTTAATTGTTAATTAATCAAATAATCATTTTAAACATTGCCGAGGATTGTTCAGGATTGTTAAGAAAGTATAAATAGTTACAGTCATGTTGGCAAAGCCAGTCAGTACTTTGTGTGATGTTGGACAGAAAGCATGTAGCTTGTTGTGCATAATTTATTTCATTATTGTAGGTATGTCACAGCTTATTTCAGATTTTCCAAGATGTTTTTAATTAATGTGAGATTATAATAAATGTTCAGTGGAAACAATATACGGGATTAATTAATTAAAAATAACTTTATAGTAATTTGTCTTACAGTAACTGTTTCCAGGACTTCTGCTGCGACAGATTGCTAGCTACGATAAGTAAACCAACGCGTAGAACGTTACAGACTGCGTCGCGCAGCTTAGGTGGAGGAGGTGTTGGAAATAGAGGATATTAGGCAAATGGACAGGCCTGTAAGTTTCGCCAAGTTAAATCACATCGAACACGTGTGGGATGCGTTGGAAGAAAGTACTGTAGCACGCCCAAGTGCACCAAAGACCACCGAGTAATTGCCAGGATCGCTGGTTGAGGAATGGACACTCGTACCACAAGAACTCCATGCCTACCGAGGCAATAAAACGACTGTTCAAGTTAGTGTGTGGGGAGTATGAGACAGGAAACATGCCTTCGGGCATTCAGAGTCATATCATGAACAAGAGGGCGAAGATGGAAAGGTAAATGCGAGAACTTTGAAACAATCACATCACTTCAAGGTTCAAAGTTCCTGGTAAGAATAATATACAACTGAATGGAAAAGAAAACAGAGAATTTGTTGGATGACGCAACAGCAGTAGCAATAAGAATAAAAGGCCAAATTCTTAAAAAATCTTAAAATTACTGTCTTAGGTTATATTGTAATTAGTATTACACTGTTTACAATCAGATGCCATAATTTTAAATTTATTTGTGTTGCATTTAAATAAAATCTACTTCCCTGACTTATTTATATATCCCAGAGACAGGCCTGCGTGATTCCAAATCACGCGACTGATGTGAGGTAATGTGATAAATTCTCAGTCATATTACTTAAGAACAGAGGATATTTGGAGAAAGCACAGGATAGTAAATTAGAACTTAGGTTTCTACATGAATTTCTGACTCATACATTCAGCCGAAAGAGTCAGTAAGGGAACATTCAAACCATGAATAGGACTTAAAGCCACGATCACCGTAAGAGACAAAGGCGTTTCCTAGAACGATAATCTGATAGTTGTTTCTGAGATACGAAGTCCTTCTGGATGCCACTAAGTCACATTTCCGTCAGGGAGGAGCTGTGTGGCAGGCGATCCGTAAGTCTGTCAAATTAACTGCCTTCTCCACATGTCGAGCCATCTGTTCTTACACGTGGTATTTCTAGTGTCGATATATATTTTTGTGTTTTATTTTTACCTATACTTTAACATAGAGTCTGGCTGGTATCTTACGGTAAGTACGCAATAGCGCGTCATATAATATGCACCTGCTGACAGGACAATAAAAGCGTATTGCTACTTTCTTTTTGGAATCGTGGTAGAGAACGGACTAATTAATAAATGGAGCGTGGTGGTGGATTCGCCCACCAACAATAATATTTCTTTCAAAATACACTTTCATTTTCCAAGAAGCGCTAACTGCTTGTTCACAGCTTACACAGTCACAAGTAACATTTTTCAAAATCTTTAGAAAAAACAACATTTTGAAAATGTATTTATGCTAAAGGTGTAATTCTTAATGATAATTACTGAATACTTTAACAAGGGGAAGAGACTCAAATGATTTTCATAGACTTATAAAAAGCGCATAAGACCGTTCCGATCACAAATCTGTATGGATGTCGTGACGAAATCACAATAAATAAGACACATTTGGAACTGAAAGACGGTCTGGGTTGCAAAGTCATTTAGTTTCAATAACACGTTTCGCCGTTTTGGGGCATCATCAAATTGTCTGCAAAACAAGAAACATTAAGAACTAATACAGCCAGGGGCTATCTTGTACGACTACGCGAAAAAATATACTAAAACGTATATTAAAACTTACGCAAAAGTAACTGGATATAAAACCACTCCACCATAGAGTCATACAGAATGAGAGGTGGACCTAATTAAATGAGAGAAATTACGACAATAAGCCACTCCGTGTATGGAAGAGGATTTTTGTAAGCGTGATCCTATACTTTGCTACTGTGCCAGTGTCTGTGCTTTTTGAACCTTTTTTGAAATATTCCTGCCTCCTTCATACAAGGGGCAGCTTATTGTCGTCATTTCATTTTATTAGGTCTGTTTTCTCATTCTGTGTAAATTTTAATATATGTTTTAGCTTATTCTTTCCGGCAGTTGTACAAAATAGATACGTGCCCCTACCTCTATCTGATTGATTGATTTCTTCTTCTTTATACAAACTGATGGTGCCACAAAAAGGGTGAAAAGTGTTACTGAAATTAAATAACTTCTCAACCCAGATTGTTTTACAATTTGAAATAATTCAAAATTTTTGTTGTACCAGTCAGCGAGAATGAAACGGAATAAAGTTAATGAGATATATGTTGCTACAGTTAAAAGCATATCGAGGGATTAGAGACAAGAATTAAATAGGAAAAGAAATATCTCGCATAATACGACCAACCAAAGGGAGTGTACAAGTGTGCTGTATAGTACCTTCACAGTTTAAAATTTTTCCAAATGACGTTCTTAAGGAATGGAAGAAAAAGTGTGGAGGAAAGGGCTTAGGAATAGATGGGGATTACCTATCAAGCTTACTATACTCCGATGATCAAATTACTTTGTCTGAACATCATTATGATACAGATTTCATGATGCAGAAAATCGTAGAAACATACAGTAAGGCCAAACTAACAGAAAGTTTTTATACAACAAAATATCCCTCTATAGGAAGTAAACATCATGACATTATTATAAATGGAAAGATTATTGACATATCAAAAGTGTACCTACCTAGGAGGTATAATCTCAGAGCCGGCTTATAGTGAACAAGAAATGAGGCACAGGACAACATAAGCCAAACAATCAATGAATAAGCTGAATTCCATCCTTTGACAGAAGTAATTTTAAAAAAGACAAAGAATGAACGGATACATGAATCAATAACACAAAGCATTTGTTTCTATGGAGCAGAACGATGGAAACTAGCAAACAAGAAAAAAGTTGAGTTGAAGCTGAGCAAATGGATATTTTGTGAGTAAATTTTAGAATTTTGAGGTGAGAGACGATCCCGAATAAGGAAATTAGGATGTGAATGAAAATTGTCGTGTAGTACATTATGGAAGAGGTGGGAGTACGACGTTTAATATGGTATGAGGCCTTGCCTTTATTAAGTGATTGATGCTGCTTCGCTAATCCAAGAATATCGACTTCTAAGTTACTCGTGTTGGCAGTTGTCCTTGGTTTGAATTCTGGAATATTTACTTCGTCTTCTTTGGTGAAGGAATTTCGGAAACCTGTGCTTAGTTACTCTGCTTTAGTGGCACAGTCATCAGTAACATCGCAATTGTCATCGTGCAGTGAGGATATTGACTGCGTCTTGCCGTTGGTGTACTTTCCGTATGACCAGAATCTCTTTGGTTGTCCTGCCAGATGTGGAGAGAGTTTTGTTGCGGAAACTATTAAAAGCAACTCGCATTGAAATCCTCACTAAATTTCGATCTTCTGTCAAACTTCGCAAATCTTGGTTAATGAGTAAACGTAGTGCGAAGCGAGCAAGAATTGGACAGTACACTCCTGGCTGCACTGCATTAGGCTGCGTCAAAATACAGATTTAGAAGTCAATAAGCTAGGGCTGTCTACCATCTATTATTGCAGAACATACTCACATTCTTCAGATAAGAAACCTGACAAACTGATGAACCTGAAACACACGAAGAAAAAGAGAGAGAGCGGGCCTACTTTGAGCAGAACCGCAGTGTAAGTTAGGCCCGGTGCTGTTCTTGGTGGAAACTGCTCCGGCAGGCGTCCACCGCATTACCCATAGGGAGGAAGCAGAAAGCCCGGGAACAATTAAATAATCAAAAACTGGAGCCAGATGTGCGTGCCTGCCTTTGTCTGTTTAAAAGGCTATTAAAGATAAGAGTAGGCGCCGTGGCGCGTCTTTGTCGCGCGGTTTATTGCAATTAAAGTTTGTGTTCGAGGACTCGCTCAAAGCGCCCATTATACGTCTGCTTCTGCCAAGTTTGTAATCGTTTCGCGGCAGCCTTCTATGGGCGACTTAATCTGTTTCCGCTAACTGCAGCCCATGCTAATTCTAAGCCCGACTTTGCACAAAAGTGTGTACAGATTAATAGTTGGTTTCTTGCTCCAATTACTCACGCTTACACGAAAATGGGGACGACGCTAAAATTTCTTCCTTTTAACAGACAAATAGACTCATGTGCGGTATGCGCGTACGAAGGTCGAAAAGTTTCGCTCAAAATACCGCTGACAGTAACGAATCATTATAAGGACTCGAAGGCGTATGAGACGTAAAACAGTGAATGAAGACAAACGTATACAGCATGTTGAGTAAGACAGTGTTCCACATTTTGAGAAGTGGTAAAGCGGAAAAAAACACCAGTAAACATAGAATCCGAAATGTATACCTTAAGGGGAGACCACATTTTCTACTTTGCTGATTTAACCGTTTAAAATCATGTCTATCACGTAAAGATGGAGCAACACACAAGCTTTGGAGTTACGAAATTCGGTACTTGTGGTTTGAATTTTTAATATGATTCTTAACGGTATTTTTGAAAACTAACTTTCGTTAGTCAGACTTCAGTTTTCACATTTTAGTTTCTTAGGTACATTCTCAAGATACTGTTCAACTGTTCTATGCAGTCACTTTATGAGAAGTGTTATTAATTTACTCCAGTGCTTTTCATAGATCCAGACTTAAATTTTCTTCAATTATTGGATCATTAATGTAATTATACATTAATAAAATAGACAAATTACATTTACCATAATATTAATGCATGGAAGTATGCAAATATCTCAAAACTATTTCTTGCAAAAAGTTCATTGAGATTTGTTAACATTTAGTTTTAAAAATTGGCCTTGAACTTAGATAAAGAAACTCTTAGGAAAATGGATTTTAAAATTTTACTAAAAAATGAATGCAAGTACAAGATACATACCCATTACAATTCACCGGCGCCATACTTAACCTTCCTGCTCCTGTAAGACTTCTTCTTCTTGTTGTAATTTCAAGACCACGTCAGCTGTTTTCTTGAATTTTTCCTTCTCTAGGTTGCTTGATCCGTCGTTGATCTCTAGATAACCAAATGTTCTTCTGGGAGGGTGATAAAGGAGAGCTGGAACTCCTGATTCCTTCAGTCTTCATACATTCCAATCTGAACTAAGAAACAGTTACTAAAAAATCCAAGGTTATCTTTTTTTTCTTTTTTCCTTTCTGTGGGATATTTGGACCAAATGATACTCTTCAAACTTTCATTTTCTTATTGTGTCTTGCCAGCAGTGTATCTTGCCAGCAGTGCATCAGATACAAGTCTCTGGTAAGACAGGTACTATCTTGACGTACATGTTTTCAGAGTATCGTACTGTGTCATAATGTAAAAAACTTTACTGGTCCTCTAGACCCAGAATAAAACCACTATAACCGTGGCTGGTTGCTGGAACGTTGATTTCTCCAGTAAAGATTTTTCTTTTTACATTATGACGCTGTACGATACTCGAAGCGAAAACATATGTTAACTGCCACTGGCCACGGAAGCCTTAATTTTTTTTCCCCAATGCACTGTCCTTTTATATCACATGTGTACGCGATACTGCCGACATCAATCGCTATCCCATGACTTGTCACCTCAGTATATATTCTGGTTTGACGCGCCCCGCCACGAATAACTCTCCGATACCAGCCTATTCATTTCAGAGTAGCAGTTGCAACCTACGACGTTAGAATTTTCTGGGTGCATTCCAAGCTGTGTTTTCCTCTACAGTTTTTGCTGTCTGCAGCTCTTCCTAGTGCCATGGATGTTTTTGCCTGATGTCTTAATAGGTGTCCCATCATGCTATCCCTTCGTCTTCTAAGGGTTGTCCATATATTCCTTATGTCTCCGATTATTCGCGGAACCTCTTCATTCCTTACCTTACCAGTTCACCCAATTTTGAACATTCGTCGGTAGCATCACATCTCAAATGCTTCACTGTTCCAGTTTTCCCATAGTCCATGTTTCATTACCACACAGTGCTGTGCTCCAAACGTACGTTCTCAGAAATTTCTTAATCAAATGAAGGCCTATGTTTGTTACTAATAGACTTCTCTTGGCCAGGAATGCCCTTTTTGTCAGTGCTAGTCTGCTTTTGATTTCATCCTTAGCCCGTTAGTCATGGGTTATTTTGTTGCCTAGGAAGCAGCTTCATCTAGTTCGTGATTACCAGTCCTGCTGTTAAGTTTCTCACTGTTCTCATTTCTGTTGCTTCCCAGTACTATCGTCTTTCTTTGATTTAATCCACATTCTGCTCTCAGTTGACTGTTCATTCCATTCGACAGATCCTGTAATTCTTCTCCACTTTGACTGGGCTCAGCAACGTCATCGGTGAATCTTATCATTGATATCCTTTCACCTAGAATTTTAGTTCCTTTCTTTTGTTTGCTTAATTGCTTCTTGGATGTATAGTTTGGATATTAGGGGCGAAGGTATATCCTTGTCATAAACCCTTTTTAATCCGAAAACTTTGTTCTTGGCATTCCACTCTTATTATTCCCTCTTGGCTCTTTTACAAGTTTTACATCACCCATGTCTCCCTACAGTTTACACCTATTTTCCTCAGAATTTCGAACACCACACAATATTTAACACTAACAAGTGCTTTGAACGTGTCTTGATTTTCCTTTAGTTTTGCTTCCATTATCAACCGCAACGTCAGAATTGCCTCTCTGGTTCCTTTAACTTTCTTAAAGGCAAATTGATCGTCGTAACATATCTTATACAATTTATTATTTGGACCACTTTAGCAGCTGTGACTGTGCCATCGCCCGTCACGCTGACCATATTTCTAATATTTCTTACACCTACTTGTAATTCGAATACAGCCAAAACGTAGCGCGATGCAAGAGTAAACACTCCAAAGACGTAAAATAGCTATAAATTTTTTTTAAAAAAATTGAAGTTTTGAATGCAGTTTCCCTTAAAGCCGTGTGAGTGAATACTTGTTCATCTTCGCAACTGTGAAACACAACTATTTTACTGCAAGTTCTTTGCTATTACGAACGACCTACAGAATACGGTAAACAAACGTTACTGCGAAGCAGCAGAGCTCTTAATCTTCTCTGCTTTCAATTACATTCGACTGCACTTATGAGACATCGCTAAAGGAGGTGCTCAATATGGTGTCCATTCATAGTAACGCGCGCTTGTGTTCACATCTTAGGTAATCACGCTCTATCTGGCCAACTCCAGGCTGCTTACGAATGACCTATCAGGCACTGATGATGCGTTCCCGTAGTGTTTGGACATCATTAATGAGGCTTACACATTCCAAAGATTTCAAGTGTTCCCACAACTATAAATCCAAGAGATTAAAATCAGAGAAACGAGCTGGCGAACGTACTGGACCTAACCGACCAATCGATTGCCCATTAAACGTCTGTGTGAGGTATTCTCGGCCGTTTCGGAGAAAATGTGCTGACACCCGATCACGTATGTATCACATTGTTAGCGTGGTACCTCCTCTAGAAGCACAGGCAAGTCGTTTGTTAGAACTAACGATATCTTGCACCAGTCTCCATCTACATCTACATTGATACTCCGCAAGCCACCCAACGGTGTGTGGCGGAGGGCACTTTACGTGCCACTGTCATTACCTCCCTTTCCTGTTCCAGTCGCGTATGGTTCGCGGGAAGAACGACTGTCTGAAAGCCTCCGTGCGCGCTCTAATCTCTCTAATTTTACATTCGTGATCTCCTCGGGAGGTATAAGTAGGGGGAAGCAATATATTCGATACCTCATCCAGAAACGCACCCTCTCGAAACCTGGCGAGCAAGCTACACCGCGATGCAGAGCGCCTCTCTTGCAGAGTCTGCCACTTGAGTTTATTAAACATCTCCGTAACGCTATCACGGTTACCAAATAACCCTGTGACGAAACGCGCCGCTCTTCTTTGGATCTTCTCTATCTCCTCCGTCAGACCGATCTGGTACGGATCCCACACTGATGAGCAATACTCAAGTATAGGTCGAACGAGTGTTTTGTAAGCCACCTCCTTTGTTGATGGACTACATTTTCTAAGCACTCTCCCAATGAATCTCAACCTGGTACCCGCCTTACCAACAATTAATTTTATATTATCATTCCACTTCAAATCGTTCCGCACGCATACTCCCAGATATTTTACAGAAGTAACTGCTACCAGTGTTTGTTCCGCTATCATATAATCGTACAATAAAGGATCCTTCTTTCTATGTATTCGCAATACATTACATTTGTCTATGTTAAGGGTCAGTTGCCACTCCCTGCACCAAGTGCCTATCCGCTGCAGATCTTCCTGCATTTCGCTACAATTTTCTAATGCTGCAACTTCTCTGTATACTACAGCATCATCCGCGAAAAGCCGCATGGAACTTCCGACACTATCTACTAGGTCACTTATATATATTGTGAAAAGCAATGGTCCCATAACACTCCCCTGTGGCACGCCAGAGGTTACTTTAACGTCTGCTGCTTTCCAAGAGCCAAGCAGCTTTATCATGTCGCCACAGTGCTTAAACACATTGTTCATGATAAGAGTGTATCAGCTGTTCGAGCAGGATCGGCCGACTAGGAGATGGCTAACTCCTGTTTGTTGGTATGGAAGGTCATACTAGTCTACCGCTAAACGTTCTTCCCTGCACAATTAATTGAAAATGGCGATGAGGCCTTGCTTCTTCAACTGCTTGTATATTTACATCAGCCCACAGAAGTAGGTTATGAAAATATAATCCCATTTCTCGTGCAGTGAGCATTGTCTGTGAACAGCATCTTTGTTGCGAAAACTGGATCTTTACCACATCTCTCCAAGAGCCAAGCAGCTTTATCATGTCGCCACAGTGCTTAAACACATTGTTCATGATAAGAGTGTATCAACTGTTCGAGCAGGATCGGCCGACTAGGAGATGGCTAACTCTGATAGATGGATTTTAGAAACTATATTAGTAGATAATTTTTTGTTTTGCTCCATACTACCCCCTTTCAAAATATGAAATACTTTTTTAAATACCCTGTGTAGAGAAACGGGTTACCGCCCCCTGCTTCGCTCGCGTAGTCTGTATGGTCTCTGGGTTGGGTTGTTGTGGGGAAGAAGACCAGACAGCGAGGTCATCGGTCTCATCGGATTAGGGAAGGACGGGGAAGGAAGTCGGCCGTGCCCTTTTGAAAGGAACCATCCCGGCATTTGCCTGGAGCGATTTAGGGAAATCACGGAAAACCTAAATCAGGATGACCGGACGCGGGATTGAACCGTCGTCCTCCCGAATGCGAGTCCAGTATCTAACCACTGCGCCGCCTCGCTCGGTGTGTATGGTCTCTACGAATTTTTGTTTTGTTTTCCTTTAATCGAATTTGAATTTTGTTACATCCGCTGCTCATGTGTCAATGTACACTCTGTGCAAAAAGTGTACCTAGTCTACGCAAACTCAGCTGCATGCGGGGTATTAAAATTTAATAATACAATTCTTTGTACAAGATGTGCAAATTTTTTTAAAATAAAGTTAATTTTATGTATTCTTACTAAATCGTTCATATACAAACCAACAAACTACAAAAAGTATAACTAGTCATTACAAATCAAAATTCCTACACATGCAATAGCATTTATACATGGTATCTATTTTTTCATGAGTAATGAGTCGTTTGCATAGTAATTACTACAAGAATAATTTAAAAAAGTAATATTAGGACTATAGAAAAATTACTGTATTAAAGACTGGTTTCTTCTTCTATGCAGTTCTGACGAAGTCGATTTGTTGTGGTGACCAGTAAATAGTTCCATATGATGCAGTTCACAAACTGGAACACTTTCTAAACTTCTCATGCTAATTAAGACTGTAGAAGCACCATCTTTTCCGAATGCACTTTTGAGCCCTTGTGGAGATATTTCCATAGAAACTTTCATCCCATTACATAAACAGTTTCTTTTTTTAGGCTGAGAAGTCAAATATCAATTCTCATAGATTTAGCTTTAAAATTGTTTTAATACAACGAATTATTTCTATAAAAACTTCCAGCCCTTATTTTACTACTTAGCGGGTGAATTATCAAAAGCACTGAAACATGTATTTTTTTATTTCTGAGCGAGAATCCAAAAATAAAAATTCATACGTTTAGCTACAAAACGTGTTCATAATGAAATATCTTCATAAAATTTTTCATCTCCTATTTCACCTCCTCTAGGGTTGAACATACAAAAAACGCTAAACATCTGTTTTTTAATTAATAACCGAGAAATTAATAATATTCAAACATATAGCTTTAAAAATCCGTTAGTAGTTCTTTAATATTAGTTCATTAAAAAAACTTTTATCCACTCCATCAGCCCCTTAGAGGTGGAATTTCGAGAAATCCGTTCTTAAACTATGTCTACGGTATAAGATCAACACCCATTCCAAATTTTAAGTTTCTGTCCTCAGTGCTTTGGGCTGGGGCTGATGATTCAGTCAATCAGGGCATTTCCTTCTGTGTATAGAGACAGGTGAGGACATTGGAAAACAAATATGCTAATTCTGATACATTAATGGCACAGTGCACGAAAATAAAAAAAAGAAGAGAGACTAAGATGCAACTTTACAAATCTTGGGCTATTCCTGCTCAATGGTATGAATGTGGACCATGGTTTCATCTACATCCAACTCTAAAAACTACTGTAATGTGTATCGCAGATCTGCATCTACATCTACGTGGATGCTTTGTAAATCACTTTTAAGTGCCTGGCACAGGGTTTATCGAAACACCTTCACAATTCTCTATTATTCCAATCTCATATAGCGCGCAGAAAGGACGAACACCTATATCTTTCCGTGCGAGCTCTGATTTCCCTTATTTTATCGTGATGATGGTTCCTCCCTATGTAGGTCGGTGTCAACAAAATATTTTCGCATTCGAAGCAGAATGTTGGTGATAGGAATTTTGTGAGAAGATTCCGTAGCAACGGAAAACGCCTTTTTTTTAATGATTTCCAGCCCAAATCCTGTAACATTTCAGTGACACTCTCTCCCATATTTCGCGAGAATACAAAACGTGCTGCCTTTCTTTGAACTTTTTCGATGTACTCCGTCAGTCCTACCTGGTAAGGATCCCACACCGCGCAGGAGTATTCTGAAAGAGAACGGGCAAGCGTAGTGTAGGTAATCTCCTCAGTAGGTCTGTTACATTTTGTAAGTGTCCTGCCAATAAAACGAAGTCTTTGGTTAGCCTTCCCCACAACATTTTCTATGTGTTCCTGCCAATATAAGTTGTTCGTAATTGTAATACATAGATATTTAGATGAATTTACGGCTTTTAGATTACACTGATTTATCATGTAACTGAAGTTTAAAGAGTTCCTTTTAGCATTCACGTGGATGATCTCACAATTTTCGTTATTTAGGGTCAAATTCCATTTTTCGCAACATTCAGACATCTTTTCTAAATCGCTTTGCAGTTTGTTTTGATGAAACTTCCTGACAGATTAAAACTGTGAGCCGGACCGAGACTCGAACTCGGGACCTTTGCCTTTTGAGGGCAAGTCGATATACGACATGGTCATCTGCCAACAAGACGGCTGCTCAGATTGTCTCCCAAATCGTTTAGTTATAGATAAGGAACAGCAAACGGCCTGTAACACTACCTTGGCGAACGCAAGAAACCACTTGTGTTTTACTTGATGACTTTCCGTCAGTTACTACGAACTGTAACCTCTCTGACAGGAAATCACAAATCCAGTCACGTAACTGAGACGACATTCCATAAGCACGCAATTTCGTTACAAGTCGCTTGTGTCGTACAGCGTCAAAAGTCTTCCGGGAATCCAGAAATACGGAATCAATCTGAAATCCCTTGACAATAGCATTGAACACTTCATGCGGGTAAAGAGCGAGTTGCGTTTCATAAGAACGATGTTTTTTAAATCCGTGTTGACTGTGTGTCAATAGACCGTTTTCCTCTAGGTAATTCATAATGTTCGAACACAATATATATGTTCAAAATCCTGCTGCATATCGACGTTAATGATACGGTCCTGTAATTTAGTGGATTATTCCTACAACCTTTCTTGAATATTGGTGTGACCTGTGCAACTTTCCAGTCTTTGGGTACGGATCTTTCATCAAGTAATCGGTTATATATGATTGTTAAGTATGGAGCTAATGCATCAGCATACTCCGAAAGGAACCTAATTGGCATACAGTCTGGACCAGAAGACTTGCTTTCATGAAGTGATTTAAGTTGCTTCAGTACTCATAGGATATTGGCAGCTGTTCTAGATTAGAATTCTGGAATATTTACTTCATCTTCTATTGTGGAGGCATTTCGGAAGGCTGTGTTTAGTAACTCTGCTTTGGCAGCACTGTCTTCGATAGTATCTCCATTGCTATCGTGCAGAGGTATTGATTGTTTCTCGCCCTAACATACTTCACATACGACCAGAATCTCTTTGAATTTTCTGCCAGGTTTCGAGACAAAGTTTCGTTGGGGAAACTGTTATAAGCATCTCACATCGAAGTCCGCGCTAAATTTCGAGCTTCTGTATAAGATCGCCAATCTTGGGAAATTTGCGTCTGTTTACATTTGGCATGTTTGTTTCGTTGTTTCTGCAATAGTGTTCTGACCCGTTTTGTGTTCCAAAGAGGATCAGCTCCGTCGTTTGTTAATTTACTTCGTATAAATCTCTCAATTGCTGTCGATACTAATTCTTTGAATTCAAGGCACATCTGCTCTACACGTATATTATGAATTTGGAAGGAGATTGTCTCTGAGGAAGACGTCAGGTGAATTTTTATCTGCTTTTTTGAACAGGTATATTTTCCGTTTATTTTTGGTAGTTGTTGGGTTTACAGTATTCAGTCTCGCAACGACAGCCCTGTGTGCACTAATCTGTGTACCCATTTTGATGCTCGTTATTAACTCAGGACTGGGTGTAGAAAAATATCCGCTACCGGTCACCATAAAAGGTTACTTATTTTCACACGTCTGGTTTCGGGCTTGCGCCCATCTTCAGGTGTTTATACATTCATGTACATGTTTGTATGTTTGGAGATAACTGTATAAATACAAAAAAAATGTTTGCTGGTGACTGTACAGATACAAGTGGGACAATTGTAAGTGGTAAGGCAGCATTTGCCGAAAATATATCTGTACTTACATAAGGATGAAGCACCATTATTACAGTTATGCTGTGGTGATAGTTTTGCCACTTAGTTGCACACTTATGGTCATTTTCACGTCCATATTTCAGTTTTACCAAGTGTAGCTTCATATTACACTATTATGATGTGCACTTGTGAAATACACTGTGTTTACATACAAACATGCGGGCTGTGGTCAAAGAACTTAGATGTAGCAGATGTAAAGATGTTGCTCATACAGAAAATTGTAGGTTATTGTCAAAGAACTTAGCCACAGTAAGTGCAAGGGTGTAGCATAAATAGAAATTTAAAAAGCTATTATAGACTGCGACATTTCTTGATACACATTATGATTTTTTTTTTCCACATTTTTGTCGGAGAGCTTAGGTCTAGGAAATACAATATTGTTATGTATATGAAATTACTCACAGCTATTACAAATTAAAAAATGACAACTAGAACTATTTTGAGCCACACTGTTATCAGAGAAATTACATCTAAGAGGTACAATAATGTTACACACATGAAATTTTGAAAGCTATTACACATTATACAATGGCAGTTACAGCTTGTGCTTACAATATGACTGTTACAGATTACGATGATGACACTTGGACTGTTGTATGACTGCTACATCGAATTTCTATAGAAAATTACTTTGTTATTCTATCAGAGGATAATTATTTTCTGTTTCTGAATATTTCATGAAATATGTGAAGATAAGAATTGTTTGCAAGTTCCACTTGTTCGTTGAGAACAAGGTCTGGTGAGTTAGAGCTGTGGATATAAATTTATAGCTCTTCGAGGAGATTCATTTTATTTCCTTTGCTCACAGTGTGTAGTACTTGTAGGTTTTCTGTAATGGATGCGGCTGAGTGACAATGGTCTTTTAGGTGCATTGCAAAGGTGGATTTGTCAAAATTATTTAGCCTGAAGGCATCTATATGCTCACAGTATCTTATAGTGAAACTCCTTCCAGTTTGGCCTATGTAGAAGTGTGGGCAATTGTCACATAAAAGTTTGTAAATACCTGATTTTTTGTGGCATTGATTGTTTGTCTTACTGTTGTGGATGATGTGCTGTTGTAGCTTGTTGTTATTGCTGAAAGAAATTTGAATACCAGTTTTCCGAAAGTGGTTGGCAATTTGGTATGAAATTTTACATATAAAGGGTATGTGGGCGAATGTGTTTTTTCCTTCTTGTGAATCTGATTTAGCAGGTGTGCATTGTTTCTTTTTGATTTTGTTGTTAAGTTTATCAATTACATCTGGGTTGTATCCATTCCTCCGTGCAATTTCTTTTATAATGTTAATTTCTTTTTGTTCATCATGGGGGCTGAGTGTTATTTTATGTATACGATTAAGTGTGGATCTGAGGAATGCCATTTTGTGTTGTGCTGGATGACATGAGGACTTGTTAATGATAATGTCACTAGTAGTAGGTTTTCTGTAAATCTGGAAGGCATATCTATTGTTTACATTAGATATTGTAAGGTCAAGAAAATGGATGCTTTTATCTACTTAATGTTCTACAGTGAATTTGATGTTGTTGTGCATGCTGCTGAGGCCTTTAGCTAGTTTCTCAGTCTCCTCAGTTGTACCATTGTACAAGATAATAGCATCATCCACATACCTTTTGTAGTATATTATTTTATTTTCAAGTGAACTATCTGATCTAAAAAAATTTATTTTCTATGTGGTTAATGTAAATATCTGCAAGTATTCCTGCCAAACTACTGCCCATTACAAATACTAAACACTGTGAGCAAAGGAAAGAAAATGAATCTGATCGAAGAGCTATAAATTTATATCCACAACTCTAACTCACCAGACCTTGTTCTCAACGAACAAGTGGAACTTGCAAACAAATTCTGTCTTCACATATTTCATGAAATATTCAGAAACAGAAAATAATTATCCTCTGATAGAATAACAAAGTAATTTTCTATAGAAATTCGACGTAGCAGTCATACAACAGTCCAAGTGTCATCATCGTAATTTGCAACAGTCATATTGTAAGCACAAGCTGTAACTGCCATTGTATAATGTGTAATAGCTTTCAAAATTTCATGTGTGTAACATTATTGTACCTCTTAGATGTAATTTCTCTGATAACAGTGTGGCTCAAAATAGTTCTAGTTGTCATTTTTTAATTTGTAATAGCTGTGAGTAATTTCATATATATAACAATATTGTACTTCCTAGATCTAAGCTCTCCGACAAAAACGTGGAAAAAAATCATAGTGCGTATCAATAAATGTCGCAGTCTATAATAGCTTTTTAAATCTCTATTTATGCAACACCCTTGCACTTACTGTGCCCAAGTTCTTTGACAATAACCTACAAGTTTCTGCTACATCTAAGTTCTTTGACCACAGACCACATGTTTGTATGTAAACATATTGTATTTCACGAGTGCACATCATAATAGTGTAATATGAAGCTATACTTGGTAAAACTAAAATATGGGCGTGAAAATGACCATAAGTGTGTAACTAAGTGGCAAAACTATCAAAAATGGCACTGAGCACTATGCGACTTAACTTCTGAGGTCATCAGTCGCCTAGAACTTAGAACTAATTAAACCGAACTAGCCTAAGGACATGACACACATTCATGCCCGAGGCAGGATTCGAACCTGCGACCGTAGCGCTCATGCAGTTCCAGACTGAAGCGCCTAGAACCGCACGGCCACACCGAGCGGCGGCAAAACTATCACCACAGCATAACTGTAATAATGGTGCTTCATCTTTATGTAAGTACAGATATATTTTCGTCAAATGCTGCCTTACTACTTACAATTGTCCAACTTGTATCTGTATAGTCACCAGCAAATAATTTTTTGTATTCATACAGTCATCTCCAAAAGTAAAGACATGTACATCAATGTATAAACACCTGAAGATGTGCGCAAGCCCGAAACCGGTCGTGTGAAAATAAATAAACTTTTATTGTGACTGGTAGCGGATATTTTTCTACACCCCATAAAGGAACAGTCACGGATTTCGAAAGCATCCACTATGGATAAAATTCATTTAACTTAGGATTATTTGTTGCTAAGATGGTACTTCTCATCCTATTACGTATTCGCGTTTCTTTACATTTCTTTCACGTGTGACGCGCTAGGAGAGTCATTGCTTAAGAGCTTGTGTTTGCGTTGTAGGAGCGATACGTAGGGTGCTATAGCTTATTCCTAGATTAGTCAACGATAATTGATGAAGCTATGTAAGTACACTTTCGCTGGATAGTGTCTCCAAGCGTCTAGCAGTTCAGTCACATTTCTATGACTCTCTGCAGTGATTCAATCGAATCTGTCACCATTCACGCTCCCCATTTCTGTATACTTTCAATATTCTCTGTTAGCTAAGTCTGGTGTGGGTCCCATACAACAGGGCAACATTCTAGAATTAAGTAACTTATTTTCCAAAATAAAACTTAAAACAATACACATGGTTTTGGAACAAATTTTGTCAAGAACTATCTGGTGCGTATTTATTTCAGTTCTACTGTTCCATCTCCTCCTTCCTCCGCTCTCGGTCCGTCTCGTTCTGCCACCCCCCCCCCCCTACTCGTCCACCACCTTCTGCCCCTTCCCTGTGTCCACCTACTCCACTCTCCAGTCTCTGTCCATCTCTCCTGTTCCTCTCTCTATCCATCTGCTTTTTCTTGTCTATCTTCTCCTCCCCCTCTCTCTCTGTCCACCTCCTTCTTCCCTCGCATCTCCTGAATTATATGTCGTACAATGATATAATTTTGTAGGTACGTTCAGAAGTACATGCGTATACTGTCTGCTAAAAGTGTTGCGAATGAAGTTAGTAACAAAGAAGCTATAAATATAAACGTCATGACATCATGGCTGATGAGACAGTTTTGCAACATAAACAGTGAAAATGTAGTAAAAAAAAACCTTTTTCGTTTCATTTTTTTTCTCTCGCCCAGATACTGGTGAAAAGGGAGTGCCCTATTTGCCATGACGATTTTCAGGTTGTTTTAGCCATAATGTAAATGAAGTTGTGAATTTCATAAATGTACTCTATCTCTGTTGACATTATAATCTCTGGTCAGAGAGATTACTTCACTTTGAAGAGAATAGTAGTGTGTGCTGGATAGTCTTGCAATGCACTTGTTTTGAAGAGGATGGAAGCTGACCTGCTGTGTAGTGGAGGCAGCATTATTTAAAAAAAGGATTTTGTACTAGTATGTTGTGAGAAAACAAACTACACTATATCAGTGGAAGAATGATAAAACCAACGTTTAAGGTACTCTAGATTTTTAATATATTTTGTAGCTGTACAGCATCTTATTATCAGAATACTGCATACAGTTGAAATTTGTTATAGAAACTTTATATTGAAGCACATGGACTTGTTTGGTAGTATGTAGAAGTGTCAAGGTAAATAATTGTACTCAAGAGAGTTATTAAGATATATTTTTGCTAATTTGTCTAGGTATGAGAACATTACAAAAAAGATTTATTGTTGTCATCGCTTAATGAAGCAGTCTTTGTTCTCTTTTATCGGTTCTTAAGACTGGAGCCCTATTATCATTTACTTTCATGATTGTGTATGCATAGTCGCATTGCACATCGCGATTTGTGTACTGAGAAGCATTTTTATGAAAACTAGTATGATACCGTCTTGACGAGCATTCCATGCGCACAAGTATGCCAATTGATTTAATGACCATCAAAGTTCATATCCATTGTAAGGCACAGTGACTGTCAGAATGTATTTGTGAAAATAATATAATATCAGCGTAGAGGCTTAATACCACTGGGAAGGTAAAGTGCCATCTTCCTTTTTCAGAAAGTCAGATGCGTTGATTTTTACGTTCATTTTCTGTGTATTACAATAACAGTCCTGGGGATACAGTGATTGTTTACAATACTAAGACAAATATTAACTATACTCAGGTCCAACAATGTAATCTGAATCATTCTGTTTTGCTGTCAGATGTCGTATGTAAATTTCATTGAAAACGAATTGCTATGTCGCAGATGAATTGTTTGGTATGTGGGCTAACCTGAATTTCGCATCGTGTAGCGTGTGCTTCACAAATTTCCGTTCAAAATTTAATTTTCACCTTCTTCTGTTGGCCTGCAGCGAAGCTTACACATTTCGATATCAAAATAAGTTTTACACATTTTTCAGATACCAACTTCGTACTTACAAACACGAGTTTAGAAGTTTTATACTAAACTTTCGCTAGGTAGTAAGCATAGCAGCTAAAAATTATGCAACAAATAGTGTGGAAGTATGAAATAAACACATTTCAGATTGAAAACCGATGTATTCTTTACTCTGAATCGTGTCACCTAGCACATACCAACCAAGAAAAGTATTTTCACAGATATGATTAGGTTCAAATGTGAAAGAATGAACCGCTTTTTCAAAGAGTAAATACTTTCCCCTAATTCGCATAGTCTTTTTCTAAACAATAAGTATCTTCTACTATACACTTTCAAAAGTAGCCTATGTTCTTTTTCAGGGTTCAGATAATCTCCTTACCAAAATTTCATTGAAATCGGTTCAGAGAATTAGCAATAATACATTTAAAAATCACGGATCTCGATGTTTATGACGGCACTTATAATTTTGCAGGTACATTCAGTGGTATCTGTGAACAGTCCGCAAAATGTGTCCAAAAATGGTTCAAATAGCTCTGAGCACTATGGGACTCAACTGCTGAGGTCATCAGTCCCCTAGAACTTAGAACTACTTAAACCTAACTAACCTAAGGACATCACAAACATCCATGCCCGAGGCAGGATTCGAACCTGCGACCGCAGCGGTCGCGCGGTTCCAGACTGTAGCGCCTAGAACCGCTCGGACACTCCGGCTGGCCAAAATCTGTCGTTAATACAGTTCGTAGTAAAGAAGTCATAAATTAAAACGCCATGCCTGCCCCGAAATAAACAACGAAAATGTAGTAAGCGATAAACGTTTTTCGTTTCGCTGTGTGAGGTGTGTCAGCTAGGAAAAGTTTCGTAGAAGTTTGAAATCATGTGTAAAGTTTGATGCAAATCGCTGAGTGCTCTTGATCTCAAATAGTGGATGAATAAAATGTAGGTATTCGCGCGTCATGGACTACACTTCTTTTTCACCATCATCCCACCCCTGTGATAGGTGGTTCTTTCCCTCACAGCGATAACTTTTTTTCGTAATCGGATTTGATTGATTTACGGTGGTCTTAGCTAAGCTGAATTTGTCAGTGAAAATCCCACAAAAATCAGTCTAGTAGTTTTGAACATTAGCATGTTCCGAGAGACAGACAGACTAGAAAGTTTTAGTAAAATTTTAAATCACGGTTTTTTTTTTCTCCGTGATCCAATTTTTGTGAACTGAAGCCTGTAAGGTGCCCCACATTATGCTAAAGATATCTATGAAACTAACGAAAATTCTTCTGGCAGTTTTGGAGATTAGCGTGATAAGAGATAAATAGACAGGCATGACGATTTTACTGATTTTTAGTAGTATAGAGGATATAAAGCTTCAGAGCCAAAAGTACTGTACGTTTATAGTGTTAAATTCTGCATGTTAAATTACGATAACTTTTATCATGTTGCTAAGACCGTATAACTTCTGAATACCAGACATCGATATATATACTCTGTCTGGCCCTCAGAAGCTATCAGAAAAAGACATAGTTATTCAAGTGTATGCGATTAGCTAGCTGTGCAGGCCAACTTCATAACAGTAGGTTAACAAGTTGCGAAAGTTAGCAGGCACGTTGTTCTGTTTGTGCCAAGACTGGTTATTTCAGAAGATACTTTGATTAATTTTAACCTCAAAATGAAGAATATTAACAGCAAAGCTCCTACTTTAAACACTGTTTATAGCTTTTGCTGATGAGGTACATATCCATTGATGAGAAAGTGAACCACCGATTTCGATACTTACGATACTCGTGTGTTGACAGATTATCGTTACTAAACATTATTCGGATATATTATTGGAGTATAAAAGGAATCTTATGGAAATAATGTGACGTGAATTAACGCCGCCGTACAGGGCTGAAAGAAAAGTTGCTTCTTATACACTACGAATATTTATAAGAATGTCTTTATAACTTAATAACTGATTCAAAAACACTTTTCGGTGGCTTTATGAAACTGCAGGAATCGGCAGTAATACTGTCGATGTTTCCACCGCTATATGCGGTGCTTCCCCTATTCTTTGCTCTGCGACCACACTCAGGCTACATTCTTACAAGATGCGTCAAAGTCGACTATTGACTACTGCACTAGACACCCACTGTTAGACCAGACATTAACTAACAATATCGACACTTAGAATTAACTGTTATTTTTATATTAGTGACATAAATGCACATTTTTACCGGTTTATTACTTAAATAAAACCGATATTCATCAAAGAAAAAATTTATGCGCAACACATTTTGTATACAGGGTGTTCCATTGATAGCGACGGGACAAATATCTCACGAAATAAGCATCAAACGAAAAAACTGCAAAGAACGAAACTCGTCTAGCTTGAAGGGGGAGACCAAATGGCGCTATGGTTGGCCCGCTAGATGGCGCTACCATAGGTCAAACGGATATCAACTGCGTTTTTTGAAATAGGAACCCGCATTTTTTTATTACATATTCGTGTAGTACGTAAAGAAATATGAATGTTTTAGTTGGACCACTTTTTTCGCTTCGTGATAGATGGCGCTGCAATAGTCACAAACGCATAAGTACGTGGTATCACGTAACATTCCGCTAGTGCGGTCTGTATTTACTTCTCTACAGCTCCCTCTAGTACCATGGAAGCCAGTCCCTCATGTCTTAGCAGATGTCCTATCATCCTGTCCCGTCTCCTTATCAGTGTTTTCCACATATTAATTTCCTCTCCGATTCTGCGTAGAACCTCCTCATTCCTTACCTTATCAGTCCACCTAATTTTCAACATTCGTCTATAGCACCACATCTCAAATGCTTCGGTTATCTTCTGTTCCGGTTTTCCCGCAGTCCATGTTTCACTACCATACAATGCTGTACTCCAGACGCACATCCTCAGAAATTTCTTCCTCAAATTAAGGCCGGTATTTAATATTAGTAGACTTCTCTTGGCCATAAATGCCTTTTTTGCCATAGCGAGTCTGCTTTTGATGTCCTCCTTGCTCCGTCCGTCATTGGTTATTTTACTGCCTAGGTAGCAGAATTCCTTAACTTCATTGACTTCGTGACCATCAATCCTGATGTTAAGTTTCTCGCTGTTCTCATTTCTACTACTTCTCATTACCTTCGTCTTTCTCCGATTTACTCCCAAACCATACTGTGTACTCATTAGACTGTTCATTCCGTTCAGCAGATCATTTAATTCTTTTTGACTTTCACTCAGGATAGCAATGTCATTAGCGAATCGTATCATTGATATCCTTTCACCTTGTATTTTAATTCCACTCCTGAACCTTTGTTTTATTTCCATCATTGCTTTCTCGATGTACAGATTGAAGAGTAGGGGCGAAAGGCTACAGCCTTGTCTTACACCTTTCTTAATACGAGCACTTCGTTCTTGATCGTCCACTCTTATTATTCCCTCTTGGTTGTTGTACATATTGTATATGACCCGTCTCTCCCTATAGCTTACCCCTACTTTTTCAGAATCTCGAACAGCTTGCACCATTTTATATTGTCGAACGCTTTTTCCAGGTCGACAAATCCTATGAAAATGTCTTGACTTTTCTTTAGCCTTGCTTCCATTATTAGCCGTAACGTTAGAATTGCCTCTCTCGTCCCTTTACTTTTCCTAAAGCCAAACTGATCGTCACCTAGCGCATTCTCAATTTTCTTTTCTATTCTTCTGTATATTGTTCTTGTAAGCAGCTTCGATGCATGAGCTGTTAAGCTGATTGTGCGATAATTCTCGCACTTGTCAGCTCTTGCCGTCTTCGGAACTGTGTGGATGATGCTTTTCCGAAAGTCAGATGGTATATCGCCAGACTCATATATTCTACACACCAACGTGAATAGTCGTTTTGTTGCCACTTCCCTAATGATTTTAGAAATTCTGATGGAATGTTATCTATCCCTTCTGCTTATTTGACCGTAAGTCCTCCAAAGCTCTTTTAAATTCCGATTCTAATACTGGATCCCCTATCTCTTCTAAATCGCCTCCTGTTTCTTCTTCTATCACATCAGACAAATCTTCACCCTCATAGAGGCTTTCAATGTGTTCTTTCCACCTATCTGCTCTCTCCTCTGCATTTAACAGTGGAATTCCCGTTGCACTCTTTATGTTACCACCGTTGCTTTTAATGTCACCAAAGGTTGTTTTGACTTTCCTGTATGCTGAGTCTGTCCTTCCGACAATCATATCTTTTTCGATGTCTTCACATTTTTCCTGCAGCCATTTCGTCTTAGCTTCCCTGCACTTCCTATTTATTTAATTCCTCAGCGACTTGTATTTCTGTATTCCTGATTTTCCCGGAACATGTTTGTACTTCCTCCTTTCATCAATCAACTGAAGTATTTCTTCTGTTACCCATGGTTTCCTCGCAGCTACCTTCTTTGTACCTATATTTTTCTTCCCAACTTCTGTGATGGCCCTTTTTAGAGATGTCCATTCCTCTTCAACTGTACTGCCTACTGCGCTATTCCTTATTGCTGTATCTATAGCGTTAGAGAACTTCAAACGTATCTTGTCATTCCTTAGTACTTCCGTATCCCACTTCTTTGCGTATTGATTCTTCCTGACTAATGTCTTGATCTTCAGCCTACTCTTCATCACTACTATATTGTGATCTGAGTCTATATCTGCTCCTGGGTACGCCTTACAATCCAGTATCTGATTTCGGAATCTCTGTCTGACCATGATGTAATCTAATTGAAATCTTCCCGTATCTCCCGGCCTTTTCCAAGTATACCTCCTCCTCTTGTGATTCTTGAACAGGGTATTCGCTATTACTAGCTGAAACTTGTTACAGAACTCAATTAGTCTTTCTCCTGTTTCATTCCTTGTCCCAAGCCCATATTCTCCTGTAACCTTTTCTTCTACTCCTTCCCCTACAACTGCATTCCAGTCGCCCATGACTATTAGATTTTCGTCCCCCTTTACATACTGCATTACCCTTTCAATATCCTCATACACTTTCTCTATCTGTTCATCTTCAGCTTGCGACGTCGGCATGTATACCTGAACTATCGTTGTCGGTGTTGGTCTGCTGTCGATTCTGATTAGAACAACCCGGTCACTGAACTGTTCACAGTAACACACCCTCTGCCCTACCTTCCTATTCATAACGAATCCTACACCTGTTATACCATTTCCTGCTGCTATTGATATTACCCGATACTCATCTGACCAGAAATCCTTGTCTTTCTCACACTTCACTTCACTGACCCCTACTATATCTAGATTGAACGTTTGCATTTCCCTTTTCAGATTTTCTAGTTTCCCTACCACGTTCAAGCTTCTGACATTCCACGCCCCGACTCATAGAACGTGATCCTTTCGTAGATTATTCAATCTTTTTCTCATGGTAACCTCCCCCTTGGCAGTCCCCTCCCGGAGATCCGAATGGGGGACTATTCCGAAATCTTTTGCCAATGGAGAGATCATCATGACACTTCTTCAATTACAGACCACATGTCCTGTGGATACACGTTACGTGTCTTTAATGCAGTGGTTTCCATTGCCTTCTGTATCTTCATGTCGTTGATCATTCCTGATTCTTCCGCCTTTAGGGGCAATTTCCCACCCCTAGGACAAGACAGTGCCCTGACCCTCCATCCACTCCTCCGCCCCCTTTGACAAGGCCGTTCGCAGAATGTGGCTGACTTCTTATGCCGGAAGTCTTTGGCCGCCAATGCTGATTATTTATCAAAATTTAGGCAGTGGCGGGGATCGAACCCGGGACCGAAGACGTTTTGATTATGAATCAAAGACGCTACCCCTAGACCATGGGTAGGCCAACATCAGGATACGGGATGTTTTCCACAGGTCGGGGTAGTAACCGGTGGACAGGATGACATTGTAGAGCCTGGCCAGAGTGGAGAGGAAAGAGACAGGAGCTTCACGAAGGTGACAGTAGGTGACACGATCATGACCAGGAGCGGTGTTGCGTTTGGTGTGGAGTGTACCAATGAGATCCTGTGTAGTGATAGGGGCATTGAGTTCTGTGTGTGCAATGTTGTCCAAGTACTGGAAACCAGGTGCGAGGGGAGGG
Source organism: Schistocerca americana (assembly GCF_021461395.2). Classification (NCBI taxonomy): domain Eukaryota; kingdom Metazoa; phylum Arthropoda; class Insecta; order Orthoptera; family Acrididae; genus Schistocerca; species Schistocerca americana. Next base: position 589,536,801 of record NC_060125.1, on the reverse strand, counting down.
ACAGAGGTGTCAGTTCGATCACGGACATCCGGGAAGAGAGAGTAATCGAACTTGGGATCATCGGGGATGGAAAACACATCGGAGAGGTAGGAGGCAAAGTGACTGGCCTTACTAAGGGTGTCAGGGAAGGGGTGATCATCATGGAGAAGAGGATAGGAGGGGGAGGGTTTAGTTCCGGTAAGGTGACGGAAGGCTGACCAGAACTTGGATGAGTTGATAGGTAGGGTAGCATTTAAATGGGTGCATGTCTGTCGCCAGTCCCGGCGTTTCTTAGCCACGAGAAAACTACGAATGTGTTGCTGGAGTTGCCGGTGGCGTCGTAGTGTGTCCAGGTCACGCGTGTGGAGGAAGGCACGGTAGAGACGGCGGGATTCACGGAGGAGGAGGTCGGCCTGTGGGGGTAAGGTAGGATGGTGGGGGTGGATGGCGACAGTAGGGACGTGGGCCTCCACGTCCTCAGACAAGGTCTGCTGGAGAAAGGAAGTGGCATGTGTCACATCGTCAGGGTGGTGGTAGGTGAAGGGGTGGCTATTGACCTGGGTGGAGAGGGTATCTCTGTAGGCATTCCAGTTGGCATGGTAATAGTCTTGGACATACTTAGGGGGAGGGTCATTACGAGGGTCGGGGTGGGGGCGACGACCGTCTGAAACGGTGAAGAGGACAGGGAGATGGTCGCTACCAATAGGCTCCAGGTCATCCACCATTATGCGTCCAAGGAGGTTGGGGGAGGAGAGGAGAACATCGGGAGTGGAGTTGGATTCGGGATGGGTGTGCTGTGGGATGGGGATGAGGTCTCCTTGAAGGGAGGAGAGGAACCGATGCCACCGCCGTAACTGGGCGGCGGAACGACTATCGATGTTAAGGTCGGCGGCGATCACGTAGGAGGAGAAGGTACGGTCAACATGGGAGAGGAAGTCGAAGGGAATAGGGGCGTTAGGGCGGACATAGATGGTGGCGCAGGTAAGGCCGGGGAAGAAGAGACTAACGATCAGGTGTTCGGTGGGGTCGGGAAGGAGAGGTTGGAGCCAAATGGGTATCTGGCGGTGGTGACCAATGGCAACTTCGCCACACGCAATCGGGAGGGAATTATCAGAGTGGTGAAGGAGGTAGGGCGAAGTGTGGACAGTGTGGTGGGGTTGGAGGAAGGTTTCATTGAGGAGGAAGGCATCCACGTGGTGGGTGGCAAGGATGTGCAGGAAGAGGTTCTTGTTGGCGGGAAGGAAGCGGATATTGTTGAAAAGGATACGGTGCTGTCGCGCCATGACAGGGATTTGGACGAGGGTGTCGAGACGGGAGAAGGTGAAATTGGCCTGGTTGTTGGAGTAGGTGGCGTACATTTTTAGTTGGAAAATGGAACGGGCGGCGAGGGAGATCTGTTGGAGGGTGTGGGGGTGCTGAAAAGGATGAACATTCTGAAGGGTGAGGAATCGGATGATGTCTTCAGCAGTAGGTGGTGGGCGAAGGGAATTGCTGGGAGGGGTGGGGGCGTCCAGAGGGCGGACAGGAACAGTGAGTTCAGGAGTGGTAGGAGGGGGTCAGGCGTTACGTTTCTGGGAGTAAGTAGGATGAGGGAGGGTGCAGGTATTGCAGGAGGGGGGAGACTGGAGATTGGGGCACTGCCATAAGAAGCAGGCTTGTCTACAGCGCAGGCAGGTGGGAGCCTCGCGGCACTCAGATGTTGGGTGTGCATTATACTGCAAGCACCTCTGGCAGCGGAGGGATTGAGGAGGGGAATGGGAGGGGTCAACTCTATAATGTTGGTTGAAGAGGAGGGCACCCTCCTTCAGGAGACGGTCAATGGAGGGGGTGTCCTCGGTGAAAACCCGCATAAGGCGGGTGGGGCCAGCCGAGTTGAAAATGCGGCGGACCGCCCGCACCTCCAGTGTGGGATGCGCCTTGAGCTCCGCCAACACCTACTCTTCCGTGATCGACGGACTGAGCCGAGTGATCACAGCAGTGAGGGTCGACGGGCGATGCAGGGGTTGGGTTTGGCGGGTAGGAGATGGAGAAGGAGCAGGGGTGAGGGAGGCGTTGGGGCCAGAACAGGTGATGGGGAGGATGTCAGTATGGAGGGTTGGTCTGGGAGAGAGATGAGAAAGGAATCCTGTCTGGGAGTGAGGAGAGAGATGGGGGCACCAGGGAAGTTTTGGCAGAGGGGGAGGGAGAGATTCCAGGCTTCGAGAAGGGAAGGATCGGGATGGGAGAGAAGGTACTTGTATAAAGAGGGGGGGGAGGAGGAGGAGGTGGAGGAGGCGGAGGGAGCAGGGCCAGGCGGGGAGATATCCAGCTCAACCTGGGGGGGGGTGGAAGGAGGATGGGGCGAGGCCTTTTTGGGAGCAGAAGAGGTGGTGGTGCCACTAGGGCGTTTAACGGCGGCAGAAGGGTGGGTGGTGACATGAGGGACGGGAGCTATAGGCAGGTGGCGGGAAGGGGCAGGTCCCGGTGTGGATGCTGCAGTCGGCGCTGGAGATGGTGACGGTGAAGGCGACGGCGACGGCGACGGTGATGGCGATGGTGGTGATGGCGAAGGCGATGGGGAGAGTGGGGCATGGGCAGTGGCCCGATGGGCCACCATCCTAGCTGGAGCTGTAGTGACAGGCTGGGGGAGTGGGGAGAAAGGATCAGAGGGAGAGGAGCGGGAGGAAGAAGCTGGAGAGGGAGCGACAAAGAGTGAGGGCGAAGGGAGAGTGAGGAGGGATGGAAAGAGGGGGTGTGACTGGGCACACCATGTTATGGTGGTGGTGGCAGCGGAGGGGGAAGTATAAACTATGGCTGTGGTGGTAGTGGTGGTGGGGGCTGACATGACGCCAGGGATAAACAAAAATGCACAGGACGAAAAAGAAAGGAAAAAAAAAACTGGGGACAGACGAAGACGAAGACGGATGAAGACGAAGACGGACGAAGACCAGAGTCCCACGCTACTGGCGCTGGCGCTGACGCTGACGCCGACGACAGGTGGCAGGAATGCTGCAGCTGCTGCTGCTGCCGCGGACGGGGCCGGGGCTGCTGCTGCTGCTGCTGCTGCTGCTGCTGCTGCTGGAGGGCTGGCTGGCTGGACCGCTGCTGCTGGAGGGCTGGCAGGCTGCTGCTGGCTGGACTGCTGCTACTGGCCGGGACCGCTGCTACTGCTGCTGCTGCTGCTGCAGCTCGGCTGGGCCGCTGCTGCTCGGGTGGCTGGCTGGCTGGCACCTGAAAACCTGTCACTTCGATTAGTGCTGGAATGGCACAATCGAAGGGCGGTATCCTTGCGGAGTACCGCCGGAGATGAACGTACGTAGTTCTGTATTTTAATTTAAAAAATGTACCTGTTACCAACCGTTCGTCTAAAAATTGTGAGCCATATGTTTGTGACTATTACAGCGACATCTATCACAAAGCGAAAAAAGTGGTCCAACTAAAACATTCATATTTCTTTACGTACTACACGAATATGTAATAAAAATGGGGGTTCCTATTTAAAAAAACGCAGTTGATATGTGTTTGACCTATGGCAGCGCCATCTATTGGGCCAACCATAGCGCCATACGGTTTCCCCCTTCAAGCTAGACAGGTTTCTTTCTTTGTAGTTATTTCGTGAGACATTTGGCCCGGTCACGATCAATGGACCACCCTGTCTATTTAAAATAATGTTGTCGTGTAACGTAGTGACGTGTCGACGCTACTCGGCCAAGATTTTCGATTAATCTGTCATTTTCTCATTCTTACAGCGCTGCCGCCGTCTTACTCTCAAACATGCATCTTCTACATAGGGATATAAGCGATGCGGATGTTTGTGCCACTTGTATGTTATAACAAGTTATCGGTAACTTACTCCGTCTTCAGGCGATAAGTGGCCCATCGGGACCATCCGACCGCCGTGTCATCCTCAGTTGAGGATGCGCATAGGAGGTGCGTGTGGTCAGCACACCGCCCTCCCGATCGTTATGATGGTATTCTTGACCGAAGCCACTACTGTTCGGTCGAGTAGCTCCTCAATTGGCATCACGAGGCTGAGTGCACCCCGAAAAGTGGCAACAGCGCATGGCGGCCTGGATAGTCAGCCATCCAAGTGCCGACCACGCCCGACAGCTCTTCGGTAATATCACGGGAACCGGTGGATCCACTGCGGCAAGGCTGTTGCCATCGGTAGCTTAGGTTTACCAAATTATGATAGATTCTGTTACCAAACTTACTGAAACTTTCTGGCAGATTAAAACTTTGTGCGGGCTGGAACTCGGGACCTTTGCTTTTCACAGGCAAGAGCTCTACCATCTTAGCTACTCAAGCGCAACTCACGACCCGTCCTCAGAGCTGTACTACGGCCTGTACCTCGTCTACTACTTTTCAAACTTCACAGAATCTCTCCCGCGAATCTTGCAGAACCAGCACTCCTGGAAGAAAGGATACTGCGCAGACATGGCTTAGCCACAGCCTGGGGGATGTTTCCAGAATGAAATTTGCACTCTGCAGTGGAGTGTGAACTGATATGTAACTTTCTGGCAGATTAAAACTGTAGGAGACGAGGTAATGGCGGAAGTAAAGCGGTGAGGACGGGTAGTGAGTTGTGCTTGGGTAGCTCCGTTGGTAGAGCATTTGCCCGTGAAAGGCAAAGGGTTCGAGTCTCGGTCCCGTGCACAGTTTTTATCTGCCAGGAAGTTTCGTACCAGCATACACTCCGTTGCAGAATGAAAATTTCATTCTGGAAACATGAATTATTATTGGAATGTATTGCAAGTCACTGTGTGGGCTAATTTCCCCTGCGCGAACTCCTCGTTGTGTCGGATATAGAACCTCTGAAGACCAAAATTTGGATGAGCTGTGTTACTTATAAATGCAAAAAATTTCGAGACTGGGTAAATAAAAAATAGAGAACAGTTAAGACAGTGGCGTTAATACTTCATACCCCGACAAGCCACTGACCACCGCCACGTTGGATGCCGCCTGGTGGCGTTGGAGGCATGTGACTGCAATAGAAGGACGTAAGTGGAGCAGACACGGACGGGGATCACCCTAGCGAAGATATGGGCTACAAATGGCGAAATCCATTGAGATAAGCGACTTTGACAAAGGGCAGATTATTATTACGCTGAAGCTGTGAACCAGAATCTCGGAAACGTCGAAGCTGGTCGAATGTCAACGTTTTACTGTTGTGAGCACCTATGGAAAGAAGTAGAAGGACACTGAAACTACCACCACATGCTATATGGTTGGACGTCTACAACTCTTCACAGATCGTGGGGTTCTGAAGCTTGTCTCATGTGTAAAGCAAGATAGATGATGATCTGTGGCACCTCTTCCGAGCACATCGTTCATCTTACGTTGTTGGACATGGAGCTCCGCAGCAGACTGCCGCTACGTGTTCACATGAGTTAACCCAGCAATATCGTCAGTTACGATTACAGTGGGCGCGGGAACATATGGATTCAAATGTTCAAATGTGTGTGAAATCTTATGGGACTTAACTGCTAAGGTCATCAGTTCCTAAGCTTACACACTACTTAACCTAAATTATCCTAAGGACAAACACACACACCCATGCCCGAGGGAGGACTCGAATCTCCGCCGGGACCAGCCGCACAGTCCATGACTGTAGCGCCCTAGACCGCTCGGCTAATCCCATATGGATTCGACTGCCGATCAATGGAAACGTGTCGGCCCTTCGGGTGAATCACATTTCTGCCTCACGAGTTCTTTGATCGTCTCCAAAAAGCCCGACATCGATGCGAATGGTGCTCCGTTACTTGCAGTTCGCCATGGACGTAGGCTGTGGTAATAACCAAAGTCACACTGACAGCTACGAACCACCTGGATCCCTTCATGCTTGATGTCTTCCCCGACGGCAATGTCATTTTCAGCAGTATAACTGTCTCGGAGCCAGAACCACGCTACAATGGCCTTAGAAGCATTATTGAGCTTACGTTGATGTCTGTGCTACCAAATTCGTCTGCTGTAAATCCTATGGAACCCATCTGGGTCACTATCTAACGCCCTCGCCGTGTAGGCATGTCAGCCGCCGGTTATTTACAGGATTAAAGACCTGTGCGTAGACATCTAATGCTACATACCTCCGCAAACCTACCAACAAACAATCGGATCCGTGACACGCAGAATCAGTGGTGAATTTCGTTCCGAAGACGGACAAACAAGCTACTAAGCAGGCGGTGATAACGCTTTGGCTGATCATTGCAGTCTTCCTCCACTTGAGTGCATTGCACAGGAAGTTCATACAGCCAACCATGTGGATTTGTTAGGAAAAACGCTCATTGGGATGTTGTTTACGTTGCACTTGACATTGGCTTGGATCCCTACGTAATTCGGTGCTCTCCGATACACACGATCGAACAGCGGAGGAGTGGTACTCAAGCGTCAACTTTAGGTTACAATATCTCCGGATGTAACTAACATTTTACAATGCAACAAACGGCACTGATTACGTATTTGTTTATATGTTCAGATGTGCTAACAAAACTAACGGGGTTCCATTTAAAAAAACGTAGGTTTGTGTTAAAAACATACTTCCGTGCATTTGTATTAACCAATTACACTAGCCCCTCTCCTCACGTTCGGTCTGTGGAACCGATTCGTCAGTATTTGATGTGGTTTACGTAATATATCCAGCGGTAACGTTAGGTGACTCACCCTGTATATATAGCCGTTCTCAACACAGGCTCTCTAACTACAATGATTAGCAAAAACGTGATGCCTGTAATTAGAGTTCACTGTTCCCACTCTGATGGAGCAAAAGTCACTGACTATTGAAGTTCATTATTCTGAGGATTTAGGATGATGTCTGGGATTCATAGAAAATGCAGTTTACTATTACAATTTTCACTATATTCTGAAAACGATAAAGCGTAAGATTCCAGACAAGTGATCAGGCCGGCCGCGGTGGTCTCGCGGTTCTAGGCGCGCAGTCCGGAACCGTGCGACTGCTACGGTCGCAGGTTCGAATCCTGCCTCGGGCATGGATGTGTGTGATGTCCTTAGGTTAGTTAGGTTTAAGTAGTTCTAAGTTCTAGGGGACTGGTGACCACAGCTGTTAAGTCCCATAGTGCTCAGAGCCATTTGAACCATTTTTAACCCATATCAGCTATTGTACTATCAGAGCTGTTCAGAGTCTGTTGTGCGGATCCTATTATCCCTAGATAACGAAACTGTTCAATAGTCGTTATCGATGTAAATGTTCAAAGTGAATTCTCACCAACATTTAATGTTAATACTCATCAAACGCCACGCTAATAATGGTAGAAAGTCTGTCCCACCGCGACACGTGAAAATACGACATATGCAAACAGAGACTAAATCACTGGAGTCGTTCCGTAATTATCACTTTACCTCAATGCGAACTCATTGCTAAGTGCATATCGTAATGTGGCATCCAAGGCTGTTCCTGGCAACTGCACAAACGCGACGCGGCTTCCGACACGGAGTGCCCGCTGATACGAATCTAGAAGAGAACTGAGGCCTTACTCTAGCTCGCACGCTCTTATTTATACAGCCGTGGTGCGGACCGCCAAAGGCGCAGCCGACAACATTTGCCTTACTGACCAGCTGCTGGGCTAGTAGAATACCACTTCAATTTACTAAATAATTAATTGCTTCATTCACTGAAGGCCAATGAAGCTCGCATAATTGTGCAATCAGCACACAGATAAGTATAATAAAATTCTAATGTGGCTAGGTTAAATACTTTTGGCGAGCGAATTGTTTTAGTTGTACTGCACGCAATAGATGAGCTCTGAACTTGCACTTTGGAGAGACGCTACAGCTATAGTTTTATAGCTACCTTTTTGAAACTTCTCACATCTTTGTTATTATACCTTATCTCCATTCTACGTAAATCTAAACATCCTAGCTTTATCTAATCACTTACTTAATCTATCTTGCTTCCGAACTTTTAGGACATAAAAACAGAAAATCATGAATTTCAAACAAAATATTACTTTTTGAGATCCAACATACTGTTTCCATTAAATGACTATGAAAAAGGAATCCGAATATAAATTTTGAAGTTTCTGGCTCCTTCCTGTTGCGCCAATGACTTTTACATGAAAGTCCAAATTGCGAAAACTGTTTAAGTTACCAAACTGAAACTGAACACATTATTATTTTAGCATCACTCCTGACATGCTATTAACTTTTCAGATTATTTACTTTACTTTTAAGGTATTGCACAACATTCATGACGTCATAGCTAGTTACAGTGGACTAGGCTGGCAAACAATGGAAAGCATATAAATTCTATATGGCGTGAGTAGGCTGCTTCCCTACAAAGTCTTCTCACAAGTAATGACTTTTTCCAGGAAAGAATTGTTGCCGTTTCGGATTTCAATCAGGTCGCGGTAGGCGTCCAAAAGTCGTTATTTTTGTTTGGTAGTCAAGGTGTGTGGGACTGAATCTGCACACACTTTTTCGGAGAATGTTTTGAACTCTTTATTTAGAAATGTTGCTCCACTTCGATGTGTGACACGACACTGATACACTGTGGTCGCACGGCAGCTACTTAACCTTTTAATGCAGTTTCGGTGGAAAAAAATATCTGTGAGTAGGGTCTAACACACAGAATACTATGTAAGTGGTTGGTTGAAGACAGACATTTTTATTTAATTTTGATTTAATCAGTATTTTAGGTTCGTTGCTGCACGGTAAAAAATCGAAAATATTGATTAGTTATTAATTGTTCACTTACAGAGACATGGGAACATATTCCATGCTATCATTAAGTATCGTTTTCCATTATTTAACAATCTAACTTGGTGTGATCTAAGTGGCCCGAATAATTCACTCTTTCAGCTGCTTTCGCCCGTGTTTAAGTACACTCGATTTCCAGCACAGATTATCTATTTTCAACTGTTTCTGCCAACATAATGACGCTAAGCACAGTCTAACTCGATGCAGCCAAACGTTTGTTTTGCCAGGTGACAGCATCATTAATATACAAGTGGTTTCGTTAACTCCATGCGTAAATTTATTGTTTGCTGCCAACACCATGCAGTAGGGGTTAAATCTACCTGCTCAGAACTGACGGGTCGACTGTGCAACGGTTGTTTGCAGTTGCTGTGCTGCGAATACATAGAAAGAAAGATCCCTTATCATTTAGCTACAATATAGCAGGTCAGAATCTGGATGCAGTTAATTCCATAAATTATGTGGGAGTAGGCATTAGGAGTGATTTAAAATGGAATGATCATATAAAGCTGATCGTCGGTAAAGCGGATGCCAGACTGAGATTCACTGGAAGAATCCTAAGGAAATGCAATCAGAAAACAAAGAAAGTAGGTTACAGTACACTTGTTCACCCACTGCTTGAATACCGCTCAGCAGTGTGGGATCCGTACCAGATAGAGTTGATAGAAGAGATAGAGAAGATCCGACGGAGAGCAGCGCGCTTCGCTACAGGATCATTTAGTAATCGCGAAAGCGTTACGGAGATGATAGGTAAACTCCAGTGGAAGACTCTGCAAGAGAGACGCACAGTAGCTCGGTACGGGCTTTTGTTGAAGTTTCGAGAACATACCTTCACCGAGGAGTCAAGCAGTATATTGCTCCCTCCAACGTACATCTCGCGAAGAGACCATGAGGGTAAAATCAGAGAGATTAGAGCCCACACAGAGGCATACCGACAATCTTTCTTTCCACGAACAATACAAGTCTGGAATAGAAGGGAGAACCGATAGAGGTACTCAAAGTACTCTCCGCCACACACCGTCAGGTGGCTTGCGGAGTATGGTTGTAGATGTAGATGTAGACGTAGATATTAGTCCAAGCTACCGCCGTGGTTACCCGCGCCGGAGTCACTTATATGCTAGAGATAAAATCAGTCTAAGACCCATGCTGAACTTTTCCACACATACAAATAATATGGCAGAAAATTGAAAGACGAAATACGTGGATCAACCACGGTGAAATTTCCACACATACAAAACATTTGCCAGAGTACTGACAGGCGATAACAGAAAATCTTAGGAAAGACTAAGAACTGAACCCTGCTCTTTATGCCTGTAGTGAAGAACTTTTACACCGAGACACGCTCCTACTTTTCAAACGATAACATTTACTTGCTTCCTGTGTCCAGCATGCCAGCCTACATACTCACACACACAAACACAAAAGAGGCATTCTGATTCGCGCTACCGTGAGATGCAGCCTCACCATCTTCCTGACGACTAAGCATGTCCCGCAAGAGAGCAAGAGAGCACGCATTAAAAATTCATGAAGGGGTTACGACACGCAGCGGGCGGAATGGAGGGCAAAAATGGAGGGTGCGGGCCCGCAGGAGCATCAGAATTAGCACGTCGCGCCACTAATCAGGGTTATTAAATTTATACGGGCCGAGTTTTAATTGATGAGCTTCGGCGCCACGGCCGCCATGAATTTTAATCCCGGCGCAGCGCGCAGTGGTTCCGTTCTCACAGCCCAGGCCACAGGTCGCGGCCTAAACGCACGGCCGCCGCTGTCCGCCTGGACGAACGGTCAGCACAGCACACGCCGGCCTCGTTCCTAGAAGGTGAGTTGTCAGTCTGGCACCCAGATGCAGTTGTCACCTAGTGATGTTTCTGCAGTGCTGCACCTACCTGACTCTTATATACCACTGGACATTGAAATTGCTACACCAAGAAGAAATGCAGATGATAAACCGGTATTCATTGGACAAATATATTATACTAGAACTGACATGTGATTAGATTTTCACGCAAATTGGGTGCATACATCCTGAGAAATAATTACCCAGAACGATCACCTCTAGCCGTAATAACGGCCTTGATACGCCTGGGCATTGAGTCAAACAGAGCTTGGATGGCGTATACAGGTACAGCTGCCCATGCAGCTTCAACAGGATACCACAGTTCGTCAAGAGTAGTGACTGGCGTATTGTGACGAGCCAGTTGCTCGACCACCATTGACCAGAAGTTTTCGATTGGTGAGAGATCTGAAGAATGTGCTGGCCAGGGCAGCAGTCGAACGTTTTCTGTATCCAGAAAGGCCTGTACAGGACCTGCAACATGCGGTCGTGCATTATCCTGCCGAAATGTAGGGTTTCGCAGGGATCGAATGAAGGGTAGAGCCACGGGTCGTAACGTATCTGAAATGTAACGTCCACTGTTCAGAGTGCCGTCAATGCGAACAAGAGGTGACCGAGACGTCTAACCAATGGCACCCCATACCATCACGCCGGGTGATACGCCAGTATGGCGATGACGAAAACACGATTCCAATGTGCGTTCACGGCAATGTCGCCAAACACGATGCGACCATCATGATGCTATAATAGAACCTGGATTCATCCGAAAAAGTGACGTTTTGTCATTCGTGCACCCAGGTTCGTCGTTGAGTACACCATCGCGAGCGCTCCTGTCTGTGATGCTGCGTCAAGGGCAACCGCAGCCACGGTCTCCGAACTGAGAGTCTATGCTGCTGCAAATGTCGTCGAACTGTTCGTACAGATGTTTCTGTCTTGCAGACGTCTCCATCTGTTGACTCAGGGATCGAGACGTGGCTGCACGATCCGTTACAGCCATGCGGATAAGATGCCTGTCATCTCGACTGCTAGTGATACGAGGCCGTTGGGATCCAGAACGGCGTTCCTTATTACCCTTCTGAACCTACCGATTCCATTTTCTGCTAACAGTCATTGGATCTTGACCAACGCGAGCAGCAATGTCGCGATACGATAAAGCGCAATCGCGATAGGCTATAATCCGACCTTTATCAAAGTCGGAAACGTGATGGTACGCATTTTTCCTCCTTACACGAGGCATCACAACAACGTTTCACCAGGCAACGCCGGTCAACTGCTGTTTGTGTATGATAAATCGGTTGGAAACTTTCCTAATGTCAGCGCGTTGTAGGTGTCGCCACCGGCTCCAAACTTGTGTGAATGATCTGAAAAGCTAATCATTTGCATATCACAGCATCTTCTTCCTGTCGGTTAAATTTCGCGTCTGTAGCAAATATAATGGCCAGTAGTGTAGAATGGATAATGTCATTTTGCTCTGTATACCTTAAAATGAGATGAACAAAACAGTTTTCAAGTTTAAAAGAAAATGATAATATTAAAAAGAAATATGATGTCTAAATTACATGGGATTATACGTGTTGTTCCTAACCTTAAACTTATAAATTTTCCAAGGCGATATCAACATATGCTCTGAGGTGACAAGCCATGGGGTACCTCCTAATATGGTTTCGGACGTTATTTTTGCCCGGCATAGCACAGCAGCTCTACACGGCATGAACTCAACAAATCTGTGGACGTCCCCTGTAGAAATACAGACCTATGCTGCCTCTACAGCCATCCATAATGACGAAAGTGTTGCACGAACTGACGAACTGACCTCTCAGTTGAATGATCGTTGGGTGGCCCAACCATTCGCTCGAGTTTTCAAGAATATTTTTCAAATCTGTCACGAACGTTTATGGTTCTGTGACATGGCACATTTTCATCCACAAAAATTTCATCGTTGTCTGTGAACCTAGAAGTCCATGAATGGCTGTAGATGGTCCCCAAGAAGCCGAACGTAACCATTTTAGTTATCTCTTGATGCAATAATTTACCAACAGACTGTGTCGCCTGGCCACCAAGAGCTGTTGCATAGCGATTTGATTCACGGATCCAGTTATATGGCTCCTTCAGTGTATAGCGATTTTACGACTATGACGTGTGGGGCCTAAGATGGCATCAATGTAATGCCGAAACTGGTAGCATACAAAAAGTTCATAAAATAAATTTCTACAATTTGAAGTGACGGGAAGCGCGGCGAGAGCAGCGGAGCAGCCCGCGAACAACAACACATCGGGAGAGGACGGACACGACCAACGAAGGACAGAGCGAACAACAACAACAAGATCGAAACAACGGAGTCACAAGGAAACCTAATAGCCACGTCCACTCGTAAACAGAACAGGAAAGTAAGTAAGCTGTCTAACGCGAGGCGATGTGTCCAGAGACGTACGCAAATTAGACTCGCTGGCTGAGCTTTTTTTTTTTTTTTCTTTATTGTTTATTGAATTTCAATTCCCCCCGAAGGGGGCAGGCTGGCAGCAGCTTAGTATGCCGCTCTTCAGCCTACAGACTTTGTGAGAAAGATGAAGAGGATAAATAATAAAAACAGGCGATAAAATCGGTGACTTAAAGAGTAACATGGCGAAAAGAAATCGTGGAACTTAAAACAAAGAACAGAGGGATGATGATGCTAATAAAATACATACGAAGCAGACAGGTAAAACAATAGACAGACAATTAAAAAACACGGCGACAGTCTGGATTCTGTTCGCAAAAGACGTAAAACTCACACCTAGCGACAGCATGGTTTCTGTTCGCAACACGAGAAAGACGAACAACACTGAATAGTCACTGGAACACTGCACTAAAAAGTTGGCAAATGTGACATATCACAGCCGAGAGCAGGTGGGGGGAAACTGGACAGATGATGGGAAAACAAAAAAGGGGGGGAAAGGAGAGTAAAAGCGAAGGGGGGTACTGGGAAAGGAGCTGATGGAGGATGAGGACCCATAAGAGAGCTGGGGGGCAGATGCGACAGGGAGTGGGGTATACAAAAGGACTTTGGGGGGGGGGGGAGAAAGGATGTAGGGAGAGGTTTAGTGGGGAGAAAACAGGACGGAAGGGGGGAAGAGGGAGCCCAGGGAAAGGACAGAGGAAAGGAGGGGGAGTGAGGATCAGAGTTGATAGGAGGGGTAAATGGAGGGAGAGAGGGCATCGTCCGGGAGGGGGAGTTGATCGAAGCCACCTTGGGAAAGGAGATGTAGGGTGTAGAGATGGAGGGTAGGGGGGACACAACGGTGAAGACGTGGCAGGGGGCGGGGATCAGAGAGGAGAGGAACAACCAGGGGGTGAGGGGGTTCAAGACGGCGGGAGGTGTAGAGGATGCGGATATGTTCGAGGAATAGGAGCAGATGGGGGAAAGGAATGAGATCATAGAGGATCCGCGTGGGGTATGGGAGGCGTATACGGAAGGTGAGGTGGAGTGCATGACGCTCAAGGATCTGGAGGGACTTCTAGAATTTGGGGGGGGGGGCAGAGATCCAGGCAGGATTGGCATAACAGAGGATGGGACGGATTAAAGATTTGTAGGTGTGGAGGATGGTAGAGGGGTGCAACCCCCACGTCTGGCCAGAGAGGAGTTTGAGGAGTTGGAGGCGGTTGTGGGCTTTGGATTGGATGGAGCGGAGATGAGGGATCCAGGTGAGGTGAGGGTCAATGGTGAGGCCAAGGTAGGTGAGGGTGGGGGTGAGGCGGCCAGGGCGTGCGCAGACAGTAAGGGAGAAATCCAGGAGCCGGAAGGAGCGAGTGGTACGACCTACGATGATTGCCTGGGTCTTGGAAGGATTGAGTTTCAGGAGCCACTGGGTACACCATACAGCAAAAAGGTCAAGGTGATTCTGGAGAAGGCGTTGGGACCGTTGGAGGGTAGGAGTGAGGGCGAGGAATGCGGTGTGATCAGCATATTGCAAGAGGTGTACTGGAGGGGGTGGGGGGGTTGGGGCATATCCGCCGTGTACAGGAGGTAGAGGAGAGCGGAGAGGACAGAGCCCTGGGGCACACCTGCAGAGGGGTAGAAGGTGTGGGAATTGGCATTATGGATGGGTCTTGCTGAGCGAGAGTCAGGCGCTTAGATACTCTATCGGGGGCGCCGCTATTGGCCGCTGGAACCACGTGTTCCACTGTGGCGCCCTCACACTAAATGCGGGCCAGGAGGCGCGCGCCGCCACAGCTTACGGCGCGACGCTGCAGAGACCTCTAGGGGTCTTCGACGTCCATGGCGTCTGGCGGGGATTCAAATTCCACGGCGCGCGGCACCAGACATATTGCATCAAGAAATACATGCCAGCCGTTGTCCCAGAGTCCATAATGGATCAACGAAGATTTCAATTTTCGGTTAGTTGGACCAGAGGAACGGCTCCATTCCATGTAAACACAGCTCATATCATTCTGGAGCCACCACCAGCATGCACAGTGCCTTGTTTACAAATTGAGTATGCTGCTTCATGGGATCTGCGCCACACGAGAACCCTACCATGAGCTCTAACCAACTGAAATCAGGACTTACACGGTCAGGCCACGGTTTTCCAGTCGTCTAGGGTCCAACCGACATGCTCATGAGCGCAGGAGGGGCGCTGCAGCCGATGTCCTGCTTTTAGCAAAGGCATTCGCGGAGGTCGTCTGCTGCGATAGCGTATTAACGTCATATTTCGCCGCACTGCCCTAACGGATACGTTCGTCGTGCGATTCACATTGATTTATACGTTTATCTGACGTAGTGTTGCTTGTCTGTTGGCACTGACAACTCTACCCAAACCACACTGCTTTCGCTCTCGAAGTGAAGGCCGGTGGCCAATGTGTTGTCATTGGTGAGAGATAATACCTGACGTTTGATATTCTCGCATAATCTTGACACTGTGAATCTCGAGATATTAGATTTCCGAAATGGACGTCCCATGCACCTCGCTCCACCTACCATTCGCCGTTCAAAGTCTGTCAGTTCCCGTCGCACGGCTATACTCTCAACGAGAATCGCCTGAGTATAAACGACAGCTCCGCTAATGCACTGTTCTTTTATACCTTATGTACGGTATACTACCGCCATCTGTATAAGTGCGTTTCGCCGTCCTATGACTGTTGTCACCTCACTGTATATAATGTAAGAAAGAATTAACATAAATGCTGAATTTAATACAAATTATATACCGACCAGTTTCAGTCCAGGACCATGTTCACGATGGTCACTTTCGCAGTCATGAAACCAACATTACACATCATACGACTTTCGAAGTCCAAGGTACATTAAATCAAGCAGAACAATTATGAACTCATTAACTGTGTGAAATGCAGACGCTAATAGCTACAATTGAAGACGTGAAAGCGGCTCACCATAGTCGTTGACCGGGAACATGATCCTATACTGAAACCGGTCGGTAAAAAAATTGCAATAAAGTCAGGGTTTATTCTTATGCTTCCTACATTTTAAATTTACAATTAGGTTTGGGGCCTAGCTATGCTTTCGTAACTTGGTATTTCTATTCACCCTGCAGAAAGGGATTAATAGAACAGCATAAAAAACACCTCCCATTCACATATCTCTCTCTCACTCTCTCTCTCTCTCTCTCTCTCTCTCTCTCTCTCTCTCTAACACACACACACACACACACACACAAATGACAGATCACCTCGAAAACATTCAAAACTCCTACCCAGAACACATTCAGCTCTTCCCTGACCACCATCTTGTAACAGGAACAGTGAACGTTACATACTGCACTTTTTCACTGGGAAGGTAATGGGGAAATCAGAAAAACCAAGTAAAACATTTTACAAACACAGAATCAAACACACACATTCACAAACATACAGTCTTCCACATACAGCTAAGGAATGTTAGGCCTGACGAGAACATCCCCACTCATAAAATTTCGAAGTTTATAACTTCTCTAGATTAAGTTCCATACAGTTATAGATGGCAGACTGTGAAAGGAAAGCAAGTATAACATAAAACATAAAAAACCCGGAAAACCACAGCGTGTGGAGACAAGTTACACAAGCACAAAATCAATTGAAACTCTATGGTTCCACAGCCGGCCGAAGTGACCGAGCGGTTCTAGGCGCTACAGTCTGGAACCGCGCGACCGCTACGGTCGCAGGTTCGTATCCTGCCTCGGGTTTGGATGTGTGTGATGTCCTTAGGTTAGTTAGGTTTAAGTAGTTCTAAGTTCTAGGGGACTGATGATCTCAGAAGTTAAGTCCCATAGTACTCAGAGCTATTTGAACCATTTTGTTTGGTTCCACATATCTTTTCAAGTCTCAAACTTCTATAACGCATATAACCAGACTGAAGCGAGCAGACGTCAAGGCAGCTGTGCAAAGCCACTGTGTCAGGGTGGTATGGTGGTTAGTGCATCTGCAAAGAAGCAAAGTACCTGGGTTCGAATCCTGACCTTGGTACAAAATTTTAATTGGTACTTTAGTCTGCATAGATATGTCATAGATGTTTCGGACGCGAAAAGGACTCTAGAACTCTACAGTTTCATTTCACTAATGCACTTATGCCTGTGTTTCAGGCAAGATGCCCCGTTTCGTTCGATGCTGACGTACAATTGCAGTACAGTTGCAGTGCCTCTGCAGTTCAGGGCAAACGCATGTGGACTTCGGGTTCTGTTTGTTATAAAAAGGCAGGGTCAAGTCTTTTTGATAGTCCCTGGGCTAGGGACCATTTGCATACCCAGCAGAAGGTTCGCCTTAATGTCACTACGATACAGTACAGGGTCAAAGTATGAATATTACACACTTCCTGCAGCTTAGACCAACTGAGCAAATCGATTTGTTCTTTTTACATTTGGTGTGGTCTACTGTGGTCTTGACCGGACAGGTGAAGGCACCGTTAGTTCTTGGGCGTTTCCTCTGAAAATCTCAGAAAAATGGTTTTTGCTATATTTTCGCCGTCACCAGCGAACCAAAAACCAGCCCATGATTCCAACATGGTTACGCACAACAAATGGCTGAAAGTTTTGCAATATATTCCTAAGATCCTGATCTGGAACAACCTTGAAAATTTTCCTCATATCTTCGATTTACTCTTATCCATATTCTGTACTCATTAGGCTGTTCATTCTATTCAACAGGTCCTGTAATTCTTCTTCAATTTCACTGAGGGTAGCAATGTCATCAGCAAATCTTATCGAATATTGTCGCCGATATTCTTTCACCTCTTCGTTATCGTATGGGAACTGGTACTGAAGCACACGCAAAATTTTCTTTTCACGTAAAATTCAGTCTGAAGAGTAAAATTAATTTCGTATTATTTCATTTCGACATCACGAAAGTATCTTAATAGGGCAATACACTTCTCCAAACGGCTGCGCTGTGCTCAGCTACTGTATATTATTAAGAGGAAGGATAAGAATGAGGCAATTAGTCGGAATCTCATTGGTTTTTTATAATTCTTGCATTATCAGGTTTGAGCGATAAATAGCCACCTTCAGTGCATTTAAATGAGTTATAGTTCAACAAACTTCCAACAGTACATGTCACGACACGACTTCATTGGTGTACAGGTACGGTGACATGTATTTATGGGAGGTTGTTGGATTATAACTCACCAAAATGAACGGAAGATAGCAATTTATAGCTGAATTCAGGATATGGAGGCATAATAAAAAACCAGTGGGATTGTGACTGACTGCTGTGTTCCTAGCCCTCCCTACAAAGCATTTCTTTTCATTTGAGTTACATGCCCTGCTGCAGCAGGGAAAAGAAGTGAACCGGCAGAAAAATGGTCCTGTCGGAGCACAAAAAAATGCGAATATGTTCCTGTTTATTTGAAACATTCTGACTGAAAAATGGGGAGCCAGCTTCCTCATTATACCTTCTTGAGCAACTTAAAATTTCTTTCCCAAAAATTTTCCAAGTCGTATTTATATGTACAAAACTGTTTTTCAAATTTAATCTCTTCTAAACTCAATTTTGTGCATGTACAAGTAGTAAAGCGCATTTTCCCCGTTTGATAGAAAGAAAATAAAAACACATTGAGCTTAAATTCAGCGATACATGTCTGGCTAAACAGGAAAAGGAAAAAAAAATGTTTTTTTCTTACAGTGGACCGACTCCTAAAACAAATTTGTTTGTAAGCAAACACGGACAGGAGAGCTTCAACCTCAAGTTAATCTTATTAATTTTTCATGTATTGGTCATTGGTGTGAATAGAGACATGTAAAAATTTATATGACAAAAATAATTTTATTCCATATTCAAAGCCAATAATATTGTAAGAATTTTGGTATTTTATTCTGTTTTCCAAATGAAGTTGTTGTATCTCTACTTACTTTGGCCTAACATTAATTTAATGTCACTTGGTTTGTCAGTCAGTACATTAAGTCACTGACATCACGTTCAAAATACTGTCCTTGGATCTGCAAGTCGCACCTCCAGAAATAAAGACAAGCTTCCGAGGAACGTCTCATTGACTAAGATCTGACTCTTTATCTGTTAAAATAAACACGCTTGATCGGCCTTGAATTTTTCAAAAAAATAACAGCATAACCTTTGGCTTCCAAATAACAAATTATAAGCCTACAATCCAAATAACTTTTTCCATACATTTTAATCACAGCTGAACTTCCTGTGTTGAGAACATTAGCAGATTATTCTTCTTATGGAGAAGCACTGACGACTACTGTTTCCTGCCACCCTACGAATTCTGAAAACACAACCCTACTTTTTGAGCTAGATGGAACACAAGTCAGAATGAAGTACAGTTAAATGAATTTTTGGTTAATGACACGGGACTTCAAATTTACTTACCATGTGCTAAAATTAAAACAATACACTTTAGACTGATACTCACTAATGAAGTTCGAAGTAAGCAAATTCAGCCCCACATGCGACGTTTGTCATAGAGTGAGCAAAACGTCAATTAACAGTATCGCCACCTTTGAAATCCGTAATTTCTCTGTTTTATTGCTTCGCTGCCAAGGTAGGCAAACAAATGTTTGAATGATATTCCCGTTTACCTTTCGACACGATAGCATAGTAAGTTTTTTGTAAGTTTCGTTTCTGTTCACAACATTGTTTCTGTTCACTCCATGCCGGCCGGAGTGGCCGAGCGGTTCTAGGCGCTACAGTCTGGAGCCGAGTGACCGCTACGTTCGCAGGTTCGAATCCTCCCTCGGGTATGGATGTGTGTGATGTCCTTAGGTTAGTTAGGTTTAATTAGTTATAAGTTCTAGGTGACTGATGACCTCAGAAGTTAAGTCGCATAGTGCTCAGACCCACTTGAACCATTTTTTGTTCACTCTATTCTACGGTAGTCGTTTCATTGCCACCAGCAGATAGGATGTGGAGTAACGATTCTGATGTCTTTACCTCCAAAATGGATCGGATGTTAATCAGTGTCCCAAACAAATCCTTACCACCTGATTACCAGGGATAGTCATAAAGTGTTAATTGTTACCTCGAAAAATAAAGTTCGTTAGTATATTGTTTGATTGCTGGTACATGTCTGCAGTAATGGTACGTAGTGAAACTACGCGCCACACTATCGTAGCATCTGCGTCTACCGCTACATACATACTGGGCACTGTGCTTGCCGGAGGTTACCTTGTACCACTGTTAGTGATTCTTTGTCCTCTTTCACTCGCAAATAGAGCGAGAGAAAGAAGACTATATGTATATATCAATACGAAACTGATTTCTCTTATCTTCGTGGTCCTTCCGCAATATGTACGTTGATGACAGTAGAATAGTTCCGCAATCAGCTTCAAATGTCGGCTTTCTAAATTTTCTCATTCCTCTAAAAGAAAGTCGCCTTCCCTCTAGGGATTTCCATTAGAGTTCTCAAAGTATATCCGTAATACTTGCATGTTGTATGAACCTATCGGTAACAAATCAGCCCGCCTCTGAGTTGCTTCAATGCGTTCCTTTAATCCGACCTGTGCGGGTCCCAAACGCTCGAGCAGCACTCAAGAATGGGTCGCGCTAGTGTCCTCTACGCAGTCATCTTTGCAGAAGAGGCCCACTATCTGAAAAGTTTTCCAATAGACCAAAGTTGACCATTCTCCTTCCCTACTGCAATCCTCGCCCGCTAGTTCCACTTCATATCGCTTTGCAACGTTACGCCTAGATATTTAATCGACATCACTGTGTCGAGAAACAGACTACTAATGCTGTATTCGAACATTACAGGCTTGCCTTTTGTACTCACCCTCATTAATTTTGATTTTTGTACGTTTAGAGCTAGGTGCCATTCACCACACCAACTAGAAATTTTTTCGAAGTCATCTTCTGTCCTACAGTCACGCAATGACCGCATCTTCCCGTACACGACAGCAAACAGCCACAGACTGTTACTAACTCACTCGGCCAGATCATTTGCGTACACAGAAAATGATAGCGCTCTTAACATACTTTCATGGGGCTCTCCTGATGGTACTATTCTCTCCGATGAACGCTCACAGTCGAGGACAATGTATTAGGTTCTGTTCCTTAAGAAGTCTCCTGTTCCTTAAGAAGTCTTCGAACCACTCACATATCTGGGAATCCATTCCGTATGCTCGTAGTTTCATTAACAATCTGCACTGGGGCACCATGTCAAATGCTTTTTGGAAGGCTAGGTGTATGAAATCTTCCTGTTGCCCTTCGTTCATAGTACGCAGAGTATCATGAGAGAAAAACATAAGCTGTGTTTTGCACGAGCACTATGGTACAGTAGCCAAAACAAAACGGAGCAACTCCACTGATTAAGTTTTGTATCGTGTGCGAAAATTCGTCTTCTGCATTTGCAGAGAGACAACGCTGCAGCATTTCATGATGAGGTGGTGGAAATGTACGGCAACAAAGCACCAGCTTATGACACAGTGGTCAGGTGCAGCATACGCTTCCGATGTGGTCGAACAAGTCTAAATGACGAAGAACGTAATGGCGGACTATCTTTACGTTAAGCACTGGGAATTACAAGAGAAGTGGTGGCCTTTCTGCTGGAAATCTGGAATTTAGAAATGTGGACGATAGTTTGAAAACTGGGAATACTTCATGGACTACTTTTAAAAATCTTGCCCAAAAGTCGCCGCCCATTGGGTTTCCCAACTACTCAACCCCTTCAAAAAGCCTGCTGAACCGTAGTAAGAGAAGGAAAGATAAAGTTCATCAGGTCAATTGAGATGACTTCTTTAGCAGCCTAGACGCCGTGGACAAGTGCTGCATGTATCACTATGACCCTGGGATAGAGGGGCAAAGGAATTAGTGAATCATGTGGATTCAGTACCGATAAAAAAGTGAAGACCTGGTCAACATCGGGTAAGGTGATGCTGAGTAGTTTTTGGAATCACCACGATGCGGTGCTAACAGATAATGCTCGTAAGGGGAAAACTATCACAATAATATTCTGCTACAGTATTCTCACGAGTTTATGGGAGGCAATAAACTCGAAGTTTTGTGGGGGGCCGTTCAAGGGAATACCTTTGTTCCACGACAGTGCCCCAGCTCATTATGAACTGGGCACAGTTACGCATGTTGCATCTGTGGGCTTCAGAAATCTGCATCAACCACCCCCCCCCCACCCCTACCCGTGCTCCCTTTCCGGAAATTCCGCTGGAATCACACACTCTTTCCTCAGATGAATAAACTATTGTGTGCCTGTATTTCCAAATGACGATGACATGGTTTTCGAGATAGAACATTACCTGAAAACCAAAATGTACACTTCTACAACCAACTATTTTTTTATGTGATACCTTTATATGTACATAAATCAGTGTGCGGGCTGCTTTTTTCCTCTGTGTCGGACAGTATTCCCACAAACACGCCACAAAGTTTACGGCCAGATGTTTTTTTCACAGTCATAACTGCACGATAAAGTGGACTACGCCTATCAGTATAGACTAACCGTTTCACAGCAATGCTTCCACATCTCAAAACGTGACTTACTGCCCAAGGGAAAATAAGCATTAATGGCTTGCATGCATGCGGAGGTACCACACAACGTGAAACCATATAACTTGTAATAGCTATAATCGTTAGTCAGCAGATTACGTAAATAATGATGTAATGTTGTTCAGTGCACCTTCCTCAGCCACCAACAGAAAAACCTGTTTTACACCCGTCACACCTTGTAGGTACAGGGTGCTCACAAAGTTCCAATTTCAAAACGATGTAGAAAGAGAGTGACGTCAAATTTGAAGAGAATATTATGGACGCAGGGGGAAACGTCATTACACATTACACCATCCGTACTGTTCAGTGTGCATGACTACAGAAGTTCGGCAGTCAACAGTTGTGGCACTGTTAGTTAGGTAAGCTCATCCACCAGGGCAAAGTCGTACCACACCGGATGGGAACAATCAGTTTTTAAATGCGCTGAAGTCAAAAGCAGCATAAAAACCAAAATGACATCGGTTTTTAATTGCCCAGGCGCCAAGAAACACATAAAAAGCGAAATTACATCGGTTTCCAATTGTCGCGAATCTGGCGTAAGACATGTTCAATATGCTGTCCTCCGCTTTTTCCCCACAAGTTGAAATCGAGGAACAACATGTTCCGCAACAGATCTGAGAGTCTCGTGGGTCACGTTAGGAATGTATGGCACAAGACTTTCCCTTACTTCAGCTATGTTCATAATTGGAAAACTGAAGTCAACATGTTTCACATAACCTCACAGCCAGAAGTCACACGGATTAAGATCAGGTGAGTTGGACTTTCAGGCTATGGGGAAATGTCGGCTGATGAATTCTAGCATTTCCGAAATGCCTCTGCAGCAGTCGCTTCATTGCCTGTACAGTTTGCAGAGAAGCGCCATCTTGCGTAAAAATGATCCTACCTGAACATCCACGCTGTTGAAGGGTTGGAGTGACTCAGGCAACAGGACCCGGAGGTCTTGTCTCCTCGAACAAATACGGCTCTACGATAAACGATTCCGTCGACCCGATCCACGTAGTCACCTGTGCAGAATGAAGTGTTACCGGTTAATGTCCGTGCGGATTTTCCGTTGCCTATATTCTGAAATTCTGCATATTGACATGTTCTTAGAAATGGAAAAGGCCTTCGTGTGTGCACAAAATGTACCACGACCATAAATTGTCACTTCTACGCGAGCAACAAATTCCAGAGCGAACGTTTGTCTTACTGGCAGATCAAGAGAAACCAACTCGAGAACATGGGTGATTTTGTTTGTATAGGAATGCAGGATGTATCGTAGTATTTTATGCACCGTGTTTACAAGCATGTCCAACCTCCGGGCAATTCCCCATATCCTGCATGTCTTCACACAACCGCCCGGCCCTTCCTGCAATGCTGTGGCCACATCTTCGAGACGTCGGAGCCGGCCTGTGTGCCCGTGCGGTTCTAGGCGCGTCAGTCTGGAACCCCGTGACCGCTACGGTCACAGGTTCGAATCCTGCCTCGGGCATGGATGTGTGTGATGTCCTTAGGTTACTTAGGTTTAAGTAGTTCTAAGTTCTAGGGGACTGATGACCACGGATGTTGAGTCCCATAGTGCTCAGAGCCATTTGAACCATTTGAGACGTCGGATCAACTGCTTTCCCCCCTCTGCCCCGTTGCACTTTATAAGAATCTGTCTGTTAGAATTTTATAATCATTTTCTGCAGACCCTTAGCAGTAATCGGACCAGTGACTTTTTCACACCCTTAAGTCTCCTGACCTTCTGCAGAGCTACTGGCGCACAGCCACCGCTGTTATAAAACAGCCTTACCCAGAAGCGCGCTGTATTTTCATGGATACAGTCATGTTGGGTGTCTTAGACGCAAACTCAACAACAGCCATGTGCCGTGCTTCTGTTGGTTTGCGTATTCTGACGCTTACAGCGCCATCAATTGGTCCAACTTTTTTTCAGTGACGTTTCCGCCTGCGTCAATAATACGCTGTTCAAGTTTGACGTCATTCTGAGCAGTGGTTGTCTTTCTACAGCGTTTTAAAACTGGAACTTTAATTAGCGACTCCTGAAATACCGGGACAGTGGTGTCACTTGCACCAACGAAAAACTAAAATAGAAGTTAAAATCTTCTGGGTTATTAGGCCGCGTCATGTTTCTTCTAAATTTTCTGGTGTCCACTACTGCTAGAACACTGTCAGAGACAAGTGTCGCGTCTACTTACAAAGGGGGAGTTCTCTGGCGTTCGTGCTGGAGAAGTGATAGTATTGCTTAAAGTTCATATGGCTACCATTGGTCGGGCCATAGTCGTAGGTTAATATTCCCGCTCTGATGCAGAAGAAGGGGCGTTGGTAGCTCATCTCCTGTGGATACCATTGGCGGGCCATCGTCATTGGATAGCAAGGCACTATTTATTTATTTATTTATTTATTTATTCTTTGCCCATGGACTCCAGCTGAAAATCCAGCTGAGAGTATTGGGTGTGTCATACAATAGCCTATTAACATCAAACTTGATTTCAATATATATATAAATGAAACAAATGATTAAACAGAAATAGTCCATAATCATACAAAGGTTTTACATGTTTCACATTATATGTACACACAAATCAAAAAAAACATACAGAAATGATAATTTTTACAGGTACATTTCAGTAATGATATGTTTAAACACATCTTAGTATTCACTCAAACTGTATATACATTTCTCTGTGAGATATAGTTTCAAATGATTTTTAAAACATTTTAGATCTGTTTCTTTTTTAATGATTTTGGGGAGTTTATTAAAAAACCTTTTGCCTGCTTCTTCTGGGGCAGTCATAGACAGTTTTAGATTTCTGTTTATCATGTAGTAATTTTCATTTCCTCTTGTACCGTGTTTGTGTACATCTTTATTTAGGAGGTGTTTATCACTTGACCTTACCACCATTATGCTTTGGTATATATACAGTGAATATACTGTCATAATATTATAGTGTACAAAAGCTTGCCTACAGGTCTGTCTTGGTGGTATTTTTGCAATGCATCTCACTGCCCTTTTCTGAATTGTGAATATTCTTTTTAGGTAGCCAGCTTGTGCATTTCCCCATATATGAACCGAATAAGACAAATGTGGGAAGACAAGTCCATAATACATTGATCTGAGGACTTTATCATCCACAGTCTTAGCTGTTTTATGCATGATGAAGATCTGTTTGTTTATCTTTTTACACAGTGCATCTATGTGCTCCCCCCATGCCAAATGTTTGTCTATTATAGTTCCTAGAAAATTTGTGCTGGTTACTTCTTTAATAGTGTTTCCATTTATACTAACATTTATATTGTAATTTTCACTATGCTTGGTCTGAAATACTACATTCATTGTTTTAGACTGATTCATAAACAGGTTGTTTTGTGTTAAATATTTATTTGCATTTTCAATAGTCAGGAGTGCTTCCTTCTCAAGCTCCTCCTTTGTGTCAGCTGTGCAAATGATTGTTGTGTCATCAGCATACATTATAAGTTTCTGATTTATATAGTTAGAGAAGTCATTTACGTAGAGTATAAATAGTATTGGCCCAAGCACAGACCCTTGCGGCACACCGTGTTTAACTGTTTGTAATTCTGATATGTAGTTTGTTATGTTTCCCCCACTAGTATGTCTGATTTCTGTGCATTGTTTCCTATTTGTAATGTATGATTTAAGTATGTCATAGCATTTTCCTCTAATTCCATACTGATATAATTTCATCATTAATTTTGAGTGGTTCACACAATCAAATGCCTTAGATAGATCCATAAAAATCCCACAAGTCTTTTGTTGCCTGTCAAGTAAATTAAGAATGTGCTCAATTATATCTGTTGATGCTGTTTTTGTTGACTTCCCTTCTCTGAAACCATGTTGTGATGAATGCAGTATACTGTACTTTGTTATAAAACTTACAATTCTATTCTTTATTATCATTTCATAGATTTTAGCAAATGTTGAGATCAATGATATTGGCCTGTAATTTCCTAATTCATCCCTGTTCCCTTTCTTAAATATTGGCTTCACTTTACTTACTTTCAGTGAATCTGGAAATATACCTTCTTCTATCGCTGCATTCAGCATGTGTGTCAATGGTTTTAATATACATTCTCTGCATTCCTTTATGAGATGTGATGTGACACCATCCAAGCCAGAAGAATGTTTAATTTTAAGTTGTTTTATTAGGTTTGACACTTCTGCATCTGTTGTAGGTATGAAAACCATAGTATGATTTGTATGTGGGGGGTTTAACAATTTACTTACTGCATTTGTTTTATTTTGACTTATTAATTCGTCTGCTACAGTAATATAATATCTGTTAAAAGTATTGGCTACTTCTAGAGGGTTTGCGTTGCTTTTCCCACTCATCAGTGGGCAGATGTCCTCTGCCCGATTTGTTACTTTTCCTCTCTCTCCATTAATGAACGACCATAAACCTTTTGAGTAGTTCTTTCCCTTATCTATAGACATCCTGATGAATGATGCTTTAGTTTCTCTGATAAAACTACAGTACTCTTTCTTTTTTATTTTATACAGTGTGTTGTAGGCCTCATTATTTTTTTGTTTGGAGAGGTCATAATACACTCTCAGATTATTTCTGGCATGGATTACTTCTCCAGTCACCCAGCTTTTCTTTTTTTGTTGCTGTTTGACAAGCCTTTTACTAACAGGACATGTAACATCATAATAATAATTGAATAAAGAATAAAACTGGTTCCATTTGGTGTTTGCATCTTTAGCTGCATATATTGTTTCCCAGTTTTCTGCCTCTAACATCTTTTTTAGCAGATTTATGTTATGTGGGTAGTTCTGTCTTCTCATTTCCCATATCTTCTGCACTGAATCACTAGTCTTTATATTTATGTCTATCATGATTGCAAAATGGTCTGCTAATGTGGAGTTTATTACCTGTGTGTCACAATAGCATGTAGGAATATTTGTTATTACATGATCAATAATAGTTTCACTATGCTTTGTTACTCTGGTTGGTTTATCTATTTTTATTTTTAGATTGTATATGCACAATAAGTCCAGTAGGGTCTTAGTATTGTCTGTATTTTTACTCGTGTCTATGTTCAGATCTCCTATAATGATCAAATAAGCATATGTTTTTGAGAGGTGTTGGATTATATCTTCCAGCTGTTCAAAGAAGGTTTTAATTATACCATTTGGTGATCGATACAAACCTAATACACAACATAAATTCCCAGCAATTTTAGTTTCCAGTGCTGTAGCTTCAAAGCTCAATTCTATAGCATATTTTGTTATATTTATGGCTTTAGTTGATTTATAGTTAGAAAAAATAGCAACCCCACCACCTTTATAGGAAGTTCTGCAAAAACTGGCTACTTTCACATAATTCTTCAAGTTGTACATTCCTATGTGATTTTCTTTTAGCCCATGTTCTGTAACTACTAGAATGTTTGGCCTATACTCCTGTAATATTACCTCTAGTTCCTCTGTTTTATTGTTTATGTATTGAACATTTTGGTGAAGTATTCTAACAGTTGGCTTTAAATGTAATAGTTCCCCTTCCTGTAATATACTAAGCACTTCACTTGCTCCCTTTGCTTCTGGTACTATGCAGTGATTTTTTTCAGTTTGTGTCATTAAACCTGGAACGTATCTTTGTCCGGTGTTTATATTCCTCTCACTATTGTCACACTGGTATTTAAAATGGACAGTTTTACTTACATCTTTTTCCATGTTCTCTTTCTGCTTACTCGGTACCATAAAAAATTTTCACTTAGTGTAGCAGATCTCCTAGTTCTCAGGCATCTGTCTTGATTGGAAGCTGCTTCTGCTGTTGATCTCCCAGGCCTCAGGCACCTCTTCTGTGTGGTTGCTGTTGCTGGTGGCTCCTGTGCTCGCCGACTTGGTGACTGCCCTTCTTTGTTAGCTGCTGCAGCTAATGACCTTCGTATGTTTTCCTCACATGCATTTTCATTGCCTTGAGGTAGTATTATGGGGTCTGCTGTTCTGGATGCTGCTGCTGATGACGACAGCTCTGCTGACGATTGTGGTGATTCTGCTGCTATTGGTTTATCAGACACTGCTGCTGAGAACATCTGAGCCTTTGCTGCTGGTGTTTGTTGTAGCTCTACTGCAGATAATGATGGTTCCACTGTTACAGACAACTCTTGTTTTGGCGGAATTGGGATTGGAGACACTTCCATTACAGATGACTCATTAATAAATTTAAGTATTTCGGCACTAATAATCTTTTTCCCTTTTACGTTCATGTGGAGACCATGTCTTGTGAAGTGCTCTCTGTGAACACTGTTTATCTCTACAAAAGTCGTATTCTGGAAACCTCGACATATTTTCTCAAATAGCCTGTTTGCTGTAACAATCTCGATGTTTACGCACGAGTTTTCCATCAGATCGTGCCTCCTGGGGATACTAACAATGTAGAAATGCACTTGAGGCATCCTTTTGATTGTTTCCTTTAGGATTCTCGTTGCACGCCAAGTTTCATTACAGTAAACATCATTTGCGCCTCCTATTATGATGCAGCTGTTACCCGTCGTTAATATGTTGTCACTGTTTTTCAGAATTTCGCGTAATGGCGCGCCTGGTTTGATGATGCCTGTTACATTAAGGTCTGGGTGATTTCTTCTCATAATTTCCGTAACTCCTCTCCCATGACTATCTGCAAAAATATATGTCTGTTGCTTGTATCCTTGCTTATGCATAACGTGGTTGTTTACTTTTTTTTCCTTACGAATATTTACCATGTGTTTTTCTCCGTTTAATCCACTTGTATATTTTTGTGTGGATAGTTTGTTCATATTTTTATCCATAGATGCACTATTAACACTTTCTTTTTTTGCGTTTAATTCACTTGTGTATTTTAGATTGATCAGTTCGTTCATATTTCTAGTTACAGTCGTACTGTTTACACTTTGTACATTTGGTTGTGCATACCTACGAATTTTATGGCT
The DNA here is from genome assembly GCF_021461395.2 of Schistocerca americana. Lineage (NCBI taxonomy): Eukaryota > Metazoa > Arthropoda > Insecta > Orthoptera > Acrididae > Schistocerca > Schistocerca americana. The sequence goes on along the minus strand of NC_060125.1, from coordinate 589,507,478 downwards.
AGCATTAATGAGATCTTGTTGCCTTGACGATTCAGACAGTTCCCGTATGGTTAGTACCAAATTTTCCATTGTTTTTATATATTTTTTTATAATGTCAAGTTCTTTTTGAAGTTCGTCATGCACGCTATCTTCTATTCCCGCGTAGCACTTTTCACTCGCGATCTCGCGGCCGTTACACTCTATGTCACATTTACACTGTATTTGTAAATCTTCTTGAGCATAACAGCGTGAATGGCACCATTTATGTTTAAACACGCATATTCTAACTCCATTTAGCACTGTTTCGTCACAAACAACACACTTGATTGAAATTAAGTCCTCAAAAACTGCAGAGCGGTTTAAAGTTACGTGTACACTTGCCGCCATGTTCCATGCATCACCAATCTTATATATTCCACACTTATGCTGGAGAAGGGTTATTGGATGAAATGCCTGCTACTGCTATTGGTTGGTCGTCATCAGTGGCTGGATTCGAAACGGACAGAGCAAGAGAGGGGGAATGTTTACCCAAAATATTATCGTCCGCCGAGGTGACTTGCAGCGCGTTGTTTATGCCGCTCACACACCGCGGCCGCGTATTCACTTCCTTGATGGCGGGGAGCTACGATGCCGGAAGGCTATAGCCGTCCTCTCTATTGAAATTAAATGTATTCTTAGAAATTTCAACCGCTTCTCGTACCTCACTTCTATAAATGTTTGGCCGGCCGGAGTGGCCGTGCGTTTCTAGGCGCTTCAGTCTGGAACCGCGTGACCGCTACGGTCGCAGGTTCGAATCCTGCCTCGGGCATGGATGTGTGTGATGTCCTTAGGTTAGTTAGGTTTAAGTAGTTCTAAGTTCTAGGGGACTGATGACCACAGCAGTTAATGCTCAGAGCCATTTGAACCATTTTTTTTGTAAATGTTTGTTTCTTTAGCCAGTACACGTACGTTATTAAAATCGATGTCAGGGCCACAGTTCTTGTGATGTTCCGCTACTGCCGATTTTGCACTTTGTTTTAGCCGCATGTACCTTTCGTATTCCTTAATGCGTTCTTTAACAGTTCTTCCCGTTTCGCCAATATACACTTTGCCGCAGCCACGTGACACTAGATAGATGCCTTCATTGTGGAGGTAATCAGGTGCATCCGTTTTCCGTCGGAAAAAGTCTTTTATTTTGTTTGACTAAAGAAAGATGTCTGAATACCATTTTTCTTTAAAATTCTGCTTATGCAGTCAGTGACCCCAGAACCGAACGGTAGCCTGACGGAGTGAGAAGGCGGTTCCTCGTCATTCTTATTAGCGGTATAAATATTCCGCCTAAAAGCCCTGTCGATTGAGTAACTATCATACCCATTTGCCTCCAATGTCCTCTTTAAAAAATTCAACTCCGATTCCAAGTTGTCGTCATCGCTGATACGGAAGGCACGTGAAGAAAGAGTGTTGAGTACTGCTTGCTTCTGGGCTGAGTGGTGGTGCGAAGTGGCATCTAAATACCTGTTTGTGTTAGTCAGCTTTCTGTACAATCTGTGACCTTGAGTGTTATCGTATCTTCTGTATACCAACACATCTAGGAACGGGAGACCGACCTCACTCTCAACCTCCAAGGTGAATTTGAGTTTGGGGTGAATACCATTTAAGAAATTGTGGAACGCATGAAGTTCTTCTTCGCTGTGTGGCCATACAACAAATGTATCGTTCACATAGCGGAGCCAGCAAGAAGGCTTCAAAGGAGCACTATTTAACGCTTGTTGCTCAAAATGTTCCATAAAAACGCCAGCTGCAACTGGCGAAATGGGTGAGACCATAGCAAGTCCGTCAGCCTGTTTATAGAATTCATCATTGTACTTAAAATACCTCGAACGAAGATATAATTCAATTAAGTCACAAACATCTGGAACAAAATTCTCTTTTATGATCTCCATTGTATCTGTTAGTGGGACGTTAGTACATAACGATGTGACATCGAAGCTAACAAGAATTTCACCTGCAGATATCTTCAGTGTGCATATAATTTCTAAAGAATGTTTCGAATCTTTTATAAAAGTACACTCCTGGAAATTGAAATAAGAACACCGTGAATTCATTGTCCCAGTAAGGGGAAACTTTATTGACTCATTCCTGGGGTCAGATACATCACATGATCACACTGACAGAACCACAGGCACATAGACACAGGCAACAGAGCATGCACAATGTCGGCACTAGTACAGTGTATATCCACCTTTCGCAGCAATGCAGGCTGCTATTCTCCCATGGAGACGATCGTAGAGATGCTGGATGTAGTCCTGTGGAACGGCTTGCCATGCCATTTCCACCTGGCGCCTCAGTTGGACCAGCGTTCGTGCTGGACGTGCAGACCGCGTGAGACGACGCTTCATCCAGTCCCAAACATGCTCAATGGGGGACAGATCCGGAGATCTTGCTGGCCAGGGTAGTTGACTTACACCTTCTAGAGCACGTTGGGTGGCACAGGATACGTGCGGACGTGCATTGTCCTGTTGGAACAGCAAGTTCCCTTGCCGGTCTAGGAATGGTAGAACGATGGGTTCGATGACGGTTTGGATGTACCGTGCACTATTCAGTGTCCCCTCGACGATCACCAGTGGTGTACGGCCAGTGTAGGAGATCGCTCCCCACACCATGATGCCGGGTGTTGGCCCTGTGTGCCTCGCTCGTATGCAGTCCTGATTGTGGCGCTCACCTGCACGGCGCCAAACACGCATACGACCATCATTGGCACCAAGGCAGAAGCGACTCTAATCGCTGAAGACGACACGTCTCCATTCGTCCCTCCATTCACGGCTGTCGCGACACCACTGGAGGCGGGCTGCACGATGTTGGGGCGTGAGCGGAAGACGGCCTAACGGTGTGCGGGACCGTAGCCCAGCTTCATGGATACGGTTGCGAATGGTCCTCGCCGATACCCCAGGAGCAACAGTGTCCCTAATTTGCTGGGAAGTGGCGGTGCGGTCCCCTACGGCGCTGCGTAGGATCCTACGGTCTTGGCGTGCATCCGTGCGTCGCTGCGGTCCGGTCCCAGGTCGACGGGCACGTGCACCTTCCGCCGACCACTGGCGACAACATCGATGTACTGTGGAGACCTCACGCCCCCCGTGTTGAGCAATTCGGCGGTACGTCCACCCGGCCTCCCGCATGCCCACTATACGCCCTCGCTCAAAGTCCGTCAACTGCACATACGGTTCACGTCCACGCTGTCGCGGCATGCTACCAGTGTTAAAGACTGCGATGGAGCTCCGTATGCCACGGCAAACTGGCTGACACTGACGGCGGCGGTGCACAAATGCTGCGCAGCTAGCGCCATTCGACGGCCAACACCGCGGTTCCTGGTGTGTCTGCTGTGCCGTGCGTGTGATCATTGCTTGTACAGCCCTCTCGCAGTGTTCGGAGCAAGTATGGTGGGTCTGACACACCGGTGTCAATGTGTTCTTTTTTCCATTTCCAGGAGTGTATTTGTTTTACCAACTAGATGTCTCAGTTTGCCAGATATATGACGTGCTAAAAAATTCTTTATCTATTTTCGGTAGTCCGCACTTTCTGGGTGAGAGACGATTTTAATAACGCACGTGTACTGGCTAAAGAAACAAACATTTACAAAAGAAAGGTCTAAGAAGCGGTTGAATTTTCTAAGAATGCATTTAATTTCAATAGAGAGGACGGCTATAGGCTTCCGGCATCGTGGCTTCCGGCCATCAAGGTAGTAAATACGCGGCCGCGGTGTGGTAGCGGCATAAACAACGCGCTGCAAGTGACCTCGGCGACGATAATATTTTGGGTAAACATTCCCCCTTTCTTGCTCTGTCCGTTTCGAATCCAGCCACTGATGACGACCAACCAATAGCAGTAGCAGGCATTTAAACCAATAACCCTTCTCCAGCATAAGTGTGGAATAGTGCCTTGCATCCAATGACGATGGCCCGCCAATGGTATCCACAGGAGATGAGCTACCAACGCTCCTTCTTTTGCATCAGAGCGGGAATATTAGCCTATGACTAAGGCCCACCAATGGTAGCCATATGAAATTTAACCAATACTATCACTTCTCCAGCACGAACACAAGAAAACCCTCCCTTTATAAGTGGACGCGACACTTGTCTCTGACAGTGCTCTAGCAGCAGTGGACACCAAAAGTTCCTGAGGAAGATCCCAGCAGAGGGGTCGAACCGTCGAACATTTTAGAAGAAACATGAGGCGGCCTAATAACCCAGAAGATTTCAACTTCATTGACAACGGCCACGAAGGCCTGCAGACTTACAAAAAACTAAAATGTGTGTGTGTATTTGATGAGGCGCTGTCAGCACTATCTAACACTGTTGCAGTTTAACTTATTGTTGCCGCGAGAGACTACCTGTATCTTTTTCTATCGCCTCGCGGGTTGTCACAGACCTTTTAAATACTGACCAGCTGCGGAACATAAAATAGAAATAATAATAATAATAATTGTTATATACGTAAAGCAGCCCCTGCGCGTTGGACGCGTTCGAAAGTTCCCAAAGTTGACTTTGGGAAGCCAGGAAGCAGTGACAGGAAGAGTCGCCTAGTTCGTACGAGGGTTGCTCAGAATGCTGCCCTAGTTCACTCACGAGACACGTTCACTGGAGAAGCACACGAACAGATCACGAAATTCACTATCACAGAAATTAATTTATTGATAGCATTCTGAAAACCAGACTTTTGTGTCTAAAGCAGGTTGCATAACACATTCCATACACTGAATGTGCTTTACATAGTGGTATTTTTTTACATATAAGCTCTGATAATGTAATACTACAGATGACATTTGATATAATGAAACTCAACAAGAAACATGTAAAAATGTAATAAAATAACAAAAGAATACACGTAACTATGAAAATAAAAATTAAAAATGTAACTGAAAAGTTACTCTTTGAGTGTCCATCTTCAAATCTGTTATAAGTTTCATTTATGACGTTCAAAACTGACAGAAACTGGTGGTGACTGTATCACACGTCCATAATTTTACAGAAAAAAACAGCTGAACAACTGCTATTCTGTATGTGTAGTGTGACAGGGACCAACAGGCTTACGGAAGACACGTTCCGTGTTACAAGCAAGTTGCATGGTGTCACTTTCTCGCTGTATTCAGACACTGAAAATTAATTTATTAAAGAAAATATCTTTCACTGATAAAGTCGACTGTAAGTCGATACTAAACAATGAATAAAACTACAGGATTTATTTTCCTACTATTTCTTGTGCCAAATGTGAAGATAAGAAACTCTCATATCTAGTCTTACAAGGTTGAAACATGCCTGTTACTGAATCAGTGCCACAAAAATATTATTAGAACAGCATTAAATGAAAAAAATAATAATAGCATGAAACAGTTATCTGCTTGCTGGGTGTTGTACAGAGACTGGCGTGAAAGAAAGAGGGGATCAAGAATCTCTTGTCGGCTTTCGCTGCCGAGTGCTCAACACGACACACTGTCACTCGGGGACCCGGGTTCGATCCCCGGTACAATTAGAGATTTTTGCCGTGGTGGAAGGACTGGACTGGTGTGCACCCAGCCTCGTGGCACCAACTGAGGAGCTGCGCGATTTAGAGGCGGCGCCTTCAAGTGCGGAAGGTCGTCAACGACCGAGCGAGCCGTATGCCGATCCCATGCCCCTCCGTGCCGCACCCGGTCATGAATGGCGTAGGATGACACGGCGGTCGGTCGAATATCGTGTCGTCTTCAGGGTCTGCTCGCAGAGGTTTAATTTTTTTTCTTTTTCCTCGAATTTCTTGGCCTGTATTAGAAAAGTCCCGGGACGGTCCACCAATGGATCGCGGGCGAGTCACTGGAGGCACTGCTCTTTACAGTTTATTCTGTAGCACTGAACGTCACCGTAACTTAAAAGTTTAAAACATTGCTTTTGGTGTCGAGCTAACCCTTTTTGTACCCCACCGCCATTCTTGTTTCTAATTAGCACATAGCCTGAAGGCTGAAGTTAATTAGGCACAACTTGTAATGTCTGTCAGGTAAAAAAATGTGGCTTTGGTGCATCTATGCCCCTAGGAGGATGATACAGGTCCGGACTTGTTCTGTGAAATGTGTACGTTAGTAACTATTTAATTTCATTATTCGTGAGCCTGAAGAATAAATATTCTTTTATATAGTCTGCAACAGATATTTTGCAGACCCTTAATTAAGCTATATAGTGTACATCAGAAATTAAGAAAAGAGAAGGAAATTTTCACGGTGTAGACTTTTTCTGACGCAAAATACATACAACAATAATAAAAAAATTCGTAGCAGAATTGTAAGGATGGGGTAGAGATAATGAGACGGCAGTGTTAGCTGCTGTTGCTGTAAGCCCTCGCGTTACTTCGCGTGCTGTAGCGCCTGATTCTAAAATATCCGGGACTGACGTTATCAAAATGTTACAGCGGTACGCGCCATTTCACAATATATCAGAAACATCACGACATGAATTTCATAATCACATCACGTTTTTTCGATGGGCTTGTGACGAGTGGCAGAATTGATGGCCATTACTGTTTCCAGTCTTCATCTTTTTTTTTTTTTTTTCTAGAGGACGCATTATTATTATCGCCTGCAGATCTCAGTCTCCAAGTACTTCGAATAATGTAGTTGCACTGTTAACGATTCGCCAGCTCATTACACAAGTAAAACGTAGGCGGTACTAAATTGCATTTACAATGATCGCTGTTCGAAAGAGATTGTACAATAAACTGATCTACTAGTGCAGGGGTTCCCAACAACCTTTTCTCGAGGGCCCCCTCATCGTGCATGACTGGTACCTTGTCATATCACAATATCAAGTACCTAAAGAAGCCAAATTTATATGTTTTCTATTTTTGCTACTTAGAAAACACATTGACACATTCATTATTGAAAAAATATTGAGCTTAAAACTTTTTCAATACAGCCATCATTGTTATTGTAAAATTTTTGATTGCTGCTCAAAATCTTTGTCTTCAAATCTGGGTGTTTAGTATAACAAACGCCTTAAAAAAATTAAAATTGAATATGAACTGAAAATTGACAGAAAAAATTATAACTGAGAGTATTGGTCTCTCAAGTGTACTACACTTGAGACTGCATTGAGTAGACATGTGTGAAAAATAAGAAAACACTAATTTCATACAAGGTATTATTTATTTGAAAAAATACAGTCACAGAGTACTCCATCAGTATACAGTTAGTTTTAAATTTCAGTTCTTAATGGGATGAGTTCAATCTGACCTTTTAGTCCATTGTTTCTGAAACGTTACGTTCCAAACTTGAAACTTTCACTCTGAAATCCGACCGTATGTCGAGCCGATTCCTGTATTGGTTTTTCATGAAATACATAGAAGAAAATGCTTGCTCACACCGATATATGGTTGCAAATGGAAGGATCTTTTTCATCTCCAAGTTCCTTGTAGTCCTTGCGTGCTGATGCCGAGAAGTCTGCAATTTTATCACTGATGAAAATGTTTATCATCGTACCACAGCTGGACAGATCCACAAGTTGATCTTGCCCTCCTTCAGTGAGGCCTTGGATTTTGTCTATTTCTTCACAGCTGAAGGGATTTCGAATCCATCTGTCGTCAGGGTCAGGTTCACGGAAATACCCTCTAAAAGTGGTGGCTAGGATGCGTAGATGCTGGGCTACATTGATCTTGATCTGGTAAGGCAATCTCTCCTCTGATGACTCCAAGAATGGTTTTAAAGTAGAAAAGTTAGTTAGTGACACGTTTTCTATCCTTGACTCCCACATCTGACACTTTTTGACCATAGCGCTAATCTTATCCTGAACTTTAAATATATCTACATTTTTCCTTGTAAACTCAGGTTTAACACATTCAAGTGTTCAAATACATCAGCGAAGTACGCAAATGAGCAAAGCCAAGAGATGTTAGTGAGAAAATCCGCGTATTTTGTGTCAAGGAGGAAGACACGAACCTCGTCTCTAAGTTCAAAACATCTTGACAAGATCCTACCTCGAGAAAGCCATCTTACTTCCGTATGAGAAAGAAGTTGCTCATGCTCACTGCTGATCTCTTTACACTCTAGGAAGACACTAGACGCAGAAGTTAGCGTTCGCTAAAGCTCTGCGACTCTTTACGTTGGTGTGTAGAACATATGAGTCTGGCGACATACCATCTGACTTTCGGGAAAGCATCATCCACACAATTCTGAAGACGGCAAGAGCTGACAAGTGCGAGAATTGTCGCACAATCAGCTTAACAGCTCATGCATCGAAGCTGCTTACAAAAATAATATACAGAAGAATGGAAAAGAAAATTGAGAATGCGCTAGGTGACGATCATTTTGGCTTTAGGAAAAGTAAAGGGACGAGAGAGGCAATTCTGACGTTACGGCTAATAATGGAAGCAAGGCTAAAGAAAAAAACAAGACGCTTTCATAGGATTTGTCGACCTGGAAAAAGCGTTCGACAATATAAAATGGTGCAAGCTGTTCGAGATTCTGAAAAAAGTAGGGGTACGCTATAGGGAGAGACGGGTCATATACAATATGTACAACAACCAAGAGGGAATAATAAGAGTGGACGATCAAGAACGAAGTGCTCGTATTAAGAAGGGTGTAAGACAAAGCTGTAGCCTTTCGCCCCTACTCTTCAATCTGTACATCGAGGAAGCAATGATGGAAATAAAAGAAAGGTTCAGGAGTGGAATAAAAATACAAGGTGAAAGGATATCAATGATACGATTCGCTGATGACATTGCTATCCTAAGTGAAAGTCAAAAAGACTTAAATGATCTGCTGAACGGAATGAACAGTCTAATGAGTACACAGTATGGTTTGAGAGTAAATCGGAGAAAGACGAAGGTAATGAGAAGTAGTAGAAATGAGAACAGCGAGAAACTTAACATCATGATTGATGGTCACGAAGTCAATGAAGTTAAGGAATTCTGCTACCTTGGCAGTAAAATAGCTTATGACGGACGGAGCAAGGAGGACATCAAAAGCAGACTCGCTATGGCAAAAAAGGCATTTCTGGCCAAGAGAAGTCTACTAATACCAAATACCGGCCTTAATTTGAGGAAGAAATTTCTGAGGGTGTACGTCTGGAGTACAGCATTGTATGGTAGTGAAACATGGACTGTGGGAAAACCGGAACAGAAGAGAATCGAAGCATTTGAGATGTGGTGCTATAGACGAATGTTGAAAATTATATGGACTGATAAGGTAAGGAATGAGGAGGTTCTACGCAGAATCGGAGAGGAAAGGAATATGTGGAAAACACTGATAAGGAGAAGGGACAGGATGATAGGACATCTGCTAAGACATGAGGGAATGACTTCCATGGTACTAGAGGGAGCTGTAGAGGGCAAAAACTGTAGAGGAAGACAGAGATTGGAATACGTCAAGCAAATAATTGAGGACGTAGGTTGCAAGTGCTACTCTGAGATGAAGAGGTTAGCACAGGAAAGGAATTCGTGGCGGGCCGCATCAAACCAGTCAGTAAACTGTTGAAAAAAAAAAAAAAAAAAAAAAAAAAAGCTCTGCTCATGCAGGAAGCGGCCAAAACAAATAATCTGTTATCATATCAAAACGTGTTAATTATTTCTTATGAACCACCTAGGCCATTTTTCCTTTATTGCGTTTTCGATCTAGTGCGAGCGGAAAATTTTAGGGAATATCAGGTTTAAAGTTTTTGAGATAAAATCGTATAAACTGTTAGATGGAATCAGAAATGACGTTAATATTACTGTGGTGGAATAGTGATGCTGCTGGTAGAAAAATATGATGGGTAGGCGATGGTGGTGGAATGAGGGGGAGGGGTGGAATCACACATTACGACGAGCGCTGCGGAAGCACAGGCAGGAACTAACAGTCACTGAAGGGAGGCAAACGAAAGGACGGGCTGAGATGGAATGTTGTTTAGTATTAGGGTTTGAAGGAAGGATATACCTCCGGACGGCTTTCACCGTTGGACAGAGGTAGATGGTTGAAGTTACTGCAGGAGAAGATGAATAAAGCTTGGAGGAAGTTCTCATTAGGTAGGATATGGTTGTAGTGCTACAGGAGGGTACCGGAGTTGGTGATTAGTTGGTAGGATATGAAATGCTGGGACTTTGTTTTCCGATTAAAGTATTCGGTCCGAAAGAGCTCAAAGAAGAGAGCACGTGGGAAATAGGTGGGTTGATATAGGATGCAAGTTGCGGAAAGTAGGTGGATGGGGAAGGCGAAGCCGAGTGCACAGTTTTCTAGGATTTCAAGGTATTTGTAGAATTTAGTAGTGGTAGAGATCGAAGCAACATTGGCGAAAGTAATCATGGGGCGTGGGAGAGATTTATAGGTGAAGAAGACGTTGGTAGAAAGATTTAGATTCTACGTGCGGGTAGTTATTAAGCATGGTGGTGGTGGTGGTGGTGGTGGTAAATTCTTGTGGGACCAAGCTGCTGAGGTCATCGGTCCCTAAGCTTACGCACTACTTTATCTAACTTTGCTAAGGACAACCCACACACACCTATGCCCGAGGGAGCACTCGAACCGTGACAAGGTGCCTCCGTTAACAAAATTTAGTACTTTTAGTCGTTTGATTTCGGCGACAGCAATCATTAGAGCTAAGTGCAGGAAAAGGAAACATATAAGTAATAACGCATCAGAATTGTAAATACCAAGCTAAACCCTAAAGTAGTCATACAAGTTACCAAGTCAAAGAATCAAATCTGAGGCATACATACGTACAGTGTGCGACATGGGAGTATATGACAACGATAAATGCCAGACTGAGCCCGGTGGAAGCTGGCGCAAGAAAGACAAATTGACGAGCGCTACTGTGAAATTCATATCGCCACACAAGTTGAACATTAATGATAAAAGCTTTATCCTTACGCTAATACGAGCAGAAAGTACATTATGCGATTTAAATCCACAACAAATATCGATGCCGAATACGTGACATGAATACCAAGTGTGAATACACAGCAGCGTATTACACACCATTGTCCGCTCGCTTTTGAAGCATACAGTGTAAAGATATGAAGTATAACTGACAAAATGCCATCTTTATTATCATCAAGAGTATTGTGATGTTCCACCATCATCATCATTATATAATGAAGCGTCAAAGAAACTGGGAGAGGCATGAGTATTCAAATACACAGATGTATAAACAGGCAGAATACGGTACAGCGGTCGGCAACGCCTATATAAAACAACACTTGTCTGGCGCAGGGGTTAGATCGGTTACTGCTTTACAATGGCAGGTTACCAAGATTTAACTGAGCTTGAATGTGGTGTTACAGTCGGCGCATGAGCGATGGGTCACAGCATCTCCGAGGTAGCGATGAAGTGGCGATTTTCCCGTGCGAGCATTTCACGAGTGAACCCTGAATATCAGTAATCCAGTAAAACAAATCTCCAACATAACTGCGGCCAGAAAGAGATCATGCAAGAACGGGATCAACGACGACTGAAGAGAATCGCTCAACGTGACAGAAGCGCAAACCTTCCGGAAATTGCTCGGAAATTGCTCCAAATTTCAGTGCTGGGCTATCAACGAGTGTCAGCGTGAGAACCATTCAACGAAACGTCATCGATATGGGCTGTCGGACACAACCTCATGAATCCATGGACCTTGCATGTCAGCAGGGAACTGTACAAGCTGGTGGAGGCTCTGTAATGGTGTATGGCGCGTGCAACTGGGTTAATATAGGACCACGGTTACGTGTAGATACTACTCTGACAGGTGACAAGTGCGTAAGCATGCTACCTGATCACCTGCGTCCATTCATGTCGATTGTGAATTCCGAAGGACTTCGGCAACTCCAGTTGCAGAATGCGACACCCCACTCGTCCAGAATTGCTAAAGAGTGCCTCCAGGAACACTCTTCTGCGTTTGAACACTTCCGCTGGCCACCAGACTCCATAGACATGAACATTATTGAGCATATCTGGGATGCCTTGCAGTGTGCTGTTCAGAAGAGATCTCCACCCTCCCGTGCTGATATGGATTTATGGACAGCGTTGCAGGATTCATGGTGTCAGTTCCCTCCAGCACTACCTCAGGCATTAGTCTCGTCGGTGCCACGTCGTGTTGAGGCATTTCTGCGAGCTTGTGGGGGCCCTATACGATATTAGGCAGGTGTACCAGTTTCTTTGGCTCTTCAGTGTACTATACCAGCATTAAAAACAACCACGACTGTACTTTACCAGTTTTGTGAATCCTCTAATTTTTTAACGTCATGAAAAATCTTCACCAATGTATATTTTAAAACGAACTTATTTAATCTGTTTTATGTAACTAAAACTTTATTATACATGTGAAGTCATTATTCAAAGAGTGGTTTAATCCTCAGTGAAGCCACTCCCCTGATGCGAGAAATACAGACACAGTATATCGAAAGTGGTGACAGGGGGGGGGGGGGGGGGAGAAAAGCGGGAAATCATCTATATGTTTTGCTAGCACTGTATTAAAAATTTGCGTATAAATTTGTCGGTTCTAGGCGCTTCAGTCTGGAACCGCGCTACCACTACGGTCGTAAGGTCGAATCCTGCCTCGGGCATGGATGTATGTGGTGTCCTTATGTCCTTAGGTTAGTTAGGTTTAAGTAGTTCTAAGTTCTAAGGGACTGATGACCTCACATGTTAAGTCCCATAGTGCTCAGAGCCATTTGAAAAATTTTAACCAAATTTGTCCAATATAGAGATAAATCACGTGTAGCCTTTGAAAGGAACTAAGTAACATAATCCTTACAGGAAACATGTAAAATAAAAAGAGTTTTTGTGTGATTGTAAACATATAAAACCACTCAAGATTGACTGTGTTTATAGAAAATGTGAATGGAAAGAAGAAATAAGAAAAGAGGGTATCAGCAGGAGACAGAGCCTTCTGCGATAGGAAACTGCGCGAAACGTTGACTCACCTCACTCTTCGCCTTCAGGTGGCCGACGTGCAGCGTACAAATCTTAATGCTATTTTCAGCAGGAGCCGATGCATGCCCTTCTCTGTTACGGTGGCAACCCACCGTTAGTATCGTCTGAGTGCTCCCTCAGCCTCGTTGCGAACAAGGCCTTGCGAGTGCGAGCCGGCACACAAGTCGTGAAGGCGAAACTCAGCAAGAGAGAGGTGCTGAACAGATACACCGTCGTCAGATCTGCACATGTCAGGGGAAATAAAGAAAGCAATGTATCTCTGTGCATAGCCGGTTTGTGTAAAAAAACTGAAAATGTGTTTTGATACCACAGAATTATGCTCTGACTGTGGGGAAGCAAGCGCATTGGGCTGCATAGTGGCGAGCTAGAGGGGGAGAGAAAGAGGGAGTTCCCATACTCCTCCCACCCTGTCTTAAGCTCATCCTGAGCGCGCCTTGGCCGTGTACAGGCATACAAAGCATTGCACAACTATATAACAAAGAAATTTAATAATTTGTTCATAGAATAGTGCAGAATGATGTACATGTAAGAAATAGTTTGAAAAAAAAAACATGGGATGAGTAGTTTCCACAAAAACCGATGTGTTTCGTATTTTTTACAGCCGGCAGGAAAAAGAGGTCAAAAGCTGAAATTTGCAGAATACATGTATTTTGACATAGATGTATGATATAGAGGATGAAATGATCTTCATTTCTTTTCGAGATTTTTAAATAAATACAACTTTTGACCTAAAACCTGATTAAATTAAGACGAGACGTTCTTCTAACGCAGACTTACGATAGGCAAAATTACAGGAGCGATAGAATAATAATTTAGTATGCAGGTAGGGTGCCTTTAAGCCTTAAAACATAATAATTGGAAGTAGGGAGCAGTGGGAGTAAACAGTTCGACACCGTACGGGGGACATCGTTTGGTTCACCGAGGGGTCGAAAACAGACAAGCAGACCAAGGCGTTGGGGCAGGGTTGTACGGGGTTCAGCCAAGACTGGAGAGCATCATCTCTCTAGGGAAACTGGCCTCTGTATTCCAAGCTGAAATTGCTGCAAACAGGGCGTGTTTAGAGGAGATTATGCGTAGGTGCTACAACGACCGTAGCATCTACATCGATTCCGACAGCCAGGCAGCCCTGAAATCATTGGCAGCTCCTGCAACAAGATCTAAGATTGTTGCAGATTGCCACAGGGCTCTGGTGGAGATAGAGGGAAGCAATAGGGTGAACCTAGTGCAGGTCCCTGGCCACTCAGGGATCTATAGCAATGAACAAGCCGATAGATTGGCTAGGATGGGGGCAACAACTCCATTTATTGGACCGGAACCTGTCCTGACAATCACCAAGGCTATGATCAAATTAGAACTACGGAACTGGCTTAGGAAACAGCACGTAGGATATTGGACCGAGGTCTATAAACAAAAACATGGTAAGGTAATGATGCCCAAGCCGTGTTTTAAAAGCTCTGTAATCCTGGGATTGAGCAGGAAGGAGATCAAACTCATGACTGGACTGATGACCGGCCATGGGAATTTCAAAAAACACCTACACACAATGGGTGTAACAGAAGAGGACCCTAAATGCAGGGTCTGTGATGAAGGTGAAGAAACTGCATCACACCTAATCATCGAATGCATGGCATTGGAGAGTAAATGATACAGAATCTTCGGGACAGCTAGACCTGAAAAAATTGCGTCTAACAATAAACTGGTAAAGGACTCCTTGCAATATTTAAGGGCACTGATCGGCTTTACTAGATATACAGGGAGGGATACCGTACAATAAACCTAGTTTTGGTGCTGGCAGTGGCGGGTCAGAGCTAAGCTGTTTTAGCTCCCCTGTTAAAATCAATCAATCAATCACGGTACCTTTTGAGAACTGAGTAAGGTGCGCCAGTGTTTGAGAGGCCAGTGTTCCGTGTAGCCGTCCGCTCCGAGTGGTAACGAGAGGTACCTAAGTTGCTAATGAGTCATTCGCTCAGTGTCTTTCGCAAACGTTGTGTATCGTCGTCAGTTCCGAACAGTGGGTGCAATCTGCAACTGGGAACGCGAGCTGTTGGATGGCCCTGTGCGAACATTTATACTGATGGGAGAAACTTTAAGATCGCATGTTTACGGAACTGGGAAAAGTGAACTTTTGAGTGAATTATAATGTTTGAAAAGCCTCTTTTGTTTCTGTTTAACATAAATTAGACGTCGCCAGTAGTAGGGAAACCTTTGCACCAGGCCACACGGCATTGTTGCCAAATGTATTCAAGATGGCGGCGATGACGTCATCCAATATGGCGGCATGTAGACTTGGCAATAGCGCATGACATCATCCAAGATGGCGGATTTTGGCGGGAGAATAGTCCAATTGTACTACGTCCACTGAACTACCATTACCATTCTCCTGCATATTCAGTCTTTGCTGAGCTGTCGTTGCCATGTGTTCGATTCCAACAGGATAATGCATGCAAAGACTGTACTTGTCTTTATTATTATTATCGATTATCATTTATTAACATTCATTATCATTCATTATCATTTATTATCATTCATTATCATTTATTATTATTATTATTATTTATTATTATAGTCCTACCTCCACTAGAAAATTGCGTCAAATTCAAATTCCAACACGATATTGTCTCGAAAACTGTACTTCTATTTATTATTATCATTTATTATTTATTCAAGATGTCCGATTTTCTCGGTGAGAAAGCCATTTTCCTTACATCCATAACAAAAATCTATCACAAGTTCAAATCCCAACACCTTAATTGATCACACGTACAAGCTTTCTCCGTCACTTATATTTTTTTCACTGGTAGCCTATCATAATCGCATCAAATAATAAATTGCACTTATAGTAACGTAATTCACGTCCTTTGATTTTGCAGGGGGGAAGGGACTGAAGGCTTTAGTTGAAGCAGTATGGTCATCACTTGTTCTCCAACACAGTCAGCACACACATCTTTGATATCGCAGTGCAGTCACCACGACGTCCGCGTTCCAACTGAATTAGTTCAAATCCTCGCCACCCCAAGTCATAGCGCGGAGACACTGCCTAAGCCTGTCACGGGAGGCAGCCGGCCGCTAGCGTGGGGGCGAGCCCAGCGATCGCTCCCACGTCGTAAACATGTTTTCGCTGGACACGCTGGCAATTGTCGAGTTTGACGTTAGAGTGGCCCCTTGTCCGCTCACCATGTGTATTCGTCGCCTCCGCATGTTTCCCGCCATAATTGACTGCCTCGGAGCTGAATCACCCAACGGTCGACCATTCGCTGCCTCACTTTTGGCGCCACATTCAAACCTGCCGATGCCGACCGCTCACTGCCCCCCCCCCCCCCCCCCCCCCCCCCACGTGTCCCTGTGCAAGCAAGAACGCAGTGCTACACTTTTGGCGGCAAAGTTTGCTCAACAGTGGAATCCGCCATGACTATATAACAGCACATTTGTACCACACTAGAACGCCTGCTAATTGACTCGCTCTCGCGCATGCGTAACAACTGTACAATCGCTGCGCCGCCGCCCCGCTTACGACACACATCCTCCATACACGCGATGGACATAGCCTTCTGTAAATACCTGGAAAATGACTCTTTATTTCAGACATTACGGTCATGCAGGTGTGTCCCAACTTTGCAAGTATCATTGCGACCATTCATAGATGACTGCTCAGCACGTCCATTCACACTTAATTCTCGAACACATAAAGACGATCAAATTATACCAGACAACGCTATACATATTTCTAAGACCTCGCGCATAGTACTTGATTAATCTCTCTGTGTATGGCGGTCACAGAGCTATCTAGTCCTCTTACGTTAAAAGACCATCCTCACCTCGGCATTGACCTATCTACCCCGCAACATCGCTACCCAATTATTCCTCAACCGAGCAGACGAATACAGCTACACTCCACCTCTCTTGACTGAATAGAGATTTCCTAGTCCTAATCCATCCAAGTGCACCACATTTCTCGAAATGTAACCAAGTCTTGGAGATTAGCACACCATATCGATCTACAATAACAGATCTCAAAGTGCCTTAATTTAATAGCATACAGTTAAGAAGAACAAGAATGGAGTGATATTTATATACAACGTAGTTCGTTAGATTTTTAAGCAAATCATCCAATCTATCACATGTATATAGTCATGGCGGATTCCACTGTCGAGCAAACTTTGCCGCCAAAAGTGTAGCACTGCATTCTCGATCGCACAGCGACACTTGGGGGGCGGTGAGCGGTCAGCATCGACAGGTTTGAACGTGGCACCAAAAGTGTGGCAGCGAACGGTCGACCGTTGCGTAATTCAGCTCCGACGCAGACAATTTCGCCGGGAAACTTGCGGAGGCGACGAATACACGTGGTGAGCGGACAAGGGGCCGCTCTGACGTCAAACTCGACAAGTTCCAACGTGTCTAGCGAAAACATGTTTACGACATGGGAGCGATCGCTGGGCTCGCCCCCCGCGCTAGTGGCTGGCCGCCTCACGTGACAGGCTTAGGCAGTGTCTCCGCGCTCTGGCCTGGGGGTGGCGAGGATTTGAACTAATTCAGTTGGAGCACGGACGTCATGGTGACTGCACTGCGACATCAAAGATGTGTGTGCTGACTGTGTTGGAGAACAAGTGATGACCATACTGCTTCAAATAAAGTCCTCAGTCCCTTCGCCTCTGCAAAGTCAAAGGACGTGAATTACATTACTATAAGTGCAGTTTATTATTTGATGTGATTATGATAGGCTACCAGTGAAAAAAATATAAGTGACGGAGAAAGCTCGTATGTGTGATCAATTATGGTGTTGGGATTTGAACTTGTGATAGATTTTTGTTATGGATGTAAGGAAGATGGCTTTCTCACTGAGAGAATCAGACATCTTGTATAAATAATAAATAGAAGTACAGTTTTCGGGACAATATCGTGTTGGAATTTGAATTTGACGCAATTTTCTAGTGGAGGTAGGCCTATAATAATAAATAACAATAATAATAATAATAATAATAAATGATAATGAATGATAATAAATGACAATGAATGATAATGAATGATAATAAATAATAATGAATAATAATAAACAAAAGTAAGGTTTTGCAGCCATTATAGTGCTGGAATTTGAATTTGGAGGGAATTTTCTAGTGGAGAAAGGTCAATAAAAATAAATGATAATAAATTATAATGAATGATAATGTATGTTAATAAATGATAATCAATAATAATAATAAAGACAAGTACAGTCTTTGCATGCATTACCCTGTTGGAATCGAACACATGGCAACGACAGCTCAGCAAAGACTGAATATGCAGGAGAACGGTAATGGTAGTTCAGTGGAGGTAGCACAACTGGACTATTTTCTCGGTCAAAATTCAAAATTCCCGCCATTTTTTCTTGAGGTTAGGTTAGTGGACGTAGTACAATTGGACTATTCTCCCGCCAAACTCCATCTTGGATGACGTCATGCGCTGTTGCCAAGTTTACATGCCGCGATCTTGGATTACGTCATCGCCGCCATCTTGAATAAATTTGGCAACAATGCAGCGTTGCCTGGAGCGAAGGTTGCCCTACTACTGACGCCTGTCGTGCTGAAAACCCGTGTGTCGAATGGAATATTGAAATTAATCATTTTTAGGCAAGCACGAACTGTACCTTAAACCATTATTTTCTGAACAGTAAGTTACGTATCTGGGAATGTCGAGGAGAGTTAGGCTCTGAGCTGTGTTTAGTGCTGAGTGGCGTATTGCACACTGATATGATTTATAAAAACCTCTTTGCGTGTGAAACTCGATTTTCTGATTACATGTGAGTATTTGAAACAGCGAACTTTGTAATTTATCGCCATTCTGTCCTTATTTCTAGCAACATAGCAAGTATGACATTCTTTTTCAGCAGAGGCGAGCTGAAATGTGGACAAGTGGAATGTAGGTTACGAGTATCAGATTGTACGCTACTTTCTCGGTATTAACCAAAGAAATCTACAAACTCTTCAAACTGCAGGGGAAAAAAGAGACGAGATAACAAAAGCTCAAACCCTCCATCCCACATCACGGCAAAAAATATTGAGACAAATTAGAAAAATACTTTATTAGGAACGTTCGAAGTGCCATACCACGAAACACGCTGATTCTAAGCGCCTATAAGAAAGTTTTCATAGTCTGATTACTGGAAAGAAGAAAACAGCAACGATCCACTGTCAGTTATCATCAGTACAAACGACGCCGTTACTGGCTTCGAACCGACAGGCTCATCTTCCTTCACCTGGCCATTCACTTTTACATTACGTTTGTTGCTGTTTACATTAGATGTCGGCTGTTTTTTCCCCACAGCTAATGTAAGATACAATAAATGTAATAGAAACGTAAACAGACGTCTGAAGATGACTCTTTCGGTTCGAAACAAGTAACAGCGCCGTTTGTGTTAGTAATCATGACAATAAATGTTTGCTGTTTTCTTGTTTCTAAGAATCCGCTTGTATTTTGTACACGGTATCAGAAATGTCAGTTCTCGACAACATGAAAGTTTTGTTCCAAATTCCAGTAATACTGAGGCAGAAGGTACTATTTGTGATGATACAACTACAGAACTACAGTATTAAGATTTTGACAAGTAGAACTGCAGCCAACAAAAACTGCTCCGCCATCTAGTAACTCACGTTTGAATGACTTTCTCCATGGTTTGGCACCTGGAGCAAGTCTAGAGACGTACAGCGGAGTACCGCGAACGCAACAGAACGGAAACATGTTCTGTGAAAACATGGCCGTTAGAACGTTTCCGATTTCCACCCTTCAAATGTTTAGCGATGTTTCTTTGGATGTTGTTCTGTGCACGCGTTTCTTCGCTTACACCGTATTCAGCTTAACTCATTGACGTTTCTGTCCCGTTGTTGATGTTGTGCTCTTAAGTCTGAAGACTAGTCGTACGCAGCTCTCCATGCTACTCTATCCCGTGCAAGCCTATTCATCTCCGAGTAACTACTGCAACCTACAGTCCTTTGAATCTGCTTGTTGTATTCGTCTCTTGATCTCCCTCTACGATTTTTACCCAATACGCTTACCTCCAGTACTAAATTGGTGATCTCATGATGTTTACCACCAAGCGACCCCTCCTTCTAGCCATGTTGTACCACAAATTTCTCTTTTCCTCAATTCTATTCAGCATTTCCTCATTAGTTCCGTGAGCTTCCCATCTAATCTTCAGGATTCTTTTGTAGCACCATATTTCAAAAGCTTCTATTATCTTTTTGTTCAAATCGTTCAAATGGCGCTCTAAGCATTATGGGACTTAGCATCTGGGGTCATCAGTCCCCTAGACTCAGAACTACTTAAACCTAACTAACCTAAGGACGTCACACACATCCACGCCCGAGCAGAATTCGAACCTGCGATCGTAGCGGCGGCGCGGTTCCGCACTGAAGCGCCTAGAACCGCTCGGCTATATCTTTTTGTCTTAACTGTTTATCGTCCGTGTTTCATGGTTTCATTCCTGTTGTGACTGACAATTCGCAATTTTTCACAACACAACTTTTATTGATCTAAGTTCACAAGGTTGATGACTGAACATACAAACGAAAGGTAACGATAACGAAATAAGTCTCCTAATTGAGGCAAACAAAAGTTCACTTCTTATCTTCCACAAAGGTTCGTGGTAACACACTCACACACTAGTAACATTCCTATTCCGAGACGAAGACGTAAACTGCGACGGTTGCAGTACACGAGGTCGGCATCTGGCGTGAACTGAACTTCGGGCCTGGTTCTAGCCCCTAAATAGCTCTCTCCAGCCAATCAGATTTCGGCGTAGTGATAATGCCTGCAGGACGTAGCTCGAGCTCCCCATGCAGGAAGTAGTGCACGGAATGTCTGTTTCCATTATCTTGTGTGTAAATAGCCGGTGTTTACCATGGTGCTTTTGGGTACAAAATGTTTCAAATGGCTCTGAGCACTATGGGACTTAACTTCTGAGGTCATAAGTCCCCTATGACTTAGAACTACTTAAACCTAACTAACCTAAGGACATCACACACACCCATGCCCGAGGCAGAATTCGAACCTGCGACCGTAGCGGTCGCACTGTTCCAGACTGTAGCGCCTAGAATCGCTCGGCCACACCGGCCGGCCCTTTTGGTTACGCCTTTGGGCATAGGCAACCTCTGTGGTGTTATATGGGTTGTCGGGCCTCAGGGGCTATCTTTGCTTCGGTATAACAATTCCATACAAATACTTTCAGAAAACACTTCCTGCCACTGAAGTCTGTATTCAATGTTAACAAATTTCTCTTCTTCGGCAACGCTTTTCTTGCTATTGCCAATATACATTTTATATTCTCTCTATTTCGACCATCGTCAATTATTTTGCTGCCCAAATAGCAAAACTCATCTGCTGTAAGTGTCTCATCCCCAATCTAATTCCCTCACCATCATCTGGCTTAATTCGACTACATTCCGTTATCCTCGGTTTGCTTTTGTTGATGGTCATCTTATATCCTCCTTTGAAGACATTACCCATTCCGTTCAGCAGCTTTTCTAAGTCCTTTACTATGACAGAATTACAAT
Source organism: Schistocerca americana (assembly GCF_021461395.2). Classification (NCBI taxonomy): domain Eukaryota; kingdom Metazoa; phylum Arthropoda; class Insecta; order Orthoptera; family Acrididae; genus Schistocerca; species Schistocerca americana. The sequence continues at coordinate 589,486,100 of NC_060125.1, read as the reverse complement.
GTCCTCAGCATACCTCCAAGTTTTTATTTATTCTTCCTGGACTTCGATTCTTACTCCAATTTTCCTTTTGTTTCCTTTGCTACTTGCTCAATATACAGACTGAATAACATCGTGGATAAGCTACAACCTCGTCTCACTCTCTTCTCAACTACTGCTTCTCTTTCGTATCCATTCATAACTGCCATCTTGTTTCGGAAAATCGTAAATAGCCTTTCGCTCCCTGTCTTTTACCCCTGTCATCTTTAGAATTTGAAAGAGAGTATACCAGTCAATATCGTCAAAAGCCTTCTCTAAGTTTGCTAATGCTGTAAACGTAGGTTTGCCTTCCCTTAATCTATCTTGTAAGATAAGTCGTAGGGTCAGTAATGCCTCACGTGTTCCAACATTTCTACGGAATCCAAGCTGATTTTCCCCGACGTCGGCTTCTACCAGTTTTTCCATTCCTCTTCCATTTCCGTAATATTGCCCCCAAATACACTCTATATATTCCTTCCATCTTTCTGATATCCCGTCTTTGCTTAGGACTGGATTTCCATCTGAGCTGTTGATATTTATATGGGTGGTTCTCTTTTCTCCAAAGGTTCCTTTAACTTTCCTGTTGGCGGCATCTATCTTTCCCCAGTGGTATGTGCTTCTAAATCCTTATAACTGCCTCTAGCCTTTCCTGCTTAGCCATTTTGCACTTCCTGTAACTCTCACTTTTTAAAGGATATTCCCTTTCTCCTGCTTCATTTACTGTACTTTTATATTTTCATTTTTAATCAGTTACTTTCAATATCTCTGGTGGTGCCCAAAGATTTCTACCAATCCTCATCATTTTACGTAATTGATTCTCAGCTGCCTTCACTCTTTCATCTCTCAAAGCTACCCATTCTTCTTCTACTGTATTCATTTCCCCTGTCCTTGTCAATCGTTCCCTAATGCTCACTCTGAAATTCTCCACAACCTCTGGTTCTTTCAGTTTATCTAGGTACCATCACCTAAATTTCCAACCTCTCTGCATTTTCTTTTACTTTCAGTCTACAATTCATTACCAATAAATTGTGGTCAGAGTCCACATCTGCCCCTGGAAATGTCTTAAAATTTAATATCTGACTCCGAAATCTCTGTCTTACCATTATATAATCAATCTGAAACCTTCTGGTGTCTCCTGGTCTCCTCAACGTATGTAACATTACTTCATGATTTCTAAACTAAGTGTTAGCTATGTTTAAATTATGCTCTGTGCAAAATTCTACCAGGCTACTTCCTCCTTCAGTTCTTTCTCCCAGTCCATATTCACATACTACTTCTCTTACTTTTACTACTATCGAATTCCTCTCCCCTATCACTCTTCATCATCTGTGGAGCTAATTGGCATATAAACTTGCACCACTGTGGTGGGTGTGCGCTTCGTGTCTATCTTGGCTACAATAATACGTTCACTATCCTGTTCATAGTAGGTTATCCGCATTGCTATTTTTTATCCGTTGTTAAACCTACTTCTACATTATCCCTGTCTGATTTTGTATTTGTGACCCTGCATACACCTGACCAGAAGTCCTGTTCCTCCTGTTGCCGAACTTCACTAACTCCCACTATGTCTGACTTTAAGCTATCCATTTCCCTTTTTAAATTTTCTTGACTGTCTGACCGAATAAGGGATCTGACTTTTCATTCTCCAATCTGTAGACAGCCAGTTTTGTTTCTCCCGATAAAGATATCCCTCTGAGAAGTCCCTGCCCGGAGATCCGAACAGGGGACTGTTTTACCTCCAAAATATTTTACCCAAGAGGATGCTGTAATCATTTAACCGTACCGTAGGACTGCATTCCGTCGGGAAAAATAATGTGTCTCGTTTCCCCTTGCCTTCAGCCGTTCGCAGTACCAGCACAGCAAGGCCATTTTGGTTGATATTAAAAAGCCATATCGGTCAATCATCCAGGTTTTTGTCCCTTCATTTACTGAAGAGGCTGCTAACTTTCTTCAGGAATCACATGTTTGTCTAGCCTCTCGCCAGATACCCCTGTGCTGTGGTTGCACCTACAGTATGGCTATCTGTATCACTGAGGCACGCAAGCCTCTGCGACAACGCAAGGTCTATGGTTCATGCGGGGATCTTGTAGTAACCAAACTGTGTGGATGTTGGTTGTTATGTTTTATCCACTGTTACAAATAGTCACAGGCAGTTTGCATGGGATCAAGGTCGGACGAATTAGAGGCCAGTCATAGTGCTATAGGATGCCTGGGTATTCGTCAGACCATAAACATATCCCTGCAGCCTTCTGAAGACGGTGGATGTCCACTTGGAAGACGAGAATGTCCACGGCATACTCACTATGAAGATATATAAGAAAGAGCAACACCTCTTGTTAATCGAGAGTGTTAAAATAAATCATCCGATACATGGATGGACAAAAATATGGAAACACCACAAACGTAGCACGTTTCTATGGCTAATACGGTGGGGGAAAATGTTGGCGTCTCGGAATGTATAAATGCATATCCTTGGTGGTTTTCAAGCGACTGCAAAGGCTGAGTAATATTGAAATCTGGTGACTGGTGGCCAGGGGAGATGTAAATATTATCCTTGTGCTCACAAAACCAGTCATGAAAGATGCGAGATCTGTGAACAGGGTCTACGTCGTCTTAGAACGCACCATCATCATTGGGGAACAGACATTTTAAATGAAGTGGAACTAATCAGCGAAAATGGTCACATAATCCGTGGCAGTAATACCACGTTGCAGAGTAACTATGGGGGCTATGGAATACTACGATATGGCTACTCAAATGGTCGCCTAAGCCCTACCAAACTTGGTCGGAAGATGGAAAAAATGTGAGCCAAAACTCATCCTACGAAATGAGATATGCCATTGCTCCATTCCCCAAGTTTTACGTCTGTGGCACCACGTTTTCCTCTTGCTGGTATCTGCATGACTGGGGAGTGGTTTTGGAATCCTGGAATGCCCTACAAAATCCTTGATTATGGAGCTCGTTTCGTGTTGTATTATACTGACAGTGTTCGCAATGACTTTGCCAGCTATCGACGGCTTACTTTCATTCGTAATCCTCTTAAATGACCGTCGGTCATTATCACTCAACACATACATTCGTCCGCGTTGTTACTTATCAGATGATGCTTTTCCGCTTTCTCTGTATGCGTTATAAATTTTCGATACAGTGTCACTTGAAACAACAAACACTTCGCCTACTTCGGTTACGGGAAGGATCCAGCATACCAGCACCAAGAATTTGGGCACGTCTGAATTTGCCTAGCTCCGACATGACGCATTGACATCTGTGCAGAATACTGATTAGATCACGAATGATAGTTGAAACTTATTGAGGACATTGCACAGGAGGCGTTCGTGTTCAAAGACGACAGCGCAACTTGCAAGTTTGGTTAGCATCTGAATTTATTTTTAAGCATGCGTTTCTCGTCGTCTTTCGATGTTTTTGTCCAACCCCGTGTATATGTTTTTGGTAACCTGAACGAGTGGTCTCAAGTCATGGTACGAAAAAGTACTTGAAAAGATATCACAGAATTACGTCAGACCTGAACTACATCCTTTACCGACAGCCATTTAAACCAATCCTTCAAGGGAGGCACAATAGTGACTCGTTGGACAACACCTACACACCTCCAATTACAGTCCAGTTTGTGCGTCATCTGGCCAACTGAGGACGTGCATCTTCATCTTCCATTGTGGGCAATGGCCTTTTGCGAGGCAATCGACTTTGAAAGTCCAATGGACTCTGTTCACTTTGGTCACTCAGAAACTGGTTGAGGCTGACCTGCACTCACTGACAGTATCAGTTCCTGTCTCGCTTGAAAACAATTTTCATTGTCATGCGGCGACACTCGTCTCCAGTCACTGTCGGTTAGGAACTTGAAACGGCCACCGTCCTCAGACCGTACTGCACGACTGCTAGTTGTTCACCATCCCCTCCAGAGACGTTGGACGGTTCGCATTGAGTGTTTAGTTCCACTTACTGCCGCCCGGAGGCCCCGGGTTCGATGTCAGGTACTCCCGAGTTTTTTCATTGATGGCAGGAATGGAACAGCTTGCATTCAGCCTCGTATTGCCAGTCGAGTAGCTACTTGACGGTGTAATAGCGGCTCCAATTCACGAAAACTGACAATAGGTGGGAGAGGGGTATGCTAGCCCCACACCCAACTATACCACACCCAATGACGCAGTAGGTGGAGTATGACATGGCGGTCGGTCGTTACCAATGAGCCCACCGTGGTCTGTGGAAGGAACTGATATAATAATATATTTTTTATCTAGTGAGCTTACCTCAGTATCATCAGATTATCTCTCGCCAATGTCGAGAATAGTTATGACAATCAACATCTTTGCATTGTCATTGTGAAACATGTTGTGATTAATACATATTATGATTTATGACGATATGTGACGAGTGTTTTCAAACAGTTAACTTGTAAGAATACTTGCTTCCCATATGAAGATATGTGTAAAATACCTTTCAGGTCTGCAAATGTGGTATTGTACAGAGATAGCATTGCTACACTAAATTTGGCAACGTGAATTAATACTTCAGATGTTAGCGAAGGCTGGCTGCAATCCGCAACGACAAATGGGAGACATTAAAATTGAAACAAATGAGCCCTCGGTCACAATTTTTTAGTCTTATTGACCAGGCTTCAACACCTCTAAGAGTGCCTTCATCAGAATTTAGTCATTTTAAGTGGTCTATAACATAACTACAAATTTGTTCGAAGAAAATATTTTTTTATATAAAAAAGTGTAAGTACTGACTAACGATACAAGACAGAGACAGTACTTACATGTCACGTATAAAATAAATAACAAGGAAGAAGGGCTTTAGCCGCAAAATATTTAAAAGAAATGTGTGAAGGCGAGCTTCTAAGGACTGCTCATACCTGTACAGCCTCAGGTTGCAACCTGAGAATGCCGGAGTATAACATTCCTGAAATATATTGGCCTCCTGAAAGTCAAGACATGAAGCGAATGGAACACCTTTGTGATCTCTCTCTCTCTCTCTCTCTCTCTCTCTGTGGTGTGGCGACTCCGTCGCCTCGTCATCTTAGGTGACGTCATTTAGGCAGCTTGATTGTCGTCGGTGGTGATGAGGACAACACAACACCCAATCCCCAAATGGAGAAAATCTCCGACCTGACCTGGAATCGCTTCCGAGCCCCTTCGATTGGCATCTAGCCACGCTGATCCCGCAGCCACCGAGGTGGACACTTTAAGGATGAAGGTCGATCTCGCTCCAGACCCTACCGCCTGATATAAATAATTCGTCTGGTTTCGGCTCGTGCAGAATAATGGCCTGCCATTCCTCCACTGACATTCAGGCACCTCATTGAAAGTGCAACAGAGTTCAAGCCGTCATGAAGACGGATGTTGAACACATCTTTTGAGCCACAGGAAAGAACACTCGACTGTAAAATGGTGGATTCTTGGCTTTACTTCTGGAGGAGGCCGAGTGGTTCCTATAAAACATACAAAACATTAGATCAATTGATTTGTTATATAGGAAATACGTAACCTTGTAACAATACATGGCCATTGGAATGTCAGGTATATGTGTTACTGTTACTGAACATTAACGTATCACTTAATACAGCACAAGATAATAGTCCCTTCCCTCAAAGAACAATAGTCTGTAAACTTAGCTTCATAGTCTCGCACTGCTGACTGGAAGGAGACGATGCTGCCAGCTTGGCGATGATTGCAGACTGGGCTGAGCGGCATTCCACACTGACATCAATAACTCTTCAGCGAACGTCTGCGCCAGCTTCCCCCATTCGTCGTTGATTCTGGCAGATTACTTAAGGTTTGGTCGAGAGGTACTAACCCCACCTTGGACATCGTTCTTCGAACTACACCACAACAACTCACATGAATGTCCACTAATATGCTTTCTGATCCTTTTGATCAGATAGCGTACAGAGCGTAGACGACGTAACGCGTACCTAGTTTTTGTGATGGCATCGAGCAGTTAAGTATTTACATAACGGAGTGTGCGCTGATATGAAACTTCCTGGCAGATTAAAACTGAGTGCCGAACCGAGACTCGAACTCGGGACCTTTGCCTTAGTTTGGAAGGTAGGAGACGAGGTACTGGCGGAATTAAAGCTGTGAAGACGGGGCGTGAGTCGTGCTTGGGTAGCTCAGTTGGTAGAGCACTTGCCCGCGAAAGGCAAAGGTCCCGAATTCGAGTCTCGGTCCGGCACACAGTTTTAATCTGCCAGGAAGTTTCATTTACATATCTTGTTGATGTTGTACAGCAACCAGCCACAAACTGGTTTTAGGTTACTTTATTCAAAAGTATCATTACTGGTTTCGAATTTTTTACAATTTCATCGTCAGATGGTTTCTTCATCTTTCACCAATATAGATTTACATTGGGTTCATGTGAGTTGCCTTAGGATAAACAATAATTCACAAATTAGAAACCTGTAACCAAAAAGGCAGCGTTACATATTTGTGCTGCAATGCAACTTACGTGAAATGCTGATCTACACTGGAGAGCAAAAGAAGTTGGTACACCTGCCTAATATCGTGTAGGGCCCTCACGGGCACGCAGCAGTGCCACAACACGGACTCGATTAATGTCTGAAGTAGTGCTGGAGGTAACTGACGCCATGAATCCTGCAGGTATAAGAGTACGAAGGGATGGAGATTTCTTCTAAACAGCACGTTGGAAGATATCCCATATATGCGGAATACTGTTCATGTCTGGGGAGTTTGGTGGGTAGCGGAAGTGTTTGAAGAGTGTTCCTGGAGCCACTCTGTAGCAATTCTGGACATGTGGGGAGTCGCATTGTCCTGCTGGAATCGTCCAAGTCCGCCGGAATGCACAATGGACATGAATGGATGCAGGTGATCAGACGGGATGCTCACGGACATGTCACCTGTCAGTCGTATCTAGACGTATCAGGCGTCCCATATCACTCCAACTCCATACGCCCCACACCATTGCAGAGCCTTCACCAGCTTGAACAGTCCCCTGTTGAAATGCAGGGTCCTTGGATTCATGAGGTTGTCTCCATACCAATACACGCCCATCCACTCGATACAATTTGGAACGAGACTCGTCCGACCAGGCAACATGTTTCCAGTCATCAACAGTCCGATGGTGTTAATCGGTCCAGGCGAGGCAAGAAGCTTTGCGTCGTGCAGTCATCAAGGGTACACGAGTGGACCTTCAGCTCCGAAGGCCCGTATCGATGATGTCACATTGAATGGTTCGCACAATGACACTTGTTTATGGCCCATCATTGAAATTTGGAGCAAACTGTGGAAGGGTTGCACTTCTGTCACGTTGAACGATTCTCTTCAGAAGTCGTTGGTCTCGTTCTTGCTGGATCTTTCCCCGACCGCAGCGATGTCGGAGATTTGATGTTTTACCGGATTCCTAATATTCACGGTTCACTCTTGAAATTACCGTACGGGAAAATCCCCACTTCATCGCTACCTCGGAGATACTGTGTCCCTTCGCTCGTGTGCCGACTATAACACCACGTTCAAACCGACTAAACCTTGATAACCTGCCACTGTAGCAGGAGAACGGATCTAACAACTGTGCCAGACACTTACTGTCTTACGTAGGCGTTGTCGAGCGCTGCGCCGTATTCTGCCTGTTCACAAATCTCTGTATTTGAATACGAATGCTTTGTATTAAATCTAGGGCATTATATGCAGCCAGAAAACAAAATGTCATATTTCAGAGCAATGGTACACCGAGTGCAAAATGTACCTATGAAACACACAGATCATAACATGAAGTCAGTTTAATTAAAATACTTGCTCCCAATAATGGCTATGACCCTATAATAATAGACAAACTCCACAACAGAATAAAAATAAAAACCATAGTTCCACAGCACAGCAGCTCACGCAGTATTTAATTTTTTTGAATTAGCCTCCTGCAAAAGCAAAATTTAAATATGTATCGTTTCTGTTTGTATTTGATGCCCTAGGTTTAATGTAAAACACTATTTCCGTCTAACATAACAGTAATTTAAGTTTTCTTCCCCCCGAAAATGCCAAATCTTTGTATCACTGCGTTGTAGCATCTTTGACACTCATGTACTTTACTAACCGCATATTTGTTTTTGTATGCTGTAAATCAAAATGTGTGGTGCACATTGAAAATTCGTTTTGTGACCAAATGAGAGTCGTTTGAAATACAGTGCAACTTTTATACATGGACGTTTCACGTAAACTGCATTTCAACATAAAGATGTAGCGTAGTCTTATTTGTTACACGTTTTTAATTTGTAAATTATTGTTTATCCTAGGCCGTCTTACAGGAAACCAATGTATAAACTGTATTCATTAAAGCATGAAAGAACCGTCTGATTATAAATTATAAAATATTCGAAACCGGTAACTGTACTTTTTGAATAAATTAATCTAAAACCCATATGTGGGTAGTTGCTGTACACTATCCACAATTCATTATATGTAACCGCCATGATCTCAGATCATGTCGATATACACAGAAGCGCCAAAGAAACTGGTGTAGGCATTCGTTTTCAAACATGGAGATATGCAAACAGGCAGAAAATGATGCTGCGGTCAGCAACGCCTATATAAGACGACAAGTGTCTGGCCAGTTGTTAGATTGATTACTGCTGCTACAATGGCGGCTTATCAAGATTTAAGTGAGTTTGAACGTGGTGCTACAGTCGGCGCACGAGCGAGGGACACAGCATCTCCGAGCTAGCCATGTAGTGAGAATTTCCTGTACGAATGATTCACGATTTGACGAGTTACAATGAGTATCAGGAATCTGGTAAAACATCAAATATATGACATCGCTGCGACCGGAAAAAAATCCTGCAAGAAAGGGACGAACGAAGACCGAAGAGAATCGTTCTACGTGACAGAAGTGCAACCCTTCCGCAAATTGCTGCAGATTTCAATGCTGAGCCATCAACAAGTGTGGGCGTGGGAACCATACAACAAAACATCGTTGATATGAGCTTTCGGAGCCGCAGGCCTACTCGTTTACCCTTGATGACTGCTTAAGACAAAGCTTTACGCCTTGCCTGGGCCCATCAACACCGACATTGGACTGTTGATGAGTGGAAACATGTTGCCTGGTCGGACGAGTCTCGTTTCAAATTTTATCGAGCAGATGGACGTGTATGGGTTTGGAGACAACCTCATGAATCCATGGACCCTGCATATCAGTAGGGTGTCCGCCTCTGTAGTGCAGCGGTAGGGTTACCGCCTGCCACGAAAGAGGCCCGGGTTCGATTCCCGGCAAGGGACTGTGTGTTGTGTCTCCTTCATCACCATTTTCATCATGATTGACACGCAAGTCGCCAAAGTGGCGTCAACTAAAAAGACTTGCAATAAGGCGACCAAACCCCTAAGGTCAATAAATGCCATACGATCATTTCATTTTTTTCCGCAGGGTACTGTTCAAGCTGGCGAAAGCTCTGTAAAGGTGCGGAGCATGTGCAGTTGGAGTGGTAATGGAACCCCTGATATGTCTAGATACGAGTCTGACAGGTGATACGTACATAAGCATCACCAGCATCCATTAATGTCCATTGTGCATACGATGGACTTGGGCAATTCCAGCAGCACATTGTGACACCCCACATGTCGAGAATTGCAGCACATGCTGACACCCCACACGTCGAGAATTGCATCACATTGTGACACCCCACACGTTGAGAATTGCAGCACATTGTGACGCCCCAAAACGTCGAGAAGTGCAGAATATGTTGACAAACCACACGTCGAGAATTGCAGCACATGGTGACACCCCACATGTCGAGAATTGCAGTACATTGTGACACCCCACACATCGACAATTGCAGCACATTGTGATACCACACACACCGAGAATTGCAGCTCATTGTGACACCACAACCGTCGGGAATTGCAGCACGCTGTGACACCTCACACGTTGTGAATTGCAGCACATTGTGACACCCCACATATCGAGAATTGCAACACATTGTGACACCCCACTCGTCGTGAATTGCAGCACATTGTGACACCCCGCACGCCGAGAATTGCAGCACATTGTGACACCCCACACGTCGAGAATTGCAGCACATTGTTACAGCCCATGCGTCGAGAATTGCAGCGCATGGTGACACCCCACATGTCGAGAATTGCAGCACATTGTGACACCCCACACTTCGAGAATTGCAGCACATTGTGACACCCCAGACATCGAGAATTGCATCACATTGTGACAATCCACACGTCGAGATTTGCAGCACATTGTGACACCCCACACGTCGAGAATTGCAGCACATTGTGACATCCAACACGTCGAGAATTGCAGCACATTGTGACACACCACACGTTGAGAATTGCAGCACATTGTGACGCCCCAAACGTCGAGAAGTGCAGCATATGGTGACAAAACACACGTCGAGAATTGCAGCACATGGTGACACCCAACACGTCGAGAAGTGCAGCACATTGCGACTTCCCGCACGTCGAGAATTGCAGCACATTGTGACACCCCACACGTTAAGAATTGCAGCACATTGTGACATCCCACACGTCTAGAATTGCAGCACATTGTGACTCCCCACACATCGAGAATTGCAGAATATTGTGACACCCCACACGTCGAGATATGCAGCACATGGTGACACTCCACACGTCGAGAAGTGCAGCACATTGTGACATCCCACATGTCGAGAATTGCAGGACATTGTGACACCCACATGCCAAGAATTGCAGCACATTGTGACACCCCACATGTCGAGAATTGTAGCACATGGTGACACCCCACACATAGAGAATTGGTGAACATTGTGACACCCCACACATCGAGAATTGCAGCACATGGTGACACTCCAGAAGTCGAGACTTGCAGCAAAAGGTGATACCCAACTCGTCGAGAATTGCAGCACATTGTGACACCCCACACGTCATGAATTGCAGCACATTGTGACATCCAACACATCAAGAATTGCAGCACATTGTGACACCACACACATCGAGAATTGGAGAATATTGTGACACCCCACATGTCGAGAATTGCAGCACATGGTGACACTCCACACGTCGGTAATTGCAGCACTTTGTGACACCCCACACGTCGAGAATTGGAGCACATTGTGACATCCCACATGTCAAGAATTGCAGCACATTGTGACTCCCCACACGTCGAGAATTGGAGAATATTGTGACATCCCACACCTCGAGATATGCAGCACATGGTGACACTATACACGTCGAGAATTGCAGCACATGGTGACATCCCACACGTCGAGAATTGGAGCACATTGTGACACCCCACACGTCGAGAATTGCAGCACATTGTGACTACCCACTTGTCGTGAATTGCAGCACATTGTGACACCTCACACGTTGAGAATTGCAGCACATTGCGACACCCGACACCTAGAGATTTGCAGCACATTGTGACACCCCACATGTCGAGAATTGCAGCACATGGTGACACCCACGCGTCGAGAATTGGAGAACATTATGACACCCCACACGTCGAGAATTGCAGCACATGGTGACATCCCACTCGTCGAGAATTGCAGCACATTGTGACACCCCACACATCGAGAATTGTAGCACATGGTGACACCCCACACGTCGAGAATTGCAGCACATTGTTACACCCCGCATGCCGAGTATTGCAGCACATTGTGACACCCCACACGTCGAGAATTGCATCACATTGTGACATCCCACACGTCGAGATTTGCAGCACATTGTGACACCCCACACGTCGAGAATTGCAGCACATTGTGACATCCCACACGTCGAGAATTGCAGCACATTGTGACACCCCACACGTTGAGAATTGCAGCACATTGTGACGCCCCAAACGTCGAGAAGTGCAGCATATGGTGACAAACCACACGTCGAGAATTGCAGCACATGGTGACACGCCACACGTCGTCAATTGCAGCACATTGTGACACCACACACGCCGAGAATTGCAGCCCATTGTGACACCACACACGTCGGGAATTGCAGCACGTTGTGACATCCCACACGTTGTGAATTGCAGCACATTGTGACAGTCCACACATCGAGAATTGCAGCACGTGGTGACACCCCACACGTCGAGAATTGCAGCACATTGTTACACCCCGCATGCCGAGTATTGCAGCACATTGTGACACCCCACACGTCGAGAATTGCATCACATTGTGACATTCCACACGTCGAGATTTGCAGCACATTGTGACACCCCACACGTCGAGAATTGCAGCACATTGTGACATCCCACACGTGGAGAATTGCAGCACATTGTGACACCCCGCATGCCGAGTATTGCAGCACATTGTGACACCCCAAGTATCTTGCACCTTTTGTTACAATCGGCTATGGTTACTGGAGCCCTGTAAACGAGTAAGTTCCCGATTCGTGATGTCTCAAGGGTATTCAATCGGTGAGGGCGGTTACAATCGGCTATGGTTATTGGAACTCTGGAAACGACTAAGTTCCCGATTCGTCATGACTGAACTGGTTGCTTTGCTCTGCAATAACGCCAAATGTGACTGTGAGTTGTGACTGACCGCCCCCCCCCCCCCCCCATGCATTCACACGCTGTGAAGCCTGTGTGTCGTGGGAGGATGCACTCTGGAACAGGCAGCTCACCAGGTCTGCACCAAACACGCACGTTCATCACTCGCATATGCACAGAACCTACTTTCGTCACTGAAAGCATCAGAATGCCATTCCACTCTCCAAACTCTTTCATGACACCGGAGTAGCCGTGCTTGGCAGTGTCGTGTTGTCGGTGTAACCTGTCCAGAGGTACATGTGACCCTAACCCTGCTGCAAGCAGACGGTTTCCAGTGTCCTTGTTCACACAGCACACACGTCGAGAATTGCAGCACATTGTGACAACCCACATGTCGAGAATTGCAACACATTGTGACACCCCACTCGTCGTGAATTGCAGCACATTGTGACAGCCCGCACACCGAGAATTGCAGCACATTGTGACACCCCACACGTCGAGAATTGCAGCACATTGTGACACTCCACGCGTCGAGAATTGCAGCACACGGTTACATCCCACATGTCGAGAATTGCAGCACATTGTGACACCCCACACATCGAGAATTGCAGCTCATTGTGACACCCCACACATCGAGAATTGCAGCACATTGTGACGTCCCACACGTCGAGATTTGCAGCACGTTGTGACACCCCACACGTCGAGAATCGGAGAACATTGTGCCACCCTACACGTCAAGAATTGCAGTACATTGTGACACCCCACTCGTCGTGAATTACATGACATTGTGAAACCCCATATCTCGAGAATTGCAACAGAATGGCTCCAGGAACATTCTTCGAAATTTAAACACTTCCGCTGACCACCAAACTCCTCAGGAATGAACATTATTGAACATATCTGCAACGGACTTTTCAGACGAGATCTCCACCCGGTCGTGCTATTACGAATTTATGGACAGCCCAGCAGGATTCATGGTGTCACTTCCCTCCAGCACTACTTCAGACATTGATCGAGTCCATGCCACGTCGTGTTGCGGCATTTCTGCATGGTCCTACACGATATTAGGAAGATATACCAGTTTCTTTGGCTCTTCAGTGTATGACAAAATGGGATTTGCGTATCTAACTTGTGGAACATGCCAATTGGGCGTCTGTTGGATGCAGCCTTCATGGTGTTGTGGTTTTGATAGCCAGTAATGTACTTTTTGAAACCATTTTGTCCTGTGCACTTGTCACTTGACTAGCTTGGATACTCGAGGGAGACTACGGGGTTTACAGAAAGAGCATTGCGGCAGTTTATTATCGTGACCGTCTGGGTGGTTTTCATCGGCGCTGATGTCGACCCCCTGATGACACGCAGTGTCAGGCGGGCAGAGCTTCCCCTGGAAGCGCCGCCGCCTCTGCCGCCGCCCCCGCCTAGCGCCGGGCTGCCCGTATATCACCGCGCCGGCGGCAGAGGAAGGGCGGCTCCCTCAGCGGAGAGATTTAGGGCGCCCGCCGGCTGCGGAAATTTGCAGTCTCGGATACAGGCCGTAATGGCCAGGAAGCGACAGCTGGAATCCGTAACGAAGACGCATTTTCAATATTGGGCGGCCGGCGGCGGAAGGAAGAGGGCGTGGCGCTTCGCGGTCGTCGCGGACAAAGGGCCCGTCTGCTGCACGACGGCCGGGTCCGGTGAGAACTTCGGCCACCACTCCGACCGAGGTGGCGAAGCGCGCACTGCCTCGCTGATTCAGCTGGGCCTAGGCGGGTTCGCGTGTCTGGGGCGGCGGAAACAGTTTAGTACAGCCCTGATTCTAAACTGGCTCAGAATGTTTTATACCGTCTGCATAATTGGAATCGTGTGTGGCTTTAACTGAAAGGGAGAAGGAAACGAACGAATAAGCGTTATAAAGATACGAAAAAGTTACTGATGTGAAGCAGAACTATGGACAAATCAAACTGCACTGCCAGAAAAAAATGCTACTCTCTCCAGGACAAGTTTTGTGCACGTCTGATGTGACAGGAAGTTCATCGTTGTAGGACTATATGATAATAAATTCAGACCGAATCGAACAGAGGTGCGCAAAAAATGGTTCAAATGGCTCTGAGCACTATGTGACAACTTCTGAGGTTCTCAGTCCCCTAGAACTTAGAACTACTTGAACCCAGCTAACCTAAGGACATCACACACATCCATGCCCAAGGCAGGATTCTAACCTGCGACCGTAGCGGTCGCGCGGTTCCAGACTGTAGTGCCTAGAGCCGCTCGGCCATTCTGGCTGGCAGAGGTGCGCAAGCAGTCAATACTCCGTGTACCAACCTTCCGGTGGCAACGCAAGCGTGTAGTGTCGCATGCATGTGATGATAAAGTGCTGAATGGTATGCTGCGATAGATCGTCCCAAGTATCTTGCACCTTTTGTTACAATCGCCTATGGTTATTGGAGCCCTGGAAACGACTAGGTTCCCGATTCTTCATGTCTCAAGCGTGTTCTATTGGTGAGGGACCTTGTGAAACTGCTAGCCGGCTACAATCGGGTATGGATATTGGAACTCTCGAAACGACCAAGTTCCCGATTCTTCCTGACTGAACTGGTTACTGTGCTCTGCAATAACGCCAAATGTGACTGTGAGTTGTGACTGACCACCCCCCATGCATTCACACGCCGTGAAGCCTGCGTGTCGTGGGAGGATGCACTCTGGAACAGGCAACTCACCAGGTCTGCACCAAACACGCACGTTCATCACTCGCATATGCACACAACCTACTTTCGTCACTGAAGGCATCAGAACGCCATTCCACTCCCCAAACTCTTTCATGACACCGGAGTAGCCGTGCTTGGCAGTGTCGTGTTGTCGGTGTAACCTGTCCAGAGGTACATGTGACCCTAGCCCTGCTGCAAGCACACGGTTTCCAATGTCCTTGTTCACAGAGCAGGAGCAACATGTACCCCGATTTCTTACCCCGATGATGTCCGGTCGTCCACCACTGTTCGCACAATCCTTGGATTCTGATGTGTTTCTGTACTACCCTGACGTCCAGAGCTTGGTCAGTAGGTGTGGGAATGCTCCACAGATCACTGTTGAAAGCAACGACACACCCCCCGACGAGTACAGAAATCCGACGAAACGTCCATCCAGCTTCCCAATCTTGAAATAGCCACTTGGAATGTGAGACACTGCAGCAGACTAGAAGACCTAAAACTTGATTGAACTGACTGGAAATCGATATATTTAGCTCACCAGAGACGATATGGCCCCCATCAGGAGAATACCGAGTCATTCACACCGGAACTGATGAAGGCCGACCTGTAGTTAGAGGAGTCGGAGTAATTTTAATAAAAATAGCTCCTGTGTTAAGGAAGAATGTGCAATACAACACTAGGATAATGTTAGTCAAACTTGAAACCAAAACAAAGGAGACTGTGATAATACAAGTTTATATGTCATCGTTCAAAGAAGAGGATGCGGTAGTTGGTGAAA
The DNA here is from genome assembly GCF_021461395.2 of Schistocerca americana. Classification (NCBI taxonomy): domain Eukaryota; kingdom Metazoa; phylum Arthropoda; class Insecta; order Orthoptera; family Acrididae; genus Schistocerca; species Schistocerca americana. The sequence goes on along the minus strand of NC_060125.1, from coordinate 589,470,185 downwards.
TATACGAAGACGGAAGTAATGTGATAGGACATATTAAGGGAAATGAAAACCTAATTGTCACGCGGCACTGGAATGCAAGTGTGGGTGAAGAATTGGAAGAGCGGATTGTGGGCAACTATGGACTTGGAAGAAGAAATGAAAGACGAGCCTGACTAATTGAGTTCTGGTCCAGGCACCAATTAGTTGCTGCAAATACGCTTTTCCACCACCGTAAGCGAAGAGGATACGCCTAGAAGGCCCCCAGGCGACTTAAGGAGACAGGTCGATTGCATTTTAGTGGAATCTCGGTTTAAAAACCAAGTAGAAGACTGCAGGAGCTATTCATCTGCAGTCATAGACAGAGACCACAACCTCATCCAGATGAAACGTTTATTCAGATTCAAACGTCTGAAGAAAAAGGCATTAAAACAGAAATGGGAAATAGATAAACTGAAAACTCCTAGGTATTATGCACAAGGAACATACAACCTTGCTAAAAATTTCCAACATGGGTGAATAAAAGAAAATTGAGAGCAAATTGAATTTGGTATATATAAAGCATAAGAAAAGGTAGTTGGGAAAACAAAACCTGGGATCAGGAGGAAATGGATTACAGCAAATGTTATTCAGCTTATTGAAAACAGAAGACTATTAAAAAAAAGAACCAATGAACAAGGAAAAGCTGAGCACTGAAGATTAAGGCATTTAATCAGTCTTGGAGATACGGGAGCAAAAGGAAACTTTCTTGAGGGAATGTGCACAAAAGTTGAAGAAATTATATGAAATGGAATAACTGATAAATCCTACAGAAAGGCAAAAAAATAATATACTGTACCAATTCTGGTACAGTAGAAGAGAAGAAGAGAAAAATGATGGTTGGTGAAGATTTGATGAAGAGCTGGAACCGTTACCAGAGGAACCGTATGACGAACACCTTTATCGGAGAATGTAATAGGACAAGAAGAGCAAGTTGACGAAGATGACTAAGAAGACGACATTCGGAAATAAGAATTTGAGAAAGCTTATAAAAACCTTTGGGAGAGCAAAGCAACAGGTACTAATTACATTGCTGAAGAATGCTGGTGACAACATGAAAATGAGGCTGCTGAAGCCGATGAGGTCCATCTATAACGCAGGAGAGATACCATCCAACTTGAATCTTACTGGCAGATTTAAACTGTGTGCCGGACCGAGACTCGAACTCGGGACCTTTTGTCTTTCGCGGCAAGTGCTCTACCATCTGAGCTACCCAAGCACGACTCGCGCCCAGTCCTCACAGCTTTACTTCTGCCAGTACCTCGTCTCCTACCTTCCAAACTTTACAGAAGCTCTCCTGCGAACCTTGCAGAACTAGCACTCCTGACGCCTCAGACCAGTCAGGACTGATGACCCCAAAGAAAAATGTCTCCTACGTAAATAAAGTCTTCTGTGTCTATTGTTTGATAACTTCATAAATATTACAAATTTCGGATATGGTCTCTTAGGAACCTCTTCATATCGCAACTTTTCGTTATACATACATAATTGGTATCACTTGATTGGTCCATCAACAGGTACCAAAACCGTATCAAAATCTCTACAGTAGTTCCTCAGAGTAGCTCGAACATACAAAAAGAAGCGAGCAGCAGGGGACTTCAGTTTACACATATAGAGAGTACAACTTACATTTTGTGTCAGCAAGTTGTTAAGTTCGTCTGTTATGCTTTTGACAGATGATGAATACAATGTATGTTCAAATGGTAAAAGATATTTTTTGTGTGATATAATTACAATTTAACAAGGTTCAGATTTTTTCCTGTACTTGTACTGTAGAACCTTGCTTCTTGACGAATTTCATGATTCTTTGTCAACGGGAAATAGTCTGTAGGTTTTTGTGAATGTGTTTCCGAGTATCAAAATATGTAAGATGCATGACCGAATTTTTTGGTTGTTTTGACTTAGGAGCTTGAATGTTTTAGAAAATGTAAATGTGAACTTTGTACGTCAACCTGTTCAGAGAAAAAGAAGTCTTACAAGTCGGACAGACAGATGTATAAAAAAATGACAAAAATATTTTCTTAGTATGTTTTAATTACAAATTAACTATTTTCAGATTTTTTCTTTACTTTTAATGTGAAAACTAGGTCAACAGGAAGCACCCCATAGCTTTCGACGAGTAAATTTTAGAGTATCAAAACATGTAACGTGAATGGCCGTATCTTTTGATTGAAGTGACTTAGAAGCTTAAAATGCTTACACCGCCAATGGAGCATAGATCTTAATATGCGACATAAATGGGAACTTGATACGTCCACCCATTCATGAGAAAAGATTTTCCTAACAGTCAGACAAACAGACAGGCAGATAGACAGACGGACAACAAAGAGATCCCAGAAGGATTTAGTTTTCACAGACTGAGACACGGAGCTCTAATTACGTGAGCAGGTGGTCCAGCAGCAATACGATGGTTCTATTAAGTCTAAACCGGTTCGCAGTAACTGGGAGTTGATTTTCTTGTCGTTTTGTAACAAAGAATTATACGAGAAGTTGTAACTTGGGAAATTTCACGAGAGGCATGAGAGTTAGTAGGAATAACAGAAGTAAAGAAAATAATAGTATCCTATGATGGTCAAAGCAAAGTTGAGTATTACTGAGGCTTTCTAGGAAGTATGAGACTGCGGATCTTCTTCAGCAACTGGGTTCTGATGTCTAAATCGTAAGAATAATATCCACATTCACCAACACTGATATCCTACTGCTTGTTAGTTTTTTTTGCCTTTCATGCTGTTATGTCCTGTAGTATCATATTTTGGTAAGTCTCTGCGTATTCTCAAACAATGTTCCTTGTCCACAAAATGAAGATGAGAACGTGTTGCGACTTCGGTCCCCAAGTTAGTGAAGGCTTTTGTTTAAGCGTTACGTAAATTCAGTACTGCCATCCCCGAAATCTCTCGTGGGGTTTGAGGCTGATGGAATGGATTTAAATGAAACAGAACTACAACATGGACCCAGTGAGTAGTGGACACAAAAACGACACGTACTCGAATAACACACCCTAAACCATTATAAAGAGTGGTGTGCAGTGCTGTACAGATGCAATTGCTGACATGCAGATGGACTAAGAAATTTCGAGCGATTGGCCTAAATCCTAGGCATTCAGACAAGGTTTCAGAGGTTTCATTGGGCCGTATGTTTTCCTTCTGCACAGGAGTTCTTCAGTGCAGCTTCGAGACTTTCGCTGTACTGTGTTACTTATTTCTGCATACTAACGCAGCTGTCTGATTATTTTTGCAAAGTTTCGCAAGTTACTTAGTGATTTGGTCAATACCCGAGAAATGTTTGTTAACAAGATACCAAGATTAGACTAGGAATTTAAAACATCTTTATCCGGAATGCAGACAGCCATATTGTCTTTGTTAACCGACATTTTGTCCTCAGCTGCCAGATGGTGAGGCTTCGTGGACATGCCTAGCGCTAGTATGGTCGCAGCCCGTGTCTCAACACACAGGAAAAGTGGACTGCGATAAGGATGATGCATGAGTTTGTAATTACTGTTTCCCTCTGATTTACTCGTCATATGCAAAAAGAACCGGTGATTCTTACAAACGACAGAAAGAAGATAAAAACCTCACATTCATTCAATGCTAAGAGTCCTTTAACTTATAACTAGCAAAATAAAATAATATTTATTCTCAATAACTAATAAATTCAAGGCTGCACAAATTCTATGATTTTATCTATCTCATGTTAGTTATATACCAATATCATTAACGTGTTTCATGATAACTACAAAAATCAATTTTTTCTGCTTCACGCTACTGAGAATTTTTAGTACAGTTAACGTGAAAGCCTAGTAATAATTAAAGTCTTATTAAATGAAAAAAAAATCAGTATTTGCACTGCAGTGACTACAAAAATGTGAAAACGTAACAACCACAGAATAACATAAAAAGTATTAAACTCGTAACTGTAAACATTAACTTACATATTCCAACACACCACCTTAAACTGATACTGACACAAAATGTAAAATCCAACTGAACAGTCACTTCTCAGCTTATTTAACAAGGTCACAGTTTCTTACACATCTTTCATGTCTAGCTCTACCTGGCGGTTTGTAAAACTATGAGCTAACATTTCTTCAGAAGCCAGATGCTCAGCATCTCCAGATAGGTTCTTCTGAAATGGTATTTTGTATCAGTATGCTTGGATCTAGAAATTGTCACTAGATTTCTGGCTAATTAATCGGCTCCTTTATTATCAAAATACTTTTAAGTGACGAAGTGACACCGCTTGGATCTACCTAATTTGTCTTAACCACAGTAAATCTTTAACAGTTGACGCCAATGCCATTCATTCACCTTCACAAGTAGAAATTCCAGTAGATTTTCGTGTTCTACTAGACCAAAAATCAAAGAATGTTGCATTTTATGCATGAACTAGTTACACAGTATTTGCCATTCATTTTAGTTCTATAATCTAGATCACTGAAGGCCGTTATTTCTCTACGGCCATCTCTAAAACATTTTGGAGATGGTCTTCTTCCTGGCAACAAATGGACCATTTAAAACAGTGATTATATCTGCTAAGGAGATTAACAACAGAACGAATGTCAAGTCTGGAGATAAGAGGTAGGTTTCAGCTTTCTTGACACCTCGTCAGTTTCCTACCGCCTCCTAGTAAGGTACACGTAAGGTACATTGATGTCAGTTGGTTCGACTGCGTGAAAGTCCAAACTTCACTCCAAGCTTGACTCATTAGTAATTTCTGTAGAACTTTTCTTGCATAGGATATTTGGCCAATCCAATCCAATACGAGGGTATGGTTCAATGGCCCTAAATGTTTTACCTAAAAAAAATCTGTTCAAAGATTTTTGATGTGATTCAAAACACTTCCGTTATTTGAGAATAATAGCGTATCATTAACATATGAAGCTATAAAGACTAGGCTGGTGCCATCTCCGTAAAAATAGATGTATGAATAAGTGTTTGATCTGGTCAGTTTCAGTTTCATTAAAAACTTATCATGTTTTTTATCCTAGTTACGACTGGCCTGTTTAAGTCCGCAAACAGTTTTCTTCAGCCTCCACACTTTTCCAAAGTTTTCTGGTGGAATGCCATAAGTTTTATTTTCATTTAGGTCTCCGTAGAGATAAGCGGTGGTGATATCAGCGTGGTTGGTTCCCAGGTCCTCTTTAGTTGTAGATACCTATTGAACGCATACTTTATCACTGGTGCGAAAGTTTCGCGACAATTAAGACCTTGAACTTGAGAGCTCCATTTTACCACTAGACGTGCATTAAATGTTTGTGGCGTATTGGCAGTACCATGCTTTATCTTTACTACCCAGTTAGTCTCGAGAGGCTTGGGTCACCTTGGTAGCTCTGCCGCTTCGAACCACTACGAACTACACACGAGAATTATTTCATCACTTCTTTGTTCCATTCTTCCTTATTTATCCTTCCCAAGGCCTCTCTGACATCAACGTCTTCATTTGGAAGTCCTTGTACGTACGTAGTAAGTAAAATCATCAGACCGTCCTTTGGGGTTTGGTTCTCTGCTCGACCTTCGAAGTGTAACCCCTTCTTGAACTATAGGGTCCCGTTTTTGATCCTCACTTTCATCTTATACTTCAATGTCAATACCGAAAAAAGTGCATTTTTCAGTCCTAAGACAATGGTCATCGTAGATTCCCCTCTCTTAGAACTCTCATCTCCCAGGAAATTTGCATTCCTGCTGACAGTTATCTGGTTACTCTCCTTGACTGTGAATCGATTATTTGCATGGCAGTAGCCTGAGAATGTCAACTTCTTTGACTTCTCATCCAACTAGTTGCGGTGCGGATTCGGAATGTGAACCATTGCTCTGCAACTTAAGTGTAGTTGGGGAGAACTCTTTGATAGATACGCAGGTTTAGACACAACTTCAGTCCATTACTCCTTTGATAGGTTGGCATCGAACATCATGGTATGGGCTATTTCAACTAAACTTCGGTTAGCTCTCTGAGCAACATTATTTTCTGTGGGCTGTATCATAATTTTAGCTGGCGGATGATATGATGAGACGACAGAAATCTTTCTAGTTCATCGCTGAGATATTCATTTCCAGCAGATTGTCAGGCTGCGAATTCTTGATTTTTGTGGCAGTCTGCTTTCACAATGACTTTGAAATTTTTAAGCGACTGTGAGACCAAAATGTTTCCCTCAAAAACTACGCAAACTTGTATCGGTGAAAAATCACCAATAATTGTGAGAAAGTTCAGATTTCCACCAACAGACATTGTGTCCATTGGCCCAGACAAATCGGAATGTACTAGCTCCAAGACTTTTAGAACATATTTGGCTAATTTTGAATGGAAGACGTGACCGTATTCCCATTATAAAGAACTCAGAGGGTCCTTGTTCACAGTATCCTCTTTTACCCCCTTTGAAAGCTTTGTCAGCTTCAGCATACTCTTACGATTCTGATGTGCTGGCCTACGATCCCATAGGAATGCAGTTTTTTGTACGTTAGTACTCTTTCATTTCACCTGTATTTAAGAAATGGATGCCATTATTAAATGATGCTTTGTGAATCAGTTCACCTTGTACATAGGAGATGAATCCAACTTTTTTGTTGTTGATAAAAGCCACTTTCTTCCCTATGCTTACAACTTTACTGAGAGTAAATTCATGGCTGAGTTTGGGACATGAATGACGTCAGACGCTTCTACTTCTACCATTTTATTACCAGTGAAGAAGGTTAGTTTAACAGTTGGAGAAATCTCTGCTACAAAGCCATCACCTCCCATGCTGGCCACTGAGTTGTTACATGGTTTGGCATTACCAAGCTTGCCTGCAACGCTGGTGATTTGAGTCGAGACCCTGTTATCGAAATGCCACATCTCCCCCTATCTTGAGACTGTTTAGACCCTTTTGCAACAAATGCTTTCTTGTATTCTGACTTTCATCATTACAGCTTGTTATTTGTTATTTTTTGACGAGGTTCTTCCTTTTTTCGCAATTGCTGGAACAAAATTTAGAAATTTAATTTTGTCTGTTGCAATTGCAGCATTTTTGTTATTTTTTTGACGAGGTTCCTCATTTTAACAATTTCTAGAACAACATTTAGAAATTTAATTTGGTCTGTTGCAATTGCAGCATTTTTAATGCTTCAGGTGTGACCCTGTTTATTTAGGCCTAATGCTGATTGTTCATTTCCATTTGCGACTTCAGGTGTGACATATGGTACTAGTTTTACTTTTATAGAATCTCCTGTGATATGTGTGCAACTGTCTTCAAGTGCCATATTCAGAGAATCATAATGGCTAGGTATTCCAGCCAGGAGAAAAGTTCTTATCCATTGTTCATACTCAATCGTGTATTGACTATCTAAAACGTACTCGAATTGCTATTTTCAAATTAATTAATGAACTAATTAAATTTCTATTCTTCCATATGTCACGGAGAAAGTTCGTTTTTTCTCTTATTAACTTTCTTTTGTCAGTTAAATTTTAGCAATAAACAAGTGATGTTATTTAATTCAGATATAAATAGCGTTGTATGAATTTCTGCCAGGTAATTCTCTTTGTTAATTTACATGATAACTTCTTTTTCTTAAGAAATATTCCTTAACATCTTGATTTTCATTATAAACCTGACATCGTATCTCAATTATACATAAAAATAAATTATTCCTTTTATAATTTCGCTTTCAGTAAGTACTAGGGCTTCTTTCGGTACTCTAAATAGGAAGGCAAATCCTTTTTTATGTGCTTTTTTCAGCTATTTAGCTATGGTATTCTAATTTACAGTCTACTTTAGATGTAAATAGCAAATAATTTCTTATACTTTTAAGCAGTATTATTTTTATTCAGTAGTGCACACACTCGCTGTCTTCGACTATTGCAATATTAACCACCTTAAACTAGTATTGACCTTTCCTGAAAAATTAAAAAAAAAATCCAGTAGTCACCGTCGTTTGTACACCATTTCTTAAACAGTGTAGCAAGGAAACTAAACCACTTCAAACGCTGGCGTCTCATTACAAGGAAATGTTCCAAATAATTGGTTAAAAAGAGTATATATTAGAAGCAGCTTAGTTTTTAAGTAGTACATAATGCTGTTCCTTGCTTTTTATAGTTCTAAAACATCTACTTAGAAATCTGGTATCAACAAGCACACATTTTCTGTGTGGGGTTATAGCAGCAGCCATTTCACCAGCCACATTCTCCAGGGTATTTTAGCACTTAAAATCACGTAATACGACAATACTCACAGGATAAACAGTTGTCTTTCTCACTGGACATCGTTCTGTCTACGGATTAAGTATAAGTTCCGAATAGTGATGCATGCAATTACCAAACCCACAACTTTAAAGATATCTCGATATTCACTCGAGATGTAATTAACTCGCCATCAAACAATGATAACTTTTTCTTCCCCCAACATGGTACTACGTTACCCGGCTTAACTATTAATTGGAACTCAACAAGATGAGCTCAATTTATTCCCAAGGATAATTACTCTCCTGTTACCAGTTAGATCACGATACTACGCCGTCAAAAACACCCAGTCGACTCCAAACCCGAGCCTCAGTTACCTTAGAGAACCGCTCCGATTATCAGTGCAAACTACAAAAAAATCAAAAGAACAGAGTTATTTGCGTGGATTTTACGGCTGTCCGGTAGTTCTGTAGCGACCAACTTCGATACCGTGGACGTTCTTTAATATAATGCGTACTTCCAACTATAGCTAACATACGCGTTGCGAGAGACTTCAGCAACATTGTTGTGTTAAAAAATGTTACACCCTTTATAGTTCAGTCTCAGCTGGGCGTTTTTTGCAGCATGACTAATTTAGATCTCGCTGGATCATTCTCAGATCTATGTAGTTGTATAAGCAACTGTCGTGTCTATGTCGGAACTACATACAGGAATATCGATTCTGATGTGTAGTTCCAATACAGACACGATGGTTTGTTTGTGGAAATAATTTTAATCATTGTTTCACTTTTACGGTCATATTATTTGGAATAGAGGAATTGTGTGTGACCTATCTCTTGAGGTTTAACGTGGTCGATACTGGAACACAGCAAAATGCCTTGCCTGGGGGCTTTTCAGTGCGCCAGAAACGAGTTCCGTTCGAACAGAAGCTTATGTAAACATACTGGCGCGTTTAATTTATAACAGTTTCTGAACCGTTAATTTTCGTTCGGCATTCAATTACGGTCGGATGAGGTTGTTGTACGTCGAAAAAACAACACGTTTTAGCAAATTTTATTCCTGGTTACCGTTGTAAGGCCTGTATTTCACGTTAATAGCACTGTACTTTCTGTGCGTTGGTGCTATACGAACCTTTCCAATTGGGGTTACATAAAAATCGTCTACTTGTTACAAAAGATTTAGTGTTGGATAGACCAGAATAATTACTCGTGCGTATATGTAAACTGTTCTTCAACATCTATTGGCCCCAACACATGAGCTTTAATTCTCTAGCTTCTCCGTCTGCTATTCACTGCCTTAGGGGTGATCGATAATGACAATTTTTTCATCAGCTGTTGCATATTCTGGATGTTTCCGTGGCGATGATACCAAATTTCAGGGTCAACGGAGACGAGTAAATGTATCAGTTTGAAAAAGGGAACATTTTCGTGGAAAGGAGTGAGTCTTCCGTTTCAAGCGGAAATGAGCAATCGATTTTAGTACCTAGCGAAATTAACTTACGCAATTAAATTTTTGTTCGTTTTCAAGACTTTTCCGAGCAAACTGACTGCTTTTTTTGGCAAAGTTATAGCGTACGATCCTTTTCTCTCCAGTTCGATGCAGTAACTCGTTAGTTACACTATCTACCCATCGAGTATTCAGCGATGCTCTGCAGCGCCACACTTCAAAAGCTTCCATTTCTTCTTGTACGTAGTAATTAAAGTGTTTCTATGGTGCGAAATCCAGACTATTACATTTAGAAAAGACTTCATATAATATGTGTTATACTTCTTGTTCTTTTAAATTTTTAGTAGACTTTGAAGCATCTCTCTTTTGCAGAACAGCTTTTCTTGGTGTCGTTAGTCCGCGTTGTAAATCCTTCTACTTCGACCATAGTCAGTATTTTACGGTCCAAACAATAAAACAGTTTCAATATGTTATTTTCTAATCTAATTCCTTCAGTATCGCCTGACCTAATTCTGTTGACCTCAATACCTTGTATTAACTTTATTGATATTTGTCATATCCCCTCTTTTCAAGATACTACCAACTTCCACCATGTTTCCTCCCAAGTCCTTTGCCATTTCTGACAGAATTACAATGTCAGTGGCAAACCGTAAAGTTTTTATTTCTTCTTCCTGTATTTTAAATCCCATTCCAAAATTCTCCTTGGTTTATTTTACAGCTTGCTCAGTGTGCAGATTGAATAACGTGGGAGATAGGGTACAATCCCAACTCCCTTCTCAGTCACTGCCTCCCTCTTTCGTCTATCAAATTCTCGTAGCTGTAGTTCGGTTTCTGTATGAATCGTAGATACCCTTTCACTCTTTGTATTTTAGCTTTCCAGTTAACATTGTCAAAAGCCTTCTCTAAATCTACGAACGCTGTAAATAGTGGTTTGTCTTCATTCAACCTATCTTCTTACTTATGTCGCCGACCAGTATTGCTTCGCGTGTCCCTACAAGTCTCGGGGACCCAAACTGATCCTCCCTAAGGATTACTTCTGCTAGTATTTCCGTTCTTTTCAGCATAAATCGCGTCAGTATTTTGATACCACGATTTATTAAACTGATTGTCCATTAATATTCACTCCTTCCCCCTCCCTTGTTGCATTTGAAAATGGTGCTTGAAAAGAAAGCAGCTGATACGACTCCGCAGGACCTCTACTTTCTCTGATTTTCTGATCTTGATGACTTCTCGAAACGAGGTAGTAATAAGCTGCCGATTCATGTTGGAATGCACACTCTCGGACTTTGAACAATGTTTGATACGCTACCTTTCTGCAATACCTTTAGTTCATAAACAATAAAGTATAGCCAGAGTTCACATCTGTTCCTGGAAATGGTTTGCAGCAGTTTAAAATCAAATTCCAATATTTCTGTCGTACTATTATAAAGGGTGTTTGGGGGCTAAGTGCAGACATTTTTATTCGCGACTGAGGACAATTTACTGAATAACATTGTTGTGAATTGGCAGGAGCCAATTCACGGGGTTTGGAGGAAGCCGAAAGGCACGCGTTAAGCTCACGCAGACTGGCGTGAGGTATGGAACAGGTAAGGGAATTTTTAGTAGCAAATAAAGTACGTAGTTGATGTAATACTTAACTTTAATCCATAATTGTAGAACATCGGTCTGACGGTACAGGCATCACAAGTTAAATATCTATTGATAATGGCGCCTTGCTAGGTCGTAGCAAATGACGTAGCTGAAGGCTATGCTAACTATCGTCTCGGCAAATGAGAGCGTAATTTGTCAGTGAACCATGGCTAGCAACGTCGGCTGTACAACTGGGGCGAGTGTTAGGACGTCTCTCTAGACCTGCCGTGTGGTGGCGCTCGGTCTGCAATCACTGACAGTGGCGACACGCGGGTCTGACGTATACTAATGGACCGCGGCCGATTTAAAGGCTACCACCTAGCAAGTGTGGTGTCTGGCGGTGACACCACAAACATTACATCAGTATTCCTTCTTTTGCAGGTTAATAATTATACACTGAAGCGCAAAAGAAACTGGTATAGGCATGCGTATTCAAATGCAGAAATATATAAACAGGCAGAATATGGCACTGCGGTCGGCAACGCCTACACAAAAAACAAGTGTCTGGCGCAGTTCTTAGCCCGGTTACTGCTGCTATAATGGCAGGTTATCAAGATTTAAGTGAGTTTGAACGTGGTGTTATAGTCAGCGCACGAGCGATTTGACGCAGCATCTTCGAGGTAGCGATGAAGTGGGGAATTTCTCATAGGACCATTTCACGAGTGTACCGTGAATATCAGGACTCCATTAGAACATCAAATCTCCGACATCGCTGCAGCCGGAGAAAAATCCTGCTAGAACGGGACCAACGACGACTAAAGAGAATCGTTCAACCCATCTGCAGACTGTTGCAGATTTCAGTGCTGGGCCATTTCCAAGTGTCAGCGTGCGAACCATTCAACAAAACATCATCAATATGGGCTTTCGGAGCCGAAGGCCCGCTCGTGCACCCTTGATGACTACACGACACAAAAGTTTAGGCCTCGCCTGGGCCCATCAACACCGACGTTGGACTGTTGATGACTGGAAGACTTGTTGCCTAGTCAGACTTGGGCAATTCTAGCAGGACAATGCGAAACCCCGCACGTCCAGAATTGCTACAGAGTTGCTCTAGGAACAGTCCTCTGAGTTTAAACACTTCCGCTGGCAACCAAACTCCTCAGACGTGAACATTATTGATCATATCTGGGGTGCCTTGTAACGCGCTGTTCAGAAGAGATCTCCAGTCCCTCGTACACTTACAGATTTATGGACAGACCTGCAGGATTCATGGTGTCAGTTCCCTCCAGCACTACTTCCTCAGACATTAATTGAGTCCATACCACGTCGTATTGCGGGACTTATGCCTGCTCGCGGGGGCCCTGCATGATATTAGGCAGGTGTACCGGTTTTTTTTGACTCTTCAGTGTAGTTATTAGATGTAGTATGTTTTTAGTTTGGTTAGTACCTCTAAGTAACCACGGTGAGAGCAAACCTTTTAATGGCTATTTTCCCTTGTACAGCAAGTAAACTATGGAAGCGTGGATGCGTGGACGCAGTGCGGTTAGTGTGTACTGGCAGGCACAGTAACCTTAGTGGCACGGTTACCACTATGAGAAAAACGTCAGGAAGTAAATTACGTAACGCGTTTATGGGAAGTCTGGTAAATAAAGAATTAAAACAACGAACACGGTGAAATTGCTACATATTAAAGTACCAATGACAACTATATCTGTACCTGTAGCCATAGCACTTTTATAGTCAATGTGAAACTCTCTGGCACTTACAGACCTCTTGCTAAGTTTGTGATTCTTAAAGCAAGTCTTTAAAATACACTCCTGGAAATTGAAATAAGAACACCGTGAATTCATTGTCCCAGGAAGGGGAAACTTTATTGACACATTCCTGGGGTCAGATACATCACATGATCACACTGACAGAACCACAGGCACATAGACACAGGCAACAGAGCATGCACAATGTCGGCACTAGTACAGTGTATATCCACCTTTCGCAGCAATGCAGGCTGCTATTCTCCCATGGAGACGATCGTAGAGATGCTGGATGTAGTCCTGTGGAACGGCTTGCCATGCCATTTCCACCTGGCGCCTCAGTTGGACCAGCGTTCGTGCTGGACGTGCAGACCGCGTGAGACGACGCTTCATCCAGTCCCAAACATGCTCAATAGGGGACAGATCCGGAGATCTTGCTGGCCAGGGTAGTTGACTTACATCTTCTAGAGCACGTTGGGTGGCACGGGATACATGCGGACGTGCATTGTCCTGTTGGAACAGCAAGTTCCCTTGCCGGTCTAGGAATGGTAGAACGATGGGTTCGATGACGGTTTGGATGTACCGTGCACTATTCAGTGTCCCCCCGACGATCACCAGTGGTGTACGGCCAGTGTAGGAGATCGCTCCCCAGACCATGCCGGGTGTTGGCCCTGTGTGCCTCGGTCGTATGCAGTCCTGATTGTGGCGCTCACCTGCACGGCGCCAAACACGCGTACGACCATCATTGGCACCAAGGCAGAAGCGACTCTCATCGCTGAAGACGACACGTCTCCATTCGTTCCTCCATTCACGCCTGTCGCGACACTACTGGAGCCGGGCTGCACGATGTTGGGGCGTGAGCGGAAGACGGCCTAACGGTGTGCGGGATCGTAGCCCAGCTTCATGGAGACGGTTGCGAATGGTCCTCGCCGATACCGCAGGAGCAACAGTGTCCCTAATTTGCTGGGAAGTGGCGGTGCGGTCCCCTACGGCACTGCGTAGGATCCTACGGTCTTGGCGTGCATCCGTGCGTCGCTGCGGTCCGGTCCCAGGTCGACGGGCACGTGCACCTTCCGCCGACCACTGGCGACAACATCGATGTACTGTGGAGACCTCACGCCCCACGTGTTGAGCAATTCGGCGGTACGTCCACCCGGCCTCCCGCATGCCCACTATACGCCCTCGCTCAAAGTCCGTGAACTGCACATACGGTTCACATCCACGCTGTCGCGGCATGCTACCAGTGTTAAAGACTGCGATGGCGCTCCGTATGCCACGACAAACTGGCTGACACTGACGGCGGCGGTGCACAAATGCTGCGCAGCTAGCGCCATTCGAAGGCCAACACCGCGGTTCCTGGTGTGTCCGCTGTGCCGTGCGTGTGATCATTGCTTGTACAGCCCTCTCGCAGTGTCCGGAGCAAGTGTGGTGGGTCTGATACACCGGTGTCAATGTGTTCTTTTTTCCATTTCCAGGAGTGTAATTAAATTTTGTACTGTTCTGCCAGTTCTACTACTATTTTTCCTCCTTTTTCTTTTGGTAGAGTCGAATTACAGTCCTGTATCAACATTTAATTTTCGTCTCCCTTGACAAACTGAATATTTTTTTTTCTGTCTCGTCAGACATTCTTTCAATCTCTTAATCATCCGCAGGGCTACAAGTAGTAGGCAAATATTCTTGTTGCACTGAGGTGGGTCTTGATTTTGTATCTACCTTAGGTGCGATAGTGCATTCACTATGTTGTCCGTAGTGGTTTAACCTTGCTCCTATTTATTATGAGACTTACTCGCGCGTTACCCCTATTTGATCCTGCATTGGTAACTATACTCACCTAACCAGACATCTGGTTATGCCTGCCATCGCACTTCACCGAATCTCACTAAATCTAACATCGACCTAATTATTTCTCTTTTTAAGTTCTCTAACCTGCGACCGTAGCAGTCGTGCGGTTCCGGACGCTTCACCTAGAACCGCTCGGCTACCACCGCCGGCTTCGGCAGGCCAGTCGAGTTGTTATGGGTTGCCAAGCATTCGCAGAACTAGGAAAATTTTGTCTACGGCCGTGTGATCAACGCCGTTGTCTGACTGGCTCAAATTTCACCAACTTGTAAGGTTTTGCAATATTTAATGCGAATCCTATATTCTTAAAGTAAATTTTATATTTAACGATTTCTCTTATTTAGACTGGTTGCGTCACTAGGAGTTAGAAGTTCGAACAAGATATTATTTCAAGCGTAGTCACGCGCAACTGACAGCGAGAAAGCAGCATTATCGCTGACACTCTCTCTACTCCTTGAACTAAGAGAGCCTTAGTTCGATGTTAACTATTATGAAAAGATATAGTCTAGCTTCGGATCTTAATGAGGATGGATGAGTGTATTACGGCTTAAGAGAGAAGGCATTGTTGCGAGACCGCCATCTTTGATTGAAAGGCATTTTTTGATTTTATGCGAATAATAAGCCAATAAACCAATTTCTCGGCAGCATAAACAAGGTGTGTATTGCGTAAATTATTCTCCATCTTAAGGTTTCACATTTTCAAATACTTGTGAATGCCTACGTGACATTTCTTTGGACTGAGGAAGCGCGCACCTGCAAACTCTATATGTTCATTAATTTAAAGACTTTTAAACAAATTCACTTCGACGGACAGGCTTCGATAGAAAGGAGAATTGGACCAGGGGCGATTCTAGAAGTCGGTCGGTCAAAGGGGGGAAGACTAATGGCGGGGAGGGGGGGGGGGGGGGTTGTGGAAATGAAATATCGCTTAACAAAAGGAGAGTTGGGGTCTTCCACCGAGAAAATGGTAAAATTTGGTGTTGCTTCAAGTAGTTTTTGGTAACTGTTTTGTAGTTCAGGGTAGAAACGTGTCTACAGAATGTGTGTTCCCGGGAAAATAATACGATTTGACCCAGATGTCCGGGGATTTCGAAGTTTTTGTCTGGGGTCAGCAATTACATGTGTTGGTAGGCATACCCGGCATGTTGATTATTGAAGTCGTACTCGTACATTAATATACATCCAATGTATATTTATAAATAATAATACACCCATTTTAAGTTAAATGATGTTTATTTAGACAGTAAACTATTTGCCGCTCTTATTCTTTTGTTAAAATGAATTTGAAATACATTACAACTTATATTGCTAGATAATTATTAAAAAAATGAGTGAATATGTTGAAGTAAGATATTCGCTGATTTCTGAAATCATTCGGGGGGGGGGGGGGGAGGCTGTACCCCCCACAGCCCCTACCCCCCCCCCCCCTTGCCACTGCCCCTGAATTGGACCGTAGTTAACGTAGACTAAGATTGCTACAGATTCAGCACGCAGTTAGACGACCGGCAGAGACATCAAGTACAGGTTAGAGTCAGCGGGCAGCAGCAGATCTCTAGTCTACCATGCACAATCCCATG
Source organism: Schistocerca americana (assembly GCF_021461395.2). Classification (NCBI taxonomy): domain Eukaryota; kingdom Metazoa; phylum Arthropoda; class Insecta; order Orthoptera; family Acrididae; genus Schistocerca; species Schistocerca americana. The sequence continues at coordinate 589,453,843 of NC_060125.1, read as the reverse complement.
AACATAATCGTCGTCTAGTGAGATCCGTTTGGCTATTTATTCATTTCAAAGACCTAAACTGTTTTCTTAGAGAGACTGAATTCTAAAGATCTAATTCCTTGAATCAATAATAATAACAATAATTAAATCAAAGCAGTAAGTAAATGAGTAATAATAATAATAAAAGCAGTTCACCGAGGCTACTTTCAATATCACACAGATCTTGATATAATAACTGGGTTCAGGGTGAAATAATGACTCCTCTTTTGAATCATTCCATCTTGGTAAAATCATAACAACTTACTTTTCACGTGAGAGGGAGTTACAGTTCTCTCTTGTGTCCAGACCGCAATTTTTAAGGTCAAGCGACTATTCATTTATTATATGGACTATCGTTTATGTCTTTTCATTTTTACGAAGTGCGATTACCAACGCTATTATCATGCAAGTAAACTTAACATTATCATGGGCCTGTGTCCCAAGCTTCCCCATCGCCAAAACCGACATATGTGCCTGATAAAAATCACATATAGTTGCATGGGTACTAATTAATCTTCAGACTAGTCCACTACGCAGGAAAGGTTTTATTCCATCTATTAATTTGAAAGCTTAAGAACTTTTTCTTAATAATATAGTTCTCTTGCTATAGTCAATGTGATGTGGCCTTATTCCGCAAACATTTTTCTTTCAGCTCTAAACATTTATAAAATCCACAGAGGTGCGAGTATAAGGTAGCATTACAATATTCACCATAACCGAAATGAATCGGCCAAAGTCATGTTTTGAAAACACCCATAAACATCACAGAACAACGTCTTCCTGCACTACGTACACTGTCCTCACACCGCGAGTAGAGGACCTCATAGGGCTGCCGGCACATTCGCTGCCTCGTATAATTTGAAAGCAGGAAAATTGCGACTCGCCGGACCACTCTCCTACATGCCTACAGTCAGTTGTTGTTTAATGTATGCGTTTTGCCCCACTGAAAAAGTGGAACTTTAGGTGACGATGTGTCCAATGGTGAGATATCTGACTCCAAATGTCCACTGTACGCAGTTTCCTTCACTATGATCGCTTCGAAAATAGTTGAGATGGACATGCATTTATTTTCAGCAGCAATTCCCATTGATTTTTAAATTCATTGTCGTTGAGAAGTGTTGTAACGGCGACCGGAACAGTCGTGGTGTTGAAGTGACAGAAAATGTGGCGGGACCCGGGGAGCAGCCCGAGAACAACAACGCAACGGAAAGGATGGACACGACCAACGAAAGACCATAAGACAACAACAAGAATGAGACAACAGAGTCAAGAAAACCTAACTAGACAACCACGTCCACTCATAAACAAAACACGAAAGTAAGTACACTGTCTAAGGCGAGACGATTTGTCCAGAGATGTACGCAATGTTAGACTGGCTGGCTGAGCTTTTTGTTTTTTTCTTTATTGTGATATCATTCCCCTGCCACATATGGGCAGGGGAGGGCTGTCAGTGGCACAGTCCGCCGCTCTTCAGCCGAGTGGCATGACAAGTAAAACAAGAATAAAATGCTACATACATAAGGCGAAAAAAAGGGGAACATAAAACAGAGTAAGGGGAGATAATGAAGGTAAAAATACACTGACAGGGAGACATTCATGGGGGGACAGTTAAAAAAGTCACCATAAAGTTACAAAACACAGTCAGCGATTCTCAAAACACAAAGAAGACACTGAATGCACATGCACAGGTTAAAAGTCGGCCACAGTATTAAAAACACTCCAGAACAACACGCTTAAAACCCACTTGGAGCACACACGGTGAAGTATAAAACTGCCAGGTGGGACCTGCTGAGGGAGAGGTTGGAGAGGATGGAAAAGGAGGGGAGAGCAAGGGGCAGCAGGGGAGGTGGCGGGATTAAGAGAATAGGGGCGTCAGCAGGGACATGAAGAGGCAGGAGACTGGCAGGGCAGGAGATGAAGAGGGAAGACAAGGCAGGGGGGCGTGCAGAAACACTGAAAGGGAGCACAAGAGAGCGAGGGAGTAGGAGGGGGAAGCCGCTGAGGAGAAGGGATGGGGAGGAGACGGAGCTCTGAGGAGGAGACAGAAAGATGGGGTTGGAGTTGGTAGGAAGGGTAGATGTCAGGGCGAAGCTCATCATCCGGGAGGGGTAGATGGTGGGACACAGCGGTAAAGGCGCGGCAACGGGTTGGGGGTGGAGAGGAAGGGAGATCAAGGCGGCGGACAATTTATAGGGTGTGGATTTGTTCAAGGAAAAGGAGAAGGTGGGGAAAGGGGATGAGGTCGTAGAAGATGTGCGTGGGGGATGGAAGGCAGATGTGGAAGGCGAGGCGAAGCACATGGCGTTTGAGGATTTGGCGGGCTTTATAGAACCGGGGAGGGGCGGAAATCCAAGCTATGTTGGCATAACATAGGATGGGGCGGATCAAGGATTTGTAGGTGTGAAGGATGGTGGAAGGATGCAGACCCCACGTCCGGCCGGACAGGAGTTTCAGGAGGCAGAGGCGGTTGTGAGCTTTGTTTTGGATGGTAAGGAGATGGGGAGTCCTGGTGAGGAGGCGGTCGAGGGTGAGGACTGGCTGAGCTTTTTTTTCTTTTTTTTTTCTTTATTGTCATTTTCAAACCTGTTAACAGGCAGGCCAGCAGCAGCATGCTACGCCGCTCTTTGGCCTCAGAGAAACACACAAGATACAAATGAAGACATTAAGAGAAAAAACATGGTTGACATAGAAACGGAGACAAACACTTTTTAAAATACATGGAGCCGTTCACGGGCGTAGAGTACAAGATAAAACTTGTTCAGAAACTTGGACAGAGACGAATATTGTCACATGTGAACGTAGGTGCACAAAAACGAATAACACTGAACCACTTAAGCACAAAACACAGAACACAAGGCGTTGATCTTCGGTGCGCGAAAGTCATGATTGCACAAATGCGAGCAATAAGAATATTTCGTGTTTATGAACGTATGTACCTCTTCAAGGAGTTGGCATTTTACCTGCACACTAACCGTGTACGAGTCCGAGGACCTGCCAGGAGAGGAGGAGGGGGCGTGGAGAGGGGAGAGCAGATGCCAAGGGCAGGGGAGATAGGGGGAAGGGAGGAAGGGGGAGGGGAAGCCCGGGGAAAGAGGGGAGGAGGGAGGGGACAGGAGAAAAGGAAAGAGAAGGGAAGGGAAGAGAAGGGAGGGAGGGTGCCTAAAGGAAAGGGCACAGGAAGTGGGGGGGGAGGATCAAAGTTGATAGGAGGGGTAGATGGAGGGGAGGAGGATATCATCAGGCAGGGGGAGCTGGTGGAAGCCACCTTGGGAGAGGGTAAAGAGGGTGGAGAGATGGAGACCGGGTGGGACGTGGGAATACAGGTGCGGCAGCGGGCGGGGATGGGAGAGGATGGGTGAGACAAGTGGATGAGGAGGATCGAGTTTGCGGGAGGTGTACAGGATCCGTATCCTTTCAAGGAAGAGGAGGAGGTGGGGGAAGGGGATGAGATCATACAGGATCCGGGTGGGGGAGGGGAGACGGATGCGATAGGCGAGGCGGAGAGCATGGCGTTCAAGGATTTGGAGGGATTTATAGAAGGTAGGGGGGGGCGGAGATCCAGGCCGGATGGGCGTAACAAAGGATAGAGCGGATGAGGGATTTGTAGGTGTGGAGGATGCTGGAGGGGACCAGACCCCACGTACAGCCGGAAAGGAGCTTGAGGAGACGGAGTCGGGAGCGTGCCTTGGCTTGGACTGGCTAAGCGAGAGGCACGCGCTTAAGTACTCTATCGAGGACGCCACTATTGGCCGCTGCAACCACGTGTTCCACTGTGGCGCCCTCATGCAAAATGCTGGCCAGGAGGCGCGCGCCGCCACAGCTTACGGCGCGATGGTGCAGAGACCTCTAGGGGTCTACAACGTTCATGACGTCTGGCGGGGATTCAAATTCCGCGGCGCGCCGTACCAGAACAAGCCTGATATTAGTCTCTGATGTCATCGGTTCCGATGTTCTTCCGACCATTGTTCTACGCCGTATTATTTGGCTGCGAATGGTACACCAATACCTCTTATACACCGTACAAAAAGTTGCGATACTGATTTTATTCTTGGCGTAATAAGCAACATCTGAAGAGTAACTGCGGTGGCGGCTTGAACTAACAGATGGAAACAACCGACATGAATTCGATCTGTCAGTTGTGAGCAGGCAGTGGACGTATTACTGTAGGGTGTCAACATTGCTGTGTCACAAATCACAATGGAGCGACGTCTTACATGTTTAATACGATCTCTAGAATGTTCTGAAGAAGAGAAAAGTGTGTGCAAAGTTGTCCTGCACAGCTTGACTCCACAGAGGGGAAAGAAAGGAAACGCGTTTAAGCCTGCTGCGACTTAACTGAAACGAAAAAACGTGGAAAATTATTTTCTGGAAAAAAAAAACCCTCGCCTTTCACGAGACCGAGACTTACAATTATCCACTCGAGCACACCAGAAAACGGCAGTGGAGAAATTTACAAAAAGGATCAGAGCTCTGACGACACAACCGACATTGAAGCAGATGTGACGTGCGAGTTGAAGAACATCCCTAGGTAGGAGTCTCCTGACAGTTTTACATGATTGTATGACCGTTCTGTGAATTGTACTCACCTGGGGGGAAACTAAGTAGAACATCTGAAGCCTTAAAACCACCGTTTTATCTTTCCTCTGTAATGCAGTCTGGAAATAAATGGACAGCTTTGACATACCGACACATCAAACAACTTGATTCACAGTGTGGCCATGGGCACATCTAATGCGATAGCTCCTTTTTCCATTTCTCAACGTCTCCATATGGACCAACTTGTTGCACTGATTCCACATAACCGGTGGGACATATACACTATTCCATGCCGCGACTTATGACAGAGACGGAGACTCAAGTGACCACGTGGTACCAATTAGCTCCACAGATCATTTACTTTATCGAAATTATGTTGAACGAGCCAGTTTAGAAGACGTGCATTTTTGAACACATTTTTTAATTCCTTTAATGCTACTAGACGAAAAACAAAGTCGTTTCCTTTTTATTTTATTTTTTAAAATGTTCTACAGGCGATCAGTTTTGAGTAGAAATTTTCCACGGAGTAAAAGAAGTTGTCTAGAAGAAATGAGTTTAGGTTAGATTTAAAACATGCTTTGCTACCTGTGAGACTTCTGTGTCACTGGAGAAATGGAAAAAAGTTTGCTGTATATCGAACTCCGTTCTGAGCCACTAACAGCATTCATAAGGTATACTAAAGGTCATTTTTCCTCTAGTGTTGTAGGGATGGACATCGGTCTTCTTCGCAAATTGTGATGGATTATTTGTGACGAATTACATTAGCAAATACGAGTATATGTATTGCGACTGTGCAGTTATAATGCCAACTCCTTGAAGAGGTACATACGTTCATAAACACGAAATATTCTTATCGCTAGCCGGTCGAAGTGGCCGTGCGGTTAAAGGCGCTGCAGTCTGGAACCGCAAGACCGCTACGGTCGCGGGTTCGAATCCTGCCTCGGGCATGGACGTTTGTGATGTCCTTAGGTTAGTTAGGTTTAACTAGTTCTAAGTTCTAGGGGACTAATGACCTCAGCAGTTGAGTCCCATAGTGCTCAGAGCCATTTGAACCATTCTTATCGCTCGCATTTGTGCAATCATGACTTTTGTTCTAAATTGTGAATTACCCATAAAGTTATTCCATAAGATATATTTGAGAGTAAATATGGAAGATACGTCAGGTGGTTAATTCGTTTGTCTCTGAGAGTGGCAATCATACAAAGTGAAAGAGTAACTAAACTTAACAGGGTATTTCACGAATTTCTGGAAATCGTCTTAAGTCGTTACTTATACCATTTTATGCTCTTTACATACTTTTTTCCCTATGAATTTCAGGTTTACATGTAAAAATCGAAATGAAATTCAAATAATAATAGCACCTGGTAAAACCCCCCGTTTGATTCGTGTCATGCCTGTTACGTCACTGGCTAGTACGCTGCTCGTACTCTCACAGATCTCATTCAGTGATATCTTGTTTTTGAATTTACATTCCAGAATGTGTGTTAGAAATGGTGTGTAGTGTACCACATTGTGCAAATACATCTATAAAAACGCCAAAGAAATAGTCTTTGAGTGTGAAGATGTGCAAAATGTGGTTTGCAACTCCTGTGTTTATTTCTGAGAGGATTCTTTAGTATAAGTAAAAATATGAACAAATTGTTGCTAGTAGTTTCCGAATATCATTTGTCTTTAATTGTATCATACTTGATATAGCTGCCAGCATGAGTGAGATACCGAAATCATATTCAGCTCAATACGACGACACATAACAGTGAATCTGTATAAAAAAACTCCGCCCGAACAGTCCTTGAAACCCCAACGGTACCGACCGGCCGCCGTGTAATCCTGAGTCCACAGGCGTCATTGGATGCGGATACGGAGGGGCAAATGGTCAGCACACCGCTCTCCAGGCCGTATGTCAGTTTACGAGACCGAAGCCGCTACTTCCTACTCAAGTAGCTCCTCAGTTTTTCTCACAACGGCTGAGTGCACCCTGCTTGCCAACAGCGCTCGGCAGACCGTATGGTGACCCATCCAAGTGCTAGCCCAGCCCGGCCGTGCTTAGCTTCGGTGAGCTGACGGGAACGGTGTTACCACTGCGGCAAGGCCGCTGGCAGCGCTTTTGTATGGGGTTTATGAAAGAGATGGTCTTCGTGGTAACAGAGGTGGAGCCGGAGTCTGGTTCAGAGAAAATCACATTCTAAACATTTTATAGTCAGTGGAGTCCTGTCACTCAAAGAGCAGTTCGGAAATTGAAGCGGCTGCTCGAGGACTAGAACATGCCAACGCTACAGGTATAAAAAAAGCTGCGCATCAAGACAGATTCTGAAGTTTTCGTGATCTACATCTACGTATCTACATATATACTCCGCTATACCAAGCGGTATGTGGCGGAGGGCACAATTCGCGCCAAAGTCGTATTCCCCCCCCCCCATCCTTTCCCCGCCCCCCCCCCCCCCCTGTTCCACTCGCGGATCGTGCGAGAGAAAAACAACTGTCTGAAGGCCTCAGTACGAGCTCTAATTTCCCGTATTTTTGAATGGTGATCATTGTGCGATTTGAAAGTTGGTGGTAATAATATATGCTCTACATCCTCGGAGAAGAGCGGATTTCGAAATTTAGTGAGCAGCCCCTTCCGTTTAGCGCATCGTCTATCTGCATGTGTGTCCCACTTCGAACTTTCTATGAGATTTGTAACGCTCTCGCGTTGGTTAAATGTACCAGTCATGAATCGTGCCGCTCTTCGGACATTCTCAATCTCTTCAATCAGACCCAACTGGTAAGAGTCCCATACAGACGATCAATACTCTAAGACTGGACGAACTAAAGTATTGTAAGCAATTTCCTTTGTTGAAGGACTGCATCGCTTCAGGATTCTACCAATAAACCGCAATCTAGAGTTCGCTTTGCCCTTTACTTGTGTAATATGACCATTCCATTTGAGATCATTTCGAACAGTCCCACCCAGATACTTGATACATGTTACCGTTTCCAAAGACTGGGCATTTATTTCAGAATTGGACCATCTGAAGACCGTGTGTCGGAGGAACGGTTACAAGGAAGGGCAAATTCGGAAGGCTCTACATCCCGCACCTGCAGCACCGGCGGAAACTGAGGATGAACCTCACGAGGAGGCGGCCTTGGCTATTATTCCTTTTTGTGGGGCCTTATCCGGAAAAATTGGACGCATTTTACGTAAACACCAAGTGAAAACCATCAGGACAACCTTGGTCTACGTAAATCAGGGGTTTATCAGATACCTTGCCAATGCGGTAGTGTATACATAGGGCAGACCATTCGTACCATTGAGGACCGATGCCGAGAACATCAACGGCACACTAGACTGCAACAGCCAAGTAAGTCGGCAATCGCTGAGCATTGCCTGTTGGAACTCCACAGCGTGGATTATGACCAAACCAAAGTCCTGACACAAATACTGGGACTGTGTCATCAAAGAAGGCATAGAGATCAGAGTAAGCGAGCCACAACTAAATCGTGACAGCGGTTACATCCTTAGCAAGCAGGGAAAGCACACTGAATAGGAGGGTGTCAAGGTCCATATACGTGACACTGATTAGACCACTGATGACGTACGCAGCTCCCGTCTGGGGATCTGCAGCTCCTACACGACTGCGTCGCCTGCAGATCATACAGAACAAGTTGCTACGAATCATTAGCAAGGCTCCACGCTACACACGCACCGTGGATCTTCACCATGAATACCGCCTTGATACCCTCAAGGAAGTATTCAAAAAACACGCCACACGACTATACAGGAACTCGAGACACTCGAACAATCCTTTCATCCTCATTCTGGGAAACTACGGTCACAACCACAGGTGGAAGCACAAGCGGCCAAAGACACTGCTAGCTAGGGCATAGACACCTATGGCAAACTAACATATGCAAACAGCGACAAACGTCGGTAAGCCCCTGCATATCAGCAACACTGACTGGCAACTACCAGCTGCTATTAGAGCCGACCAACAGGCCACAGCAGGGACACCGACGAGCTCGCCCACAGACGCACAAACAATCCGCCAACATTCCCTCACACTGTGCCTCCGGTATATGACCTATCGGACACAAGATCGATAACAAACCTAACTTTTGCAGGTTGCTGACGCTGAACGAGGACTCTGCACCAGCACCCAGCGCCAGCCGCCGAGCAGCTCAAACGCACAACGTCAAGGTATCGACATGCATGATACCCACTACTAACAAAGCCTATCCTTGCACAACCTATCGCAGGCAGCAAGACAACCGCTACTGCTCTTACCACCCGACCTAACTTTCGCAGAGGTTTTTTTCCCTTGGCTCTTGCCTTGGCACTTTTTTTCCTCTGCCCTTCAAACCGCTACCCTTCGTCAGATTTCGACCAATCTATCTCCAGATGAGCGCGTATTAATGGTTAATCCTAACCAGACGTACACAAACATCGCAGTACCCACATCCTGCGACACCTCACTTTAATGAATACTAACCCTTATGCAGAGATGGCAGTAGACCTTGTGTGTTGGCCATCATGCCGGTGTGGGCGTGGCGGGGCTCCACCTCTATTAAAAAACCGCCGGTCAGTACATCAGCGCACCTGATGATGGCAACGTGGTCGATTGCCGAAATATTGTGTCCTATGCACACTCATAGCAGCCTGTTCAACCGAGATTTATTTCGTCATTTATTTTGTTCTCGTACATGAATGGGGATTTTCGTCTTGTTATAAGCAGTAGGTTATACTTACTAAATATTGAGAGATAACTGCCAGTCATTACACCACGAATTAATTTCCTGCAAATCCTCATTGATTTGTTCACAACTTTGGTGTGATACTACTTTCCTGTAGACTACAGCATCATCATCGGCGAGCAGTCTAATGCCGCTGTCAATAACATCAACCAGCTCGTTTTGTAAATCGTAAAAAGCAGCGGACCCACGTGATGAGTGCCTCTCACAGGAGCAAGGCTGACTGTACTTTAGAGGCAGGTGACAGCGGACCCAGAAGATTTCAGAGTACTATATGTTGCAATAATGGACAGTGGAACAGAAATCAAATGGAATTTCGTTCCTGGACATAGTATTGGAGCGTAGTGGTATCGAAGCGAACCGGAAAGCAGGTGCTCTCTGCTCTCTCAAGTTCAGGAGCCCAGACGAGTGCAAACGGTGCTGCTGACGCTACTGCTTCTGATAATTTGATTGTCAAAAAGAATTACAGCAGACAATACTAATGCTCGTCTACTTACAACTGCTTTATTCTGAAAGTAAGTCTTACAGCATGCATCTAAATTACAGATCCGAATAATATGACTTCCAGTATTTCTAGAACAAATAAATAAAAAATAGCGTAATAGGTAGCGTGCTGACTTTAATGCAATGTTCGCATGATCGATCCTCTTCCCGAGAAATTTATTTTTCTCTCCTATTTTCTTCGCTTAATACTATTTTCTTCTTACGTTTACTTTATTCGTAATACAGTTATGAAAGAGTTTTGATCTAACTCTTTATCGAATTACATATCTATATCTGTTTTAATTAGCTTCATTTTGAGCCTGATCGATTTGAGATTAATGACAAGGATGGTGTTAACAAGCTATTATGTTTCATGCCTGATGTAACTGTTATTATGAAGAATATGAGAAAACGCTTATCAATTTTCGACCACTTTATTCTTCTCAAACAAGTCGTTGATGACAATAACTTACCTCCACTGAGCCTGTTCTGAAGTTGTGTGATTTTGACAAAGAGAAAAACTGAACGTTGCTTGGAATCTACGAGGAAATGTAGTAAGACCAGGGCATAAATTAAAAGGACGTTGAGCCTGCTGAAGCAGTTTCAAATCATAGCGTTTCAACAGCAGTTAAGTATGCAGCGCAACAACGGATACTTTAATGTTACTCTGCGTCAGCCGGCCGTGGTGGCCGAGCGGTTCTAGACGCTTCAGTCCGGAACCGCGCGACTGCTACGGTCGCAGGTTCGAATCCTACCTCGGGCATGGATGTGTGTGATGTCCTTACGTTAGTTCTAGGGGACTGATGACCTCAGATGTTAAGTCCCATAGTGCTCAGAGCCATTTGACCCATTACTCAGCGTCAACTCCATATTTATAGACAATTTTCCGATAGTTTAAATTAATGACCTGGAGGAAAAGAAAAACTGCAGTGCGTAAAGCTGTTGAAGGCAAAGACGACGATGACCTGCAGTTCCCCACGAGTGTGACTGCACTGTCTGAAGATTTTAAAATTGAGACAGAGGTACCTGGAAAACAATAACAGTCCAGGCAGTGACCACAGCTGTTATCCGTCAAAACTATATTCGGAATAAAAAAGGTTTCCACTGTGTTTTATTGCTCAGGCTTTCACAAGTTGCTCCGGAAAATCTTTTTAGCATTGTCTGAGCAAATAATTCAGTTCCCGATCACCTCCGTTTTAAGGCAGTTCTGCAACTTATTGCTGTATCACAGTACTTCTGCCTCATCGCCATGCAATGTAGTTTTCATGTTTCTTATTTCAGAAACGTAAAAATCTGGGTTGTTTTTTAAGAACGAGGAGACTATAGTAGCATCAACTTTCGGAAAGTTCTCACTATCAGCCCTCAGAAAATTTCTTTCCATTATTATTTACAAGCTGTAAATGAGTTTCCCATCATTAAAAAATTAAACTGTTTGCAGATAAATCACGGAAAAACACCAAATTTCGGTTAACACTCCTACAACATACTTATAGTTTCGTCTTACTCTTCGCTTGTGACGTCACTAGAGCTTCAGTCAATAACAGAGCGTTTTAGATCACGCGACCAAATCTTGAAATTTACTTATTTTTATATTTAATTAGATAAAAATGAAAGATATTTTGTGTGAATATTGACCGAAAATGTTATTTGAATGTTATAATCATTCAGAATAACAAGAATCCGAATCATAATTTCAACATCGGAAAATACGCTATTGTTTCTGGAGCTCGACAGTACTTCCAGGTCAAGTTTTCTACCCTACTAACTGACTCCTGTTCATGTACTACATCAATTCTTGTCATGACTATCTGTTGTACAGAACGGAATACAGACAGTTTTTTTTTTTTTTTTGAAAATTAAGAAAGCGTCCATTTTCAACTTCATACTGTTTGTAAAATCTTATCAACGATCTCTTCTGCGGCTTTCTCTCAAGTGGGGTTTACTATAACACTAGTATCGGCTGCAAGATGTTTCAATTCTGCTTGTTGAATATTAACTGGAAGGTGATTCAGATATATATAAGGAATAGGTGTGGACCCAAAATAGAACTTTTTGGGACTACTTTTCTAATTTCTCCCCAGTTCGTAAAATTATCTAACTTTCCATCATTGCCTGAATTATCCAGCACAAATTTCTGAGTTCTGTTTGCTAAGTGTGATTCAGACTAGCTGTGTACAGCTATCAGTTCCACAAAACTGGAGTTTTTCTAAGAATGTAACAAGATCTACACAATGAAACGTCTTGTAAAGACTACAAAAATACCAGCTCGCGATATTTTATTATTTAAAGATTGTAATATTCGATGCTTGAAAGTATAAATAGCGTTCTCAGTCTAGCAGTCCTCCTGAAATCCGAACTGTGATATGAGGAAGTAAATTGTTTCTGCTTAAATGTAAAACTACTTTTGAGTACATTAGTTTTTCGAACATTTTGGAAAAAGATGTCAATGAGAGAACAGGACAATGATCACTCAAGTATTTCTTATCACCTTTATTATGAAGATTTTAATCTGTATGGAAGAATATCCAGTGTGATGCAGTTCTACACCATCTACAACTCACAGAATCAACAGTTCTGTTATGTTAATGGAGCGACTAAAATTTTGTCCAGTGAGCTTACAGTTTCAGATTCATCCGTGCCAAGTTCAACCTTCCTTCTTCGTAATGGTAGTAAGTTCTTAAATCTATGTCCACTTGTATTCACCAAATACAGTTGACGCCCAACATGTAAAAGTGGCAGGACGGAAACATCACCGAAAGTAGTTGGTATTACGAGGTGGCTTGCTTGCATGGAGTAATTATACAGCCTCGTGAGAGATCCCAATAGAATTAGGCATCAACGATGGCAAAATGATGGCAACACAATTAGCAACAATTTACAATAATCTATTAACAAAGAATTTACGTTACTGAACTGTATTATGAAGAAGATGAGTGGCGCCAGTTCAGTGTTCACTTGCAGTGATCTGTCTATAACGGTGGGATAGTCCCACACCAAGTGAATGATCACTATAATTACTAGTAGACTGCCGAGTTTAGCACATTTCCTGGTGGCGACAGCAGTTGAGTTCTGATGCTGTCTTGAGGTAATGTGTGATACAATGTCGATACTATCTGAGTGGGCCTTGTGTCGACTTTTATCCGTGTTTGGCGGATGGATGTCCATGTGGGAACTATTTTTGTGATGTAGGCACCTCAGTTGTGGCTATCTCGATACTTTTCTAGCCCTATATGCCTGTGCTCGTATCTTCTGGAGGACACAGCGTCACTGACTGTGAAAGTGTAGTTTTATAGAACCGTTTACTGATTTATAATGACTGGCAAACACTTTTTTTTAAATCACTCTCACTTTACTAAATCTTTTTAAAGTCTCCTTAGTTACATATTGCCCCACAAAGAGCGCTTTTCACAACGCTCTCTCATAGACTAAATACCCAAAATTGTGCACTACTGGTCACTAAAATTCCTACACCACGAAGATGACATGATACAGACGCGAAATTTAACCGACAGGAAGAAGACGCTGTGATATGCAAATGATTAGCTTTTCAGAGCATTCACACAAGGGTGGCGGCGGTGGCGACACCTACAACGTCCTGACATGAGGAAAGTTTCCAACCGAATGCTCATACACAAACAGCAGTTGACCGGCGTTGCCTGGTGGAATGTTGTTGTGATGCCTCGTGTAAGGAGGCGAAATGCTTACCATCACATTTTCCGACTTTGATAAAGGTCGGATTGTAGCCTATCGCGATTGCGGTTTATCGTATCGCGACATTTGCTGCTTGCGTTGGTCGAGATCCAATGACTATTAGCAGAATATGGAATCGGTGGGTTCAACAGAGTAATACGGATCGCCATGCTGGATCCCAACGGCCTCGTGTCACTAGCAGTCGAAGTGACAGGCATCTTATCCGCATGGCTGTAATGGATCGTGCAGCCACGTCTTGATCCCTGAGTCGACAGATGGGGACGTTTGCAAGACAACAACCATCTGCACGAACAGTTCGACGACATTTGTAGCAGCATTGACTATCAGCTCGGAGTCGATGGCTGCGGTTACCCTTGACGCTGCATCACAGACAGGAGCGCCTGCGATGCTGTACTCAACGACAAACCTGGGTCCACGAATGGCAAAACGTCATTTTTTCGGATGAATCTAGGTTCTGTTTAGAGCATCATGATGGTCGCATCCGTGTTTGGCGACATTGCGGTGAACGCACATTGGAAGCGTGTATTCGTCATCGCCATACTGGCGTATCACCCGGCGTGATGGTATGGGGTGCCATTGGTTACACGTCTCGGTCACCTCTTGTTCGCATTGACGGCACTTTGAACAGCGGACGTTACATTTCAGATGTGTTAAGACCCGTGGCTCTACCATTCATGCACGACCGCATGTTTCAGGTCCTGTATGGGCCTTTCTGGATACAGAAAATGTTCGACTGCTGTCCTTGCCAGCACATTCTCGAGGTCTCTCACCAATTGAAAACGTCTGGTCAATGGTGGCCGAAATGGCTCTGAGCACTATGGGACTTAACATCTATGGTCATCAGTCCCCTAGAGCTTAGAACTACTTAAGCCTAACTAACCTAAGGAAATCACACAACACCCAGTCATCACGAGGCAGAGAAAAATCACTGACCCCGCCGGGAATCGAACCCGGGAACCCGGGCGCGGGAAGCGAGAACGCTACCGCACGACCACGAGATGCGGACAATGGTGGCCGAGCAACTGGCTCGTCACAATACGCCAGTCACTACTCTTGATGAACTGTGGTATCGTGTTGAAGCTGCATGGGCAGCTGTACCTGTACACGCCATCCAAGCTCTGTTTGACTCAATGCCCAGGCGTATCAAGGCCGTTATTACGGCCAGAGGTGGTTGTTCTGGGTTCTGATTTCTCAGGATCTATGCACCCAAATTGCGTGAAAATGTAATGGGATGTCAGTTCTAGTATATTTGTCCAATGAATACCCGTTTATCATCTGCATTTCTTCTTGGTGTAGCAATTTTAATGGCTAGTAGTGTATATCATTCCCCTCATTATGAGGGGCATTAAAACAAGCGTTCAGTGCATAGTGCTGTGGAATGCGGAAAAAACAGCAAATTGGCGCTCATAGGAAGAAGAACAACACCAAAAATGCAACAGGAGCGTAATACGTAAGAAACTGTCTACGCAACCTGCCACTGATGATGGCTTGCAGAAAATAAAGGCGAAACGCGTATGGCACTAAAATTGTGTTTTATTCAGTTGCTGTCAGACGGTCCATAAGTGAAAATTATCAATATACCGTAGTAACGTCACTATTTCTGACAGAATCACCAGTTTAGTTCTTCCGCGTTTATTCTGCGGTAAGGCGTTACTATGTGTTCGAACAAAGCGTTTTCCGAGATATACAGAGAACTTAAGAGGCTGCTAACCAGGGACTTCACAACGCGCCCTCAGTAGTGCAGCGATCTGGCAAAATTTTTCTCTAAATATCATTTTCTTTGATACACCGAGAAGATAATATGTAATCTGTCTTACATGTTATTCCTATTAGTCCTTTATTTCCACTCTGTAGTCTGAATCTATGGATTTCACTAATAATTATAACAACGCTGATAATTCACACACCCAGTCAACTGCATAAACAAACAACGATTGGTATTCACCCGTTTATTCGGCTCAGGTTGTATAGCACTGACCCCTTTTGTCTGTGGCAAAGTATTTTACTTCTAGATGTAAAGGATATTCCCCCGAAGGAGACTTCACGGATACTATGCAAGCCTTCAAAAGTCAACTTGTGATTTGTTCAGAAATCAACTTAGAATGTGTTCAAAGGTGTTCAGAAGCCAACAGAGATGATTTTCAAAATAATATGAATAATCTATAGACCAAAGTGCACAAAGTACTTTGTGAAACAACTTCTTTTCTTTTCCCTTCAGAATATAAATTTCGCACCCCCTTCTGAAATTGCTGCCCGGGGCAGATACCCTGCTTACCCCCACCCCCCCCCACCCTCCCACCCCTTCCCCACACCCCCAGCCCCAGCTACACCTGGGCCTGTTTACAGCTTGATAGTTGCCCAGCCCTACTCATGACTACAGTGGAGAGCAGCGATGCAGTGGTGCGGTATAAGCTCTGTTAATTTGATCTGACGTCGTCTAAGTCTTTAATTACACTGAGGCGACGAAACAATGGGATAGGGAAATGCACGGACTCCAGGTATAGGAGGCGTTCAAAAAGAAACGAGCCGGAGGCATAATTACAGAAACCAGTACCTGTATGTTAGAAGTGTTGATTCCTGGCTGTTGAGACACTTGTCCCACTGTGACACAAAGTGGTGAATGGTTGTCTCATAAAATTCCCGAGGCTGCGATGTTAACCAGTTCCGCACCTACAGCTGAACGTCGTCGTCCTAGGTGAATCGTTTGCCCCTCAGAGCCTTTTTAAGGGGACCAAAAATGGCGTAATCACATGGAGAGATGTCCGAACTGTATGGAGGGTGGCCGAGAACCTCCCATTTCAATTTCCGCAGGAGTTCCGCGACTCTGTTGGCCGTATGAGGCTTCGCATTGTCGTTGAACAGAATGACCCCACGTGTGAGATTGCCTGATCGTTTTGATTTGATCGCTTGGCGAAGGGTGATCAAGGTCTGCGAGTAACGCTGGGCAGTCACTGTTGTGCCGTGCTGGAGGAAGTGAAGCAGAATGGGGCCATCTTGGTCAAAGAAGAGTGGCAAACGATTCACCTCGCACGAAGAAGTACAGCTGTACATGCGAAACTGGTTAACATCGCAGCCCCGAGAATTTTATGAGACAGCCATTCACCACCTTGTGTCACAGTGGAACAAGTGTCTCAACAGCCAGGGTCAATACTTCTAACATACAGGTACTGGTTTCTGTAATTATGATTCCGGCTCGTTTCTTTTCGAACGCTCCTTGTATAAAACGGTATAAAAGGACAGTGAACTGGCGGAAATGACTTTTTTACGCAGGTGTTTCGTGTGAAAAGGTTTCCGACGTGATTATGGACGTACGACGGGAATTAACAGACTCTGAACACGAAATGGTAGTTGCAGTTAGACTCATGGGACATTCCATTTCACAAATCGTTAGGGAGTTCTACAGTGTCAAGAGCGCGCCGAGAACACCAAATTTCAGGTATTACTTCCCACCATGGTCTCCGCAGTGGCCGACGGCCTTCACTTAACGACCGAGAGCAGTGGCGTTTGTGTAGAGGTGTCATTGTTAACGGACAAGCAACACTGCGCGAAACTACCACAGGAATCAATGCAGGGACGTACGACGAACGTGTCCTTTAGGATAGTGTGTCGAAGTTTGGCGTTAATGGGCTATAACAGTAGACGACCTACTCGAGTTCTTTGCTAAGAGCACGACATCACCAGCAGTGCCTCTCCCGAGCTCGTGACACCACCGGTTGGATCCTAGATGACTGGAAAACCGTGGCCTGGTCATGTGAATCCGGATCTCAGTTGGTAACAGCTGAGGACAGGGTTCGAGTATTGTGGAGACCCTACGATGCCATGGGCCCAAGTTGTCAACGAGGCTCTTCTCCAGCAGGTGGAGGCGCCAAATAGTGTCGACTGTGTTTGTACGGAATGGACTTGAACTGATGATTGGTTGGGAATGTTCATGTTCGGCTACTTGAAGGCCATTTGCATCCATGGACTTCACGTTCCCAAACAACGCTGATATGTCACCAGGCTATAACTGTTCGTGATTAGTTTCAAGAACTTTCTGGACAATTTGGGAGAACGATTTACTCACCCAGATGACCCGACATGAATCCCATCGAACATTTATGGGACGTAACTTAGAGGTCAGTTCGTGCACAAAATCTGCACCAGCAACACTCTCGCAGTTACTGATCGCTGTAGAGGTATCATGGCTCAATATTTCTGTAGGGGACATCCAGCGACTTGTTGAGGCCATGTCACGTCGAGTAGCTGCACTACGCCGGGCAAAAGGAAGCCACACACGATGCGAAGCAGTATCCCATGACTTCTGTCACCTCAATGTATCGTCACCATTCAAATTAATACTAATGTTCACCAAACAATGTCACGTCCTACGCTATTTTATATTTTCTTGTAGCTCTTAAACGAGCTTTTAATGCAGCCTATTCCTCCACTGAGATTTGGCCACGATGACATGAACTGCATTCGGCCAACCCCTATTTGTCTGTTATATCAGAAGCGTCAATTTTCGTAGTAAGTGTTACTAAAATAGTTAGCACCAACTGTGACGAATACTTACACCCACTCAGTTATTTCGAGAATCTGAATATATTTACTTCTCATTCAAATAGTATGCTACCTATTACGTGACTCGCCCAATTTAAAGACGTGAACGAATCCATTCATCTAAGCACGCTGAAACTGCGTCTTAAGTTTTCGTTTCACCGGAAGCGTATCCACGTGCCAGCCTTCTTGAAGGTTCGAGGAAGCGAGGTTGGTCCGTCCTCCAGATGCACATCTTCCGTCCATGTCAGCGCCACCGCTGCTCCCCCGGCCGTCTCGACTTTCGCGACAATGTCAAACACGGCTACCTCAGATACCCTTGAGTTCCCGTGCTCTGCTTTCATCAAAATTGCATAAAAATCAAACCACAAAATTCGATTTACATCCGGATTCCATCATTTAGTTGTAAATTTTCTGCTGTAACGTTGCTTATAAAGGATTACTGAAATACTTAAATGAATGCCTGGACCGTGAATGCATAAAAAACTGGCGGTATCGTGTAGCATGTTGCAAGTGCAAGTGTTGTGCTTACTCTGTGTTATCGTTAGCAAGACTTTATACGAACTGATCGGGCAATGCAACTCCCAATACCAACAAAGAAATACAGTGATTGCAAAATACATTCAGCCCCTTTGGTACTAAATCCTCTGGCACTTTTCAATACTGATAACTTTGGTCCATGTGTAGAAAACAAATAAATGTAATTATCTTACCCCTAACGCAGCAAAGGTGGATCGCGTTGTATTCTGCTCTCTCGCTCTCTCATGAAGAAGAACAAAATCTACTAGCTACAGCCTCAGTGGTGTGCAATACGACAGTAATACTTTGAAATATACATGAAATTCTTTTGTCTGATAAATGAAAACATTTAAGAAAAATTTAATGTCTTTAAAAAACATGACCTGGACAGGGAGACGGTAGTGATTTGGGTGAATTACTAACAATGAATTTTTCAATAGTGAAGTTGTATTCGAAGTTAAGTTTGGCTTTTCAAGACTTCTGACAATTGAAATTACGTTACTAAGAAAAAATACATTATTTTTACTAAATAAAAACCTGTCTTTAGTTACGTAGTCAAAAATAATGAGATTTATACAGCAAGAATTGTCTAACATCACTAAAAAGCATAAACAAAAATCATCATATTACGTATACCTGATTAACAAATCTTAGAAACATTAAAAAAGAGAAGTCTCTAACTATCCTATACAGAAAATCTGTTTACATACATTGTGGGGTTACTCATCATAGAACTCACTGTCACCAATAATCGGCCAACTCGTGTACACTAACGCGCTCTAACGCGCTGGCAAACGGAAAGTAATAAAAAATTAACATCTTTACCTTAAATTCCACTTTTAAATTTTCAATAATGCATGTACTCGTAAACCTTCTTTGTAATATCAACCCAGTAATCCTTCCTTGTCTCAATTAAATTTACATTTTATTATAAAATCATTCATCATGTTTAACTACCTATTTTACGTACGGTGCAAGAAAAAATATTGCTATGACAAAATTTCTACATTACATTCTAACGCTTGGTGTTTTACAGAACACACCACAAAAACTACCTGCTGCATCCTCTTTCACTCACAGACAGATACACACTGCCAGCTGTGCGCCAAGCGCTCTCTCATTCCAACACTACAATCTCAGACCAGAAGCAATATCTTTAGCTCTGCGATCGTGCAAAGTTAGCGATCCGCTTTATAGAGCCCATCAGAGGCATACATCGTTTACAGTATAATAGTTTCATTATTGCTTACATTAGTAGCATTAAAATATGCGAGTGCTATATGAATGCAATGCACCCGCGGTCTAAGATTAGCATCTTTTATTTATAACCAAAAAATCTTCGTCCCGGGTCCGAATCCCGCCGCTGCTTAAATTTTTATTAATGAGCAGTATTGGCGGGCAAAGACTTCCCGCATAAGAAGTCAGCCTCATTCTGCCAACGGCCTTGTTAAAGAGGGCGGAGGAGCGCTAAGAGGTTCAGGGCACTCTCTTGTCCTAGGCGTGGGAAACTGCCCCTAATGGCGGAAAATCTGCAACGATAAACGGCATGAGGATGTAGAAGGCAGTGGAAACCACTGCATTAAAGACACGTAACGTGTATCCACAGGACGTGTGGCCTGTAATTGAAGAAGTGTCATGATGGCCTCTCGATTGGCAAAAGATTCCAGAATAGTCCCCCACTCGGATCTCTGGGACTGCCAAAGGGGAAGTTACCATTTGAAAAAGATTGAATAATAAACAAAAGGATAACGCTCTACGAGTCGGGGCGTGGAATGTCAGAAGCTTGAACGTGGTAGGGAAACTAGAAAATCTGAAAAGGGAAATGCAAAGGCTCAATCTAGATACAGTAGGGGTCAGTGAAGTGGAAAGACGACTAGGATTTCTGGTCAGATGAGTATCGGGTAATATCAACAGCACCAGAAAATGATATAACGGGAACAGGATTCGTTATGAATAGGAAGGTAGGGCATAAAGTATTTTACTGTGAACAGTTCAAAAAATGGTTCCAATAGCTCTGAGCACTATGGGATTTAACATCTGAGGTCATCGGTCCTCTAGAACTTAGAACTACTTAAACTTAATTAACCTAAGGACAGCACACACATCCATGCCCGAGGCAGGATTCGAACCTGCGACCGTAGCGGTCGCGCGGTTCCAGACTGAAGCGCCTAGCACCACTCGGCCACACCGGCCAGCGTGAATAGTTCAGCGACAGGGTTGTTCTTATCAGAAGCGACAGAAAACCAACACCGACAACGATAATGCAGGTATAAATGCCGACGTCGCAAGCTGAAGATAAAGAGATAGAGAAAGTGTATGAGGATTTTGAGAGGGTAATACCGTATGTAAAGGGGGAAGAAAATCTAATAGTCATGGGGGACAGGAATGCAGTCGTGGGGGAGGGAGTAGAAGAAAAGGCTACAGGAGAATATGGGCTTGGGACACGGAATGGGAGAGGAGACAGACTAATCGAGTTCTCTAACAAGTTTAAGCTACTAATAACGAATACTCCGTTCAACAATCACAAGAGGGGGAGGTGTACATGGAAAAGGTCGGGTGATACGGGTAGATTTCAGTTAGATTGCATCATGGTCAGACAGAGATTCCGAAATCAGATACTGGACTGTAAGGCGTACCCAGGAGCAGATATAGACTCAGATTACAATATAGTAGTGATGAAGAGATGGCTGAAATTTAAGACATTAGTCAGGAAAAATCAATACGCAAATAAGGGGGCAGGGGGAACGGAAGTACTAAGGAATGACGAGATATGGTTGAAGCTCTCTAAGGCTATAGATACAGCAATAAGGAATAGCTCAGTAGGCAGTAAAGTGGAATGGACATCTCTAAAAAGGGCCATCACAGAAGTTGGGAAAGAAAACATGGGTACAAAGAGGGTAACTGCAATAGAAACATGGGTAACAGAAGAAATACTTCAATTGATCGATGAAAGGAGGAAGTAAAAAATTTTCAGGGAAACTCAGGAATACAGAAATACAAGTCGCTCAGGAATGAAAGAAATAGGAAGCGCAGGGAAGCTAAGACGAATGGCTGCAGGCAGAATGTGAAGACATCGAACAAGAAATGACAGTCGGAAGAACAGACTCAGCATACAGGAAAGTCAAAACAATCTTCGGTGACATTAAAAGCAAGGGTGATAACATTAAGCGTGCAACGGGACTTCCACTGTTAAATGTAGAGGAGAGAGCGGATAGTTGGAGGGAATACATTGAAGGCCTCTATAAGGGAGAAGATTTGTCTGATGTGATAGAAGAAACAAGAGTTGATTTAGAAGAGACAGAGGATCCAGTATGAGAATCAGAATTTGGAGGATTTAAGATCAAATAAGGCAGGAGGGATGGATAACACTCCATCAGTTCTAAAATTATTGTGGGAAGTGGCAACAAAACTTCCGATCACGTTGGTGTGTAGAATGTATGAGTCTGGCGACATACTATCTGACTTTCGAAAAAGCATCATCCACACAATTCCGAAGAGAGGTGACGCACAATCAGCTTAGCAGCTCATGCATCGACGAAGAAAATTGAGGATGCGCTAGATGACGATCAGTTTGGCTTTAGGAAAGGTAAGGACACGAGAGAGGCAATCCTGACGCTGCGGTTAATAATGGAAGCAAGAAAAAAATGGTTCGAATGGTTCTGCGCACTATGGACTCAACATCTGAGGTCATCAGTCGCCTAGAACTTAGAAATAATTAAACCTAACTAACCTAAGGACATCACACGCATTCATGCCCGAGGCAGGATTCGAACCTGCGACCGTAGCAGTCGCGCGGTTCCGGACTGAAGCGCCTAGAACCACTCGGCCACAACGGCTGGCTGGAAGCAAGACTAATGATCAATCAAGACACGTTCATAGGATTTGTCGACCTGGAAAAAACGTTCGACAATGTAAAATGGAGCAAGGTGTTCGAAATTCTGAATAAAGTAGGGATAAACTATAGGGAGAAGCGGGTTATATACAATATGTACAACAGCCAAGAGGGAATTTTAAGTGTGGACGACTAAGAACGAGGTGCTCGTATTAAAAAGGATGTAAGACAAGGATGTAGCCTTTCGCCCCTACTGTTCAGTCTGTACATCGAGGAAGCAATGATGGAAATAAAAGAAAGATTCAAGAGTGTAATTAAAATTCAAGGTGAAAGGATATCAATGATACGATTCGCTGATGACATTGCTATGTTGAGTGAAAGTGAAGAATTACATGATCTGCTGAACGGAATGAACAGTCTAATGAGGACAAAGTATGGGTTGAGAATATATGGAAGAAAGCCGAAGGTAATGAGAAGTAGTTGAAATTATGAGGGTGAGGAACTTAACATAAGGATTGATGGTCACGAAGTAGACGAAGTTAAGGAACTCTGTTACCTAGGCAGTAAAATAACCTATGACGGACGGAGCAAGGAGGACATCAAAAGCAGACTAGCACTGGAAAAAAGGGTGTTCCTGTCCAAGAGAAGTCTACTAATATCAAATATCGGCCTTAATTTGAGGAAGAAATTTCTGAGATTGTACAACTGGAGTAGAGCGTTGTATGGCAGTGATACATGGACTGTGGGAAAACCGGAACAGAATAGAATCGAAGCATTTGAGATATGGTGCTACAGACGAATCTTGAAAATTAGGTGGAATGATAAGGTAAGGAATGAGGAGGTTCTGCGCAGAATTGGAGAGGAAAGGAATATGTGGAAGACACTGATAAGAAGAAGGGACAGTATGATGGGACATCTTTTAAGACATGGCGGAATGACTCCCTTGGTACTAGAGGGTGCTGTAGAGGGCAAAACCTGTAGAGGAAGACAGAGATTGGAATACATCCAGCAAATAATTGTGGACGCAGGTTGGAAAAAAGAAAGTGTAAGAGTACCCCAGTAGACTCTCTTCAATGACTGTTGCGCATGTGGCAATACGCGCAGTGAAGGCCACACGTTGTGCGCTCTCCACGAAGTTTCAATGGGTTACTTCGATGGGTAATGTTCACCAGACATGATGGACGCCGTATC
Source organism: Schistocerca americana (assembly GCF_021461395.2). Taxonomy (NCBI): domain Eukaryota; kingdom Metazoa; phylum Arthropoda; class Insecta; order Orthoptera; family Acrididae; genus Schistocerca; species Schistocerca americana. Next base: position 589,430,292 of record NC_060125.1, on the reverse strand, counting down.
CCAAAGAAGCATTGAGGAAGAAGTGTACCTCGAGCTAGCTGGGCAATGTTGCTGGCGTAGTATCCAGGAAGGGCAAACACGGCTTCACGGGGCTTTCGACTATACGTCTGCAGTGTGCCATTGCTGCAAGTCAGCATTGACTACATAATGGGAGGGGGGGGGGGGGAGGAGGCGACTGAAGGAAGCGCCCTCCAAGACTGACCATGGCGTTGGTAAAGTGATTATAAGAATGTGGATTCTAAGAAGTTACAGGGAATCGTCGAATAGACTGCCAAATTAGATGACTGCAAATGCCTGCCCTGCGCTCGAGGAATCCACGAGACAATGACTGTCATCCGGATGGATGAAGAGTGGATCTCGTAGTGGTAACAACTTTCATTAGTTGCCTGGAAGAGTCTCACTACGAAATGATGACCTTAATTACAGAGCAAAAATAAAAGTGTACAGTTTTTAGTTATATTAGCTGTAGCACTAAGAGTAGTACTACTAGTTGCATGACTGGTTAAGGGGTCAATAGTAGTTGTGTAGCGTTAGCAATCTGCCGTTTTGGTTGTTGTTCCTTCCTGTATCTTTGTTGTTATTATAGCCAATTGGCTTGTCGCGTTGAATAGTTGAATACACAGGTTCTCACCCGATCACTAAAGTTGGCCACTGTCTTGCCTGGTTGGTACTGAGATAGGTGACCACCTGGCTCCAGGAAGAGCAAGACACCGTGGCGTCCAGCTGAAAGAATTGCACCTGGTCGTTGAGCCATACGACGTTATTATTATTTTAGTATTGTGTTTTTTATTTGTAATATCGTTCCAGTAATACTCTTTTCTCGCTTTTTAGTATTTGTAGGTATCAAGTAGTAATAGTTATTTTATACACTTTTAATGCAAGTAAATATGTGGGCTGTATGACCTGTATCAGTTTTCTAAGCGATAGGCAGTAATTCTGAAGAATAAATAAATTCCTTAAGGGGGGTAGGACGTCAAACGGGCCGACTTGGAGCAGGAGAGGCACCACAGGACATTTTAATTTCCACTGTCTATACTTTTACAAATAAATTCATAAAACTTTAACAGCATGACCAGGAAGGATTCAGGATTCATACTCATAGCAGTAGAAGCTCAAAAACGTAACAAAACACATTTTTTTACATGTGAAATTTCATCATTTTTTCACTTACTACTGGCTGCATTTGTTGCTATAGGTACACTTTTCTTTCTAAGTAAGAGGAATTCTTCGATGACTTTTACACAGCATACAAACCATAGTTACAGGTGTATGAAACTCTAGAAGTAGTTTAATTTATGAAAAAATGAATCAACTGTTACATTTTAAACTTCATGTTTAGGAAAAATTCAAGTTTTATAGTTAATTATCTCAATTTCTCCCACAGTTTTTTAATAGATTTGGAAAATTCTAGAGTTTCATACACCTGTAACTACTGTTTATATGCTATGAAAAATTCATCGAAGAATCTCTCTTACTTAGGAAGAAAAGTGTACTTATAGCAACAAATGCAGCCAGTAATAAGTGAAAAAATGATTAAATTTCACATGTAATGAAAGTTATTTTGCTACGTACTCCCTGCCGCCGTTGGATAAGCAGCTGCCAGCAGAAAGTCGTATACACCTAGCTCACTCATTTGTTACATAGTTTAATTCTTAATTTCTTTTTGTGTTTTTGGTACTTCCATTGTTTAATTAATAAATTTCGGGCGTATTATAGTATTTGAGAGTTATAGCATCGCGTTTTAGTATATTTCGTATGGCTAATTGAATACAGCAGTAAGTAAGTAGTAACACAAACAACGTATAAAAACAATGAATGGTCAATGTTGCAGGCAACAAACAATTATTAGATCTAAATAAGGAAGTAAAACACAAAATACACAAAAATACATAGAAATTATAGTAATACTATCTAGTAATAGGTTTTTCAGAAGGAGAAGAGTAGACCAGACTCATGGTTGTATGCCCAAGTCCCTCAGCCAGCCAGAAGCATCTCCCTCCAGGAGGTGCAGCTCCTGCATTGTGCCAGGGAATCTCCTCGTAGGGGAGTCCATTGCGATATGATGTAGAGTTTGTGGATTCCCACAGTCGCAGTTGGGTGAGTCAGTCTGTCCCCATTTGTGCTTCCAGTAATTACATCTACCATAGCCTGTTCGGATACGATTTAAAGTTGTCCAAGATTTTCTGGGAAGACCGAAGCCCTCGGGCCGTACGGTTGGGTCCGAGACTAAGTTAAAGTGATCAGGGTTAGACATATCCCATTCCCGACGCCAGGCTTCGTCGATATCGTAATTGTCCTCGATCAGCTGTTGCCCTAATCTCCATGACTTGAGGCTGTGGCTGGGATTCTTGCAGTCTTCGTGTAAGGGTAGGTCACGGTTGTTAGCACACTTTTGCCATTCCCTTTTCAGTGCAGATCTTCGCCTTAGATGAGGTGGGGCTATGTTAGGCAGTACTGGGAGCCATTGGTGGGGCGTCGGTTTAATAGTGCCTGAGATGAGCCTCATGGTGTCGTTTAGCTGGGTGTCCACCGTTGCTGTATAAGTGCTGTTTAGCCAGACCGGAGCGCAGTATTCAGCCACCGAATATACTAGTGCAAGAGCAGATGTTCTGAGAACTGTGGCGCTTGCTCCCCAGCTACTTCCAGTGAGTTTGTGTAGGACATTATTTCTGGTTTTGATTTTTGCTGCGCATTTGTATAAGTGCTCCTTGTACGTCAGAGATCGGTCCAATGTAATTCCTAGATACTTGGAGAGGGGATTGTAGTTAAGCAGCTGGCCTCTGAACTCTAAGTGGGGTGCATAGTTTGCCTGTCTGTTGTTGAGGTGGAAACAGGAGACTTGGGTTTTAGAAGTATTAGGTCTGAGCCTCCATGTTTCGAAATATTCATCCATTTTGATAAGGTCTTCCTCAATGATTCTTTCGGAATTGTGGAAGTCTTGATGTTGATATGTGAGAGCAATATCGTCTGCATAGATAAACTTCTTAGAAGATGTCTCTGGTAGGTCTGATGTATATATATTAAAAAGTAATGGAGCTAGCACGGATCCTTGGGGTAGGCCATCATTTAACCTGTATTTCTTGCTTATCTCTCCATCTTGGTGTACTTCAAAAAATCTATTTGAAAGCACATTGTTGATCAGGGTAGCCGTTTTCTTGCAAGGAATAATGCATTGGAGTTTAAGAATCATTGACTCCCTCCACACTGTGTCATATGCTGACGACAGATCTATGAACACGGTGACTGTCTTTTTCTTCCGTTGAAATCCACTCTCAATATGTGTGGTAAGAGATAATACTTGATCACAGCAGCTCCGACCGGGTCTAAATCCGGCTTGTTCAATAGGAATGAAATTCTCAGCAATGGGTTTTATTCTGTTGAGAATAAGTCTCTCCAATAGTTTGTAGCATACACTTAGAAGAGCTATAGGTCTATAGTCCTCTGGGAGCTTTCCATCTTTGCCAGGCTTAAGAATGGCGACGATCTTGGTTTGTTTAAATAGTGGTGGTAGTGTTTCCGATCGTTGGATGTCATTGTAAAACTGAGTCAGCCACAGTAGAGCTCGAGGTCCTAGGTGCCGTAAGAACTCGGGGTAGACCTCATCTAAACCAGTCGCTTTACCCATTTTCATTTCTTTCAGTGCTTCTGTGATCTCTAGTATGGTAAAGGTTTTTGAGAAATTGTTGTCGGGTGTGGATTGTCGGGGCTTGGTTCTCAGTTCTTTCTTTACTTTCATAGTCTTATCCTTGTTGCTGCGTGGTGTTTTTCTCGTAAGGTTAACTATTCAGTTTGCTACCTCTTTGGGGTGTATATTGCCACCCATACAGGTTTTAATGGTGCTTTCACCTAGGTTTTTAAGAAGGCACCAGGCTTTCTTGCTGGAGTGCTTGAAGTCCATATTTTTCATGAGAGTGTGCCACTTTTCTCGTCTTGCTGAGTCCAGGCATTGGAGAAGCTCGTCCGCAATTTCGGGATCGTTGTTTTGCGAATATGCGTTATATAGGTCTATGCATTCTTGGCTCCAGCCGGGAATATAAGTTTTCCTGTAGCTTCTGGGAATGTGTTTTTTGGCAATGGCTAGGAGTAATCCCACAAAGCGGTTGTAGTTCTTCGATACGGGTGGGGTCCATTGGATGTTGTGGTCCATTTCGGCGGTAAAGGCTTCCCAGTTGGCTTTGCCAAAATTCCATCGAGGTTTAGGTGTAGATATCACTATTGGAATCTGTTTACCGACATGTAGCAGGACGGGCCTGTGCTGGCTACGAGGAAAATCGGGCAAGATCTGTTTGTTTCAGCGTAATGGTAGCTTTTTGGCGTCTCTGGAAACAAAGCACAGATCGGGGTTGTAGTCTCTTTTCTATCTAGCCGAGTGGAAAGTCCCTTTATCCTTTAGATCATGGATCAAGAAGACGTCTTCTATGTCCGCCCATTTCATTACTCCATCCCCATCCTCATTGGTGTTGTTATATCCCCACTGGGTACTGTGGCTGTTGAAATCGCCCATTATCACTGTGGGATGTTGTATGTTGGAAATAGCAGAGTCATTCCATGACTGAGTTGGGGGTTTGTAGAGGTTGATGACTTCAATATCAGCAGTTCTTTTTCTTATGACGTAGGCGCTTGGGTCAGTGTGTGATTTTATATCGTGGACCTGGTCAGTGTTGTTTTTAAAGTAGGTGGCAGTGCCATAGTTAGCGTGGTAAGTTGCTGCAGCAAGGGAATAGCCTGGAAGTTTGGATCTATTTTTCAACTGCTTTTCGTCGACGCAGTGTGTTTCCTGGAGCAAGACAGCATCCACTGAATGGTTGTCCAGGACTTTAATTAGGTAGTCAGATTTAGCTCTACTCATTCCCTCTACGTTGAGTTGTAGGATTTTAAGGACATCTCCAATGTCCTTGGTCAACAGGTTCTGAGAGGAACCGTTGTTTCGGGTATTCGCGTTTATGTCTGTGCTGATTCTGTAAAGCTGGGAAATCCTCACAGGTCCAGCAGCCAGATTTGTAGACTATTTAGCCGTGATAAAAAATCACGTTGCCCAGGGTGCACCACGGGGAGGCTAGTCTACATTGCGCGTTTTAGTACCTGAATAAGTAAAATCGCGTAGTATCCTTCCGCCGCCGAGCAATGTGTCAGCAGTGCGCAAGTAGCAGCATTACTGCATTTACTAGGCAATCTTGTATTTTAATAATCGTTTAAATTTTGTGTCGATTTGTTTGTGCTCTCTGTAGATTAGTTCAGACGTTCTTTGCACAACAGTTTTTAGCATGGATAGGGACTGCAACTGCTGTGTTCGGATGCAGGCTGAGTTGGCATCTCTTCGCTCCCAGCTTCAGGCAGTGTTGGCTTCAGTCACACAGCTTGAGACTGTTGCTAATGGGCATCTCTGTGGGGATCCGGATGGGGATTTGCCGGGGACGGCCAGCTCGTCCCACGCATCCCCCAATCGGACTACGACTGTGGCTGCCTGGGATACTGCCCACAATGAGGCTAATCCCTCACCTGTGGTAGGGTGGGAGGTCGTCTCGAGGTGTGGCAGGAGGCGAAAGACATTCTGGAGGGCTGAATGGAAGGCCTCTCCAGTTTGTCTCACGAACCAGTTTCAGGCTCTGCCTCAGGCTGATACTGATCTTTGGCCGGACATGGCTGCTTGTCCTGTTCCAGAGGTTGCCCCTCAGTCGACAGGACTGACTGCGGACCTTTGGTACAGAGCCGAGTGGAGGGTCTGAATCATACGCTGAGACGGTTCTGCGACCGTGTGGGCTGCAGATGCCTCGACTTGCGCCATAGGGTGGTGGGGTTTCGGGTTCCGCTGGATAGGTCAGGAGTCCACTACACACAGCAAGCGGCTACACGGGTAGCAGGGGTTGCGTGGCGTGGACTGGGCGGTTTTTTAGGTTAGATGGCCTCGATAAGTACAGAAAGGGCAACAGCCTCAAAGGGTGCGGGGCAAAGTCAGGACATGCGGGGACCAAGCAGCAATCGGTATTGTAATTGTAAACTGTCGAAGCTGCATTGGTAAAGTACCGGAACTTCAAGCGCTGATAGAAACCACCAAAGCTGAAATCGTTATAGGTACAGAAAGCTGGCTGAAGACAGAGATAAATTCTGCCGAAATTTTTACAAAGGTACAGACGGTGTTTAGAAAGGATAGATTGCATGCAACCGGTGGTGGCGTGTTTGTCGCTGTTAGTAGTAGTTTATCCTGTAGTGAAGTAGAAGTGGATAGTTCCTGTGAATTATTATGGGTGGAGGTTACACTCAGCAACCGAGCTAGGTTAATAATTGGCTCCTTTTACCGACCTCCCAACTCAGCAGCATTAGTGGCAGAACAACTGAGAGAAAATTTGGAATACATTTCACATAAATTTTCTCAGCATGTTATAGTCTTAGGTGGAGATTTCAATTTATCAGACATAGACTGGGGCACTCAGATGTTTAGGACGGGTGGTAGGGACAGAGCATCGAGTGACATTATACTGAGTGCACTATCCGAAAATTACCTCGAGCAATTAAACAGAGAACCGACTCGTGGAGATAACATCTTGGACCTACTGATAACAAACAGACCCGAACTTTTCGACTCTGTATGTACAGAACAGGGAATCAGTGATCATAAGGCCGTTGCAGCATCCCTGAATATGGAAGTTAATAGGAATATAAAAAAAGGGAGGAAGGTTTATCTGTTTAGCAAGAGTAATAGAAGGCAGATTTCAGACTACCTAACAGATCAAAACGAAAATTTCTGTTCCGACACTGACAATGTTGAGTGTTTATTGAAAAAGTTTAAGGCAATCGTAAAATGCGTTTTAGACAGGTACGTGCCGACTAAAACTGCGAGGGACGGGAAAAACCCACCGTGGTTCAACAACAAAGTTAGGAAACTACTGCGAAAGCAAAGAGAGCTTCACTACAAGTTTAAACGCAGCCAAAACCTCTCAGACAAACAGAAGCTAAACGATGTCAAAGTTAGCGTAAGGAGAGCTATGCGTGAAGCGTTCAGTGAATTCGAAAGTAAAATTTTATGTACCGACTTGACAGAAAATCCTAGGAAGTCCCGGTCTTACGTTAAATCAGTAACTGGCTCGAAACAGCATATCCAGAAACTCCGGGATGATGATGGCGTTGAAACAGAGGATGACACGAGTAAAGCTGAAATACTAAACACTTTTTTCCAAAGCTGTTTCACAGAGGAAGACCGCACTGCAATTCCTTCTCTAAATCCTCGCACAAACGAAAAAATGGCTGACATCGAAATAAGTGTCCAAGGAATAGAGAAGCAACTGGAATCACTCAACAGACGAAAGTCCACAGGACCTGACGGGATACCAATTCGATTCTACACAGAGTACGCGAAAGAACTTGCCCCCCTTCGAACAGCCATGCACCGCAAGTCTCTAGAGGAACGGGAGGTTCCAAATGATTGGAAAAGAGCACAGGTAGTCCCAGTCTTCAAGTAGGATCGTCGAGCAGATGCGCAAAACTATAGACCTATATCTCTGACGTCGATCTGTTGTAGAATTTTAAAACATGTTTTTTGCTCGAGTATCATGTGGTTTTTGGAAACCCAGAATCTGCTCTGTAGGAATCAACATGGATTCCGGAAACAGCGAACGTGTGAGACCCAACTCGCTTTATTTGTTCATGAGACCCAGAAAATATTAGATACAGGCTCCCAGGTAGATGCTGTTTTCCTTGACTTCCGGAAGGCGTTCGATACAGTTCCGCACTGTCGCCTGATAAACATAGTAAGAGCCTACGGAATATCACACCAGCTGTGTGGCCAGATGGAAGAGTTTTTAGCAAACAGGACACAGCATGTTGTTCTGAATGGAGACGCGTCTACAGACGTTAAAGTAACCTCTGGCATGCCACAGGGGAGTGTTATGGGACCATTGCTTTTCACAATATATATAAATGACTTAGTAGATAGTGTCGGAAGTTCCATGCGGCTTTTCGCGGATGATGCCGTAGTATACAGAGAAGTTGCAGCATTAGAAAATTGTAGCGAAATGCAGGAAGATCTGCAGCGGATAGGCACTTGGTGCAGGGAGTGGCAACTGACCCTTAACATAAACAAAAGTAATGTGTTGCGAATACATAGAAAGAAGGATCCTTTATTGTATGATTATATGATAGCGGAACAAACACTGGTAGCAGTTAGTTCTGTAAAATATCTGGGAATATGTGTGCGGAACGATTTGGAGTGGAATGATCATATAAAATTAATTGTTGGTAAGGCGGGTACCAGGTTGAGATTCATTGGGAGAGTCCTTAGAAAATGTAGTCCATCAACAAGGGAGGTGGCTTACAAAACACTAGTTCGGCCTATACTTGAGCAGATCGGGTTGACGGAGGAGATAGAGAAGATCCAAAGAAGAGCGGCGCGTTTCGTCGCAGAGTTATTTGGTAACCGTAATAGTGTCACGGAGATATTTAGCAAACTCAAGTGGCAGACTCTGCAAGAGAGGTGCACTGCATCGGGGTGTAGCTTGCTGTCCAGGTTTCAAGGGGGTGCGTTTCTGGATGAGGTATCGAATATATTGCTTCCCCCTATGTATACCTTCCGAGGAGATCACGAATGTAAAATTAGAGAGATTCGAGTGCGCACGGAGGCTTTCAGACAGTCGTTCTTCCCGCGAACCATACGCGATTGGAACAGAAAAGGGAGGTAATGACAGTGGCACGTAAAGTGCCCTCCGCCACACACCGTTGAGTGGCTTGTGGAATATAAATGTAGATGTAGATACGTTTTTGAACTTGCACTGCGATGAGAGTGAGTCCTCAATCATTCCTGGTCATGGTGACAAAGTTTTATAAATTTATTTGTAAAAGTATAGATAGTAGAAATTAAAATGTCCTATAATTACTCTCCTGCTCCAAGTCGGCTCATTTGACATCCTACCCCGCCCCCTCCCCCCCAAATCGGTCGTGACTATTGCTAGGCTGTGGCCTTCGGGTAAGACAGACCCGATATGCTTACGAGCTGGAGTAACATCTCTAACGATCATGACGTAGGTGGAACCTAAAAATCCCAGTCTTCATCCTACCACTTCATTCGAACTGCTGTTTGCTTCGAAAACTGCTTAGCTGAAGAACAGGTGTTTTGTGCTGTTGACAGCTCAAGCCCTGCTTAGCGTGCATCGAGGCCGATGAGACAGCCTTTAAGGAGAGCGGACTATTTTTGAAGACAGCTGCTTTTCTGCAGTGGTGTCAGATTAGTGAGGCTGGCTGGAGGAGACGAGGCGGCCCTAGGCAGGGCCTGCCGCCCGCTGCTTCCTGGGGCGTTATTGATGGCTCCTTGTGGCGTCTCGCCGGGCCACGCCCGTCGCCTTCAATCCGAGGGAGAAGCTTAATCTCGATTTAAAGCTCTCCGGATGACGAATTAATAAACAGCCTATTTGAAATCCAGTTTGTTCCCTCCTTCGCCGACCATTTTATTCCCATTACGGACGGAGACGACGCCCTAGCTTTATTGCTCCGAATGCGAAACGGGAAGTTCCGCGCCGTCGCTAGTCGCTGAAATTGGGATGAAATATTGTCTGAGAGTCAGTGCATTATCTCGAAGGGAAGGTCGCAGTTACGTGATAGCGCTTCTACGAAGCGCATTTTGATTAATAACGCCGTTCTGTATGTGAAGAATATCCATTAGCCGATGTACACACCGTGAGAAATGCATGTTGTTGTTGTTGTTGTGGTCTTCTGTCCAGAGACTGGTTTGATGCAGCTCTCCATGCTACTCTATCCTGTGCAAGCTTCTTCATCTTCCAGTACCTACTGCAGCCTACATCCTTCTGAATCTGCTTAGTGTATTCATCTCTTGGTCTCCCTCTACGATTTTTACCCTCCACGCTCCCCTCCAATACTAAATTGGTGATCCCTCGATGTCTCAGAACAAGTCCTACCAACCGATCCCTTCTTCTAGTCAAGTTGTGACACAAATTCCTCTTCTCCCCAATTCTATTCAGTACCTCCTCATTACTTACGTGATCGACTCATCTAATCTTCAGCATTCTTCTGTAGCACCACATTTCGAAAGCTTCTATTCTCTTTTTGTCTAAGCTATTTATCGTCCATTTTTCACATCCATACATGGCTTCACGCCATACAAATATTTTTAGAAAAGACTTCCTGACACTTAATACTCGTTGTTAACAAATTTCTCTTCTTCACAAACGCTTTCCTTGCCATTGCCAGTCTGCATTCTATATCCTCTCTACTTCGACCATCATCAGTTATTTTGCTCCCCAAATAACAAAACCCCTTTACTACTTAAAGTGTCTATTTCCTAATCTAATTCCCTCAGCATCACCCGACTTGATTCGACTACATTCCATTATCCTAGTTTTGCTTTTGTTGATGTTCATCTTATATCCTCCTTTCAAGACACTGTCCATTCCGTTCAACTGCTCTTCCAAGTCCTTTGCTGTCTCTGACAGAATAACAATGTCATCGGCAAACCTCAAAGTTTTTATTTCTTCTCCATGGATTTCAATACCTAATCCGAATTTTTCTTTTGTTTTCTTTGCTGCTTGCTCAATATACAGATAGAATAACACTGGGGAGAGGCTACAACCCTGTCTCACTCCCTTCCCAACCACTGCTTCCCTTTCATACCCCTCGACTCGTATGACTCCCATCTGGTTTCTGTACAAATTGTAAATAGCCTTTCGCTCCCTGTAATTTAGCCCTGCTACCTTGTCCGGAGCCAACCTTCCACATGTCGTCGTTTAAATGTCACAACCTTGCACCCGTACATTACGTATATTTCCGCCCGGGAATGGCATATTTATTGAAGGTCGAAGGCCTGGTATTAGCGAATAAATACGAGATAGCAGTGCCTATGTTATTAAGAAGTACGATGCAACTACGAATACATTTTCTGTATTTCTTGATGGCTGTAGTCACAGAAGTGCCTGCTCCTTCGGAAATGCACTGCTATTTCGTATCCTTAATATGTTGCAAATACCAATACCTGTCACATCAGTCCGTCTCCATAGTTGAATTGACAGTACGGCAAGGGGCCAAAGTTCGATTCCCAGCCTCGTCGGAGATTCTCCTCCCGGTTACATTATGGTGACCACCGCCCATGTTCAACGTCACCGTGCAACAACCACTCACGAACGGCAAATGACAGCACTAGCAGTGGAGGGTATGCAAAATAATTGTGTGTGTGTGCGTGTGTGTGTGTGTGTGTGTGTGTGTGTGTGTGTCTGGGGGGGGGGGGGAAGTACGAGGTAAACAGTGTAGTCGCTGTCGTAATGCGGAGATGGAGCGACTTATTTGTTGTCCAAAAGCACGTGATCATTAAATTTTGGGCCAAGAATGGAAGCATTTCCGAAACGGCTAATTTCATAAACTGCTCTCATGCCGCCATGTTCAAAGTATATCGTGCATGAGAAAACGGTGCTATCCAAAGCCGGGACAGAGGCAACTGTGCTGCACCACGGGCCATAGATGACAGGGATAACATTTATTGCAGTAAGATACGCAGACATGGGGCCGGTGGCTAAATGGAGGCTGCCGAATTGTCTCAGCGATGACTCATAGCACAGCTGTCGCTACGAGCCAGCGTCAGGACGGGATACGAAAGTATATTCACACCCCCCCCCCCCACGAATATAAATAAACTGCAGTAAATATTATACAATCGGTTTCAAAACGTGATATACTACTTTTTGTTATTCAGTAGAAGATCTCATCAAAATTTCATCTTTTTGTCTGTTATAGTTTCGGAGATTGAAAAAATTACTTAAAAGTCATAAAACCGTCACTCAATTTACAAAACTTTGTTAGGAATAATAACAGTTGGTCTTTTGTTATCATTTGAAATCATTACCAGAATTTTCAGCATATAAAATTATTTAATGGGATTTTTTCCTTTCAAAAACTTTAATTACTTTGCGTTTTGTAGTATAAAAATCATGACAAATTTATATTTGTCTATTATGTTGTTGTGTGAATAAATGGGAATGAATGAGAGAGTGTATGTGGGACGTACGTAAAATTTGATATTGCTTTCTGTAAAACATTACGCAATCGGATCTTGGGAAAACTGTATTGTACCCATATTGCTGATGACGTATATCAAGGTGTGATTGCTTTTCTAAGAAGACAGCCAGAATATCATTTTGAAGTGTAATCGGTTTCTAAAATAATTTCAAGATTATTTTTCTTTTCGGTCTTTTTATTAAACTTTATATTAATAATTGCATTTTAGAATGACGCAAAATACTTTCTGAAGGCTTAGGCACGTTTTAGCGCGAGAATGATCTCGAAGGATCATTCTGATTGGTCAGTCAGACTCATCATCCAGTCAGAACTAAGCTGTTCCCGTGTGCAGAAACTTAGATACGAAGAAAGTGGAGTAGCACCGAGAGAGTCGATCGCTAGCTGTCGGACGCGAAAGGTCATGGTAAATGTCACGGTGCTCATTATGTGTAAAATGAAGAAATATTGAGTTCTCGCGTTTAGTACGAGTCGTGACTAAAGCTGTCGCAGTTACGAACATTTTGATGAAAGTTTGAAGTTTCTGGATTGTTTTGTTGGAAAGTTACTAGCGTGTGAACTTTCGGCCGTATTGAAAATTCCGCGTGGCATATTCTGTATTCATTTACGGAGTATTTGGCGAGCACGTCTTTTACGTAAGACAACTGAATGAGACCAAATGTAGAACTCGCAAATAGTGGTGAGTCAGAGACTGTGAGATAGCAAACATGAACTTGTGTAGACTCCTAGCTGCTGTGCGTGAGAAAATTGTTGTTTGACTGGGAACAGTGTGATAGAATAGTACCTCACTAAATGTGGACCTGATAGCTATAAAGTGTGTTATTAAGCAATAAACATTACTGGTCTTGAAATTTTAGGACGCTTATTTCAGTCAAAAAATACACCATATTACCACCCAAAATCTTGACAAATAGGAACTTTCACGAACTGTTTCCACTACTAGAGTTACGCGGACTCTGTTGGTTAGGTATTAGGCGACGTTTTCTTCAACGCTGCTTCTTCGCAGTCTAGTAAGTACCTACGATTGCAGAGTGAAGGGACGTCGAGCGGAAGCCGTACGGAGGTAGATGGACATTTACTATGAACTGTACGACGAATGTTCGAGATTCATATTTTAACCCGCCCCGCCGCATGATGATTCACTAACATTTCGTTTCCCTTGTCGTTTTTCACCGAATCTGTACTGTCCTGTCGTCCAATGTATCGGTTATTCCTATTTACTCCAAACTCGTTATTATTTTCTTTCTGTCTGACTTGCTTGTGGCCTTTAAATTTTTATATAGTAGATTCGGAGCTTTTCGTAAAACTCTCAACGATACGGCAAGGTCGTCCTTTCATCATATTCTCTCCTTAACTTATTTAGCTTGAGCCCTGTATTCATCAAAGCGTCTAGCTATAGGAGTCTATTTAGCACTCGTTTACATTAAACTTTTATGGTCATAAGGATGCTTCTGCGATAACAACTTCTGAAAATTTACTTAAATATATGAACATCACTTGAGCAGAAGACTGCTTACCGACGAAACATATGATAAAATCGTAAAAATGGAGCATTAAACTTTTTTTCGTGTACCCAGTTATGGTTCTCTTCTTTTACCAAACTGCACACTGGCTGTATCTTTTCCGCTTCGTTTCATTCAGCGGACTTTTTTCTATTCGAACAGTTATTTGTCATATGGAAAACGTGAGACTGTGCATTGCCGGTATACAACCGCTGCACAGTACTATAGAACATCATTGTTAGTAGAGGGTATGACTAATCATTATATGCCACGGTCGGGGTCAAAATATATCGCTTTTGTATCTTCGGTTTACTATTCAAGATATGAAGCTTACCAATTTTATATACTGGACTGTTGCGTAGAAACAGTGTGCTGTCTTTGCAATAAGCTTTACTACATAAAATAAAAATCTGTGATTGAAGTAGGGGAAAGTTTTGCACATTAGAAAATTTTTACAAATTTCGACTGTTACCAGTCTTGTAACGGAAGTTTAATAAACTTTGTTATTCCATTTCGAAATAATGCCAATCGCTTTATGCATGTCGCAGCCTTTTTCTGAAATTACAAAGATTGCTCCCTAAAAGTAAGGTTTTTCCAAATATGAGAAGCTGTTCCAAGTTATAACACGATCGTCTACCTAGGAATAAATTTACATTCAAATCTAATAAAAAAGTGGCAGTCGTGAAAATCTCGTCAATAGTTCATTTAATAGTGTATGTGCTAGATTATTTCATCACTGCAGGCCAATAGTCCATAAGTTAGCTCAAATTAAGAAGAATTATTATGAGAAACCAGTTACAAATTGAAAACATTTTGAAGTCGATATTACTGGCGCCAAACACAAATTTCCGTCTTCAAGACATAGAAAATTGCTAAGACATTAAAGTCACTCAGTTCATTTGCATATATCACGTTTTCCTTGGTAGATCTTCCGTTTCAAGTTTGTAGGACTGACGAAGTATGGTTCAACCGCTCACACGTTATGTAACTACTTTTTAAAAAAATACAAACTTTTGCTCACCATGAGACTCCGTAACTGAAAAATTGACAATTCCTCCAAACGGCTGTAATGTGTTATACAGCACTTAAATATGTAAAGCTTCTAAAGTTTACAAACGCTGCGCAGAACACAACAACAAAGACAGCAGAGTGTGCCGGAAATTGTTTACTGCCGTCTCTAGTGCTCTTAAATCGGTCACTAGAGTGGAACACAGACCAGGAAACGTCATGTGTTCCCAAGCTCACTATTCTCCAGGTACAACACTCTTCGCTATATCAATCTACTGCTCAAATGCTTGCGTAATTGTCTTAAGGGTGAGTTACTTCAGCACCTGTCAGCCCCACTGACTGTAGAGAGAGCATGGAGAAGGATAATAAAATTCCTGAATGGGGGGGGGGGGGGGGGCGGGGGGGGAGGCTCCATATGGTCCCCAAGTTGTGCAGCGACCGTAAACCATTACCCAATGCGCAACAAACAGTCGCAAGATCATGTTTTCTTTATTCACTTTTGCAAATCGATTTCAAATGATTAACAGCCGTCATCGGTGCTTTCAACGTGTATGTTCCTTGAGTAATAACACTATCTTAAACAGACGTCAAACATAAAGTTTGTGTTTGATGTTTGACGTCTGTTTAAGACAGTGCTATTACTCAGGGAACATACACGTTGAAACCACCGATGATGGCTGTTAATCAGTTGAAATCGACTTGAAAAATAACACTGTTTTGGGTTAATGTTTGATGTTTGACGTCTGTTTATGACAATGTTATTACTCAGGGAACATACACGTTGAAAGCACCGATGATGGCTGTTAATCATTTGAAATCGATTTGCAAAATAACACTGTTTTGGGTTAATGTTTGATGTTTGACGTCTGTTTATGACAATGTTATTACTCAGGGAACATACACGTTGAAAGCACCGGTGATGGCTGTTAATCAGTTGAAATCGATTTGTAAAAGTAAATAATAAAAACATGATCTTGCGACTGGTTGCTGCTCATTTGGTAATTTAATAATAAAATTCATATTTTTTCCTTAGTAGCACGTCAATGATTAACACTGGTCTTCAGACACTGCTGCATATAATATGTTATACATTGTCTGTCTGCATGCAATGGGCTGGGGGGTCATCTATTGATATAGAATCGAAAATTAGATGATGCGCCACGGAATGAAAAAGAAGGGTTTTCTGTGCCTATTGCAGTTCTTCCACGATACGTTTAATGCATCCCTCATTTGTAAATTTATTCACCAGAATGCTGTCATTTTTGACATCGACAATTCTACTCTGAGTACCAAACGATGACCTTTGAAGGCAAAAACATGGTAAAAGGAATATAAATATGGTCGAACAGTCATAGTTTCGCTTTCTAGCTCTTGTATGGACAGTTTTCGTTCTCTCATTTAAGGCGCCAGAACTGACAAGTGGCAGTGAACAAAGACTGTATCCGTCACAGTGGTAGATATCCTTGTTTCCGCAGAACGTCGAAGCTCTATGCCGATCGGGAGAGCTGCTGGATAACCGGCGACACAAAATCCTTGTTTCGTGGTCGAAGTCACGTCGCCACTTAAAAGCGCTTAGATCGTGGCATTAATTTTTCATTCGCTTGCTAATGAAATATATATCCCACTTTCCATCGGTCAATCGAGCAGCTGTGTGCTAACATGTTGGGATGAGGGATGCATTTACAAAAGTGTTCGGGTACATGACTGAGAATAAATCGTGAACATAGTCTCCCGAAGGACACTTATGTTTCTAACATCATTGATTACCATTCTTGTATTCGTTACGGGGAAAACCATAAATAGTTTTCCCTGCCCGAGGCTTAGATGAAAACCCGCAAGTAAACCTCTGAAGAAACCGAACTCGTTTGCATATTGAACTTTTTAACTATCTTGATAAATATTCATCTTGAGGTTGAAACTCACTTTTTTTCCTTACTTGATTTCAGATAAATATGTTTTGAAAGTGATTCTGCTTTGAGCAAACAGTTTGAATATAAATTTATTCCTAAGTACACGATCGTGTTATAACTTGGAACAGTTTCTCAAATTTGGAAAAACCTTACTTTTAGGGAGCAGTATATATATATATATATATATATATATATATATATATATATATATATATATATATATATTGGTAGAGGTAGCACCTTTGCTTGGGGTTGACTCAGTACTGGTCCTCACCACCCCAGGGATGAGCTGAGGAGGTATGCAAGACCTTTGCCTCTGAGGAAGCTACGTCCAAGACCGTCCGTGCGTGGTGAAGAGCCACATCCTACACGAAGTGACCCTGTTAACGCAGAACACGGCGGATCTATAGGAGAAAACCTTGAAAAAAATCTCACATTCCAAATCCTCAATGCGTCTGTACTCGAGTCGAGCGGCAGCGAGGTCAGCGTCTGTCCATCTAGTAGGTGCGGCTGTATTATATGCTCCAGGAACTGACAATCCCTGGTTCTAAACACCCAGTGGAAACACTGGACCAAAACTTACAAGCTATCATGATTCGTGAGAGTAATGACAGAATTACCCCAGGTGGTAACCAATCCACTCGTCGACAGACGACAACTGGGTTTTCGGATTCTGGGGAACCCGGGCCATCACGATCAGAGTTCTCAAGCAAACTTCGTCCCAAGGTTCCCATGTACATTGGTACCTTTAACATTCAGACCCTAATTCAACCTGGAAAATTACACAACTTAGTAACAGAGCTAGACCAACAAAAAATTAAGATCTTAGCGTTACAAGAAACTAGATTCACGGATGAAAATACAATAGACTATGGAAACTATCGCATCTTCAAGAGCAAGACTGACAAACGAATTGCCAATGGTACGCCACTCCTGGGCATGGCATTTGCGGTGCACAGAAATATATTAGGCTCAATTAGAGAGGTCTCTTCCATAAATAATCGCCTCATGACCATGCGTATCCAGTGCGCCAACAAGAAATACACATTGATAAATGTTCATGCACCCACAAACATAGACAACAAAAAACGCCAACTACAAACTGAAAAATTCTGGACTAAACTTGAAGATGTCATGGCCAAAATTCCCCGGGATGATATCAAAATCTTAATGGGAGATTTCAATGCACAAATTGGCAGATAGAAAGAACACTAAAAAACTGTAGGAAAATATCCAGCACACAGATTCACCAACAGAAACGGACTGAGATTTATTGAACTATGCCAACAAAATAATCTAAAAATAATGTCTACATCTTTGAGAAAAAAACCTAGAAAACAAAAGACCTGGAGGTCCCCCATACAAGAGATCGGCGAATATCAGATTGACCACATTGCCATCTCCTATTTCGTACAGATAGAGATCCATGATGTCCAAGTCCGCAGAGGGGCGAACATTGACTCAGACCACTACTTAACACGCATTAAAGTGAAATTCACCCCAAAAAAATTCTATCCGAAGAAAACATACATGATGAAATCTGACACACGAACAATCAAAGAAACCAATCTGAAGGAGGAGTGGGAAAAGGAACCAGCTGACTCTTGGGAAAAATTTCGAACAAAAATTACAAAGAAGGCAAAAGAACTGATCCCATTGAAAAAGAACACAAAACACCCCTGGTGGGACTCTGGATGTGAAAAAGCGCTGGAAGAAAGAAAGAAAGCCTTTCTGAAGTATAACAGTAAAAAATCCCCAGAAAATCTAGATCACTTCCACAACACCAGAAGACAAGTGGCAAAAACAATCAGACAAGTCAAGAGGAAGTACCTCAAGGAACAGTGTGAGTCTATTGAAGAAAATTTCCGTAACTATAATGTACGAGACTTCTATAAGACCTTTGCTGGGAGAATCAATGGATACGGCTCACGAAATCTATGTTTCAGAAAACCAGATGGAAAACAAGCGCTCACAAATCGGGAAAATTGTGAGGAGCTGGCAAGATACTTTTCCGGACTCCTCAATTGCCCTGAACCTTCTTCAAGATTCCCTCAAGAAACTGCTATCTACACAAATCCAGAATCCCCACCACCTACACTAGAGGAGATCCAAAGACATATTCATAGACTGAAAAACAACAAGGCATCCGGAGAAGATAATATCACTGCAGAACTACTTAAAAATCTTGGACCAAATTCCCTCAAAGAACTCACTCAAATCATCACAGACATTTGGCAGACAGCAAAACTACCAGAAGATTGGAAATGCGCCCTAATTCATCCACTGCATAAAAAGGGAGACATGGCAGATATAAACAACTATCGAGGAATCTCCCTTCTCCAAGTCACTTATAAAATCCTCTCAGCTTGTCTTCTTCAACGAACACAAGAACAACTCGAACACAGTATTGGTGAATACCAAGCTGGCTTTCGCCCTGACCGATCCTGTGCAGAACAAATTTTCAATTTGAAGACAACACTAAAATACAAAGCAGTCAGAAACAGTCCGATCATTTGTTCCTTTGTTGATTTCGCAAAGGCTTATGATTCAATCGATAGGCAATCTCTCTTTATTATCCTTGAGGAGCTAGGACTCGATCCGAAAACCCTAAACCTTATCAAAGAAACGCTCACAAACACAACTTCTAAGATAAAATTCCTGGGTGAAATATCAGAGCCCTTCCTGATCGAAACCGGCGTCAGACAAGGTGACGGCTTGTCTCCACTCCTCTTCAACCTTGTCTTAGACAAAGTCATCCGAGAATGGGAAAAAGAACTGAAGAATCAAAATTACTAGAAACCTATACAACTAGGAAGATCTAAAGATGGTATTAAAATTTCATGCTTGGCATTTGCAGATGACGTGGCCATTCTAGCAGGAAAACGAGACCACAGCAATTAAACAGATAAACATTCTCAAACAATGCGCCGAAAAAGTTGGGCTACAAATTTCCTTCCAAAAAACCAAATTCATCTGCTCAAAATTTGAAACTCAAAAACTGACTACAAAATATGGACAAATTGAGAGAGTTCCATTCTTTAAATACTTAGGCGAGGTCCTAGAACCCACAGGGGGAGAGAAAACTGCACAAAAAGTTCGACTGCAAAAACTGAAAAGAGCATACTGGAAAACCCACAACATCTACAATAAGAAGTGTCTCTCCATTCACTCAAAAATACGACACTACAATACAGTAATCAAGCCCCAAGCACTATATGCCAGCGAAACACTCACACGCCATAGAAAAGGCGACCTGGAAGGCATCCTGAAAGAGGAACGCAAAATTAACAGAAAGATTCTTGGCCCAAAAAGAACGGAAGATGGATACAGGTTACAGTCTCGGAAAACTACAGAAAAATTATCTAACCTCGCCGCAGACATCCGGAAAAGAAGACTAGAATTTTACGGTCATATCCACAGACTCCCAACACCCAGACTCTCCCACAAAATTTTAATATACATTGAAAAATTGAAAACCATACCCTGGATACAAGAAACCAAAACAGATCTAGCAAATGCACAAATAAATTCTTCAGAAGTTATAAACAGAAATGTATACAGGCAAAAAATCAATAGTTGGAAAGTACAACCCGAGAATGAAGTTTGCAAGAGACAGGGGACAAAATGGACAGAGGAAAGAAAGAGAATTCATGGGGAAAGAATGAGAGAAGTTTGGAGAACTAAAAAATTGAATCGGAAAAGCTTTGCGTGATCCGTATGGGTCCAATCGCACATAATAATAATAATAATAAATATATATATATATTTTATTACTTCTGTTCAAATCACATTAATCATGGAATGGAAACACACAGCAACAGAACGTACCAGCATGACTTCAAACACCTTGTTACAGGAAATGTTCAAAATGTCCTCCGTTAGCGAGGATACATGCATCCACCCTCCGTCGCATGGAATCCCTGGTGCGCTGATGCAGCCCTGGAGAACGGCGCATTGTATCACAGCCGTCCACAATACGAGCACACGAAGAGTCTCTACATATGGTATCGGGGTTGCGTAGACAAGAACTTTCAAATGCCCCCATAAATGAAAGTCAAGAGGGTTGAGGTCAGGAGAGCGTGGAGGCCATGGAATTGGTCTGCCTTCACCAATCCATCGGTCACCAAATCTGTTGTTGAGAAGCGTACGAACACTTCGACTGAAATGTGCAGGAGCTCCATCGTGCATGAACGACATGTTGTGTCGTACTTGTAAAGGCACATGTTCTAGCAGCGCAGGTAGAGTATCCCGTATGAAATCATGATAACGTGCTCCATTGGGCGTAGGTGGACGACGAAACTAAAATGAGCTCTAACATGGAAATTAAGCGTTTCCGGACACATGTCCACATAACATCTTATATATATATATATATATATATATATATATATATATATATATATATATATATATATATGTGTGTGTGTGTGTGATTTTTGGTTATTATGGCCTTAACATTTTAGTGAAATATTTACCTTAATAGCACAAACTGTGTAGCTGCTGTAATGCACCTGATATTTTAGTAGTTTGTCTTTTCCTTGTTAGCTGCAGGTGGTGGGCTATCACCCTCCTCCGATCACCTAAATGACTAACACATAACATGTGTAGAGAACTAACCACGTGCTACTCAATTACGTAATGTCAACAAATTGTAAAGCAGAGATTATTTTCCGCATTGTAAGATGCTATTTGCATATCCTTATCATTTATCTTTTACAATAAATAAAATGGTTGTGCTTCTTCTGTTACGACAACATTAGTATCACTTGATTTAGTATCTTCAATGGGTACTACCGCTTATTGTAAGTATCGCTCATATAACAACATTTTTTGAATAATTACTTAATGAAGTGTGTAGAGGTGTTTTATTTAGTAGATATATTTGAAGCATGCATTTTTAAAGATACTCAAGTAATCAAAACTGTAACTTACTACTTCACAGGAGGACGATTTCAACAGGATTGCAGCCGCCATTGTTCAATGACTAAACGATTTGGCTTCATGTTGCCTCTTTCGTCGAAAATTTTTCATCATAGGTAGAACTTATCCTTGTAGAGATGAAATAAAATAATTTAATTTTCTTTCTTGTTTTACAGTTCCATGGTATGGGAATGGTATCGACATCTCACGGTCAAAAAGTTTATGAACAATGGCGGAAGCCACCCACAACACACTGGCCTGAACATCGAGCACTGGGAGGAAAGGAGAGAATTTATTTAAGATCGCAATAATTATTAAGGGCAGCAATCCCGTCGCTGCTGGAATGTGATTTCCTGACGCGACGAAATGATTATGCAAAGCTTTCGAATTACTTGTACCTATACGTGCCACATAACTGGAGGATTTTCTCCTTTGATGTAATTTACAGTAATTTGAAGCCACATTTCGGTAGGCAACTATCTTCCTCCGACCACCTAAATGACTAACGCATCCAGTTCTGGAGGAACTTACAGTTTAACGTGAATTCCGAACCAAGGAGCAACTCATCGTTCTTCACTTACACGAATCACTTCCGGTGACGTTAGTAGGTATAAATGATAAAAACTTCTTAGTTCTAATTGGGAATTGGGCCTTTAATTTTAGATCTGTTGTATGACACTCACTGAGGTACCGAGCAAAGCTTCACCTAAACTGTACAACTAAAAAGATAATTACATTAAGATTCTGAAGAGAAAAATGAAAAGTTTTAGGGCGGATATACGATTGCAGCTGGTTTTCCCACCACCATCATAATACATTACCTTCCTCGAATCGGCGTTTTCTGCTGGTAACTACACTATCTTGATATCTCCCTACGGTGAATAGGGAAGCATCTCCGAATACCTGGAGTAACTGCTTTGCCGGTATACTTGTTTTTTCTGTAGCGAGTTTTTAGTTATTTCTGCTTACTTTAGTGTTAACATACAACTAGGTTATGTTCTCTTGCACACTTCAGAGAACTATAAACGTCATACGCAGTTCACTGCTCGTCATGACATTAATTTCTATTGTACTGGATGCACTGTAGTACGCGTATGATACTGCAACCGCTCAGCAATGTTCGGTTCCCTGCGTCTAGTCGTTGAGTTTAAGTTCTGAATGTGTCAGAGGGTCGCCCAACTATGAAGCGGTCACATTTGCTAATCACGTCGATATTTCTTTATACCTAGAAGAGAGCGATGTCTGGTGCTCCTTAATTAGGAAAAAATTAGCCCTTCTTGTTCAGTTTTGTGCAAACTTCAAAGTGTTGTGCTGTTAGTAGTTTTCACAACGAAACTCAGTCTCAAAAGGTGCAAAAAATCCAAAGAGATTGTGAAAAGGACACCAGTGTCACGATAAAATGAGTACCTTCACTACATGGCAACAGTGGTAATGTTACCGATGACACGCCCACTGAAGCGCAGTTACTAAACACGGTTTTCTGAAATACCTTCACCAAGGAAGACAAAGTAAATATACTATAATTCGAATCAAGAATAACTCCCAACATGAGTCACTTGGACGTAAACGTCCTCGGTGAAGCGAAGCATTTTAAATCACTTAACGAAAGCAAGTCTTCTTATTCAGATAGGTTCGTTTCGGAATGTGCTAATGTAATAGCTTCATGCTTAGCAATCATTTACATCCACTCACTCGACGAAAAATCTACACTTACAGACTGAATAGTTGCACAGATCACACTAGCACTGAAGAAAGGAAACGAGAGCAATCGTCTGAATCGCAGATTCAAACCACTGCCGTCGTTTTGCTATAGGATTTTCGCAAATTTTGAAGTAAATGATCTGTTGCGAGGTCTAATCAAAACTGCGTGTCGGTGAAGGTATGTTCTCGAAACTTCAACAAAAGCCCGTACCGAGCTACGGAGCGTCTCTCCTGCAGGGTCTTCCACTGGAGTTTATCTATCATCTCCGTAACGCTTTCGCGATTACTAAATGATCCTGTAACAAAGCACGCTGCTCCCCGTTGGATCCCTTCTATCAACACTATCTGGTACGGATCCCACACTGCTGATCAGTATTCAAGCAGTGGGCGAACAAGTGTACTGTAACCTACTTCCTTTGTTTTCGGATTGCATTTTCTCAGGATTCTTCCAGTGAATCTCAGTCTGGCATCTGCATTGCCGACGATCAACTTTATATGATCATCCCATTTTAAATCACTCTTAATATGTACTCCCAGACAATTTATGGAATTAACTGTTTCCAGTTGCTGACCTGCTATATTGTAGCTAAATGATACGGGATCTTTCTTTGTATGTATTCGCAGCACATTACACTTGTCTACATTGCGATTCAATTGTCATTCCCTGCACCATGCGTCAATTCGCTGCAGATCCTCCTGCATTTCAGTACAATTTTCCAATGTTACAACCTCTCAATATACCACAGAATCATCCTCAAAAAGCCTCAAGGAACTTCCGATGTTATCCACAAGGTCATTTATGTATATTGTGAATACTAACGGTCCTACGACACTCCCCTGCGGCACACCTGAAATCACTCTTACTTCGGAAGATTTCTCTCCATTTAGAATGACATGCTGCGTTCTGTTTTCTAAGAACTCTTCAATCCAATCACGCAATTGGTCTGATAGTCCAATGCTCTTATTTTGTTCATTAAACGACTGTGGGGAACTGTATCGAACGCCTTGCGGAAGTCAAGAAACACGGCATCTACCTGTGAACGCGTGTCTATGGCCCTCTGAGTCTCGTGGACGAATAGCGCGAGCTGGGTTTCACACGATCGTCTTTTTCGAAACCCATGCTGATTCCTACAGAGTAGATTTCTAGTCACCAGAAAAGTCATTATACTCGAACATAATACGTGTTCCGAAACTGTACAACTGATCGACGTTAGAGATATAGGACTATAGTTCTGCACATCTGTTCGACGTCTCTTCTTGAAAACGAGGATGACCTGTGCCCTTTTCCAATCCTTTGGAACGCTACGGTACACCGCTGCAAGAAGGGGGGGGGGGGGGGGAGGCAAGTTCCTTCGCGCACCCTGTGTAAAATCGAACTGGTATCCCATCAGGTCCAGCGGCCTTTCCTCTTTTGAGCGATTTTAATTGTTTCTCTATCCCTCTGTCGTCTATTTCGATATCTACCATTTTGTCATCTGTGCGACAATCTAGAGAAGGAGTAGACTACAGTGCAGTCTTCCTCCGTGAAACAGCTTTGGAAAAAGACATTTAGTATTTCGGCTTTTAGTCTGTCATCCTCTGTTTCAGTACCATTTTGGCCACAGAGTGTCTGGACATTTTGTTTTGATCCACCTACCTTTGACATAAGACCAAAATTTCTTAGGATTTTCTGCCATGTCAGTACACAGAACTTTACTTTCGAATTCAGTGAACGCCTCTCGCATAGCCCTCCCCACACTACACTTCGCTTCGCGTAATTTTTGTTTGTCTGCAAGGCTTTGGCTATATTTATGTTTGCTGTGAAGTTCCGTTTGCTTCCGCAGCAGTTTTCTAACTCGGTTGTTGTACCACGGTGGCTCTTTTCCATTTCTTACGATCTTGCTTGGCACATACTCATCTAACGCATATTGTGCGACGGTTTTGAACTTTGTCCACTGATCCTCAACAGTATCTGCACTTGAGACAAAACTTTTGTGTTGAGCCGTCAGTTACTCTGAAATCTGCTTTTTGTCGCTTTTGCTGAACAGTAAAATCTTCCTACCTTTTTTAATATTTCTATTTACGTCTGAAATCATCGTTGCAGTAACCGCTTTATGATCGCTGATTCCCTGCTCTGCGTTAACTGTTTCAAATAGTTCGGGTCTGTTTGTCACCAGAACGTCTAATATGTTATCACCACGAGTCGGTTTTCTGTTTAACAGCTCAAGGTAGTTTTCAGATAAAGCACTGAAAAAAAAAATTCACTGGATTCTTTGTCCCTGCCACCCGTTGTAAACGTTTGAGTCTCCCAGTCTATATCTGGCAAATAAAAATCTCCACCCAGAACTATAACATGGTGGGGAAATCTACTCAAAATATTTTCCAAACGGTGGAAACAAACGGCAATTCATTGGGTAACGTCACACCACCTCTCCACCGAACAAAATGTTCAAAGCCGCACCCTCAGCTGTTAAAATCATGGAGACAGTCTTCTGGGACTCTGAAGAGGTTATTCTGTCTGATGTCCTCCCTCATGGTGCAACGATTAACTAGGAAGTGTATTGTGGTGCCACCAGGAAACTGAATAAACGACTTCAACGTGTTCGTCGTCATAAAAATGTAAACAAACTTCTTCTTCATGATAACACAGAGCCTCTTACAAGTCTACGCCGTTCTAGGCGCTACAGTCTGGAGCCGAGCGACCGCTACGGTCGCAGGTTCGAATCCTGCCTCGGGCATGTTTAAGTAGTTCTAAGTTATAGGGGACTGATGACCTCAGGAGTTAAGTCCCATAGTTCTCAGTGCCATTTGAACCATTTTGAACAAGTCTGCGGGCCCGAGATGATGTCACAAAACTTCATTGGACTGTTCTCCCTCATCCACTCTACAGCCCGGATCTCGGACCTTCCGAGTTCCATGTGTTTGTTCCAATGAAGGATGCACTCCGCCGAAAGTAGTACGAGGAAGATGAGAGGTTATCGATGCAGCAAGAAGCTGGCTGCAACCTCGACCAATAGTGATGCACCAGCTGGTCATACAGGCATCCCCAGTAAGGTGTTTCAAGGCCGTCGTATTGGACGGAGATTATGTTGCAGCCCTAAGAGTGGGGAATGATTTGGTGGATTGGAATGCTGAAGAAAACCAACCTGCTTTAAAAAAAATAATAATTACATTTTACATTACTTGTAGAAGTGTCAAAACAAAATGACACAGTGTTGATATTGTGAACTGTCGTGTGGCAGTTCGTCTTATCATCTGAAGGAGAGCGACCCTGAGACAAACAATACTGAGTAGATGGAAGGGTACAGCAACACCGCACCATCGTACTACATAGTGGTTAGGTGAGACAAACACTTGCAATGAGGCCAAACTATCAGGTACGAAGAACGACGTGGCAAGCCGTTCTCTTTGTGAAGAACTGAGACTCACAAGAAGACCGGCGAATCACAATGCACGCAGTACCTTAAAAAGTGAAAACTAGCTATGGATCAGTTTTCAACATCTTGCACGACATTTTGACCATGAAGCAGTTCGCCAACCGCTGGGTTCCGTGAGTTCCGTGACTGTTCACGTACAAAATACCAGGCGAACCGCAGCAGCAACGATAATATAGCTGCTGTCTTAGGCTAATCTGGGTGCCTTGTTTCGTCACGTACTCACTGTGAACGCGTGCTTTTTGCATCGCTACGGTCGCCCGTCAACGGAGCAAAACAGCCAGTTGGAAACAAATGGATTCACCAGCGCTGTAAAAGGTGAAGATATGACCAACATCGGGAAACTAGATGATGAGAGTCTGTAGGAACTGAAGTGGTGCAGCTCTAATAGATTATGTTCGTAAGGGGCAGACCATCAGAGGAGCATAAGACCGACATCATCGGCTATCAACACGAAACACCGCGGGAAGCTGCCAAAAGGCGTGTTTTTGTGTCTCGACAACGCCGCAACTCATTTTTCACAGGAAATATGCTGCTTCTTAGGGATATCCAATTTTTGCTTCACTCTGTAATGACACAGTAAACTCCAAGCAACAATCCACATTTAAAATACACTGACGGAAAAAATCGCAACATCAAGAAGTTGTGCGACATAAACGAAAGTTGGTATCTGTGTTTCTACATCTGAGAGGTGGGGTCTGTTAACAATTTCAAGCCACTCGCAGCAGAGCGGCGCCAGCAGCGCCAGTGTGAGCGTGCAAATCAGGTTTGCTTTAAATACACTCTGTAAAGGTCGTGAGCGTTACTTTGAGATTGGACATAGTGACCTGATGTTAGCCAGCGCCTCACCGAGTTTGAACGAGGTAGTTTAATAGAGCTACGAGGAGCTGGATGTTCTTTCTGCGATATTGCACCAAGCCTTGGCAGGAATGTAACCACTTTACGTGACTGCTGGCAGCGGTGGTCACCAGAATGTACGATCGGAAGTATTCTTCTGGCACAACGTACTGCATCTGCAGCAGCAATTTGAGCACCAGTCACAGAAGAAATTGTCAGAAATCGGTTATTTCAAGGACAACTCCGAGCCAGACGAACTGTTGCCTGAATTCCACTGACCCAAACCATGGCCACCTGCGACTTCTATGGAGACAAACGAGAGCCCGTTGGGGAGCAGGTTGTAGGTAATGAGTATTAATAATGAACGTATGTCATTGGTGGCCGGGAGACCCCTCGCGGGGCGGTTCGGCCGCCGCTCCACAATTTTTTTAACGCCACTACGGCGACTTGCTAGTGAATGAGGATGAAACGATGATGAAAGACACACAACACCCAGTCGAGGCAGAGAAAATCCCTGACCCCGCCGGGAATCGAACCCGGGACCCCGTGCGCGGGAAGCGAGAACGCTACCGCAAGACCACGAGCCGCGGACAGGTTGCAGGTGGTTCTGCCTCAGTGCCAGTGATGGCCGTGTGTCTTTTGCAAGGAGGCCAGTTGAGGCCATGCAAAACACCGTTTCTGGACACTTTGGATCTACACCTAGAGTTGTGGTCTGGGGTGAGATGTTGTATGACATCACCAGCAGTCTCTTGGTTACCCAACGCACCCTGACTGCAGATATGTACATTAGTCTAGTGATTCGACCTGTTGTGCTGCCAGTCATGAACAACATTTGTGGGGGTGTTTTCCAACAGGATAACGCTCGCCCACATACCGCCGTTGTAACCCAACAAACTCTGCAGAGTGTCGACATGTTGCCTTGGCCTACTTGGTCATCAAATCTGTCTCCATTCGAGCACGTAGGGAACGGGACATCGTCAACTTTCGACAACGCCAGTGCCATCCGGAAACGGCATTAACCATCGCTTTACTGATTGAACAACAGCAATAGGCATGGAACTCTATCCCACAAATTGACATCCGGCACCTACACAACGTAATTCTTGCACGTTCGCTTCTATTCAACACTCTCGCGATTACACTGATTATTATGGCACTAGCATTTCACATTTACAATGGCATATCTCATACTTAAATTAACCTGTGATCTTGCAGTGTTAATCTGTTAAACATGTTACCTAGACAAACGTAGTCTCGAAATTTCATCACTATACATTAATTATTTTCCGGTATTGCGATCTTTTTTCCTTCAGAGCATACACTCACATTCCATTGAGTAATGCATAAACTATTCTTCGTACTATCATCCACCACATTTTAAATAAGTTGTCTGATGTAATTTGTGGTGTCACCGCCAGACACCACGCTTGCTAGGTGGTAGCCTTTAAATCGGCCGCGGTCCGTTAGTATACGTCGGACCCTCGTGTCGGCACTATCAGTGATTGCAGACCGAGCGCCGCCACACGGCAGGTCTAGAGAGACTTCCTAGCACTCTCCCAGTTAGACAGCCAACTTTGCTAGCGATGGTTCACTGACAAATTACGCTCTAATTTGCCGAGACGATAGTTAGCATAGCCTTCAGCTACGTCATGTGCTACGACCTAGCAAGGCGCCATTACCAGTTACTATTGCTGCTGTAAAACATGTACCGTCAAGAGCGATGTTCACCAATTACGAATTAAAGTTAAGTATTCCAGTAGTTACGTACTTCCTTTGCTACTATAAATTCCTTGTCCTGTTCCAGACCTCACGCCAGCCTGCGTGAGCTTAAACGCGTGCCTTTCGGCTTCCTCCTAGTGGATTGGCTGTCTTGCCAGTCCACAACATAATTCAAAATATACTTCTGTTGTAAACCTTACAGTATAGCTTGTTAGTGACGTAGGACAGTTCGTATAGATGTTTCCATCTTTTTTATGAGGGATGCTGCAATTGTAAGTTTTGTTATTTTTGTGGTGCGTTTTATATAAAGTTAAACAATGATGAAACAGTAGAGTGTGTTAATGAGAAAAACAGCTGGATTTTTTCTTTGAGCATACCTTTCGATAACCTATATCGAGAGAAAATATAAGCAGTATCTACTTTGGAGTGCTATTTAACACGGAAGTTCGCTACATTTTACTCCACCTAATTTTCTGCCAATATCACTACAACCTATGAAAGTCTATTAATAGTCCCTTACTCACTGAACAGTATCTTTTGCTGTAGTAACAGTGCTACCTCTGTATGGCTAGTAAATAGACGGAATGCGTGTGTGCATGGATGTGTAGTTATTATTAGGCATGTGATTATACATTACCGGAAAATAATTAATAAATTTGGAAAGACCAAGCCGATTTGCATCCGATAACGACGTATGCAACCTGGGTGATTGTAAATGTACCGATAATTGTTTTATCGTCCGCCAACAAATAGCATAGTGTTATAGCTATCGTAGCGCCGTTGTGTCTAGCTATTAATAGGGAATGCTCACAGCCAGAAGGCTCAGTGTAGTACAGATATCTGCAGCAGGCAGGCAACCACACAATGGGGGTGCACTCAACAGGCAACTGAGCACGTTTGAAAGCTGTCCGATTGTGACCTTCTGAATCGGAGGAAGTTCCTTTCGGAGAACTGCCACACAAGTTGGATGTTCTGCGTCAGTTTTGAAAAGATGCTGGTGTCAGTGGTCGCGTGAACATTCGCACACCTGTAGATGAGGTTCTGGCAACGGCCTTACCACAGTGGATGCACCGGTTCCCGTGAGATCACCGAAGTTAAGCGCTGTCGGGCGTGGTCGGCACTTGGATGGGTGACCATCCGGGCCGCCGTGTGCTGTTGCCATTTTTCGGGGTGCACTCAACCTCGTGATGCCAATTGAAGGGATACTCGACCGAATAGTAACGGCTTCGGTCAAGAATACCATCATAACGACTGGGAGAGCGGTGTGGTGACCCTGCGCCCCTCCTATCAGCATCCTCCACTGAGGATGACACGGCGGTCCGATGGTCCCGGTAGGCCACTCGTGGCCTGAGGTCGGAGTGAGTGTAGATGAGGTGCTGGACGTCGTAGCTTGCACAGATGCTCGCCAGCATCATCGTATTGTTAACTGTAGTAGAACTGCTACAGCACAGATAAGAGGGCTTGTTAGCGCAGACCTGTCAAGCCGACCAGTTGCGAACCGGTTTTTGGCGGTGCGACTCAGACACGCAAGCCTCTAGCCTCACTCACGGCACAGCACAGACGTGCACGCCTCGAGAGGATCACCTGGAAGATGGAACGGCACGCCGTGGTCTTCAGCAATGAAAACAGGTTCTACATCTTCATTTATACTCCGCAAGCCACCCAACGGTGTGTGGCGGAGGGCACTTTACGTGCCACTGTCATTACCTCCCTTTCCTGTTCCAGTCGCGTATGGTTCGCGGGAAGAACGACTGCCGGAAAGCCTCCGTGCGCGCTTGAATCTCTCTAATTTTGCCTTCGTGATCTCCTCGGGAGGTATAAGTAGGGGGAAGCAATATATTCGATACCTCATCCAGAAACGCACCCTCTCGAAACCTGGACAGCAAGCTACACCGCGATGCAGAGCGCCTCTCTTGCAGAGTCTGCCACTTGAGTTTGCTAAACATCTCCGTAACGCTATCACGCTTACCAAATAACCCTGTGACGAAACGCGCCGCTCTTCTTTGGATCTTCTCTATCTCCTCCGTCAACCCGATCTGGTACGGATCCCACACTGATGAGCAATACTCAAGTATAGGTCCAACGAGTGTTTTCTAATCCACCTCCTTTGTTGATGGACTAAATTTTCTAAGGACTCTCCCAATGAATCTCTACCTGGCACCCGCCTTACCAACAATTAATTTTATGTGATCATCCCACTTCAAATCGTTCCGCACGCATACTCCCAGATATTTTACAGAAGTAACTGCTACCAGTGTTTGTTCTGCTATCATATAATCATACAATAAAGGATCCTTCTTTCTATGTATTCGCAATACATTACATTTGTCTATGTTAAGGGTCAGTTGCCACTCTCTGCAGCAAGTGCCTATCCTCTGCAGATCTTCCTGCATTTCGCTACAATTTTCTAATGCTGCAACTTCTCTGTATACTACAGCATCATCCGCGAAAAGCCGCATGGAACTTCCGACACTATCTACTAGGTCATTTATATATATTGTGAAAAGCAATGGTCACATAACACTCCCCTGTGGCGCGCCAGAGGTTACTTTAACGTCTGTAGACGTTTCTCCATTGAGAACAACATGCTGTGTTCTGTTTGCTAAAAACTGTTCAATCCAGTCGCACAGCTGGTCTGATATTCCGTAGGCTCTTACTTTGTTTATCAGGCGACAGTGCGGAACTGTAACGAACCCTTCCGGAAGTCAAGGAAAATAGCATCTACCTGGGAGCCTGTATTTAATATTTTCTGGGTCTCATGAAGAAGCGAGTTGGGTCTCACACGATCGCTGTTTCCGGAATCCATGTTGATTCCTACAGAGTAGATTCTGGGTTTCCAGAAACGACATGATACGCGAGCAGAAAACATGTTCTAAAGTTCTACAACAGATCGACGTCAGAGATATAGGTCTATAGTTTTGCGCATCTGCTCGACGACCCTTCTTGAAGACTGGGACTACCTGTGCTCTTTTCCAATCATTTGGAACGTTCCGTTCCCCTAGAGACGCGGCTGTTAGAAGGGGGGCAAGTTCTTTCGCGTACTCTGTGTAGAATGAATTGGTATTCCGTCAAGTACAGTGGACTTTCCTCTGTTGAGTGATTTCAGTTGCTTTTCTATTCCTTGGACATTTATTTCGATGTCAGCGATTTTTTCGTTCGTGCGAGGATTTAGAGAAGGAACTGCAGTGCAGTCTACCTTTGTGAAACAGCTTTGGAAAAAGGTGTTTAGTATTTCAGCTTTACTCGTGTCATCCTCTGTTTCAATGCCATCATCATCCCGGAGTGTCTGGATATGCTGTTTCGAGCGACTTACTGATTTACCGTCGTTCTAAGTCTAGGTGACTGATGACCGCAGATGTTAAGTCCCATAGTGCTCAGAGCCATTTGAACCATTTTTTTTATATACACTCCTGGAAATGGAAAAAAGAACACATTGACACCGGTGCGTCAGACCCACCATACTTGCTCCGGACACTGCGAGAGGGCTGTACAAGCAATGATCACACGCACGGCACAGCGGACACACCAGGAACCGCGGTGTTGTCATTCGAATGGCGCTAGCTGCGCAGCATTTGTGCACCGCCGCCGTCAGTGTCAGCCAGTTTGCCGTGGCATACGGAGCTCCATCGCAGTCTTTAACACTGGTAGCATGCCGCGACAGCGTGGACGTGAACCGTATGTGCAGCTGACGGACTTTGAGCGTGGGCGTATAGTGGGCATGCGGGAGGCCGGGTGGACGTACTGCCGAATTGCTCAACACGTGGGGCGTGAGGTCTCCACAGTACATCGATGTTGTCGCCAGTGGTCAGCGGAAGGTGCACGTGCCCGTCGACCTGGGACCGGACCGCAGCGACGCACGGATGCACACCAAGACCGTAGGATCCTACGCAGTGCCGTAGGGGACCGCACCGCCACTTCCCAGCAAATTAGGGACACTGTTGCTCGTGGGGTATCGGCGAGGACCATTCGCAACCGTCTCCATGAAGCTGGGCTACGGTCCCGCACACCGTTAGGCCGTCTTCCGCTCACGCCCCAACATCGTGCAGCCCGCCTCCAGTGGTGTCGCGACAGGCGTGAATGGAGGGACGAATGGAGACGTGTCGTCTTCAGCGATGAGAGTCGCTTCTGCCTTGGTGCCAATGATGGTCGTATGCGTGTTTGGCGCCGTGCAGGTGAGCGCCACAATCAGGACTGCATACGACCGAGGCACACAGGGCCACACCCGGCATCATGGTGTGGGGAGCGATCTCCTACACTGGCCGTACACCACTGGTGATCGTCAAGGGGACACTGAATAGTGCACGGTACATCCAAACCCTCATCGAACCCATCGTTCTACCATTCCTAGACCGGCAAGGGAACTTGCTGTTCCAACAGGACAATGCACGTCCGCATGTATCCCGTGCCACCCAACGTGCTCTAGAAGGTGTAAGTCAACTACCCTGGCCAGCAAGATCTCCGGATCTGTCCCCCATTGAGCATGTTTGGGACTGGATGAAGCGTCGTCTCACGCGGTCTGCACGTCCAGCACGAACGCTGGTCCAACTGAGGCGCCAGGTGGAAATGGCATGGCAAGCCGTTCCACAGGACTACATCCAGCATCTCTACGATCGTCTCCATGGGAGAATAGCAGCCTGCATTGCTGCGAAAGGTGAATATACACTGTACCAGTGCCGACATTGTGCATGCTCTGTTGCCTGTGTCTATGTGCCTGTGGTTCTGTCAGTGTGATCATGTGATGTATCTGACCCCAGGAATGTGTCAATAAAGTTTCCCCTTCCTGGGACAATGAATTCACGGTGTTCTTATTTCAATTTACAGGAGTGTATAAGAAGAAACATACTTTATTTTTTAAGTACTTGCCATAGATAACATACAAAACCTCACTTGCACAACATAAAGACGTTATTGATTTGTCTGCCGTGCATTAGTTGCTTAATTTATTACAATGATCATATACAAATTTTTTCCCTTCTTGGCAACGCCAGAACAAAATTCATGCGCCCAACTAAGACGTTTTGTGCAACGGATCCACTGTTCGCCACTTGTGTCTGATTTGTAAGCGTGATTGCAATATAGGCATTCCTCGTCCGCACTGTCTTCATCATCAGTGGAGACGAGGTGAGCACCATCATCCTCAGATGAGGAGGAAGATGAGTAACGCTTCCTTTTGTTTCCTTTTTTATGTCTTGTTGCAGGCGTTCTTTATGCTGCAGCTGCTGACCTTTCCGAAGATGAACGTTCTGACAGGGCTGTGACTGATCTTGTGTTTGATGGACCTGGTTTAGGCCTAGGTGTGTGCGTATCACGTTGGGGCAGTGACGGGGCGAGGGGCGTTTGTATGTGTGAACCGACAACCACAGCGCTGCCCATCAACCGACGAACGGCAACAGAGCAATCCCACGGCCAATCGGAGCGCATGCCGCCAAGTTTCCGTAGTTTAAAGATGGTGCGTTGCTGACATACACAACATTAGTAGTTTTACTTCCTACTGGCATCAGCTATCAAGGGTTACAATTTTGTGACACAATTTTTCTCCACACTGTATAATAGAACTTGTGACATGGCACTGGGATAGAATGCATTACAAATACTGCAGAAATATCTAGCGGTGGGGTGAGGAAGTTGCAAATACTGGTATCATACCATGTTCCTTAGCCAAATCTCTTTCTAAACACTGTGATTTTATTACAAGTTCACACTGCTGGCGAAGTGCACTCGCAATTTCGCTCTGTTAATACACACCCCGCGATCACACTGTATATTCAATGTCCCCGTATTTCTGTGGGAAAACCGTTTCATTTGGCAGTACCATACCTCGATTTATAGAGCTTCAATAGTTTTTAACGTGATATCGTTAGCGATACTTGTGTGCACCTGTAGAACGAAGACCACTTGTGACGGTAATGTAGCCGTTGCGATCGTGACAGCTGGTGACTTCTAAGACGATTCAGTCTCTCTTCCTAAGACACACTGGTACCACTCGCAAGAGGAAACAAATGTGACACATTCATTCATCGCGGATTTTCGCTCAATATTGTTTGGTATCGCCAGCATTCAGTTATTGGCGAAGTACTGTAGTTAGCAGTAGGGGATGCATGATAGATTAGCCATAATCAGCAGGCTTATAAATAATATGTGTGATCCGACACGTGC